>NC_143067.1:30935000-31560000 GCF_052426305.1 Pelodiscus sinensis | reverse complement strand
AGAAGTGGGCTGTGCCCATGAAAGCTCATGATACCATCTACATGTTTCATTAGTCCATAAAGTGCTACCAGACCATTTGTTGTTTTTTTCTGTAACGGACTAACTCGGCTACCCCCCTGAATCTCCTAATCTGCAGTTAACTGTTCTCCATAAGAAAGAAGTTTGTTCAAATTGAAACCACTTTCAACTACTCATCTACAAATCTAAATCTATTTTCTTAGAACTATTATGGCACTGAGTTTTTAAGTGTGCCAAGCTTCATGCCAGGTTCTCAGCACAATATTCCCCTTTCTCAGAGTACATTAAAATGTGCACAGTTCCATCTCCCCTCTATTTTGTAATGATAGAATAATACCTAATGCAGCAATTTATAGTTAACCATCCATGTACTGGCAATAAGGATGCAAGTGATTTATTGTATAGGATATATAAAGCTCTTGAGAAAGCAATACATAGATTGTTGTCCTTGATGGGTCTAGCTAAGAGCCCAGTTCATTATGGCTACGTCTAGACTGGCCCCTATTATGAAATAGCCAAGCTAATTTCCAACTTTCAAGTAGGAATAAGAGATCCTCCGGAAAAGGGCTTTATTCCGGAGGATCGCGCCAGTCTAGACGCTTTTTTCCGGCTTTTCCCCAAGCCAGAAAAAAAGTGGCGGACATGTTTATTTAAATCCCGCGGGGGATATTTAAATCCCCCGCGGATTTCCCTATTCCAAAGTTGGAAATTAGCATGGCTATTTTGTAATAGGGGCCAATCTAGACGTAGCCTATATGTTTATCTGAAAAGCAAGAACTTTGGGTGGCTAGGAACAAAGACTTTTCCTTATTCCAAGTTGGAGGAATGCATTGTTCTTCTACAAAAAGGAGGCACGATTGTGTCCTGTGAAAAGGATGGATTTCTCCAGTAGTGCTAGTAGAAAAATAATATTTTTCCCATATAGAAAATTGACGTCTCTGGGGAAAAAACCAACCGTGAAATATTTTAGGTTGAAGACTGAATTAGTGCAGTTTGGAAATGCCACTGCACTGCCCCCATCAGCTGTTATTTGGTAGCTGCACTCATACGTTCCTCTCCACAGGCTGGGCACTATGTTCAAGCTGTATCTTGCATGGTGCACAACAGTGTCTCCACATATGGAGGGGAGGCCGTGCAACACTGGAGGCCATGGTACATGATCATGTTTTGTTATTGGGAGCTTGTCCTCATAACAGATTAGTTATAATACCCTATTCGATATACTACCATATTAGTTGCATTATTCAGTAACCACACTAGGGCTGTGTCCAGACTGAGGGGTTTTTTCGGGAAAATTAGCCTTTTCCCGAAAAGAACTTCCCCTGCGTCCAGACTCAAGCCCCGTTCTTTCGAAATTATTTCGAATGAACTCAGCTTTTCTTTCCATGGCGGTAAACCTCGTTTCACGAGGAAGAACTACTTCTTTCGAAAGTTCCTCTTGCGAAAGAAGGCGTTCTTCAATGTAAAGAGGGCTTCCTCGAAAGAGAGCTTCCAGACTCGCTGGGTGCTCTCATTCGCAAAAGCGGATTGCTCTTTCGAAAGATCTGCCTGCAGTCTAGACGTGATCTTTCGAAAGAGGCTGTTTCGAAAGATGCTTTCGAAAGTGCCTCTTTGGAAAGAAGGCTGCAGTCTAGACATAGCCCTGGTGTGTGGGTTACATACTTCCCTTCAGTGAGGAAGCAAGGAAGCACATCCTGAGCTTCAGAGACCCAACTGAGATCCCAGACAAGCCCCCACTTGCCATGAGGTGGATTTGAACCTGGGACCTTAGAAGCAGAGTATAGGAGCCTCTACCCTCTGTGCTAAAAGCCAGCTGGCTGATTATTTATGATATTTTGTAATCATCTCTCAGGTTTTACAGGTGATCTGTAAATGGATCTGAAAATGGACGTTTTTTCAAGAAAACTCTGTAGTCTAGACATACTCTGAGAGACTGTCTCCTTGACTATTTATAAAGGATTGTTTGGCAGAGAGGAAAGCAAACTGACATGTGTGTCTTTTCAATAGCTTCTAAGAATTCTGATTCTGCCATCAATTCACTAGTAAGATTTTTCTGAGGGGAGAAGGGAGTAGAGGAGGTAAGGTGACCTGATGAAAGAACAGATAGAAGAGACCATCATGGTTTTATTCATGGGGACATAAGGACAGCATATTTTGCCACATTTTATACATAGAACATGCAAGCAATATAAAAAAACAACCAGACCCATTTCAAATCTATTAGTGGAATAGGCTAAGTTTTAGCAGTGTGGTCAGTGAGACAAGAACCCATAAATCAGTTTGTGGCTGCAACATGTGGTGAACTTGTGGTTATTAACACATTTAAGGCATTCTGAAATGAGATGGTAAGAAGCCAGCTCATTATCATGACAAATAGCACCCAGCTTCAGGAACACTTGATTCCTGCTTCCTGCAAAAGCCTTTAGTTATCAGTCTGCAAATGGAAGCAGCTGCACAGCGAGTGTAATCATTGGTGGACATGGACAGACAAGCCAGTGCAGATTACAAGCCTGTGCCCCACCTAGCCATTTTAAATATTGAAGCTTATCCTGCCATCACCTGGAACTTATTAATGTGAGTAGTACAAATCTGCTGGTAAAACTATTTTGTTAAGTGATGCCAGTGAGAAGTAGTAGCTGCTTTAATAGAAGCAGCCGAGCCTTCCCATTATCCCAGCAATCAATTATCAAGACCATGGAGCCTCTAGTTAAATTCTAATTGCTATTTAAACAATAACTGGATGACATGAGTGAAACAGGACGTGCCAAAGAGACAGTTAGGGCATGCCTACTAGGTAATTATTTTGAATTAACCTATTTTGAAATAATAACTCCTGAAATAATAATTTTAAATTGTGTTTCCACACTAAAGTGTAAACTTTTACCGTAACTACAGACATTTTGGTTGACCCAGCACTTCTGTCACCCAACAAAATCACACATGATCTCTTTAATCTCTCTCTATATTTTAGAGGCATCTGTCTGTCTGTGAGTCCAATTGTTCAAGAACTCCCCCTAAACAGTAAGAGCTAGGACCACCACATTTGGTATGAAGCTTCCTCGTATCCTAACTTAAAGTAAGGTGAGGGTTTGTGCCAGGGTTGTGCCAGGAATATGGGATGTACCTGGAAGTTGATTGGGGCTGATCGGAGGAATGCCATACTGCACAGTCACAACTGGGGGCAGTGAGCACGGGGGACAGCTATACTGCAGAGTGGCCACTGGGGCAGCCGCACCAGGATGGGAGTGGCCACCTGGGGATGGGTCTTCCCATTTTGCTGGCCTCTGGCCCAGGAAGGTGCTCCTGCTGCCCCAAAGACCTCCTTCCCTGCCCTTAGTCTCAGAGCTGGACTGGGGGGAGAAGCACCTCCCCCCCAGCACCATTGGAACAGAGTAGTACAGTCCTGGATTCCCACCCACAATGGAACCCATGGGTGGACCCACCAGCGCAGCCAGGACACCTACCATGGCTGTCCTGGCAAACTTGTGTGCCCCCTTATCATTCCCCAGAACCAGGCCTGGGCTGGCATGCACATACACACACATGCACACTACCAGGCCTGGGTCCAGGGAGTGCTGCCAGAAAGCCTCCTTGCTTCCTCCCTCTTTATTCCACCCCAGACCTAGGGAGCACTGGAGGGAGGTCTGCTCAACCCTCTCCTACCATGGGGGTGGACTCAGGCAACATGGTGTAAGTCTTCTAGTACAGTATAAAGCAATCAAGGATCAAAGGGAATACCATATGAATTATGATCATTGTTAGAGCTACATAAAAGATGTCCAGTCTTGAATAGCCCTAATCAGTGCTTAGGGTGCTACGACTTAATAGTGTTATATGGTCCCATTTTACAGACAGGGAAACTGAGGCATGGAGGTCCCCAGCAGACTACAGGCAGAATTCAGGTAAATAAAATAATCCAGTTCTGCTGAATTTCAATTCAGTGGTCTATCCATTAGGCCACATTACACCTTCCTTTTAGCAGTTTTAGAAAGAGATTTGTTGTAAGACTTTGCTTCTCTTTTCCCTCTCTTTTGAGTGCACCGACCCTTGGAAATATGGGGAGAAATAAATCATGATTCAGACATGATTTTCACTTTAGAAAAGGAAAGAAGGAGAATCCAAAGAACTAGAGACCAGTCCGTCTCACCTCAGTCCCTGGTAAAATTATGGAGGGAATCCTCAGGGAATCCATTTTGAAGCACTTGGAAGAGGGGAAACTGATCAGGAATAGTCACTGTAGATTCACCAAGGACAAGGACCTCCTGAGGCCTCTTTCAGCCCTAGGATTCTATGATTCTAAGTCATGTCTGACCAACCAGATTGCTTTCTGTTATGAGGTAACTGGTTTGGTAGATATAGGGAAGACAGAGAATGTGATATATTTTGACTTTAGCAAAGCTTTTGATATGGTCTCCCACAGTATTCTTGCCAGCAAGTTAAGGAAGTATGGATTGGGTAAATGGACTGTAAGGTGAATAGAAAACTGGCTAGATTGTTGGGCCCAGGCAGCCAGTGATCAACAGCTTGATGTCAGGGGCTGGTTTTGTTCATAATCTTTATTAATGACCTGGATGAGGGGATGGATTGCACCCTCAGCAAGTTCGCAGATGACACTATGCTAGGGGGAGAGATAGATATGCTGGAGAGTAGGGATAGGGTCCAGAGTGACTTGGATAAATTGGAGGATTGGGCCAAAAGAAATCTGATGATGTTCAAAAAGGACAAGTGCAGAGCTCTACACTTGGGATGGAAAAATGCCAAGCACTGCTACAGGCTGGGGACCGACTGGCTAAGCAGTGGTTTATCAGAAAAGGACCCAGGGATTACATGGGATGAGAAGCTGGATCTGAATCAACAGCGTGCCCTTGTTTCCAAGAAGGCTAATGACATATTGGGATACATTAGTAGGAGCACTGCCAGAAGATTTAGGAAAGTGATTATTCTCCTTTAGTTGGCACCAGTGAAGCCACTTCTTGAGTATTACATCCAATTCTGGGGCTCCCATTAGAGAAAGGATGGGGACAATTTGAAGAAAGTCCATCAGAGGGCAACAAAATTTGTTATGGTGCTAAAGCACATGATTTATGAGGAACAACTGAGGGATTTGGGCTTATTTAGTCTACAGAAGAAGAAGGAAGTATTTAATAGCAGCCTTCAAATACCTGAAGGGGGATTCCAAAGAAGACGGAGAAAGGCTGTTCTCAGTGGTGACAGATGACAATGAGGAGCAATGGTCCAAGGTGCTGCAGAGGAGGGCTAGTCTGGATATTAGGAAGAACTATTTCCCTAGGGGGGTGGTGAAGCACTGGATGGGTTACCTAGGGAAGTGGTGGAATCTCCATCCCTAGAGGTTTTTAAGTCTTGACAAAGCCCTGGGTAGGATGATTTAGCTGAAATTGATGACCTCTTGGGGTCTTTGCCAACCCTATGATTCTATTATTCTACGATTTATTCTCTTCGCTCTGGTGCATAAGTAATGTATATTTTCAAAACAGCACTACCAAAATACAGAATTGAAGTGTAATAGACAGTTGGGTAATACTGGGATTTTCATCTTGCTGGAGAGGCAGATGAGTAGCTATTTGACTTTTAAAGCAATTTTGTAAATGAAGTGTTTCACCACTGGTTTTGTATTCCAGTTAGCAATACAGACCTTGCTATTGAATTAGCCAGAAGCTAGTGTTAGCAAAGATTGTCAGATGTTTCCCTTTTAAATATGGCATTCTACACATGCTGGCAATGAATATTGGTTGCTTGTTACTGATTTTTTGCATAACTTCTTCTACCTGAGATGCCATTTTAACCATTTTATTCTCTTAGATAATGTTAGATTATTTAATACTAGGAGAAATACCTGGCGTCGCCTGCAGAAAATATAATAAAAGGTGAATGAACTACGTCAATGACATTAACATAGCATATTTTATTGCAAATACTTTTCTTTTATATATTACTTTAAGAAATTAACATAGCTAGTACTTTTTCTGTTATCATAGGGAAAGGATCTCGTAGTTGCAGTTTATGTGACATGCTTAACAGAAGAGTCCAGCATGTCTATGATTGGGTGCTACTAAAAGCTAATTATCAGTGGGCCCAATTAGGGCTCTGGGGGAACAAGGGGAACTGATTTTGAGAACTAGAGACCAGTCCGTCTATAACCAATCCAGTTATTTAAGTTAGGAAATCAGTAGTATCTGTGAAAAATTTGGTGTTTCTAGCTCTTACAGTTTCGGAGATCTTTCAGGACAAACAAACAAACAAACTTTCAGAAATATTTATAAGAAGATTTAGACACTAAAGATTAGCTTTTCAGAAGATTTTCCAAATTTACCTACACATTTTGAATGCATAAATTGGTAGGCATTCAAGAAATATCATTTGTAGATTTAAGTGAGTATCTTACATCTATTAAGAGAATTATTTTTCACAAAACTGCTCTTTCACAAACAGATATGAGTTTTTTCATGCATATGTTGGTGCATATACAAATTTCTAGGTGCAGTCTGGAAACCTTTGAAAAACTGGTACAAAACATGGATAGAAACAGATCTATAAGTTCACTATAGGGGCATAACAGAGAAGTTTTAAGTCATAAAAGTTTCATGAACTTCAAGACAATTGAATCGGTTAGGATTTCACATATATTATTTATCTTTGTTTCACTGTGATCTTGAATCAATTAATTACCACCAAACAAGAAAACTATATGCCGAAACACAGTGTGCGACATACCTGACTTCTTTAGAAAATTTGGAACACCACATTTTTTTGTCACCAAATTAAATGACGAGCAACTTTTTGGACCACATTAACACTGGTTTCTGAAAATTATAAAAATGTTTGTCATTGATGTGGAAAAATTATAGTGGATAATAGCAAGGATAGATTCCATGACAAGTTTTCCATTTTGTTGGAGGAAATATTCATTTCAAGCACACTTTGCTGAATTCTTTTGGGCTTCCTTTGAACCATAATTATAAGTAAAGTTGTCAGTCATACAAAAGGATGATATGTAGGCTTGTAATTACTAGCAAAATCAAAATATTACTTTTTCACTCTAAAAATATCCAGTCATTATTTAAAAAATTGTACCTTTAATTTGGCACTTGTCAAAGTTTCCATAGTTTATCCTGCATTTGTATGTTTTAAGATTGCTGGTAGATGAATTTAAGAGATTTTGATCTAAAAATCTGTATGTTGATTCAAATGGAATATCCATCTACATATGCTATTCATGCTAATGAGCAATAAACAATTAATCAAAATGGCACTTATTTTTCCAGTTTCAAGTGTGAACATTTTTAAAATAGATTAAAAATTTAACTACAGAGGAAATTACTTCCTCTCCTCTCCTGCAAATACGAAACAAAACATAAACCTTGTAAACAGAAAATAACAATTTAGTAAAGGCACTTTGAAATTACTTATCATGTAACCACAGCACATTTCCTTGAAAGCTGGGGAAAACAACATGGCACTTAAGGAAGCATGCAGATAATCTGTCCCTTTGATTTTCAGCCTGTTTGTCACAAGTGACAGAATAAAAGACCTGCCTGATAGTAAAGAACACTCAAAGGCTTCTTCTGAGACAAAGTTTAGTTATGGTGTAGTTTAATTATTGTAGTTATCACTAGAGAGGGGAATTAATCTCTTAGACCCAAATCTTTCAAACACTTACATATTTCATTAACTTTACATACATAACTTAAATCTTCAAAATTATGCACACATATAATTGCCAAGATCAGAAGCTTAGACTACAGATCACATGGTCAACAGTTAAGTTTTGAAGTATGCGCTTTTAATCAGCTAGCCACAATTTAGAACACTTGCTAGTGGTCTATAGACAGTTGACTGGTCACATGTCCTGACTCCTCATCCATATTTCCAACAAAGAATATCAATAATTTCACATACCTAACAAAGTGCCAAAATGTACCTCAAATACCTAGTTGCTTTAATAGGGGTATTTTCGCATATGTAATCTAAATCTCAATTACTTTGCAGACATATAAATTAGGACATTAAAGGTAAATCTACAGAGCAGCATTATTCCGCAAGAACATAGTGGGCGTCTACACTACAAGCCTTTATTTTGAAATAATGCTGAGCTGGAGGACTTCTAACTCTGACTCCTGTAACTCTCATTTCACGAGGAGTAAGGGAAGTTGAAGGAAGAGTGTTCTTCCTTTGACTTCCTGCTGTGTAGACAGCACGAAAAGGTGAATTAAGCTATTTTGACTTCAGCTATGCAATTGATGTAGCTGAAGTTGTGTAGATTAATTTGACTTTAGTCATGCTTTGTAGACATACCCAAAGTGTTTTTGAAGAAAAACACTCAGGATTATCTGATAAATAATCAAAACAGCCCTGCTAACCTGAGTTTTCAGGCTTTGTTTTAATCCAGGTCATAAAAAAAGAATACACATATTTTTATCAAGCAAAGGGACACAAAACAATGAAACCGTATTTCTTCTTTGTTGCCCCCTAGTGATACTGCTTGCTTATAAGAAGGAAGCAAAATTTGGTCTTAGCCCTGGGGTTATCTACAGCTTTGTCAGCACACTTCTACTTTCAGCAGACAGGGTAGAAATTAATTATTGTTGCCTTGCCTGTGGAAGATTGCTATACACTGAACAAATTCAGGATAAATGCCGATGGAATAAATCAAGATTGTTATGCCAACATCTTTCTTTTCTAATGGAAAAAAACCCCTCTGCCTTTTTTACAAGATACAAGTTTTCATGGAATGTTCAGTATAGAAGCTGGAAAAGCTATTTAGCCCAGGACAGTATTCAGGGGCATAATTTAATTCTCAACAAAAAGAACTGTTCGTTTCTTTGGAATGAACACTAGCTAGAGTGAAACTGGGGAACGCTGAAATTTGTGCTAGAAAGATCAGCCCAATGAATTACCTACATTGCATTGAGTAACAGTGTCACTTGATTTCCATCTAATATCATTTATGTGGGTGCATACAAGCTGAAAGCAAGAACTAGCCAGAAACGTTTAACCTTAACTCATCTTTTAATAAATCTTCTGGTTTCAGGAATAGCTAACAACTGCAGAACTCTTAAAGGTGATCTGATTTTTTTTAAGTTAAAATGCTTCCTTAAGATGTCAAATCAGCCATGCTAAATTAAAAACCTGAAGTAGAAATCTTTTATGATTAAGCATTTGGGAAATAGTTTTTACTTTTCGCACCTTTCAGGTCCTGCATTTGTTCACTTCCTAACATATGGTAACACTGCTAACACACAATGCAATGTACCAAGGATACAGGAAAATGACTGGTTTCAAGCAGGGGGAGAGGCAGGATCAGTTGCCAAAGAGAAGAAAAACTCTAAACGCGGGATCTGTCAGAAGAATAATAGCAGAACTGTTTTTAAAGTGCACCCACTCACAAATATAAAAATATTTGTCAGTCTGCATATATATTGACTGGGTAAAATTAATCGATGGGTAGATCACTAGAAGAGGGATGTACCACTTAACTCCCATATAATTTATATTGTAAGTTCTCAATAATTTTAAATCAGTCTAAATACAATAGCTCCTTTACAAAAGTGTCACTCATGTTAACTAATTTCTTCAAAACTAATTTCAACAAAGCTGTGCTAACAGCAAGTAAGTTAGATAATTTGTAATTCACTAATGACAAATGAGATGAAATAATGTTATACTAATATAATAACTCCATATAATTTTCTCAATATGCAGAGAATAAAAACTTCATTATAAATCAATAATCCATCAGTCATAGTGCTGTAAAGCCCATTTTATTGATATTCATTTTTTTCCCACATTTTCATTCAGCTATGAGAAATGAAGCAAGTAATCAATAGAAAATGCATCAGGCAAAAGACTTTGTTTTTAAGTCAGTAACTTGGATTTCTAAAGTATGCAAAAAAGTGCATCCATACTGTTGCAAATTAACATTATCAAGAACTTCCCCACTGGACACATGGGCAATTGTTTATTTCAAATATATCAAATAACTTCGGACTGCATTTGCAAATCAGTCTGTTTTGATTGTATTCCCATACAAACATTCTATTTAGTTGCATGCTATTATCTTTAACTGTGGAAGAGAAAACATCAAAAGCATTATTTCTTTTTCAAAGAATATTTGGTGGGAGCATTTAAATTTCTATGTTGTGCTATGCTGTTCAGTGCTCCTGGCTTGTTAGAAGCCCCTGGGAGATGGATGTTAAGGCTCAGTAGCTCCACCTTGTCACTAGCTGCCACTCGGAGAATGGCAAATGGCTGATAAAGCACTCCATGGGTTTTTTGTCTTATTATTCCAGGGCTTCCAAGGACCATAATGTCTTCAGATGCTTTACTTGAAATCAGAAGTTTGCTGTACAGTAGGGGTTGCTGTAGGCTACAGTGTATGGCAGAGAACCTCTAGATTTTAAATATTTATTTTCACAACATTATTAATCATATATAATACATTCAGGCTCAATCCTGTATAAAGATTCTGATTTTATCCTGGATGTGGAATAGAAATTTAACTATTGTGTTATATGCAGTGTTTGTATAGATATGTTGATCCCAGGATTTTATAAAGACAAGGGGCGCGGGAGAGAGGTAACATTTTTTATTGGACCAGATTCAGTTGGTGTGTGAGAAAGAAGCTTTCAAGGTTACAAATTGTTCTTCAGACACTTGGTGGAATAATACCCGTAGCTGGAATATTGGTACAGAAGGGTACAGCTTGCTCAGGAAGTAGAGGCAGGGGAAAAAGGGAGGAGGTGTTAACAGCCCTTATATATTAAAAATGTATACCCTTGGACTGAGGTTAAAATGGCAACAGGACACAGACCTGTTGAGAGTCTCTAAACAAGGGGTAAAAACAAGAGTGATGTCATGGTAGGGGTTTACTCCATACCACCTAACCAGGAAGAAGAGGTGGATGAGGTTTTTTGAACTAACAAACTCATCCAAAGCACAGGATTTGGTGGTGATGAGGAACTTCAACTACCCAAACATCTGTTGGGAAACTAACACAGAAGGGAAGAGATTATCCATCAAGTTCTAGGAATGAATTGGAGACAATTTTCTATCTCAGAAGGTGGAGAAAGCTACAAGGGGGGAGGCTGTTCTAGATTCGATTTTGATAAATAGAGAAGACCTTGTTAAGAATTTGACACTACTGTGAACAGCTTTTCTCCATCCTCTTTGGAACCTCTTCAGGAAGTTGAAGGCTGCTATCAAATCCCCCCTGACACTTCTCTTCTGCAGACTAAACAAACCCAAATCCCTCAGTCTCTCCTCATAGGTCATGCGCTCCAGCCCCCTAATCATTTTGGTCACCCTGTACTGGACTCTCTCCAATGCGTCCACATCCTTTCTATAGTGGGGGAGGAGGGCAGAACTAAACACAATACTCCAGATGTGGCCTCACCAGTACCGTATAAAGGGAAATAATCACTTCTTTAGATCTACTGGCATTGGTCCTCCCAATGTATCCTAATATGCCATTAGCATTCTTGGCTACAAGGGCACACCGTTGAGTCATATCCAGCTTTTCATTCACTGTAATATCCAGGTCTTTTTCTGTAATTCCCAGATCATCTTAACTTCCATACCAGGAAAGATAATGGAACAAATAATTAAGGAATCCATTTGTGAACATCTAGAAGATAGTAAGGTGATAATTAACAGCATGAATTTGTCATGAACAAATTTTGTCAAACCAACCTAATAGCTTTCTTTGATAAGACAACAAGCCTCATGGATAAGGGGGAAGTGGTAGTTGTGGCACATCTAGTCTTCAGTAAGGCATTTGATACAGTTTTGTATGAGCTTCTCATTAACAAACTAAAGAAATACAATCTAGATTCTAGATGGAATTATCATAACATGGGTGTATAACTGGTTGGATAACTGCTCTCAGAGAGTACTTATCAATGTCTCACAGTCATGCTGGAAGGGCATAACAAGTAGCATTCCACAGGCATCAGTTCTGGGAGCAGGTCTTTTCAATATCTTCATCAATGCTTTAGATAATGACATAGAGAATTATTTTATAACTGTTGAAGGTGATATCAAACTGGGAGAGGTTGCAAGTACTTTGGAGGATAACATTGTAATTCAATATGATCTGGACAAAGTGGAGAAGTGGTATGAGGTAAACAGGATGAAATTCCTGAAGTAAATAGGATGAAATTCAATAAGGACAAATGCAAAGTGTTCCACTTAGAAAGGAACAATCAGCTGAACTAATATAAAACGGGAAATGACTATTTAGGAAGAAGTACTGGGAAAGGGATTGAGGGTTTGTGACAGGGCATGCATACTCTGCATTAGGTCAGAAGGGGTTAACACCACACTGTTGACTAAAGAAGTCCATCCCTTTCCTCCATACCAAGCATGCTCGCAGTGCTGGATCAATAAAAGTTAAGCAGTTCAGCTCAGTTGAGGAGAGATGCCTGAGAGGAAGAATATATCATGGAAGCTCCCACCAAGAACCAGCTACAGATCCTCCCAGCAGGAGGAGAGGCCCTAGAGGACCTGATTAAGCTTCCACAGGTGATGAAGCACCAGGGAGCAGCCTGCACTGAGATACCATGAGTTCCTGAGGCCTCATGAATTGACATACCACCAACAACGATAGGAAATGACCCCGGGTATGCCATCCAGTGGTACCTCCCACCCAGGAAAGCTCAACATGTTTTGGTGAGCCAGTGGTGAACTACTCCACCACCTATCTGGGCCGTCAGACCCTTGTTGATAATGCTATATTGGCAATACTTAATAGGTCACACTGCCCTATAGTGAGGAGCAGCTATACTGATCCTGGCTATTAGGCCATACTACCTTAGGGCATGGAATAAGCACCTTCATCCTAGGCTTTAGACTGTTGGGTTTGTGAGGCATGGAGGTGTTCACACATTCCTCCTGCTCATGCCCACAAAGGATGAGGTATACATAAATTGTGACAGGGTCATAGTGAACCACAAGCTAAATATTAGTCAACACTGTAATATGACTGCAAAAAATGTAAACAACTTTCTGGGATGTATTAACAGGAGTATTGTGAGCAAGCCACAAGAAGTAATTCCTCTGCTCTAGTCTGCACTGATTATCACTCCGCTGAAGTCTTGTGAAGATTATTATTGATCTTTCTCTTGTTTCTGGGCACCAAATTTCAGGAAAGATGTGGACAAACTGGAGAAGGTTCAGAGAAGAGCAACATATTAAAGGTCTAGAAAACATGTTATATAAGGGAAGATTGAAAGAAATGGGTTTGTTTAGTCTGGAGAAGAGAAGACTTAGGGTGAATCTACACAGCAGTTATTTGGAATAATGTTATGCACTGTGTACACAAGAAGCCCATTATTACAAAACAAAGTTGAAATAATGGGCTTCTTATTCCAACTTCCTGTAAACCTCATTGTACAAGGATTAAGGAAGTCAGCAGAATAGCAATTTATTTTGAAATAAGCGCCGTATAGACAGCTTATTTTGACATTTGGTGCTATTTTGAAATAAGCTACACAATTTGCGTAGCTCAAATTGTGTAGCTTATTTCTAGGTACACACTACTGTGTAGACATATATTTAGAGAGGACATGAGAATAGTTTTCTAGTGTCTTCTGAAAGGTTGCTACAGGGAGGAAGGAGGGGAAGAATATTTACTCTGTTTAAATTCTTAGGATCTGACAAAAAACAATGGACTTAAATTGCAGGAAAGGAGGTTCACATTGGCTATTAGGAAAAAGTTTCTAAGGGTATGTCTACACAGCAATGTTATTTCGGAATAACTATCGTTATTCTGAAATATCATAGTCTGTGTCTACAGTACATACAGGTATTTTGACATAATGTCAAAATAATGTCAAGCTGGAGGACTTCTTACTCTGACTCCTATAATCTTCATTTTATGAAGAATAATGGAAGTCGGAGGAAGAGTGCTCTTCCTTGGACTTCCTGCTACGTAGGGAGCACCAATTGCTGAAATAAGCTATTTCAACTTAAGTTATGCCCTGCTGCATAGACATGCCCTAAATATCCAGATGATTAACCACTGGAATCAATTTCCTAAGAAGTTTGTGAAATCTCCATCATTGGAGATTTTTAAGAACAGGTTAGACAAACATCTTCCAGGGATGGCCATGGCCATTGGTTCTGCCATGAGTGCAGGGGACTGGACTTGATGACTTCTTGAGGTTCCTTCCAGTTCTATTTATCTATTATTCTAAGATATGTACTCAGTTTCACCAATGTGTACAAAGTCTGAGCCTTGTCACCTCTAAGCTTTTTAGTTCATAGTCCTGACACCTCTGACTGTATTAGTTATGAATATAAAAAGAAGGGGGGGGGAAGCCTGAGCCCCAGTATCTCTGTCTTTACAAATTAAATAATGAATGTCACCAGTATATGCAAGGTGGAACAGATTGTTTAGCATAATTACTTAACACATTTCAAGGGATCATTCAAAGTGAAGTTGTCAGTTAACACCTCTGCAGTCAGAGGGAGGAAAGAGAGGGGAAAGCAAGGGCCAGAGGGTTTACTGAGTTACAGATTGTTGTGTTAAACCTTAAATTCAGTGTCTTTATTAAGACCATGATTTTTAGTGACTAGAAAAAAATATGCACGTTAGCTCTAATGCTTGTGTTTTGACATTGCTGTACAGGTTTCTTTTGAAGATTATGTCTGAGGGAAATTGCTTCCAATGATGAGTCTGGAGAGGGTGAAGGATTTTTAAAAGCCAGAAGAGTGGGGTTAGGCAATATTTCTGTCATGATGTAGTTCTTAGTAAGTATGGGTACGTCTACACTTGATCCCTAGCTCAAGCTAGGGATGCAAATGTAGCCGACCGAAATTGCTAATGAAGTGGGGATTTAAATAGCTCTCCCATGCGTTATTCCGCTCAACAGCTGATTTGAACCAGGAAGTGCGCTCCGGGACTCGTTAGTTTGAATCAAACCCCTTGGTTCGAACTAATGTTACTCCTCAAAAAATGAAATCCCTACTTCATTAGCAATTTTGGTTGGCTATATTTGCATCCCTAACTCGAGCTAGGGAGCAAGTGTAGATGTACCCTGTGAGTTGTAGTTGCTTAATGATACCCCGTACAGTTTCTAGCAGGTAACAAGTAGGGCTATAGAAACACAGAATACTAGAACTCTAAGGCTGTGTCTAGACTACATGCTTCTGTCGGCAGAGGCATGTAGATTAGACACATAGGCAAAGGCAAATGAAGCCACGATTTAAATGATCGCGGCTTCATTTACATTTACATGGCTGCAGCGCTGAGCCGACAAACAGTTGATCAGCTGTTTGTCGGCTCGCGCGCTAGTCTGGACGCTCCCCTGCCAACATCAAAGCCCTTTGTCGGCAGCCCCGTTATTCTTCATGGAATGAGGTTTACCAGGGCTGCCGACAAAGGGCTTTGATGTCAGCAGGGGAGCGTCCAGACTAGCGCGCTGAGCCGACAAACAGCTGATCAGCTGTTTGTCGGCTCAGCGCAGCAGCCATGTACATTTAAATGAAGCCGCGATCATTTAAATCGCGGCTTCATTTGCCTTTGCCAAAACAACAAATCTACATGGCTCCGTCGACGGAGCCATGTAGTTTAGACGTACCCTAAGGAACCTCAAGGGGTCAGCGAGTCCATCCCCTGCCCTCAAGGCAGAACCAAGTATCATGGGTGGATGCGGCCCCCAGCATGCCTGGATCTAGCCCCTGAGGCTCAGAGGTACCTCAGCACTGGGGAGCCTACACTGGCACTCTAGCCCCCCTGCTGCCACTGCAGGGCTGTAGCACACAAAATATACTAGCCTGGGTCCCCCTAGGCTTTGGTGTGCAAAGGGAATGTGGGGAGTATCTTTCTGCTTCTCAGTCAGGGGCCACTGTCAGTGAGAGGAGTGTTTGTTTGTTTTGGCTTTTCACTCCTCCCTTCTACTTCTAATATTCTATGAATCTATGATTCTGTACGGATCCCGACTGATTTTTCTGAGAATTTCAACTCAAAAAAGGTTTCCCACCCCGATCTAGATCATCCCTGACAGGAAATTTATTCCAGTGTTTAGCCACCCTGACAGTTAGGAAGTTTTTCCTACTGTCCAACCTACACCTCCCTTCCTGCTATTTAAGCCCATTGCTTCATTTTCCACCATCAGAGGTCAAGGAGAACAATTTTTCTCTCTCCTCCCTGTAACACCCTTTTAGGTATTTGAAAACTGCTCTGATGTCCCTTCTCAGTCTTTTCTTTTCCATACTAAACAAACCTAGTTCTTTCAGTCTTCCCTCATAGGTGATGTTTTCTAAACATTTAATCATTTTTGTTGTTCTTCTATGGCCCCTCCCCAATTTTTCTCCACAACTTTTTTGAAATGTGCTTCCCAGAACTGGACACAATACTCCAACTGAGTCCTAATCACCATAGAGTAGAGCAGAAGAATGACTTCTCGTGTTGAAGATGTTGAACAGAACCAATCCCAAAACTGACCCCTGTGGAACTCCACTTGTTATACCCTTCCAGCATGATTATGAGCCATTGATAGTTACTCTCTGGGAACTGTTATTCAACCAGTTATGCACCCACCTTATAGTAGCTCCATCTAGGTTGTGTTTATTTAGATTAATTATTAATTATTATCATTATTACTATTATTTACAATTATGTGTTGGATTTTAGCATCGGTGCCTACATTTATGTCAGTGGCTAGTTCCTATAAACAACAATGAACATTAAGTGTATAGGACTACCTCCTATGGAGTCCAAAAATATTTTGATAAACCCATGTGCAGTGATTTCTCTTAGTAATGATCAACTGGATTTCCATGTTTTCAGACAATTTTTATTACCATGAAGAGCCAAGAGAGAAAACAGGAGGAGCACATTGGGATGGAGAAGAATGTTAAGATCACCTCTCTTGCCTTTCTTTTAGGGTAATTTAGGGTATGTCTACACAGCAGAGCAAAAGTTGAATTAAGCTACACAACTTCAGCTACGTTTATTGCGTAGTTGAAGTCAAAATAGCTTAATTTGGCTTTTGGCATTGTCTTCACAGCAGGAAGTTGAAAGAAGAACACTCTTCCTTTGATTTCCCTTACTCCTTGTGAAAGCAGGGTTACAGGAGATGGAGGAAGAAGTCCTCCATCTCAATAGTATTTTGAAATAATGACTTGCTGTGTAGACACACTCTTTGTTATTTCGGAATAATGTCAGTTATTCCAATATAACGCTACTGTGTAGACATGCTCTTATTGATTAAATGGATCCACATTTGAATATCACGTCACTGTATAGGTTTCATTGAGAAATATTGTATTCAGTATTGATAGCTGAAAAATTCTTTGAGACGTAAGAGAGATGACTTGAGAAGGATGCATACATCCTTCTCATTTTCTGAAAAATAATCTACTATGCCAGTTCTCTGCCACAGCAAAGTCCTTTCAGTCTGAAATAGGCTCTTAGTTATGGAATACTGCAATATTAGTAAATTTGAAGCTTTCATGCCAAGAGCATCCCATGATAGTTTTCAAGATCAGACCTAAGATTAGCACCCATGGATGCCATATAAATAAATCTGGTTTTAGTCTCAGATTAAATCCAGATGAGTATTTCCCCACAGTCAGATTTGTTGAAAAAACGGTTTCTATCACTTTTGACTCCCCCTTCAGAATAGGGCCAGATTTACAAAAATAAAGATGTAGATAGGTGGCCTAGTGGAAGTTACAAAAGTACCTAAACAACTTACATGCCTATTTCCCATTGAATTCTAAGTGGGCATATTGTGGCAATGAGTGAGCAATGCAACCATATTTTCTAATGAACCTCTGGTCTTGCTGCAGAAACCATACTAGCTCCATTTTCAGAAGTCCACCTGGGACCTCACCTTCCCATGGCCTATATTCTCTTGTATAATTCCAATAATACAGAATCACATATAATTGTTTCTTCGCTTCTAACATATCATCTTTGATTCTTAAATGTAAAAAAAATCAAAGAAAAAAGTCTTGTCAAAATGGGTTTACAGGTGGTCATTCAATTTATTCTCTCATGCATTTAATTGAATTCCTTGCAATTTCATGTGCATTATAATAGACTTCTTTTATGCCGTCAAGAAACAAGTTTTTAAACATGTGCTGTGCATTAAACGTCACATAAATATTCAGCAAGGGAAAGAAAAACAGTTCTGGAGGAGTATAGTAATTTTACAGTCTCTGGTTTCTAATAAATTTTTACAGCAATCCTAAACTGCATTAGCAAGTTCCAGTTTATTGTCAAGCTTCTGCACAACATCCCTCAATGACATGTCAAATCTTTACCATGGCAGCTGAACTCCTAAAGCTGTCCTCATTGGCAGGAAACTTGTCAGATTAAATTGCCACCTCTTGTCTAGTGAAGATATATGATCTGATATCTCTCTGCTGATGATGACACAAACTGTCGCTTCACTTTGGATGGATTATGAATTTCCAATGTATCTCTCTATCAGCAGAGATATAGCCTATAGTAAGAAGAAAACTATACATATAAAATCATGATTCACTATAGATTCCTAATAATCTTGCATCCCCTTGTCTATTTCTTATTATGTTTCACTTTTTTTCTAATGACAAACTGTTTTGGTATATTTGCTTTGCTGTCACAGGAATAAGAAAGTAAAATGTTTTCAATGTTTCTTGATTCTTAAATAAGGCTTTCCGTTTTCTATTGGCCCATAAGCTCATTTACTACTTTGAAACATTTACTTTCATAAAGAGATTACTGTGCATTATTTCTGTTATTTATAAAGTTATCTACAGTGGTAGAATTTTTTTTTTGGAAGAATGAAATGTTATTCATAACATGTGCATCATTACATAGCACAGGAGATGATGGAAAAGATGATGGAACAGAAAAAATGGCTCTGTGACGCCTTTTGTGTTTAAGATATGGTAAATAGTTTTACAGGGAAATATGTTAAATTTTTTTAGAATCATAGAACTGGAAGAGACCTCAGGAGGTCACTGAGTTCAGCCTCCAGCCCAAACCAGGATCAACCCTAACTAAATAAGCCCAGCCAGGACTTTGTCAAGCTGTGCCTTAAAAACCTCTAGGGATGGAGATTCTACCACCTGCCTAGGTAACCCATTTCAGCGCTTCATCACCCTCCTAGTGAAATAGTTCTTTCTAATATCCAGCCTCAACCTCACTACTGCATCTTGAGACCATTGCTTCTCGTTCTGTCATCTGTCACCACTGAGAAGAGCCTCTCTCCATCCTCTTTGGAACCCCCCTTCAGGTAGTTAAAGGCAGCTGTCAAATCCCCGCTCACTCTTCTCTTCATGCAGAAAAAGCAGATAAAATTAAGTCATGATGTAGGCAAAATCTACCAGCATCTATGAGATCAGTAATAGTTCATCTATACTCTAAGGTCTCAGAACTTCTTAAAGGATCTGGTCCAAGTCATTCAGGATACTAGAATGAACCTTTACTGTTTTCAAGATGTCCTAATATTGTTAAATATTATTTGAATAGCCATGAATGATGGGAGAAATACTTAGCCTTTTTCTCAGTGCAAAAATATACTTGAAAGTCTGATGTACCATGTAGTCAGTGAGTGGGAACACAAAGGCTAGACTGGCATGATTTTCCGGAAATGCTTTTAACGGAAAAGTTTTCCGTTAAAAGCATTTTTGGAAAAGCGTGTCTAGATTGGCAGGACGCTTTTCCGCAAAAGCACTTTTTGCGGAAAAGCGTCCGTGGCCAATCTAGACGCGCTTTTCCACAAAAAAGCCCTGATTACCATTTTCGTGATCAGGGCTTTTTTGAGGGAAACAAATCTCTGCTGTCTACACTGGCACTTTTGCGCAAAAGTTTTTCAAAAAAAGACTTTTGCCCGAACGGGAGCAGCATAGTATTTCCGCAAAAACACTGACAATCTTACATGAGATCGTCGGTGCTTTTGCAGAAATTCAAGCGGCCAGTGTAGACAGCTAGCAAGTTTTTCCAGAAAAGTGGCTGATTTTCCAGAAAAACTGGCCAGTCTAGACACAGCCAAATTGTTTTATGGGGTTTAAGTTTCTGATTCAGAGATGACAAAGAATTGAGATTCATTTAAAAAAAAAACAGATTGGAAAATGGGAGTGGGTGGGTTGCCATGGGTTGTTTGGGAAAACAAAAGTGAAATATCTTTCATTTAAATTTTATTTTCACCGCCATTTTATTACCATCTTAGTTAATGGTGACTGAAACTATTTGTTTGCTTATTTACATAGAATAGCCAGTTATTTCTGTGACTGGCAGAGTATATATTAAAACCCTTTTTTGGTTCACTTTCAGTCAACCAAATAAAGGTAACATCAGAAAGATATTTCTCTTTCAGAGCTATCCAACAGGTCCAAAACTTTGATGACTTCTATTATATTTTTGTAATGGAATCAAGCTCTTCAGGATTTCATTATCTTTACTTCCACCATTACCGACTACCCTTGTTTGCAAAGTTCCAGTAAGATCCCCTCCACCCCAAAAAATTATTCTCCAGTGAAAATAGGCTGGAATCCAACAATAATTTCATCTTTTAAAAAATAAATCTTCTAATTTAGTATACTGAAGTGAACAATTCTACTTTTCTATTGATAACTACCACAATTCTGGGCAAGAAAAGTCACTGATTTTTCCATTTGGGTCTTAAAACAGGACTAGTGAACCATTTTGAACAAAAAATAAAAATCCAGCTGACCCCAAAGACAACATAGTGAGCCAAATCTGAACCTTTCTGAAGACTTGAATCAAATTATTTCAAATAACAATTCATAAAAACACACATCAAATCTTTCAAGCTCCTTCCTGGAATCAGAAGTGCTTGTAAGCATCTTATGTTCCCTCCTGCTTGCAGGAATACAAATTGCTGACTCTTTCCAAGTCACAAGCTGAATTGGCTACTGGCAGTGCCTAAGAATGCAATAAAAATACTCAAGACCCAGAGGAAGTAGCTTCTGAGCCTGGAGCTAAATCAGAAGTGCAGTCTGAATTATTCCAAAGACAGTAGGTGGGTGATAATACAGGGAGTAAAATAGCCAGTGGTTTCGGAGTAGGAGAGTGTATGAACAGGAATGCTTTATTTTTTGGAATTGCACAAACTTTCCCAAAGCAATGGAATTCAAGGACATAGTGCAGATTTTTGCTCATGAATGGATATAAATTTTGATGTGTTGAAACCAGGTGGAGAGCAATATTTTTGATGGAAAATCTTAATGGAGAAGAAAAAATCATGATAACTCCCACAGAAGGAACAGAATAGCATTTTGAAATGAAGCTATTACATTTGCAAGTCACCGCAAACTACTCAAAGAACAATTACAGATGGTGGCTGCAGCCATATCTCAAAGAGATATCTCACTATTACTTGCCCAAACTCGATTCTATTGTCATCTCCACAGAGAAAAGTGATATATCAGAAAATTCAAGAAATCATAGGCTAATGTTACCTTATTAAAATCACATTTGCATAGAATTAACATAAATATGAGTTGGTAAACCATATGCTATCACATCTGTTCCTTGTGTATTAATAACAACTGTCCTCTATAGGGCTCTCAAATTTATATGTATTAGAATATATTACAAAATATGTGGATTCTCTTGACAATATAATTTGTTGGGATTGGTCCTGCCTTGGGCAGGAAGCTGGACTCGATGACCTCCTGAGGCCTCTTCCAGGCCTATGATTCTATGAAGGTAGATCATTTGTAGGCCTGTACTTTGACATTATTGCTATTATGCCACATGTCAGCTGTTTCTTGTATTGTGATTAAAACATAGTAACACCTGACTAGTCTACTATTAACATGTTCTGTAATGTTATCAAGGATTATGAATGTCCAAATCTTCTATTTCCTAAGTAGGAAACTTTGAATTTTGACCTTTCACAATAATCTTATAATGAATCATTATTGTATTTAGCATCCTATATGATCCTCAAATAATTTTTCCATTGACAGATTATTTAATATTTGTTACACAAGGGGAGCATTTTATTGACCCACAAAGTATATAAAAAAATTGGCCTAAATGTCAATAAGAAATTTAGCCCCGCCCCTGCTCACTCCATCCTCCCTCCTTTTCGCTAGGCTGGAGCAGAGGGTTGCGGTGCAGGCTCTAGCCTTGGATTAAGGGATTTGGAGAGGGACACGGGCTCTGAGTTGCAGGTAGTTGGAGTGTTGGAGGGCTTCGAGGTGCAGTCTCTGGGACGGCATTTGGACTCAGGGGTGCTTGGGGCTAAGCTAGGTGCAGGAGGGGGTTTATGACTGGGGTAGGGTTTCAGGATGTGGCTTCAGCTGGACACTGTTCATCTCAGGTGGCTCCTGGGTGTTGATGCAGTGGGACTAAGGCAGGATCAGCCTTGTCCTGGCCCCGCATCACTCGCAAAAGCAGCCAGAAAACTCCTTCCCAAGTCCTGTTGTGTCTCCTCTTTGTCTGTGGAGATTAGACCTCACAGCAACTTAAGGTTTGTGCCCTGGTTCCTAACAATCTGCCTTGAGATTGATATTCAAATTCTTGAGACAATTCCAGGCAGCATTACTATCAATCACAATTCACAGAACGAAGGGTTCAGAAATAAGCTAGCATGGGTTTCTATAAAACAACTTTGTTTATCTGTATTACAGCTGGTTGAAAACGGGGAAATTTTTAATAAATAATTTTCGATTTTTTAAAATAACAAAAAGTGAAATGTTATCTAGTTTAAAAACTTTAAGCAGATCTAAAGCTTTTCTGTTAAAAATATTTCCGCAAAAGAGTGTCTAGATTGGCACGGATGCTTTTGCGTAAAAAGTGCTTTTGCGCAAAAGCATCCGTGGCCAGTCTAGACGCAATTTTGCGGAAGAAAGCCCCGATCGCCATTTTAGCCATCAGTGCTTTTTTGCGCAAAACAGTTCTTCCCTGTCTACAATGGCCCTCTTGAGCAAGTATTCTTGCGCAAGAGGGCTTTTTCCCTAGTGGGAGCGTGAAGTATTTGCGCAAGAAGCACTGATTTTGTACATTACACAGTCAGTGCTCTTGCGCAAATTCAAGTGGCCAGTGTAGACAGCTGGCAAGTTTTAGTGTAAAAGCAGCTGCTTTTGTGCAAAATCTTGCCAATCTAGATGCACCCCTAATGTTTATATAATAGAATGTGGTCCAGACATTTTTTAATGAAGTGACCTCTGCCATCAGCATCACTCATTGGCGTTTTTTAAAAAGACCACCATCAATTGGAATCTGGCTGCCATGATCTTGAAAATCTTCACAGTTAGTAATGAGACCTTAAACTGAAGTCTGAATTGAATTGGCAGTCACTGTAATTTAGTAAATAATGACCTGGTATCTAAGTAGAGAAGATAATAAAAATATGAAGTGAAGATCTTGATTTCAAATAGCCCTTAAACGGTAAAGAAACTAGGACTTAGACTAGGAGCATGCTTCAAAATAAAACAAACAAGGAATGATTACTGCTTGCTTTGGTATCATTTAGCCTTTGGTAGCTGCAAACTCAGAAAATGTGAGGCCACAGATGTCTAATGTATACGTGAGGAGAAAAAAAATGTACGAATTGGATATAAAGAAGAACATGGCAATTATACAAGCAAACTCAAGAGGTCTTGTGACTCCAGGAGTGGTTCCATGACACTTAATTACATTGCTGTACCACTGCTAAATGTAGCCCTTTCCAGGTGAGTTCTGCTATCCAGATTTCTTTTCATATGTGTCTATCCACACAATACTGTTTATTCTCAACTACATTTGTTTGCTACGGTCCATAAGCAGTACCAGAGCTTAGTGCAGGGGTAGGGAGCCTTTTTTGGGTCATAGGCTGCTGACCCACTGGAAAATCAGTAGGGGTCTGCACATAAGAGAGAAGACAAAAAAAAAGCCCCCAAACCAAAACCAAAACCCTCACTGATGTGGCCCCTGACTGAGAAGGAAAAAGACACTTCCCACATTCCCCTTGCACACCAGAGCCTAGAGGGGCCCAGGCTAGTAGATTTTGTGTGCTCCAGTCCCTCAGTAAGTGCGGGCTCCCCAATGCTAGGAGGGGAGCCTTAAACCTTGGGGCCCTTATCCAGGCAAGCGAGAGGTGGGGAACAGCTGCCCGCCCCTAGGCCTGAGGTTCCCCACTCCTGGCTTAGTGGATTGATTTCCATTTACTAGAGGATCTTATGTGGTTATTTCCTTTCTCAAGATAATATTTTTGAATATGTAATGTTGCTTCAGGTTGCTTTGAACACGATATTAAATCATTTATGGAAAAGAAATAAGTAGTTCCAAGGTGTATACAACTCCATTTGGTTCTGACATCCATCCATTGCTCTCCCAAACTGCCTTTGCATCTACAAGGTGTAAAGACAGGGACAGTCTTTTTATTCTGTGTTTCTACAGCACCTGTGTTTTTCATAGATAATATATTTTATATGCCTTCCTTTTGTTCTGGAAATATCCTATGTCACAACTTCAAGGTTGACTTCTATTTTAAAATTAAATGCCAAAATTGGAAGCTACTGGTGATGGTTATCTAAAGATTGATAAATATGTCTTCCGCCTTGTAGTATCTACTATCAAAGGATTTATCCTTCCAAAACCCTTCATCCCCATTTTACAGCTGAAGAAGGGAGATGAAAAAAGATCCGACTTGCCCAAACTCACTAAAGTCATGTCTTCACTCCAGGGAAGATCAATGCTTCCCTGATTGATCTTCTGGACTTCAATTTAGAGGGTCTAATAAAGACCCATTAAATTGAAATCTGAGGGTACCTCCATTGGCGGCTGATACTCCTGTTCCTGTGAGAAGTAAGGAAAGCCAATGGGAGCATTTGCTCCCAGTGGGCTCCCACTGTGGTGATGGGGGGAGGGACTTGAATCAAGGTACATCAACTCCAGCTACATAATTAATGTGGCTGTGTAATTTCATTCAACCTTCCGCTTTAGTGTAGACCTGGCCTAAGGGATTTTCAGTGGGAATTAAACTTACATCTTCTGAGTCCTAAATCTAGTTTTAATTCCTATTGAGAATTCCTTAGAGTCTTTTGCCACAATCACGAAAAAGTAGGAAATATAAGAAAATCTAAAAGTTCAGTAAGTAAATTTCACCAGTTCTGTGTAAAAAATAATTAATATTGAAATAACACACAGTATCTATTTTTAATTACTAAATAAAACATATCAATACCAGAGGCACTGAATTTGAAGTGTTGTTGCCTCCCCTTCCTCCTCTGAGTGGGGGAAAAGAGAATGCAGCAGGGAACCTGCCAAAGAGAGGAGTATAAGAAGGGGACTTGCAATGCTGAATATGCCATCAAAATATTTTCTACAGTTTGACTGGATTTTGCTTCAAGGTTATAATGATCCCACCAACATCCCCATCAGAATCTCTTTGCTCAGCCTCAGACTACATGCCTTCATACTTGCCCCTTTTGTCCTCTGCCCTCACCCTTTCAATGTCCCCTTTTCAATGTCCCCTCACCCTTTCCTTTCTCTTTAGCTGATCCCACCCAATGGAACTAGGATGACATTTCCACCATCACATTGTAAACCCCTACCTTTTTCCCTACCGTTTGCCCATTCAAGCTGGATCAAATTCTTCACTGAAATGACTGCCTGCTATGTTGTGTTTATACGGCAACAAGCACAATAGAGCTGCATTGTTGGTTAGGGATTAGGCACTAACAATAAATGAAGATACTGTACTTACCTACAGTGATTACTTTTTAAAAATTGCACAGTCTTTAGCTTTGTAGTTAGACCTCAGCAATTATTTTGTGTGCTTTAGGGAAGCAGATAAAGTATTTTTTGTTTGTTTGTTTGTTTGTTTTTAAATACACAGCTTGATACAGGAATTAACACAAACAAATCCTATGGCCTGTGTCATGCAAGAGGTCAAACTGTGTACCCCATATTCTTCATAGTGACCAGCTTATGATATGATTACGATATTTATACTGCATCTTGTACAACGTATGTCTTTTGAGTTGTCTGTGAAAGAAATATGCTAAATAAGATTATCCCATTCGTATGCATGTATCATTTTTGTATCTGAAGTTACGAATATTGATGATATATCTATATTTCAAATGTAGTTTCACTTGGGTGACACTCACTAAAGGACAAGATGCTTCCAGTCTAGATACAATAGTTCCTTGTGAAGGGCTTATTCAAGCTAATGGGCCATTAGGGGAAACAATAGGAGACCTGTTTGCCCTACCTGGTGAGCCTTACTAAGAATGCCCCAGACAGCCTGTAAGTAATGTCTGCTATGACTCAGAAGACAGGCACGGGCATGTGACCAGACCACATGACACTGAACTCCATTTTGTTACCTGTATTTTTTCATGAACTGGACTGGGAAATTATCTTAGAACTAATTATTCCCATCATATGCAACAGCTATACAAGTTGGGGAGTGACACCATATCTTGGCCTCAATTCCCACACAAGAAAACTCCTGGAAACACCTAAGAAATGAAAATTGAATTGAGGAAGTGCTGGTTCCAGGCTAAAGGGATTTCTAGTCTGTGAATGGAAAGCTGGTGCACTGCTTAAATCAGGCTAATGGCTAATTCATATCTAATCTATTTAGTGTGTTAGGCTTTGTTTGCACTTTTGTTTATTTGCTAAGTAATTTACTTTGATCTCTTTTGCTATTATCACTTTTGCTTATAATCACTTACAATTTCCATTTTCTGTAGGGCTGTGTCCAGACTCAGGGTTTTTTTCGGGAAAAGTAGCCTTTTTCCGAAAAAACTTCACCTGCGTCTAGACTGCAGCCGCGTTCTTTCGAAATTAAATCGAAAGAAAGCGGCTTTTCTTTCGACGGCGGTAAACCTCATTTCACGAGGAAGAACGCCTTCTTTCGAAAGTGCTTCTTTCGAAAGAAGGCGTTCTTGAATGTAAATAGGGCTTCTTCGAAAGAGAGCATCCAGACTCACTGGGTGCTTTCTTTCGAAAAAGCGGCTTGCTCTTTCAAAAGTTCCGCGTGCAGTCTAGACGCTCTCTTTCGAAAGAGGCTCTTTCGAAAGTATCTTTCGAAAGAGCCTCTTTCGAAAGAGGCTTGCAGTCTAGACATAGCCTAGCTGAAAAACGTATTTTATTTTTTATCTTTACCAGTGTGTTTTGAAGGAAGTGTCTGAGAAAAAAACCCCTCAGTTCAGTTAACAAGGGCTGGATCACACATTTCTCTCTAAGTGAACGGGGGTGTGTGTGAACTGAGTGATAAATTCATAGTGACTTATTATTTACATCTCTGGGGTCCTAAGCTGGGGAACATTTTGGCTGTAGCTTCTCTAGTGTTGGTTCATGCAGTGGCCTTGCCTGTATGAATGCTGGTGCAAGTGATCTGTCTCTTGTCACAGCAGCACAGTGAGCGAGGGAACCAGGGCTGCGGAGTCAGAGGAGTGGTATCCCAGTTTCACACTGCACCTTGGAGGGGACAAATCTTCACAAATGACCTTTTGTCATCTTAAAATCTATGAAGTGATGCACCCAAGGTCATTCAGCAGGCCAATAGCACAGCTGAAAACAAAACTCGGGTCTTCAAAACCCCAGCCCAGTCTCTGTCCAATACGCCCTCATTTTCTGAAGGAGGTTTGTGGAAGACTTTTAGAAAATTAAGCTTCTTCAAGATGGCTGAGTTGCACACCCAAAAATGGGAGGTCGCTTAAATGAGTCACTTTTGAAAATCTACACCAAATTCTATTAACAGCAGTCCCTGAGTCTCATAATTTTACTGTGAATTGCATGTTGTTTCACATTTTTCATAACACTTCAGCCTCACCAAAGATTAAGAATCTCATCTTTCATTTTATATAATCAGATTCCTAGACCACATAGTTATGAAAAAGCTTGAAAATGTGACCTGAGCACTCCCTAAATGTTAAAAATATATTTGTTTTTATTGACCTTCTGCTTCTTTCTTTATTTTTTAAAATCTCATTACTGTATTTTTTAAGGACTCGCTCATTTTTAAAGCTTAGGGTTGGCAATGCTGAGATCCGCTTAAATCAATATTTACCTAAAACTAATCACACAATGGAACTAGATATCATGGTGCTTCACCACGCTTAGAAAAGGAAATGAACGTGACATCTCAGATACTGTGGTACAGCAGCTATTGGCAACTATTGGCTTTTTTAATGGAAAGCATCATACACTTCTGTTTGCGTAACCAGAAGACATGAACAGTAAAATGTACATATGATATTTTTGGTCAGAACAGCCATTTAGAAAAATGTGCACTGTGAAACTATTTATACACCAGGTAAGGGAGTCAAGAAGAAGAAAAGACAAAATACAATCTCCTCTCTTTATGCTGTGAGTCTTCAGAGCCATGAGAAGAGCTAATGATATATATTTATAGAGAAGACACAGTCCAAAAGATTCTAAATTCTAATGCAGACATCTTTCCATGACCAGAATATAGGGGGAAGAAAAGAAATGAAACTACCTGATCAGGTTCTAAATTGTGGTCCATTTTGGCTACTTAAATTCATGCTCTAATTTAATCTCTTTCACTTCCTATCCTGAACTCTTGTATTGTATGGTTGTGTCTTTTACATAACAGACATGTTTTGCCTAGCATTTCATTGCCAGAGGAAATCATTCCTGTAAACATGTAGGGCTCGTCTACACTGGCTCCTTTTCCGAAAGGGGCATGTTAATTTCACAGGTCGTAATAGGGAAATCCGCGGGGGATTTAAATATCCCCCGCGGCATTTAAATAAAGATGTCCGCCGCTTTTTTCCGGCTTTTAGAAAAGCCGGAAAAGAGCGTGTACACTGGCCCCGATCCCCCGAAAAAAAGCCCTTTTCCGGAGGATCTTATTCCTACTTATTCCTGAATAAGTAGGAATAAGATCCTCCGGAAAAGGGCTTTTTTTCCGGGGGATCGGGACCAGTGTACACGCTCTTTTCCGGCTTTTCTAAAAGCCGGAAAAAAGCGGCGGACATCTTTATTTAAATGCCGCGGGGGATATTTAAATCCCCCGCGGATTTCCCTATTACGACCTGTGAAATTAACATGCCCCTTTCGGAAAAGGGGCCAGTGTAGACGTAGCCGTAGTTTGTCATGATGTGAGGTGATATAAAATTATAAACTGTTGTCTGCTAACTAAACATAGGCATTAGAGTAGGTATCACAATATTCACCTTGTGTAGTAACTAATGAGTTGGGCAAGGAAGGGCATGAAGTTATGATTGAAATGTAGTCCACCAGATTTAAGTTATGAATAATAACTATTGGATGAAGATGCCTTATTATATATTATAGTGGCATTATGTCCCCCCCCCCCCCATTATGAATCAAGGCCCTCTTATGTCAAGCACTGTTCAGTCTTGTTGGCTTCAGACTTTCTAGTATGCATTTCATCATATCACAAAGAATTTTTCAAATGCATTTTCACTTACTCTTTCATCACCTTTTGATAGGGTCTTTATAGTACTGTGTATTTCATTATTCCCCTAATGTCCAATTTTGATACAAATATAGTTTCTGACTAAATGTAAATTGTTTATGTGACATTGGACCCCCAGATTCTTTATGGAACTATGCCTTTGAATATGATTATGCATGACTCGAATATGCTTAATGGAAAATATGGCATGACATGTAAGCTGTCTTTGAAAAACTTATCTAATCAATTGAATGCGTATACTGTGTTTGTGTGCATGTATCATTCCTATATTTGATATTAGAAATATGAAGTATAAGCCTATTTATATATTTAGATGTTCTAATGCAGGCCATTAGTAATACTCGGGGAATTTAATGGCCTAGTACTCATGACAATGATCTGTGAATAGTTTTGCTTTTCCTGTAAGCCTGGACTATGGTCTGTCCTGCCAAGACATGTAGTCAGGTGACCTGATGCTGAAACCCATTTTGGATGTAAAAGCGACGAGGAGTCCTGTGGCACCTTATAGACTAACTGAAGTGTAGGAGCATAAGCTTTCGTGGCAAAGACCCACTTCGTCAGATGCATGTAGTGGAAATTTCCAGAGGCAGGAATAAATATGCAGGCCAGGATCAGGCTGGAGATGACCAGGTGGATCCAATCAAGGAGGATGAGGCCCACTTCTAGCAGCTGATCTGGAGGTGTGAATTCCAAGAGAATAGAAGCTGCTTTTGTAGTTAGCAAGCCATTCACAGTCTTTGTTTAATCCAGAGTTGATTGTGTCAAACTTAAAGATGAACTGTAGCTCAGCAGTTTCTCTTTGAAGTCTGGTCCTGAAGTTTTTTTTGCTGCAGGATGGCTACTTTTAGATCTGCAATTGTGTGTCCAGGAAGATTGAAGTGTTCCCCTACAGGTTTTTGTATGTTGCCATTCCTAATATCAGATTTGTGTCCATTGATTCTTTTACGTAGGGACTGTCCTGTTTGGCCGATGTATATAGCAGTGGGGCAATGTTGGCACATGATGGCATATATTACGTTGGTGGATGTGCAGGAGAATGTACCAGTGACAGTATGGCTGATCTGGTTAGGTCCTGTGATGGTGTTGCTGGTGTATATATGTGGGCAAAGTTGGCACCGAGGTTTGTTGCAAGGATTGGTTCCTGAGTTCGAGTTATTATGGTGCGGTGTGTAGTTGCTGGTGAGAATATGCTTCAGGTTGGCGGGTTGTCTGTGGGCAAGGACCGGCCTACCTCCCAAGGCCTGTGAGAGCGAGGGATCATTGTCCAGGATGGGCTGAAGATCACTAATGATGCGTTGGAGAGGTTTTAGCTGGGGACTATAGGTGATGGCCAGTGGTGTTCTGTTGGTTTCTTTCTTGGGCTTGTCCTGTAGCAGGAGGCTTCTGGGTACACGTCTGGCTCTGTCAATCTGTCTCCTCACTTCCTCGTGTGGGTATCGCAGTTTACAGAATGCTTGTTGAAGGTCTTGTAGGTGTAGGTCTCTGTCTGAGGGGTTGGAGCATATGCGGTTGTACCTCAGTGCTTGGCTGTAAACAATGGATCGTGTGGTGTGTCCGGGATGGAAACTGGAGGCATGCAGGTAAGTATAGCGGTCGGTAGGTTTTCTGTATAGGGTGGTATTGATATGACCGTCACTTATTTGTATCGTGGTGTCCAGGAAATGGACCTCCCGTGTAGATTGGTCCATGCTGAGGTTGTTGATGAGGTGGAAGCTGTTGAAATCATGGTGAAATTCTTCCAGAGTCTCCTTCCCATGGGTCCAGATGATGAAGATGTCATCGATGTAGCGTAGGTAGAGAAGGGGTGTAAGTGGACGAGAGCTGAGGAAGCGTTGTTCCAGGTCAGCCATAAAAATGTTGGCGTATTGTGGGGCCATGCGGGTGCCCATAGCAGTGCCACTGGTCTGGAGGTATATGTTGTCACCAAATCTGAAATAGTTGTGTGTGAGGATAAATTCACAGAGTTCAGCCACCAGTTGTGCTGTGGCATCATCAGGAATACTGTTCCTGACAGCTTGTACTCCATCTGCATGTGGGATGTTTGTGTAGAGAGCCTCTACATCCATGGTGGCTAGAATGGTGTTTTCTGGAAGATCACCTATGCATTGTAGTTTTCTCAGGAAATCCGTAGTGTTACGAAGGTAACTGGGAGTGCTGGTGGCGTAGGGTCTGAGCAGAGAGTCCACATAGCCAGACAGTCCTTCAGTAAGAGTGCCAAAGCCCGAGATGATGGGGCGTCCGGGATTTCCAGGTTTGTGGATCTTGGGTAATAGATAGAACAACCCTGGTCGGGGCTCTAAAGGTGTGTCGATTTGTTCCTGTGTTTGTTTGGGGAGTGTCCTGAGCAGATGGTGCAGTTTCTTAGTATATTCCTTAGTGGGATCTGAGGAAAGTGGCCTGTAGAATTTGGTATTGGAGAGTTGTCTGGCAGCCTCCTTTAGGTAGTCAGGCCTATTCATGATGACAACAGCACCTCCTTTGTCAGCCTCTTTGATTATAATGTCAGAGTTGTTCCGGAGGCTGTGGATGGCATTGCGTTCTGCACGACTGAGGTTACCAGGCAAGCGATGCTGTTTTTCCACAATTTCTGCCTGTGCACGTCGGCGGAAGCATTCTATGTAGAGGTCCAGACTGCCATTTCAGCCCTCAGGAGGAGTCCATGTGGAGTTCTTCTTCTTGTGCTGTTGGTGGGAAGGTATCTGTGTGTCAGTGCACTGTTCAGTGTCGTGTTGGAAGTATTCCTTGAGACGGAGACGGCGAAAGTAGGCTTCTAGATCACCGCAGAACTATATCATGTTAGTATAAAAGGGTTGAAACTGAACACAAAGCATTCACACCGTGGGCAAAATCTATTTATAGCCAGGAAACTAAACAGTAGGGGAGGTGGCAGTTGAGAGACACCTAGACAATCCCTACTTACCATTCAGATGACTGCTGGAAACAGCTAAGACTGAACAGGGGAATGGTAGGCCACAAGATAGGAGACTTTCTAGCTTGTGAGAAAAGATTATTCGAAAGCTAGAGTAAAAATGGCATGTAATAAGTTTCTTGGAATATTAAGCTATAGCTGTTGTGTTGTGTTTATTTTGATTAATAACTTATTTTGTTCTGTCTGTTATTACTTGTGTAAGGAAGGTCTGAATCAATACATCCATTACAGCCAGCTGGAATGGAAAAGAAATCCTGGGTGTGGTTATGTAAGTACACTTCACTCAGGTTTCTTAGGCCTGCAAGATATTCAATTGTTAGAATGGTGTTTTGCCCAGTGTAACCAATTTGACTGTTGGGGGGATGGGTGTCACAAACTATGTTAACAGTAAATGCAGGAATTGTAAGCTATGACCACCAATGCCTGTAGTTATTGTGGGAATGCACAATGCAGAAAGTCAGACTGTTTTTAACTCAGTTAAAAGGAGAGACTCTGTCAGTGGATGGACAGAGGCTGCTCTTGGATGGATGGACAGAGGCTGCTCTTTCAGAGCCCTATAGATTAGATTGGGGAGGGGGTCAGCAAGCTGCATGGCCTGCAGGCATGAGCTGTAAGACTGGTTCAACCTGTTTCTCCCCATTGTTTCAATGACAGAGTTAAAGAAAGCTCCATAAGGAGTCTCTTTTGTATGTAAATGTACTTCAGATGGTGCTGGAATCTCTTGTGACTGGACTGTGCTTTGGGACAAGAGCTGAAATCACTGAGAGCTGAAATCACTAGGGATGTTCTACACAGCAAAGTTATTTCGGAATAACGACTGTTATTCTGAAATAACTATGCGAGCATCTACACTGCAATTTCATTATTTTGAAATAATTTCAAAATAACGGACTGCTTATTAATCTATTCAGAAATAGTTATTTTGAAATAAGGTGCACGTAGATGCTCCACTTTTGCTATTTAGAAATAACCCCTCACTAGGGCCATTCTAAGTTATTCCTCCTGGGGCTCTAAATCAAAATAGCATGTCTACATTAGGGAAGCCAGCCTCAGACTAATTTAGAGGCTTCCCTGCAGTGTAGACACGCTATGCCAAAATAAGGTATTTTGGAATAACTATTCGGGAATTGTTTATTCTGAAATAACTGTCCAGTATAGACGTAGCCTAGGTTTGGCCCAGAGCCATATCTACCACAAGCCAGAAGAAGATGCAATGAGCAGCCAGAAGGACAGTGATGGAGAAGAGTGAGCAGTGGCCAATGGAGCGGCAGCAGTGAGGGGTGATAAATGGCCAGCAGAGTGGAGCCAGAAACCAGTGAGCAGGTTTATAGCAAGTGGCCAGTGGAGTGGGTGAGATGCCTTCAACCTTCTCCCCCCCCCCCACACACACACCTCACAATTCAGGAGGGGAGGTGAACTCTGCAGATGCACCTCTGAACTCTGGTCTTGCCTGATCAAGGGCAGCAATTGAATGGGGTGCAGAGAAGGGTTGGGAATGTGAAGGAGACTTTTATGTTGCTGGACTAGAGAGCCAGGGAGGAAAAGGATATTGCCCAACCTTCTTGAGCTGTGACATTTACTCATGGTTGTGGTTGTGCTCTCTGTGTGTGGTGTTTTCCTATGGACTCTGTTGGTGGTGTTTTCCCAAATTAATGCCACGTTATTTCCTGCCCCTTTTATTAAAGGTTTATTTCCTGCACTCAGACTCTGTGCTTGTGAGTGGGATAGCATTGCCTCCCACAGGCACCTAGGGGTGTTGTGTGAATTTCACATGTTACTGGATGGGGGCTCGAGGCAATTCTGTGTTGGATGGATGGAGAGGAACCCCTAGATATTGAACCTAGCCCTCGCTGCTGCTGGTGGAAGAAGGGTTATAATTGCAACCACTTAAATCCTACTTTTATATTTAATACAATCACTTTTGTTTATTATGAAACGTAGTGTAAATAATTAGTACCTAGAAGGGGAGAGGGGGATAAAAACTGTGCATATCTCTTTCATTGATAAAAGGAATGAAGAAATTATGAGATTCCTCCATATAAAACTTTTATGCAGAGTAAAATGGATTTATCTGGGGTGATGAATCTGGTTACTGTTACAAATCCCTGTGACTGAGCCTTCCCAAAGCTGAGCTGCTCTCAGTGCCTGTGTTACTCTGTTGTGGGCTGCAATGCTAACTCTGTGCCTTTTCTGGGGGAGATCAGTGATTCTGGCTCATCGGGAGAGGTTTGTGGAACACCCAGAGGGCAGGTAGGCAAGCTCTGTGACCAAACCCATCACAGATCAGATTAGCAGCAATCTCCATGGTCTCTTTGCTATACAGCAGTGATCAGTTTGAGTCTTCCAATTGCAGGCCAGTGATTCCTTTGAACATTATCTGCTTATAATTTATATAAACATGACTTAAACCATATGCTCCCTCAGCTGTTCTGTCATATTAATAACAAGGCTGTCCCCTAAAGGACTCAGCAATTAATGTATATTAGACATATGTGCCCTCATAACCAGAAGCTAACACAGTTGTACTTGACTTTCTTTTAAGAAGTATTTAATACAGCTTTATTTTAATGACATAACATATGTGACCTGTCAGTTCAAAGATTCATTGTGCTTTACAGGATCAAGGATGTGGATAATGACTGGGATAGCAAACCTGCTAAGATGCCTTTCTTTTGCATTAGTTATTAATGACCCACAATAGTCATGGTCATAAATTTATCTAATGCTAGAAGATGAATTTAAGATACAAGTGTTTGTGCCTGACTAAAGATTGACTGGAAGGAGCAGTGCATTATAAGAAATCCTCTGAAGACATGCTATTTGAAGTCTCATTTGCTGTTGCTCATTACATCATAGCACAGGACAGAACATTGCTCTTCTAAAATGTTTAACTTGGCAACTTAGTTTGGATAAAATAATCAATCTGAACCTTCACTCGCTAGTCCAGTTAAGGTTTCATAAAGTTTGTCTAAATTCCACTTCCTGCCACATTCTTGTGTGTATCTTTAATTAATTTTGTTATCAAAGACTTGAAACAAAGTTTCAAACTTCTGTAAGAAATTCTGTTTTCATGTTCCACCTGGGCCAATTGGTGGCACAACTTGCTAGAAATCACAGGAAAGCCTGAAAAGAAGTGTGTAGGCATATGAGAGTTGAGGTCAGCAGAAACATATGGGGTGTTTTCCAAAATGGGATTGCTGAAGCTTTTGAGGTTTTCCCATTGCCATTTTAAACTAGAGAAGGGTCACTTAAGCTTTTGTAACCTATCTACATATTTGTACAATGTTATCTCAAATGGGGGCCCTGAACTCTAGACAATGATTTATATGAAAATAAAATGTAATAAAAATAACTAAGCTCTCAGACCAACTTTACCAAAGCTTTTTGCTTAACACCCTTTTCTTAGCCAGGAGCTTACTGAATGCATGAAGACAACACATTTCAGTGTTACTTTAAAAAAGGAGAAAAAGGGGAGGAGGGCACAAGTGGGGTACTTGCTTTTTTTTCCTGCCTAATTCTTACTAGTCCATAAGGCAGAACTGATTGCCCTAATTTAGGTACCCAAACTTGAAAATTAGGCTCTCTCATCCCAAGATGGATGTCACACTATGTATCAAGCAACATGTTCTTCTAGGGATGCTATTCAAAATTGGAGGTAACAGTGGAAATCCAGGGAGAACAGCACACATGTATATTTGTCAAAAAACTGATCCTGCTAATTTTTACCCGCTCCCCAAATATACATTGAATTTGCTTATGAATTCAATTGAAGTAAGTCATGATTTTATACTTATTTTACTTCATGTATTTATTTTTGCACAATGACATATTTTCTCCAAACTATGATGGGAATACTACACGTTTTGTATTACAAGTGTAATCACAAATAGTTAAAAGATGAAGGTCAGGTTTCTCAGCAGATTTTTCTCCTCCCTCCAAGATATATTGATAGTTGAAATACACTTGCCATTTTGAATAAGATAAAAAGAAGCTGCTCTTTAAATGCTCACTTTCAACAAAGATACTGTTCAGCCAACAAATGGTAATTAACTGCTAAAAAGGGAATATGGTGAGCAAATCTCAAACTAATTGCTTGACTTTTCATTAATTTATAACAATTGTTCCAAACTCCAGAAGTAGTTACAAGAGTCATCTAACAAGCAAGCTTAAATATTCTGATCAAAACAACAGCAGCAGGTTAAACATCTCCACTGGGCTAACTTAGCTGAATTGAAATGTCTGGTCTCAATTGCCTATTGCTGTGTTGTGCTTTCAACAGCTGACATGAGGAAACTTCTTTTCCTGACAAAAGACAAAACATTTCTGCCAGCTGAGGTGACATTGTGTTCATTCAATAATGATACAAGGCCCCAAGGTCCTTCAGCAAGAAAGATAACAAAGAAAATCCTCATTAACTAACTGCAGAAGAATGAAGGTCAATCCACAGAGAGAATTTCATGCTTACATGTTAGTTAGAACATTTGTTCTTCATTAATTCTTTAAACCCAAGCTGGGATATCTTCTAGCAGCATTTTAATACCCTGCCCTATGTCAGAAATAACTCTTAGGGTGTTGTTTTCTTTGTATTATACTTAAGAGTCCATTTTTATAAGCTCTTCGCATCATTGGGCACTAATAGTGTTTTAGGATTTAATACTGGTAATAGTTTTGGAATTTCAAGATTAAATAAATGAAGACTTCAGAAATATATTCCTAAGGAGCACATTATATGGGCACATAAAAGTACTATCATTCACGGTTTTATTTATGTCACTGCAAAGCACTAATTTGGTTACAGTACAATATTTTCAAAAGTGCTTTGAGGTAAGTGAAAATAAGTTATTTTTAGCTAGTTTCACCATAGACTAATACATAATTAGACTAACCATTGTACAATACCCATATAATTTTATATCAGAGCTTGCATTTTTAAAATTCCAGACTAATAAGTATTAATGACAAACATAAAGAAGAATTCAGCTTTCTTGTTCATTGTAATTCACACAATGTTTTTTTGTTAAAAATTTCAGATACATTTGATTCTAAAGGTGACATTTTTATGTGGTTTGTCCTGTGCATATATTGATTATACATAGGGTAGATTATGCAGTAATTCCAAATTAGTCTTTATATTAGTGCATGCTAAATTGCCCAGTGTAAATGAGGAAAGAAATTGCTTTAATAATTTTATTCATTTCCTATTAGTTATTGTTTTTATTTCCTGTAGTCAGTGCAGATGATACATAGATCTTTCAGCACATAAGCCATAAATACAGAGTATACAAATATAATGTGTGTTAAAATGGGCCCTTATTTCAAAAGCCACTCAATGCACTATTTGCCTTGGTATTGTCTTGTAACAAGGATAGTGTTTTTCTTAACAGCACAAAAAAACTATCTATAGGGACAACAAACGTAGCAGGAAGACACGTGCATACTCAGCCAATAAAACTAAATTAAAAAGTCAAGGATTCCTCTTAATCACATAATAGAAAGGAAGAGACTGAAGATAAGGCTGAACTCTCTAAGCATGATATTGTAACTTGAACAATTTTAAGGTAATCTCTCCATTCTAAATAAATATTGTGGATTTGATCCGTCATTGGAGATTCTTTTTTGGTGAATTCAAACCAAGTTCATAACATTCTGAAAACACAGGGATACACAGTCCAAATTGTAACTGTTTGCCTACAATGAATGTCAGTAAGAGGAATGCAGCAAAACCTTACAAACCCCTTTCTAAAATTCTTAAATGTTTTCCTATTATTTCTCAAAACTACACCTCCAATAAAAATCTGACCCTTCAGTTGTTCCATGAACTAATGAAATCAATGGAACAAGTCCAGATATAATTATAATTTGTAATCAATCCATTGACCTTTTCCATTTACTTTCATTGTGTTAACTTCCCAATGAAAGACAGTAAAAGAACCCAAGCATACACAAGGATGCTACTCTGCTGAAGGTCAGTAGGAAGACTTGATGGAATGTTGTTTCCGATTACATTCCATCTGAATAGAAGTGTGTGTGTGGCAAATGCCTACTCATGCTCTCAATGCAGAACATTATTGACACTTCATAACTACCACTCTGTTGACTGTTAATAATATTTGCAGCATTGTCATTGGTCTCACTCTGTGTAACTGAATAAAACTTCAACACTGTTATAGAGCATATTAATACACAGTCAAATATTAATTTGGTTACTTAATATGAAAACAAATATTAAAGATAGAACATGTTAAAGCACTAGTCTAGAGTGAGGTCTAAATAAATGCCTGCAGTTTTTCAAAATAATGGTTTAACATTTTATTTTCATAGCCAAAGGCAAAGAAGCATCAAAATCATTGAACATATATTTACTGTCATCTTATATAAAAGTGGTTCTGCTTGATTTGTATGAGCATTTGCTTCACAGATGAAATTTGCTTAAGCAGCAGATCTCTGTTCACAAAACAAAATAATAATTGCCCTAAGAGAGTTAATGCTTGTTCACAATGCTACCCAGAACACAACTGCCTGAGGAAGAAGTGGGGGAGAAAATTGTACATTTTGGGTGGCCTTTTGTTTCCTTTCCCAGACATCTGGTCTAAGATTTTGTCCTGACTACTGTCATTAATATCTGAGAGCAGCCTGTGTAACATAGAATGGCAATAGTGAAGTCCCTAGAGAACTTTCTGTAGTATTTGACTCTTTAGAACTTGTTAACTAAGAATGTTTTTTCTAGATCTCTCAGACATCATTCATGGTGTATTTCTCTCAATGTATATTAGGGAAAGAGTGAAAGTAATAAAATGACAAAGATATGACTGACAAAGATGTGACACTTCCTGTGTGCATGATTAGCTCTTCATCATTTCTGCATAACCCTCAAAAACTATTTGGCTTCTTCATGGTTCTAATAGAATCATAAGGCTAGAAGGTACCACAAGGGCAATCTAGTCTAACCCCTTCCAAGGTATAGCCTCCTTTAGAAAATGTCCAGTGAAGAAGCTCATAGACTCATAGACTTTAAGGTCAGAAGGGACCATTATGATCATCTAGTCTGACCCCCTGCACAATGCAGTCCACAGAATCTCACCTACCCACTCCTAGAATAATCCTCTCACCTATATCTCAGATATTAAAGCCTTCAAATAGTTTGAAGACCCAAAGATGCAGAGAATCCTCCAGCTGTGATCTGTACCCCATGCTACAGAGGAAGGCAAAAAACCGCTGGGCCTCTGCCAATCTGCCAAGCTCCTATAACCTCCCAATGCAGTCTGTTTCATTGTCCTGCTGGGCGTAGAGTTAAGATGTATTTCCTGAGATCTAAATCTTCTTATCTTGTGTGGCAAAAGAGAACAAATTTTCTCTTTTTAATGGAAACCTTCAAGTATCTGAAGACCACTATAATTTCCCCCTTAATTTCCTTTTTACCAAACTAAACATACACAGTTCCTTTTAAGCCATGTGTCCACTTTCCATACCAGAGATTGATCTTCTGGCATTTGATTTAGCAGCAGGAGCGGTTCAAGGCTGGCTGCGGCAGCTGACACCCCAGGCAGGCAGCGCAATTGGCGCTCCCACCTGTACAGCTGTCAATGGCCATGATGTCATCATCGGGCGCCCAGGCCAGCTGCGCTCTAGGCAACTGCCTAGTTCACCTAGGCTCACGGGCCTCCCCTGTTTAGCAGGTCTACCAAAGATCTACTAAATTGGGCACTGAGGGCACCCCCAGTCAGCATTGGTAGTCCTCACAGTTGCAAGGAGTAAGCAAAGCCGGTGGGAGAATCTTCTCCCATCAAATTCCTACTGTGAAGATGGCGCAAAGTTCAGCATAAGGTATATAGACTCCAGCTACATTGTTTAGCCACTCAGATGAATTGGAGTGGGAATAACAGAAACCAAGTTTTATATATATAACAGAAGAAGTACCTGTCAATTGTAGCACTTGTGTTAATTAGGCTAATTAAGTGGATTGGGTGTGTTCCATACATAGTTTTTTATGTGGAAATGTGGATGTTAAAGGGAGAGAAATCGGCTTTGTAATGTATCAGCCAGTTACTGTCTTTGTTCAAGCCTAGTGTAATTCCATGAAATATGCAGCAGTCTATGACCTGGAACTGGTTTCTCCCAGCTGGTTTTTCAGTTTACTTCCTCCCAGCTTTGTCTGGATTGGTAGCAAAACCTGGGAAATACACAGCACTTAAAATTTTCACAACCAAATATCGTTGTCTTCACACCACCCTCTTCACCCCTTCAGCATGCCTCAGGCGTTTAGTACTTCTTCCTAATTTTGGAGGAATAGTCAAACAGTTCTAGCTCATGCTCCCTGGCATAGGAAAGGCTAGAAAGCCTAAAGGGCCAGTAGCCATTTTTCCAACCATCAGCTGGGGATCCTAGGACCATTTTCTTTCTCACAGTCTTTACCTCTGTCATTTTCTGCATCCAGGGCTTAATTTGTAATAAAATAATTGCTAAGTCCTCTGACTTTCATAAATGATATGGCAAGCCCAGAAGTGCCAGTGCTATGAAGTGCCAAACCTAAAGGTACAGAGGATTAGCCCTGGCAAGAATTAAGCACTACCTGGGGTTTTTGTCTACCTGGAAATCCTGAAATAGCATAGCCTGCCCCATGAGACTTCCTTCTTTGGACTTAAAGGCTTCTACACTTCAGCACAAAGTAGAAGACCAGGGGGATGCTCGTCCCTTCTAGCACATCAGCTTTCTTGGGGTATGTCTAAACTACAGAGTTTTGTCAGAAAAATGGCTGTTTTTTCAATAAAACCTCAGTAACATCTACACTGCGATCACATTCTTTCCAAAGTAAATCGAAAGAACAGAGGGTTTTTTTCTGGCATTGGTAAACCTCTTTTTATGAGGAAGAGGCCTTTTTCCGAAAGAGCTCTTTTGGAAAAAGGCGTGTGTGGTCGGGGAAAAGGGAGTTCTTTTTCAACAAGAGGAAAAAGGAAAAAGCACAGGTGCCCTGGTGGCCACTCTGTCCATAGTGATCTCAGCTTACATGCGAGATAGTGTCCATTCAGTGTGGACGCTATCTGTTGAAAAAGCAGATCACTTTTTCGATGCACTTTTGCTGTGTAGACACTGTCTTTCGGAAGAAGTTTTTTCAGAAGGTCTCTTCTGAAAAAGCTTCTTCCAAAAGAAGCCTGCAGTCTAGACATAGGTTTGGAGTGACAAACACAATAATCACAGAGCTGAAGCATACATAAAAAAGAGGTGGAACAGCATCACTTGGTTGTTTCCAGAGTGTGAACCCTACTGAAGGCTCATAGCTCAGTAAATTGGTTTGCTCCCAATCTTAGGTTTGCATATATTTACTCTTTACATTTTTACTGTAATCCCCATATACCTGAAAACTTCTCTCATGTACACACTTTAACAATGCATCATTTTTTTATACCAACAAAACCAGAGGTGGGCAAAGTGTGTCACGTGGGCAAGATCTGGACACCATCTTGCAGCCTAGCGGGAGCCTCAGACAATCTTCCTGCCTTCCATGTCTCCACATACTGCTCAAAGTGGCCAATGGGAGCTTCCTGGGCCATGCTTGCCCGCCACCTTTCAGGGGTTCATGGTGCTCAGAGAGCACATGGTCCTCACATCCCACCACATGGAGTGGCATGCAGGAGTGCAGAAGGCAGGGAGCCTAACTGAGGGTCCCCCTGAGTTCCTGGCTGGGAGATGCCTCAGTAAGTGCCCCCCAGCCACAGCCTACACCTGGCATCCCAGCCCCTTGACCCCTTTTAACTCTCTTCTCCCCATCCTCCACCCTTGCCCCAAGTCACAACCCAAACCCTCTGAAACCCTGTTCCTGCACTCCAATCCCTTGCCACAGGTCACAACCCAAACCCCTGCACCACTGCGCCAGGTCTGCAACCTCTTCTACACCTATTCTCCAGATCAGAATCCTCTCCTGCACCCATACTCACATCCACAGCTGGACCCTGCACCCTGTCCAACACCCCAGTTCCCTACCTCAGTGCACAAACACATCCTTTACCCAGATTCTCTTCCAGACCCTCCACCCCTCCAACCGCCAATCCATTTTCCCAAGGTCCCTTCTGTGTCCAACGTCCACCCAGACCCCATACCTCTTCTATTAATATAATAGAAAAGTACAGCCCTTGACCACTTACCAAATTCCCCTTTCAAAAATTATTGCCCAGCCATGAACTAAATGATAATTATTGGAACTGGAGAAGAGCCTTTCTTACCTAGCAGGCAGATAAGTAGGTGAGAGAAAGATTTCCCATAGTACATGTCTGAAGCTTAACTTCTTTCCTCTCACAAGCGTGTATGGTTAGGATCAGAGGACTGGTTTTACACTCAAGCTGAGACAATGATTCTGAATAGTTTGGAGGCAACATTTTATCCATTTCTTAGCAAACAGGGTAATTTTCTTCATTCACTTGTTTCCATTTATTTATTTCATAATGAGGAGCGTGCTCTCAGAGAGGATGAACAATTATCCAGCCCCATCCTCTGGGATCTTCCTGAAAGGAAGGAACAGAAGCACTCAAGCATGAATCTCATCCACCTTTGCTAGGATCCAATAGTAGAGTCAATGATTTTACAAGCTACTGACATATCTAAAAGGCTCATGAGTACTCAGATGGGTTAAGTATTTTAATACTTTCCTAATTGAACTTACAGATACAAAGTTTCTATTGATTATACTCAGTAATTGCCAGCAAATTGGGTGTGACTACAACTGACTAAAAGGCTCAACATGAATCCCAAACTACATGAAATTCACTTGTGTTTTTGTTTTCATTACAGGACTGAAATTCAGGGGGAAATGTTTAATCAAATGGTCCACATTCTTCACAAGTGAACATGGGCCAAAATTTAAGCAAGTCTGATCCTGTTAATATTTTTGCATTGAAGTCAGATGAAAGTTTGAGACAGTGACAGTGAACTGAGGCTACATCTAGATTGCAGCACTTTTCTGGGATACTTTCATTATCCCCAAAAAGCAATGCCACGTCGAAAGAATGTGTCCACTTTTTCCGAAAAAATGTCCAAAAAAATGGATACATTCTTTCACCATCCCTGTAAACGTCTTTTTATGAAAAGCAATTTTTTCCAAAATTTGGCACCGTGTAGATGGGCCAAATTTCAGAAAAGTCTCTTTCAAAACACAAGCAGAAAGAGATATGCATATTGCGGTTCAAAATTTGCATATCTTTTTCCAGCTTTTCTTTGTAATCTAGACGAAGCCTGATAGTGAACTGTTAGTGAACATGACAGTGAACTGGTTTGACTGCATTTCAGTGCACATCTGAAGATACTCTAACTTGGAATTCCAGGTGATAATTAAAAAAGGTATGAATTCAAATGGACAGAAATCTTGAGATCCATTCAGACAATCTTCTGCCAAATGGTATCACTGATTTACAGAGCTTTGCTTCTGTTTTAAAATACAAACCTTTCACAAATTTAAAACTGAATCATTCTCTCATTTTGACTTTGTTTAAAACTTTATCTGAATTAAGATTATTTTGTTCCTTTCTAATATTGGAATTAAAATCAACAATGCAAATCTTGTAATTCATGTCAGAGTGAAAAAAATCCTCTGAAAATACTGTGAAGTTTTATGTTGTAGAGTAAGAATACATATATCATTCTGGCTGTTCTTTGGATGAACCCTCATTTTACTCTAAATATCTAGTTGATTTTAATGATTTAATTGAATTAATAAAAATAATGTTCTAAAAGTGCTGCTGTGGAACACACTGGGCCAAATTCTCCATTGCTCTGGGCTTCCTACAGTCACACTTATGAAAGGTAGGTTTTCTCATCTGGTATATTTTACAACCAGGTGTAAATGGTTATACAAGGCAGTAGGGAATCATGATCACTTTACAGACATTTAAATAAAAGCTCAGAGTAATAAGTACGAGGCTTTAGAAAATCCTAATCCATATGAGGTATTTTAAAGCAAATATTACTATCCTGTGTTATTGGGAAAACAGATTTTTTTTTCATTTCCATCAATCTAAGCCTATTTATTTAGATATTATCGAGTTATTAGAGCTGTTGTCTAGTCTCGTGTGTTTAATTTCCAATCTGCATTACATTCAAATATCCTAGCTTCTGACAAAGAGGAGGATGGTTCCATTTCTGTAACTTCCACTCCTATAAAATGAATCTCAGTGTGAAAAATGAAGATTAATGGGCTTCATAATCATTCTGTTCTGCTAAAGCCAATTTGAATGAAAGGGAAAATGGGCTCAGATATGAAAACATCTTTGATATATTTGGACAAAAATAAGCATTGTGCATAACTGAGCTCATGCATAAAATGTCATTTTATTTTGTGTCCATTTGAAGCATTATTGCAGTATGTACACTGAATTTTTGTGTTCTTCTCTTTTAAACTGGTAGGTACTATTTGCTAAGAACTATCTATGTGAGCATGAAGAGCAGGTTAGGAAAGTTTCTTTCTAAATGTGTGGGTTTTAGATTGGGTTTGATCAGGAATTTTTCAATTAACACATATTCATTGAAAAATTCCCTATTTGTTAAATCAAGCTTTTTTTGCAGAAATGTTATAAGTATGAAATAAACTTTCTCAGATCCAGGCTGAATTTCTGATCAAAGAAATAAGAATAACCAATAGGTTAACACACTCTCCTGGAATGTGGGAGACCCAGTGGCCCGAACCAGTGGGCTCTCAAATCAGTCTCTTTTTCTATGTCTCCTACTGAAGCTTTATTTTTTATTATTTTATTAATTGTTTGAAATATTCATTGGACCAGAAAGAAACTGACTGGATTGCCCAGTACTCCGGGAACCCACCTTAAATGCATTACCCATGTTCAGATCTCTGGTCCAAGTGAGCCAGAGTCAGGACTTCAACATCCCAAAAGTGCCCAAACCATTATGCTATTGGCCATTCTAGGGTGGGAAGGGATTTTGGGAAGGTATCCCCAGAAATCTTTTTTTAAAAATCTAATTTTCATTCCAACATAGAATCCTGAAACCTCAACAACAACAACAACAACAAAAGGTGAAACAGAACTTTTTCTGCCAAGATCTATTTTTAAGGATTCTGTGTAGGCTTTGAGATTTTTGGGTGGTAGTCCAGATATTTTACTTCCTTGCTTTAGGACTACACATAGCATGGGCAAAAAACATGTCCTTCTTAGTTAAACTGCGGATAATTTTGACACCGTTTCCCCTTTAAACCCAAAATTACACTTATGAACAGAATTTGGCCCCTTATTTACTTATTTCTGTGGTATTTTTAGTTTCAGTTGTGGGACTCCTCTGTACCCAGTTGCATTTTTCATTAGCAAAAGATATATATTAATTCTTCCACAAAGAATTGTGTATCAGTCACAAAAAAGAATAAAACATGGTACTTAATACATATTCCCCTTCTAGTTGCTTCTCAGTGCAATTGTGCTTAAATTAACAGAATGATGGCTCAGGAAAACCTCTATGCTGAAGCTGTGTGTATTTAGCATTGATCCAGTGGCCTCCGCCTTCTCACTGATGCAAAGTCAATGTATTTCCCTTATCCACTACTTTGTCTCCTTTATCTTGCTAGTGTACCTTCTGTCACGGCTTTCTGGGATGTTGAGACCAACCCCTGATAACCTCCTGGGTTAATTCTGTAACATTACAAGCACTGCACACATCACATTTTAATAAGTACGATTGAAAATATTACTCTGCAATATTTCCTCTGACATTGCTTGCATAGCTTCATCCCACTTTTCCTGCTACACTGGTACAGAGATTACGAGACAACCTGATTCTATTATAGTGAATATTGCTTTGATTAGAAGCTGTATACCAACCTCTGAGAACCATAAATACTTTACTCTTTACAGCATCTGGCACTTGCAACACATTTCTGGTTTATTGGGTCAGATGATTTGATGTCACCTCAAATAATGCGTTGTGATCAGATGTATGTGTCGCCTGTGCACAAGCAGCTTTTAACACTAGCAAACCTCACGAAGTGATTAGAGGAGATCCACAGATAAACTTATCCATGTAAATCTGCAACTATTTGCCATCAAAATCACCCACCACAAAAAAGTGAAAGTGGACAGCTGATGTTTGGATATGTGTATAAACACCACTCAGTGGGGAAGAAGACTGATCTAGTAATTAAAGATACTGTTCTGGAGATCTGGGTTCAGTTCCAGATTTAGCTATAGATTTCCTGTGCAGCCTTCACCTGTAAAGTGAGGACCTTTGTATTTCTTGCAAAATTTCATAAGCAGCATTCAGAGTGAGTTGAAAATTTGATCTTAAAGTTTGAGACAGGGGAAAAGAATTTAAAAAAAAGTTTAGCTATAAGTACCCCACTTTAGTTGAGGAATACCTTTTCTCATATGGCACTTTACTAAGTATCTCTGGGTATGTCTACACTACAGCGCTAATTTGAACTAACATAGTTCGAATTAGTTAATTCAAACTAAGCTAATTCGAACTAACGCATCTGGAACTAAAAACTAGTTCGAATTAGCGTTTTGCTAATTCGAACTAGCGCGTCCACACTGATTGGATGCAGGGGGGCATTTAAGGGCAGCTGAAACCGGTTCTGGCAGGGCATCAGGTCAGTAGTTGCTTTGTGTGGCTGCTGTCTGAGGCTATCTGAGGCTCGTGCTTAAAGGGACACCCCCTGGACAGCCGGTTCTCAGCTTTTCCTGCTTGCTTGCCAACCTCGCCGAGGGACAGCAAAACGTTGGTCTCTGTGCCCGTCTGTGTCAGTGCTTCCCTTTGGGGACGCCACTGCAGGTAGCAACATGGAGCCAGAGCTCGCCCTGCACCTTCTGGTGCACTTTCTGGACTTGCTGCTGCAAGCCTGCCAGCAATGGCTCGAGGCTGCCTGGCACCTCCTGGTGCACGTCAGCCCCCTGCCTCTCCCCCTGGCTGCCCTGGGGGCAATGGAGGAGCCACGGCGGCGCCCCGGCACCGGCGTGCCCCACCGCATCTGGCGTCTGGACACCAGCAGCGACTGGTGGGACTGCATCGTCCTGGAGCACTGGGAAGACCGACAGTGGACCCAGAACTTCAGAATGAGGAGGGACAGCTTCCTGGAGCTCTGCGAATGGCTCGCCCCTGCTCTGCGCAGAAGGGACACTCGCATGAGGCCCGCCATCCCCCTCCAGAAGCGGGTGGCCATCACCCTCTGGAAGCTCTCCACGCCGGACAGCTACCAATCCATCGGGAACCAGTTCGGCGTGGGGAGATCCACCGTCGGAGCGGTGCTCATGCAGGTATGGCACTCGTCAGCCACTGCGCCGGGGAGGGGAGGGGGCTGCAAGGAGGGGATGGGCTGCTCCAGGGACAAAGGGGGGAAAGCGTCCCGCACCAGAGGGGTCGGTCTGTCCCGGCCGTACTACACGCCGCCAGGGGGGTTGCTTCCGGGAGTGGGGCGCGGGGCACTGCCAGGACACGCACGCTCCCAGCCACCCGGGCGCCCCACTGATTGGCGCTTTGCTGTGTCTCTCTGCAGGTGGTCAGGGCCATCAACTGGGTGCTGCTCCACAGGGTGGTCCGCCTCACCGACCCGGACGCCGTCATCCGGGGATTCGGCGCCCTCGCCTTCCCCAACTGCGGGGGGGCCATCGACGGGACGCACATCCCCATCCGTGCCCCGGAACACCAGGCCTCCCATTACGTGAACCGCAAGGGGTACTTCTCCGTGATCCTGCAGGCCGTGTGTGACCACCGGGGACAGTTCACGGACATTAATGTGGGCTGGTCCGGCAAAGCACACGACGCCTGGGTATACCTCAACTCCTCCGTGTGCCAGCGGCTGCAGGACGGGACCTTCTTCCCTGACCGCCACATCAGGGTCAGGGACGTGGACATGCCCATGTGCCTGCTGGGGGATGCTGCCTACCCACTGCAGCCATTGCTGATGAAGCCCTACACGGGGCACCTCAATCCCTCTGGCCAGGCCTTCAATGCCAGGCTCACCAGGGCCCGCATCGTGGTGGAGGGGGCCTTCGGGCGACTGAAAGCCCGCTTTCGATGCCTCCTCACCCGTCTAGACCTGGCCGAGCACAACATCCCTCCCGTGGTGGCAGCTTGTTGTGTGCTCCACAATTTATGTGAGAGAAAGTGGGAGGCTTTCCTGCCAGCCTGGATGGCTGAGGCTGACCGCATGGCTGGCCACTATGGTCAGCCCCACACCGCCGCCATCCGGGAAGCCCAGCGGGGGGCCGTCCAGATCCGGGAAGCCCTGTGGGAAAGCTGCCTGGTGGAGGAGGAGGACTGACCTCTCCCTTGCATGCCCCACTGGGGCCTTCTTCCACCCTACCTCCCTTCCCCTTTACCCTCCCTACCTACTATCAAATAAAGACACCTGTTTTTCAAACAAAAACGTCTTTTTATTTAACATAACTGGGGTGAGGGGAGGGAGGGGGAGGGGGGAAACCTGGGACGAGGGAATTGGAAGGGGAGGGAAGGGAGGAAGGGAAAGGAAAGCTCAGGGGTGGGGATCCGGCAGCCTCTCCTGTCTCGCAACACTGCAGGTCCAGGGGTGTCAGTGGGGAATGGTTGTGGAAGGTGGGGCAGGAGGGACGGGGGGTGTGGAGGAAGCAGGAGCAACAGCAGGAGCCGGAGCAGGAGGAATTGAGAAGCGGTCGAGCAGGCTCTGGAGGTGGCCTCGCAGGGCCCTGCTCCTCCAGTGCCTCCAAGTTCCTCCGGCGTAGTCTTAGGTCCTCCTGGACCCAGTGGTCCTGGGTGCGGAGCTGGTGCTCCAGGAACTGGAGGTGCCGCCTCTAGTAGTCCTCTTGTTTCCTGGCTGTCCTGCTGGTCCGGACGCGGGTGGCTGCTCCAGGCGGTGTGGTGCACCCTGTAGTCCCAGGTGCTGCGGCTGTGGTGAAACAAGACCAGCGGTCAATTACCCCAGGGGCCCAGGTGTGTGAAACCCAGCTCCCCTCTGCAAGGCCAGGGCCCCTTCAGGATCCCCAGCTGCTGCTCCGTGGTGGGCAAGGCCCAGGCGCATGGTCCTTGGGCTCCCTCTCGCCCCAGCCCCCCGTACACATAAGGGGAGCATGATGGTACTCACATGTGGATGCCTCCCCAGCCTCGGACGACACAGGCGAGCGGCTCTGTGGGGTGCCTCAGGGGTCCTGGGTCCTGGGCAGGCTGCCGGCAGGCTCCTGGCTCTCGGAGCCCTCCTCCTCCTCCTCCTCCTCCTCCTTTCTTCCTCCTCCTCCGTGTCTGGGAGCGGTCCCTCTGTCCCGGGGACTATCACCTCCCGGGGGGCAGGGACAGCATGAGCCCCCAGGATGCGGTCCAGAGCCTGGAAGTGGGGGCACGCCTCCGGGTCTGCCTCTGGCAGGCAGGCCCGGGAGTCGGACTGCCGCAAGTCCTTAATTTTACAGCGCACCTGCTCCCGGCTGCACTGGTGGCCCCTGGCAGCCAGGCTGGCAGCCATGCAGCCGTACACTGCCGCTTTCCTGTGGCTAGTGCGGAGATCGTGGACATTGGAGGCTTCCCCCCAAAGCTCAATGAGGTGCACAATCTCCGCACTAGACCACGCGGGCGCCCGCCTCTTGTGGCCCCGGGCAGGCTCCTGAGAGCCGCCAGGCTGGTCCCGGGAAGAGGGGGAGGGCTGGGGGGCATCGGGTCGCTGACTCATGGGGTGTCAGCTGCTGGGTGTGCTGGCACGGGTGCTGGCAGCCTTGCAACTGGCACAAACCCCGTAGCCAGCCCGTGGCCCTTTAAGGGCTCCGGGGCCGGGAGGGGGGCAGACGAGTTTCCCTGGTGTTGGCCAGAGTGGCCACCAGGGCAAGCTAGGAAGAGCTAGCCTCCCACTAGTTCGAATTAAGGGGCTACACAGCTCTTAATTCGAACTAGTAAGTTCGAACTAGGCTTAATCCTCATGGAATGAGGTTTACCTAGTTCGAACTAAGCGCTCCGTTAGTTCGAATTAAATTCGAACTAACAGAGCACTAGTGTAGCGCCTATGAAAGTTAGTTCGAACTAACATCTGTTAGTTCGAACTATCTTTGTAGTGTAGACATACCCTTAGTATGTTATAAAATAGAATAAGAAAATTACTCTATTCATTTTCAGCATTTAATTATTTAATTAGTCATTAGCTATCTTGATGAAAGGCAAAGAAAAAACATCAAGTTGAAAATTAGAACCAGTTTCCCCATTGTTAAATATGTTGTACATGTAAAACACAATTTCCTCCATGGTACTAGCATGGTGTGACAGTTAATTATAAAATGAAGCTGTTGATATTAAAAGCTACATCAGTTGTTAATACTGTGGTCAAAACTCAGATAGTAATTGTGCCTCCTCCTTTCCCCAACATGAGTAAAATTTAACACAAACATACAGTCGCTGTAAACCTGTGTTTCCTCCATGTTAGTAGGATAGCAGTACTCCCTGTACCGACCACATCATTAAGGGTAATAGTTTGTTATGGATTCCAAGACTTCCAGAAAACTCCGTGATATTTTCCCTTCAGCTTCAGCCCTGAGCTTCTTGTAGCTGGTTCCCAGGGCTCTGAGGTACCTGTCCTGGAGCTATCAACAGCAGTTGCAGAAAGTCATTAAACCTCTTCCCTCCCCCTAGCAGGGCTCAGGCTATCCTTCCCCCATTGCAGCTAAGGCTTCAGTCCTCCCCACATATGCTCCTGCCCCATTATTTTTAGAGAAGGTCAGACAGGTTTTGGGCTTCCAGAAATTTGTTTATTGCCCACAGACCTGCCCTTGACTTTCACTAAAAATAACCAAGACAAAATCTTAACCTTATTCATTATTCATGTATGTTTTTCTTTAAGTGCCAACATAGTATGTACACTTATGAGCTGTTAAATTCCTACATTTTAAAAACAGGATAGCCAGACGCTTAACTTCATGTTCAAATTAGCCCTTGTGGGGATGGCAGCACTGGAAAACCCATCTCTGGTCTGTGCCAGCCTGCTCTGGCTGCAGCGCTGCTTTGCTGCTGTGTAGCATCCTGGGCTCAAACTGAAGCCTGAGCTCCAAGGCCCTTCCACTTCACAGAGTCATAGAACTTGGGCGCCAGCCCAACACACAAGTCTACACAGCAATGAAACAGCCCTGCAGGCCAAATCCCACAAGCCTGAGTCTGCTAGTACAGGTCAGCCACTGGCGTTTAGCCACAGGTGTCACCTGACAGGTGGCTCTTATTACAAATACAGAACAAAAGGGATGATGAAAACCTGCTGCCACTTTGTGAAAAACAAAATCAGTCCCCTAACCTCACAAATAAATCCACCCTTGCCGATTGTGATGCTGCTCACACAAGAAGGGCTCTGACATCAGCTGGAGAACAAAGAGCAAGAGCTGATTAACTCTTTAAAAAAATAACAAAGATCCAGTTTTCACAAAAATGATGATAGCAATGAAAAATACTGAGAGAAAACTGACAACGAACAGTATAACACAGATGTAGCATTAGCTCTTAATAGAGAGGGGATTTGTTGAAATTTTCCAGAAGGCATCTGTGGATCAATAAAAACTTGAATTAATCCTCAAAACACTGAAATGTGGACTTCAGGCTTCCATTCATCTTGCACTCTTGGTGTTGTGCCATGTATTAAAGGAATCTGACAGTACTGTGGGATATTAATACTGCACCATCTGTGCTGGAAATGCAACACCTAAGCTCATGAGGGATGGTCTGAAAGCAACTGCAATTATGAGCTTTCTTTTTCCTTTGGAGAGAGAAGGGCTCACATCTACTGACCCCCAATCAAAACATAGCTAAATACTGCACAGAACTGTGAGAATAGCCCCTTTTTAGAAATATCAGTACACTCTGGAGAGCTTGAGAAGTTAGTTAGCCTCTTGAAAGACTCTACATTTATCAAAACAGTAAGTTAATCTTTTCCTGTAAAAAGATATCAGTAAATAGAGAGTATAATTTAATTACAGAACAAATTAGGCACCCATAGCAACCTGCATATACCTTGGAAAGCTACAGGTTGCAGACTGGAGGAGTCAGATATCACAAAGCTAGTCTGCACAAGATGGAATGACAGCTAACGCTTCAGCACCTTCACAGTTAGTTCTCTGAAGAAAGAAAGAATTTCATTTTAGAAATACAGTATGGAGTTCTTGCACATTATTGCCTAGCACATGGTATACGGAATAGCACCTATCATGGAGTGACACAAAATAGCAGATAACATCTTTGTCTTTGAAGACCCCTTTGAAAAGTTTATAATACCTCTTCTTCTTGTTAATCGTATTGTGGTGATTCATAACTTAGCATGATGGTTGGAAGAAAGAATGGCCCTGAAGAACTAATTGAACTTTCTAGTCCTAACATCTATGAGAACCGCTAGCTTCACATGTACAGCTCTTGCAGGAACCCATGGAATGAAACATGAACTAGCTTAGCAGGTAACCAGTTTGCCTAACTGTTCTGTGTCCATTTATTTTAGGTTGTTGGGTATTTTACTGTATCTTTTCCACAGAACACATTGTGGTAATGGTAATAAATGGTTTACATACAAAAGGATTATCTTGATGAGACTGCTAAAATACTACCAAGTCACATTTTCAGCCTCCCTTACCAAATACAAGGAATAACCTATATTTATCCCACATTAAAATCAACAACATGAAATATGAAATATGGTCAGGGAAGCATCAATAGTAAGCAGTGTGTCCTGAAATAAATCCCAATCAAAATATAGCTCCTGCCCCAAAAGGTGGTAATACTATGTGATTATTCTTCAGTAACACTGAAATATGCTGAGTTTCCCATTGGACATTTTATGATGCTATTTCCTATTCCTATCACCAAGAACATCCCTTCAAACTCTTTTCAGAGCCTTGAGGATTCTCAACCTGTTTTTTCCATTTACGACTCATAGCTTAGGTCAAGTCAATACACTTGTGAGCTAAGAAAAGCTTAGCACAGCTCTGGCAGGAACCCATAAACACTGCTCCTAAGTCAGTCAGCAGGGTCATTAAATATCAACAGTAAAGTACTTTCTTCTGTAAAAGCTGGGGATGGCTGCCTTTCCTTATGCTGTGCTCTTCCAGGAAAAAAAATTAAAATGTTACCTCCTTGGTAAAATAATATGGTTAATTAAAAGTGGAGGTTAGAACCTTTGCCACAGGGGAGGGCAATAATTTTTTATGGGGATCTACTCCAAGAATTTAATAAGTGGTCACGGATCACACTCTCCCAAGATATTAATAGAGGAGATGTGAGGTCTGTGATAGAGGTTGGGTTCAGAAGGGAGCTCAGGGTAGAAGACTGGGGTGCAGGAGGCAGTGTGGGGTCTGGGAGGGAGTTTGAGTGAATGAGGGGGTTGTAGAGGATTGGTGTTCTGGAGAGGTTGCAGGGTCCAGGAGGGGATATGGCTATGGGTGTAGGAGAGGACTCTGACCTGAAGGATGGGTGTGGGAGGGAATGCTGGATCTGGGAGGGGGTTGCGACCTGGGGCAAAGGATTGGGTTGCAGGTCTTGGAGGTGATATAGGGGTAGGAGCAGGGGTTCTGAGGGTTTGGGTTGTGACCTGGGGCAAGGGTTAGGGGGAGGGAGGAGCTGGAGTGACCCATGTAGACTCTGATTGGGAGGCACTTACCTAGGCAACTCCCAGCCAGAAGAAAAGTGGGACTCTCACGCAGGCTCCCTGTGTTCCATCCACATGCACAGGCTGCCCGTTGTGGCCAGCTGTGGCAGCCTTGTGCTCTCTGAGCACCACAAAGCCCTGGTGGGGGAAGGGAGGGCGGGCGTTGTACGCTGCCTGCACCGCAAGCACAGCCCAGGCAGAGCCAGAGCCCATTGGCCTCTGTGAGTAGCATGCGGAGGTGTGGAAGGCAGGGATCCTGCCCAAGACTCCTGCTAGGCTGCAGATTAGTCCCGTGGGCCACATTTTGGCTGCCCTGCACTAGTGTATACGCTGTGGGATAGATCAACTCCCAGTGTAAACTGGCATAGTTCATTGATGTATTTTTTCTCCCTTGAAAGAATATCCACTGCAAATCAATGTCGTTACTGAAGAAAATGTGGCTTTATCCTCCAAGTAAATACTGCAGGTGACCCTTTTAGTCCAAAGTTTCATGCCTCATCTGAGCTGATTCTTGAACTTGGTAAAAACGAAAATCCATGCCACAGTTCTGTGAGATGATCACAAATTTTTAAAAAATCAGTTCCTTGTGTGCTACAGTGTCCTGCATTTTGCTTCAGTTCCTTGTGTGTGCTTCAGCAGATTCCTTCAAGCTTAGTTCAGTGCCTAGCAGTCCACTTGATTATTTTTCCATGTGTACATCATCAGTTTGGCATCTAGAGCCTTTAGGTCTAACGAAGAGCTGGAGTGTGAGTAAACTAACTTTTGCTTACATGTCAAGCGTAAGTAAGAGAGTGTGTGAAAAAACAATGTATCTGTTTCATTGAAAACATACTGTCAATATATATTCCCTCTTCTTCAAGACTGTTTGGACCACAGAAGAATAGTAGAAAAATATTAAAATTTTTGCATTCCCACACCCTTCTATTGAAAAACAGCTAAGCAAGTTTTGAGATTTTCCTATAGTAATTATTGCCACATATATATGGCCAAATAAATTTGTACAAAGATGTAAAATAAACAGTTTTATAATAAACCTAACTCCTTGATGGGAGCTGTAATGAAAAATGCACTCTACTAAACTGGAGCTAACAGTTCAAAGTTCATCCTGGTATATATTCAGGATTCTCAGCCTCTCTAGGATGGAGACATTTACTCATAATGACACTCAGTTTTTATTATTGAGAGCCATTCATTAGCAAAATATCATATCTCTTAAACATTAAGCCTCCGCAACACTGCTTTATAAAATGGAGCAGCGTTTCCCAAACTATGGGCTGCGGCCTGGTACCAGGGAGTGGGACTGACCTGGCCATATGTAGATCTCGGGGCACTGCCCGCCCCCCACAAAGCACGAGTTAGTCCGGCCCGGGGATTCTATTGTCCCCCCCCCCCACACACACACCCTCGAGTAGTTGCAAACTGTCTGGCTGGTAGACACACTCATGCAGCCTGAGCACATTTACCAGCCAGGCAGTTCGAAACTACAAACTGATACATCTAGCAATAATAAAACTTACCTAATGAGAAAATACCAGACATGTTATATGTCTGGTATTTTCTCAGTTTGTTTTTCATGTGTTTATATTTTTGGACTGCAAAAAACAGTACTGAAAAAAAAGGGTTCCAACTAAAATAAAAAGTTTGGGAAACCCTGGTCTAAGCAGCTTTCTGTCTGTTGTACAGTCCATTTATCCAATCCATATTCCTTAACTTGCTGGCAAGAATATTGTGGGTGACCATATCAAGCATTGCTAAAGCTGGCATTGGGGGTTTTGGGAGGACCAGAAACAACTTATTTGAATATTCATCATTTGATTAATGAATATGCAAATATGCAAATGAATGTTACCGGTCCTCCAAAAGTTCGTGAATGGATTTACTGGTCCCCGTGTCAAAAAGTTTGGGAACCCCTGAAATGGAGCATTATAGCCATTTCATTACACGGGTAAATTGAGACAATTGTTAAGAGATCTGACCAAGCGCAGACAACATCTATGGGTGTGTCTAGACTACCTAGTTTTGTCGACAAAAGTGGACTTTTGTCGACAAAACAATACCAGCGTCTACACTACCGCGGAGTTCTGTCGACATAACGTCGACAGAACTCCGCGGTTTTGTCGACGCTGGTATACCTCATTTTACGAGGCATAACACTTTCTGTCGACAGAACTCTGTCGACAGAAGGTGTTATTGCCTGTAACACTGCGTCCAGACTACGGAGTTCTGTCAACAAAGCGGCTTGCTTTGTCGACAGAACTCCATGTGTCTGGACGCAAATTGTCAAAACTTCCGTCGACAAAACGCGGTAGTCTAGACGTACCCTGAGTGGCAAAACTGGGAAAAGGACACGGAGAGGTCCTGATTTCCAGACTCCAAGTGGAGTCGCATGACTGTAACACAAAAGGTATATCCATGGAGCATCTTTTCTCCTGTTATACCTTCATGTTACTTAAATATTTTCTGAGTCACCCCACTCCATATGCCAAGTCAATGTAGGCAGTTATTGAGGATCCACCTACCTAATATGTCCAACTCTAAAGATTATTAAAAGACAAACATTTATGCCCACTGTTTCTACCAACAGTTGAGAAACACATTAATGATCTTATCCACTGCAGTCAATAGGATTCTTTCCATTCACTTTAGAAAGAGTTGGATCAGGTCTTAAGACTTTTCCCACGCTGATCTTGGTTTGCTATATAGTTTTATATTGCTGTTTTCACAGAATACCTTTAGCTATCATAACTAGAGCAAATAACTAATTTTTGGTTTGCAGTCTGAATAAAAAAAATCTGGAAAAAATTGTTTAAACCAAAACTGTTTTTTTTTTTTGTCTTGCCCAGCTAAAAGCAAGAAAGCAAACAAAAAATGTTTCCTTACATTATCTGGGATTTTTTCACCCTTTTCCAAAAAATTAATCAAATTGAGCTAAGTTTCTAAACAAACATTGATTCAAAATAGAAGTCAAAACATTTTAATTTGAAAATATTGAAAGAATATTTTTACTTCTCCCCCCCCCATTTTTTTATTGAGCAGAAATTTTTTATTGGATTTGACCAGAATGTATATGTCTCGGTGAGCCCCAAACCTCATTTTTGTCAAATATGACCGAACTGATTTTTTTTGCCCAGATCTAATCCTAACAGACTTCTTCTATCTATTTTCTGTTTTGTCAAGAGATACTTTCAGAAAATTAGATCCATCAATAACCAATCAAACACAAAACCAACACTAAAAAGAGAATGGTGTTTAAAACTGAGGAACTCTGCAAGTTCTCATAGGCAAGATTGCTACAAACAACTCACTCCACAAATTTATACATTGTTTTGGGTTGCTGCCCATTTCATGAATGGTCTATTCTTCTGTTTTTATTAATACCGTTCACTAGGAACAACAGGTGACATTTTTATCCCCTTAGGCTGTCCATTATCCAAATGAAGGGCCATCTGGAAAGGGATTCTGTTCACTGAAAAATGTGACAGAGCTGATGGCTTTTTAACTGCTAGTCATCTATGATTGCTAGTAAACAATGAAAATTAGCATTGATCCTCCCAAATGAAAAAAAGCAGTAAAGTACTTAAGACAAGGCTTATGGAAACACCTTCTTGGCAGGTGTGCAGGCTAATTAATAATTATAGAGGACAACCTCTCTTTATTTTTTGCAAATTAACATAAGTTGTATTATCTAAAACAACCAAACATGACTACAGATGGGACAGCTACTTGTATAGGCCCACCTCAGCAAGTGAAAAATGGAAAATAGGTGGAACTGAAATCAATGCCCTACACATTCAGAAGATCAGGTAGCTTGACCTTTATGCCAGCTAGCCAAATAGAGCACAGGAGGAACTGAAAATAGGAAATGGATGTGGTGGCATTGCCTCTTATTTGGAAGGCTCTATGAGGAGCCACTGCAACTTTGACAGAGTCAGAAATATGTTCAGAGGGGAAAATAAAAGAAATACTGCAATACCGGCACCTATTCTCTCAGAGTGAAAAAAGGGTGTTTTGCACCAATTCTAGAACAGCTGGCAAGAATAGTTTAATACAGATTTTAATCCACTCCTATATCTCATACTGGAATAGTTTTTATGTTAGCCTTGGAACAATGCAGGACAGTAAACAAACCCACAATTAATCTCCTCTCATCAAAGTCAATGAGAAAATTTGTGTTGATACCAATGGTGTTAGATCAGGCTCTAAAAAAGTCACACCAGAGGAAAAAAAATATAAGCTTTGGTGTGCCCTGGAAAATATAGTGACCCACTCGGAACAAGATCAAATGACATCATAAGGGACATATCAATTGGGAACATTTTCCATGTTAATCTCTGTCATTCTATGATATTAGAAAACAGGATAAACTACAGTAATTTGCTGTTCTATACAGATGTCACATATGTCTTACAAAACATTTTCTTCTGGAACATCGAGTCCTTCATGAGGACATGAACAGTGAAAGGAAATTTTATCCATAATTTAGTTTACTAATTTTTTACTTATTTAAGGAGGGGTCTGTAATAATGTTAATGTATGCACTGAAAAGATATTGTAAAAATAGATATATCAGAAGTCCAGGTAGTAATATATCCATCCCGTGTAACAGTTAAACAATAAATAGGTATGGGCAATTGGGAAGGGGGAAAAAAGGTAAGAAAACCTACCCTTAATGCAAAGGTTTGAGTTTGGTTTTAAAAATTAACAAAATATTTTCTGAGTTTCTAAAATAATTTCACAGGTTATTTTTCATTTCTGGATTATAACACCAGCACCAGAGGTGCCAAGATACCGAATAGCTGCTTTCATAGTATTTCCAGCTGGAACTAGCAGCATCAGAAATTCCCTTGAAAAAACTTGTTCTCAACCTTACAGCCAAAGTTTTCAAGCTGAAAAGGTTTTGGTAGTTGGGATAAGTCTAAATTTCAGTGCTTATCAAAACCACTAAAGCTACCTTTGATTTTACTATCCACAGGGCTTCTGTTGTACCATAAGAAACTAGTTTTTGTGTGTGTATTGACCCAATTCTGCCACCTTTCTTCATATCATGCACTACCACCCTACCTCATGTATCCAATAAAATCATGCTGATTGCTTGGAGAGTTGGCGCTATCCAAGGTAAGATCCCAGGATTGTATCTTATGTTTGTGCAAATATAAAAGCTAGACAACACCATTATGCTACTTGGTTGCCAAAAAAATAAGACCAATGAACAAACAAAAACAAATCCCAGTTTTGATGCTGAAGCTTTCAAAAGTAGCCAACAAATAAAATAATGGACTTTGTCACATCGCAGAACATAAACCAGTTTTACTTTTGAAACACTGTGGTGAACAATATGGCAAACAGAACAATCAAATTATTTGTCTGCTTATGTAATATGAAGGCAACATTGTCAACGGACATACTGCAACCATGATATAAGATGATGAAGAAAAGCACTGCAAAATTGTTTACAATGATTCAGTAATGTGAATATTTTATATTTAATAAAAAACAATTTAAATTGAAAGCCACCAGACCAGCATCGATTAGTCTTATTTATATTGGACTAGTTTTGTTTCCAAGTAGTGATTCCATCCTTCCAGTGTTTACGTATCCTCCTCCCCCTTTTTAAATTCAGAGAGCATGTTAAACATTTGAAAATACTTTTAGGTTAAGCCACACAGCTGGCATGCACAAAAAGAGATGTCCTAAAATGTTTTGTTCTGAGGGGGCTAGCCACCGGCTAGCAGAACATTTGACTTGTTTTTCCACAGTAGATTTGAACAGCAGTCTAATGAAAATACTGAAATTGATTTCATACTCTCATGGTTATCAGAAAGATCCATATGAGCTGTGATTTCTATGTGCATTTGCTCATAGTAGGTACAGCGAGCTCCCTACAGAATGGCAAACTTTTTTTCTATTTTGTTAAAACTGTGAATGAAAAAAGAGATGGGGTCAAATGCAAAAAAGAATGAGGTTAGGAAGCAAGGCAGGCTTGCTCTTTATGTCAAAATTTTATTAGACACACAAGTACGAGTAATTCATAATAATTTGAAGGGGTTATTTCCCCTTCACACGCTAAGGAATGAAATTTCTCTATCTTCAAATCAAAATACGTAAAGCACAAAGTTGAGCCCCATACTGAATATATCATAATATTTAGGATGTTTCTCTCCAAGGCACCACATTATGCAAGTGAACAGTACCTACCAAAAAGCATTTTATCCTTTCTAATAAGACAGAATTTCACTCCTGATGCATCAATATAGTAACATAATATTTATATATTATTTTTACATAAAAGGCAAAATTAAGCCATATGCAGGATGCAGACAGAGATATGATCATTATTGATAGTACTATTTCAAAGATGGGGTGTAGGCATACTCCATTTTTCCAATGATTTTAATAAGCAGAAATGAATATCCCATCATAGAATCATAGAGCTGGTAGAGACCTCAGGAGGTCATCAAGTCCAGCCCCCTGCCGAAGGCAGGGCCAATCCCAACTAAATCAACCCAGCCAGGGCTTTGTCAAGCCGAGACTTAACCACCTCTAGGGATGGAGATTCCACCACCTCCCTAGGTAACCCATTCCAGTGCTTCACCACCCTCCTAGTGAAATAGTTTTTCCAATCTAGACCTCTCCCGCTGTAACTTGAGACCTTTGCTCCTTGTTCTGCCATCTGTCAATACTGTGAACAGCCTCTCTCCATCCTCTTTGGAACCTCCCTTCAGGAAGCTGAAGGCTGCTATCAAATCCCCCCCTTAGTCTTCTCTTCTGCAGACTAAACAAACCCAAATCCCTCAGTCTCTCCTCAGAGGTCATGCGCTCCAGGCCCCTAATCATTTTGGTCACCCTCCACTGGACCCTCTCCAATGCGTCCACATCCTTTCTATAGTGAGGGGCCCAGAACTGGACACAATATTCCAGATGTGGTCTCGCCAGAGCCGAATAAAAAGGAATAATCACTTATCTGAATCTGCTGACAATGTTCCTACTAATGCATCCTAATATACCATTAGCCTTCTTGGCTAAGGGGCACACTGTTGACTCATATCCAGCTTCTCATCCACTGTAATCCACAGGTCCTTTTCTGCAGAACTGCTACTTAGCCATTCTGTACCCAGCTTGTAACAATGCTTGGGATTCTTCTGTCCCAAGTGCAGGACTCTGCACTTGTCCTTACTGAACCTCATCAGATTTCTTTTGGCCCAATCCTCTAATCTAGCCAGGTCACTCTGGACCCTATACCTGCCTTCCAGCATATCTATCTCTCTCCCTAGCTTAGTGTCATCTGCAAATGTGCTGAGGGTTTAATCCATCCCCTGATCCAGGTCATTAATAAAGATGCTGAACAAAACCGGTCCAGGAACTGATTCATTGGACACTCCACTAGAAAACGACCGCCAACCTGACATTGAGCCGTTGATAACTACCTGTTGGGCTCGACAGTCTAGCCAGCTTTCTATCCATCTTACAGTCCACTTATCCAATCCATACTCCCTTACATTGCTGGAAACAATATTGTGGGAGACCGTATCCAAAGCTTTGCTAAAGTCAAGGTATATCACATCCACTGACTTCCCCATATCCACAGAGCCAGTTACCTCATCATAGAAGCTAATCAGATTGGTCAGGCATGACTTACCCTTTGTGAATCCATGCTGTCTATTCCTGATCACTTTCCCTGCTTCCAAGTGCTTCAAAATGAATTCCTTGAGGATCCCTCCATGATTGTTCCAGAGACTGAGGTAAGACAGTCTGTAGTTCCTTGGATTGTTCTTCTTCCCCTTTTAAAAGATGGGCACTACATGTGTCTTTTTCCAGTCATCTGGAATCTCTCCCGATCTCCACGAAGTTTCAAAGATAAAGGCCAAAGGTTCCCCAATGACATTTGCCAACTCCCTCAGTGTCCTCGGATGCATTAAATCCGGGCCCATGGATTTGTGTATGTTTAGCTTTTCTAAATAGTTCTTAACTTGTTCTTTCCCCACTAAGGGTTGTCCACCTCCTTCCCATACTGCATTGCCTAGTGCATTTATCTGGGAGCTGATCTTGTCCGTGAAGATAGAGGCAAAGAAAGCATTGAGAACTACAGCTTTTCCCACTTCATCTGTCACCTAGGTTACCTCCCTCATCCTGTAAGGGCACCACATTCTCTCAGATCACCCTCTTATTGATAATATGCCTGTAGAAACCTTTCTTGTTATCCTTCACATCCCTTTCCAGCTGCAATTCCAATTGCACTTTGCCTTCCTGATAACTTCCCTGCATTCTCAAGCAATATATTTATACTCCTCCCTAGTCATCCGTCCAAGTTTCCACTTCTTTTAAGCTTCCTTTTTGTGTTTAAGATCACCATGGGTATCCTCGGTAAGCCAATCTGTTTGCCTAACATATTTGCTTTTCTTGCTACGCATCGGGATGGTTTCTTCCTGTGCCTTTAATAAGGCTTCTTTAAAATACTGCCAGTTCTCCTGGACTCCTTTCCCCTTCATGTAAACATCCCAGGGGATCCTGCCCATCAGTTCTCTGAGGGAGTCAAAGTCTGTTCTTCTGAATTTGAGGGTGTGTATTTTGCTACTCTCCTTTCTTTCTTTGGTCACGATCCTGAAATCTACCATCTCATGATCACTGCTTCCCAGGTTGTCACCCACCTCTACTTCCCCTACTAGTTCCTCCCTGTTTGTGAGCAGCAGGTCAAGCTGCGCATGGACCCTGATTGGTTCCTTCAGCACTTGTACCAAGAAGTTATCCCCAACATTCTCCAAAAACTTCCTGGATTGTCTGTGTAGTGCTGTATTGGTCTCCCAACAGATGTCAGGGTGATTAAAGTCTCCCATGGGAACCAGGTCCTGTGATCTGAAAGTTTCCCTCAGTTGTCCAAAGAAAGCCTCATCTACCTCATCCACTTGATCCGGCGGTCTATAGCAGACACCAACCACAATATCACCCCTATTGCTTCCACCTCTAAATTTAACCCATAGACTCTCAACAGTCTTTTCTCCCATCTAAGTACTGGAGCTCTGAGCAATCATACTGCTCTCTTACATACAGTGCAAGTCCTCCTCCTTTGCTCCCCCATCTGTTCTTCTTTAACAGTTTATACCCTTCTAAGACAGTTCTCTAGTCATGCAAGTCATCCCACCAAGTCTCCATTATTCCAATCAAATCATAGTTCTTTAACTGGGCCAGGGCTTCTAATTCTTCCTGTTTGTTTCCCAGGCTTCTTGAATTGGTGTACAAACACCTTACATAACCAGTTGATCGCCCTGCCTTCCCCATCTGAATCAAGGGTCCTCCTTTGTTGATCTTTCCTCCTTCTGATTCTTCCCAGTGTCTGACTTCCTCACTTACCTCAGGGCTTTGGTCACCATCCCCCAATGAACCTAGTTGAGTTTAATCACTTTTGGAAGACTCTCGGTCACATCCTGAATGCAAGCTCCCAGTAAGCAGCACGCTTCTCGAGACTGCAGGTGTGGACAGCAGATGGATGACTCAGTCCCTCTTAGGAGGGAGTCCCCGACCACCACTACCCATCTTCTTTTGGCTGTAATGGTCATGGACCACCCATCCCTAGACCTACGCATCCCGTGCCTTCTGGTAGATGTTGTTCCCTTTTGATTTATTCCCTGAGAAGTCCCTGCCAAAGCATTCTTTGCTGGCATTTCCTGTGGAGAAAGCCTGAAAGCGGTTAGTTACCTCTACAGGAATGGGGGATACCTGAGTTGTCCTTCTCCTTCTAGAGGTTACATGCTGCCAGTTTTCTTTCTTGTCCTGTACTGCCATGACTGGCACTTCACATAGTATTACCACCTTTTGGGGCAGGGGCTATATTTTGTTTGGGATTTATTTCAGGACACCCTGCTTACTACTGATGCTTCACTGACCATACTCATATTTCATGCAGTTAATTTTAATGTGGGATAAATATAGGCTATTCCTTTTATTTGGTAAGGGAGGCTAAAAATGTGACTTGGTAGTATTTTAGCAGTCTCATCAAGATAATCCTTTTGTATTTAAACAATTTTCTCTCAACAGTCTTTTCTCCCTCTAAGTACTGGATCTCCGAGCCATCATACTGCTCTCTTACATACAATGCAACTCCTCCTCCCTTTGTCCCAGTCTGTTCTTCCTGAACAGTTTATACCCTTCCATGATAGTGCTCCAGTTATCTATAGGTCTCTTCTGAAATGAAAAAGAAATCGCTCAGAATCAAGGTTTGAAGACATATACAACAGAAAACTGGAGGTCTGAATTAGTTGCTTGAAGGAAAGACTCAGAAAACACAGTTCCCTTCCCACCTTTAATTAACACCTTAAAATGCATTGACTGAAATATTCTGACATATTTGTTAAAATATATAATTTTGACATAAAAGACAAAATAGGTTTATTACAAAAGATTTTGTGAAAAATTAATCCTGTTTTGCAACCATTTATAGAGCTGGTTGGAAAAATAATCAAATTGTGATGAATACAAGGAATGTTATGTGTTTGAAAGACAGATTTATTTTCCAATTTGGGGACCAGCTCTAATGAATAAAAAGGGAAGTAAGTATCTGGAGTTCCTGGAAGAGCCTTGCTATAAGAAATGGATACATAGCTAAGGTTACATCCAGTGTTCCCCATAAACAGAGCGCTTGAGTAGCCACCCAGGAAAGAAGGAAATTCTACCCAGCTGATAAGAATAGTGCCCACAGCCTGCAGCATGTTCTCCTACTTGTGGTGGACATCCACACACGTCTTGGTGCACATAACAAAATTTATTCCACATATAGTTGGAAAAAATTAGAGAGAACATTGATTACATCTACTGATTTCTTTGAGGAACTTTGAGCATTGTTTTCTTTCCCTTTCCCTATGCATAGTTTTGTCACCACAGTTCCAATCAATTCTAGAAAAGAATCAATACTTGGTAAATACACCTTGCTCATCCTATGTGCATTTTGACAGCAGGACAAACTGAGAAAAGCAATGTTTCAAGAATTAAATTTGGAAGAATGAATGGACTTCATCAACTAGACCCAACATGCTCACGACACTGCTTTTTCTCACAAAATCTCTAACATGCTATTTAAAGAAAATGAAGCTTAAGATACAGGCTAGAAAATGAGGAAGACTAGTTAACAGATTATAGTGTACAGCCACTGTGACCACTGATGCTGTAAAGATGACACTCTGTGGCAGATTTTCCAAAATTCACAGTATCCACAAGGGAGGCAAGATTTTCATAAGAGCCAACCTCTCAGTTTGGCACCAACATAAATAACTAGCAGCATACAGAGTGCAGATTTCTTTCACGTATCCAGCCATAAGAATTGTGATTCAAACTGGAGGTGCTGAACACTTTGGAAAATTTGGTCCTAATTGTGAGCACTTGAAAATCTGACTTCAAATAATCTCTAGAAAATGGTTCACTGAAGCTCTGAAATTATATGAGGTGAATGAATACTGAATTATAGCAATTGCCTGATTTAACACAACTGTGTGAAAAAGGGAAAGACAGAAAAGAGTAATGAATACCTACAAGCAGAACTAAATTCAAGACCTCTCATTACCCTGTATATGAACTGAAACCCAAACAAAAAACTTAATCCTGAACAAGAGCTCTTCCATAGGATTTAGGAGGTTATAAAACTCTAAATTGTTTTTACAGAGAAATCTCATTAGTTCTTGGACCTTGTGGATAACAATAAACTTCCAACAGAGAGACACTGGATCAAATGACTTCTGAAAGGCATAAAGTTACATATATGAATCTTATAAGAACATAAAACTAAGGAATAGATCTAGACAAGACAACAACTGATTCAGACCCAAAGATGTGTCTGATAGCATCCATCTGTATCTGAATGATTCAAGGAACTTAATCAAAGTTATGAACACAGAAAAACTAATCAATGTCAAAAGTAAACTGCTGAGACAGGCTTCTTTTTCCTGCTTACCACTTTTCATAATTCAGTAGAAGATGGTAGTTACTCCCTAAGTAGAATACTGTAACAAAAAAATGAACCTACTATTTGAATTAACGGGGTCGAATTTTAACCACTGTGCAATCAAGTTCTGTGCGTTTTAGTTATTGAGAATATTTAGTATACTGATATAAACTATGCCTGACAAACAGCCAAGGCTGTAGCACCTCATTCCTGTTTTTCCACACAATCTTGTATTTGACAGAGTGAAAAACTCAAAATAATATACATTAGAATGCTTTACTGTGATATTACAAATTTAAATTGCTTTAATTAGACTGAATGTGCTCATATGAATAGAATATGTAAATGATTTTTTAATTTGTTTGCTCTTGCATGTATGCATCTAAAAACCATAATTGTTTTTTTCACCATTAAGTTTTATTTTTAAATAATTTTGGTCACAGGTTTTAGATTTACATTTGCGTTTCTTCACTTTTTCCTGCCAGCTTTGTCATCTTAGTTAGTTTGGATTCAGTTCAGCAAAGTACTTAAAGTCAATGGGACTTGTTAAAACATCCTCAAGTACTTCACTGAATTTAGGCCATACATGGGTCCTGTCTCAATAATACTATTCAACTTGTTTCATTACAGACGGGGTACCTTAAAGATAACTCCCTAAAATAATGTGAATCCCACAAATCCCATTAAAACTATTGTGAGCTGCACTGTACTGAAATCAATGAGACCCTTGAAAATCAGATCTTCTTTTTTAGGAGACCTTATTGACGGATCCAGGTTTGAGAGCTTTGGCCAAAATGTCTCAAAGTAATAATCCCTGTAATGAAAAATGAATCCCTGTACTATATTGTTGTCATAGTTCTGTCACAATCAGGGGGGCAGACAGTCTAGGCAGGCCCCGAGGCAAAGCGCAGGGGGAGAGGGGAGCACTCTGAATCCCTGAAAGAGGCAGAGCCTCAAAAGCCAGGGTCAGGGTTGGGGCTAGCCTCTCCCTGGCAACTTTCAGTGTTGTCCAGCGTACACTGTGCAGGGCTCCAGCAGCAATTTAAAGGGCCTCAGGACAGCTGCCCCTTTTAGATTCACATCAGCAGACCTGATGACAATGGAGACACTCAAGGAAACCAAGTAGGTCTTCTATACTACAGCCTATGTGGCCATGATTTGCGTGAATCTACTTTATTGCAACCACAGAATAGAATACATTGACAGGTGTTTATTACAAGTCAATATCAACAATAAAAGAGAAAGAACACCATTCGATTATTTCCTGTTGCTGTATCAGACCAAAGGATGGCAATGCCACTTACTTTACATTGATTTGCAGTTATGTTATTGCAAACTAACAGGAAACTGTCAAATGGTTTCCGCTGTAATGAGTACATTTTCTTAATGGTGTATGCAAACTATATGCTTTCATTCTATCATTAGCAGCGTTCATTAGCCTTTCTTCTATTCAGCTATTTAGAAGTGTATCACTATTTAAAATCTGTTTGTATTTTAGGGAAATAGTTTGTGTATGAAAATCGCTATTACAACATGCCATGAAATTGAAGAAAATGTGCTTATTAGCTAGTTTAATCTGTGGGAAGCATAGTTATTATCTCATTTCACCTTTCAAGGTTTCCTCAACAGTGAAAGGAAAATATTGACTAGGGCAAAGTGTATGAAAAATGGGGTTCAAATAATGTCAAAGGTTTACTAACATGGTAGAACTACCATTCATTCAAATTAATTGTCGTTTTTTTGTTCTAATATTGATTTCCTAAATGATTTCTGTCAAATGTGCACATGCCACTACTGTGCATGACAGTTATAGCTAAACAATAAATATTTTCAGTATGATCAGTTTATGGTTATCAGCTTTTGCATTTCCCATCATGTACTTTTAAAGGGCCAAAAGGGAAAAGTGAGAATATTACAAAGGGGAGCAAGAAAAGAAGGGGTAGGAACCTGTATAAATATACATTTGTGTTTTGGTTTCTGTTTAATCAAACTGGAACATTTTGAAAAATGGAAAAAATTGTGAATGTTTTAAAAAAAAGGTCCATTTTTCATTAGAAAATTGAACGGGATTGAGTAGCCTTACTAGTAAACTTGCACATAAGTAACCCTTTATGTCAATAATTATTCATTTACAACAGGCAGAGAGTAAAATGCTACAGAATCCCTACCAGTGACCTAAGAGCACAGCTGGGCAATTTTTTTCAGACTTGTATTTTAGTCAGCAAAAACTGCAATTTTGGGTCAACTAAAACTATCCAGAAATTTATACTGAGTTCATTAAATAGTTTAAACTAAATTGAAGGTGTCAAACATTGTTAATGTGAAAATGAAACAAAACTTTTCATTTTGATTCTCAGGCATTTTGATGATAGCAAGCAAAGAAGACCTAGTTTCAAAAAATCAGTGTCAAGAGGAGAGATGAAAGGTTCCTTAAAAGTTTAGCCCAACAGTTCTATTTCCGCCTTTTACGCCATGGGAAGAGATTTCAGCTTTTCTCTCACACATGGCAGGGCTGGGCTGTTGGATATTGTTATAGGGCTTTTTCAATGTCTTCTCTTGAAATTGATCCACTTTTTACAAAGAACTACAGAGTCACCAGAGACTGAGATTTCCACCTTCTGGTGTGTGTCCCTAACCACCATGTCAGAGATACATTCTCATTCTCTTTCCATGGCCAAATAACTATGAATTTTCACTATGAATGGCAATGGTTAGTGCTCTCATCATTGGTCCAAAAGTTATAAGGGAGGGAAGCTCCATCACCTCTTTTTCCCCATCCCATTTTGTGAATCTAGTCCACCTTTCTTTAGTTTTTGCCAAAATGCCTGAACATCAAAATAAAAAAATTCCAGATCAAAACAAAACATCAAATTTCAACTCACAATGGTTTTTAACCTGCTAGAAAATATCAAAAATGTCATAAGAGTTTGACCCAAACATTATTTTTTCTTCAGTTTTGTGTAACTTCCAAAGAGACAGAAAATACATTCTTCACCCAACTCTGCTCAAGAATAAGTTCAACTAACAACAAATTGAATATGAAAGAAATAATTAAAATGTTGCCCGAAAGTACGTTTGTGTATGTCAGGTACAGGATGCTCTCCATTTTATTCTTTTGTCTCTGAAACATTTCCGAATCCCCCAATGTCTGAAAAAATATTAATGTTAAGAAAATATGAGTGACACTGAATACTTTTAAAATTAGCTGTACCATTCTAGAGAGGTGTTGCTTTGAAATACTGAAAACTAAAATAATCAATACAGGTCCAGCAAGAGCCATGACAAAATCTTTTAGTATGATTCTGCAATGACCAAATGTAAAGGAGACTGGATACTTAGTATTTTTTCTTGTCTTCTGAATTATTGCCAAGTGTAATAAAAGTAGTGGTGCACATAGATGGAATCTTAAATAACAAAGGCCCCACCTTCAGTGCCACTTAGTCCTAGTCTTGGAGCAAATGTCTGAAAAAGGTGGCAGAGAATAGTTCTCAACAGTCTGTGAAAGGAAATAAGCTTGTTAGCTGCACATCCTAATCACAACTAACCCTTCTGTTTATTTTTTATTAAAAATAAGGAATGGAAAAGGTTGTATCTACCTAGAAATACAATAGTATCTAAAAAAATTCAAGTTTGGAACAGAATCTTACTATTGCTTACATATAGTTCAGCCAGTAGCTAACTATGAAATCTATAATGCATGACTTTTCATTCCTCCTTTTACAATAAATGTTCCTATTACTATTTTCCCACAAGTGTTATGGTGATCTGTGGGCTAATTAATTAAATGCTGGACTGTCAACTTTATGATGCCATTTGTGAAAACCCATATTTGCCCTGAATGGTGAGATTAATCCTGGGAGGGTCTGGAAATTTCGAATTACAATCTGAAACACAGGTTTATTAGATGTTTCACATTACTAGCGTTATTTCAAAATCATAGAATCATAGTGCTGGAAGAGACCTCAGGAGGTCATCAAGTCCAGCCCTCTGCCCAAGGCAGGGCCAATTTCAACTAAATCATCCCAGCCAGGGCTTTGTCAAGCTGAGACTTAAAAACCTCTAGGGATGGAGATTCCACCACCTCCCTAGGCAACCTATTCCAGTATTTTCTTGATTTGAAAACATGTCAAATGGTATAAAACATTCCCAACAGATGTAAATTCTTATCTTCAACTAGTGCTAATTTCATCTTTTTCCCTAGCCCCCACCTTTTCCTCATTCTACTAGAAACTGGAAAAGACTGGAAAGAGTAAAAGAATGAGGGAAAAGTCTATTAAAAATAGTATTTCATGTTTCCACAACAAAATTTTATTTGAACAAAAACAAAAATCAAATTAAAAGGAAAGTTTAGCAAGGAAATTCCCATCTCTTGAAAAACATTATTTGTTGAAAAGCCTTTTTGAGTATCTTCCTTCAACTCTGAGGGTTAGTATCATAGGAAATAAATGTAAACTAATAGTTACTTATTTTAATTTTAACTATTTAATGTTTGTCACATAGAAAGAATGAGTAGCACTTGGTGAAATTGAAGAGATCCAGAAAGTCAGATCAACCCTTCCACCTAGAGGTGGAATCTCCATCCCTAGAGGTTTTTAAATCCTGGCTTGAGAAAGTCCTGGCTGGTATGGTTGAGTTGAGGTTGGTCCTGCTTTGGGCAGAGCGTTGGACTCAATGACCTCCTGAAGTCTTTTCCAGCTCTATGATTCTATGATTCAAGAATGTAGATATTTAACTGAAATGTGTCTGTATTATGTGGGAACCCACCACTTCAGATTTTTCCCTGTGCAAAATTCATCTCTACCAACCAGTCCAGGCTTGGCAGTCTCTGAGGCTGTATTGTGGAGGTCTTTCAAAGGGTCTCTATCCTGACTGATGTATGCCAAGAAAGACTAAATTTGGGCTGGAGGAAATGAAATCTGAGCCTACACCCCTGTTCACATGGGAGCTTCTTCTTCCATTAGCTGCTTAGCTGTTATCATTGGAGCAGAAAAAGAAGAGGAGTGGCTTCCAACTATTTATCTCCAGCAGCAGTAGCATATTTGAGTCTGGATTGCATTTGATGTCATAGAGCCCTTACAACCACCACAGCTCCATTTGCTCTTCCTTCCCTTGGCTAACTGCTCCGGCAAGGGCTACTTCTCTCAGCTTATTTAAAACTGATACCCTGTGCCTTAAATACATAGCTGTATTATGGCTTCTTGGATGGCGGATGGGTGTTTGTACAGTTATGAGCACTGTCACTAGTGTTCAGTGAAAGACTGCACCTAAATTTAACTCAGTAAGTTCATTTAAACCTAGCAATGTTAGCAAATTCAGATCGGTAATTAAAAGTCTCAGGGGGTAGCTATGTTAGTCTGTATCTGCAAAAACAATGTGGAGTCCTGTGGCATCTTAGAGACTGGGGGTATGTTAGTCCTGTGGCATCTTAGAGATTGGGGGTACATGGAATGAGATGTAACGGTAGTTCGAATTAGAAAGCCTAATTCGAGCTACCTACTCCGTGCAGCGTGTAGCCGCGGGCACGGAGTCCGAACTACTGGGGATTTAAAAATGGCAGCGCCCGGCAAGATGCAAATGAAGCCCAGGATATTTAAATTCTGGGCTTCATTTGCAACTTCGGTTGACTACATTAACCACCCTAGTTCGAACTAGGGTGGTAGTGTAGACATACCCTAGCAGATTTATTAAGGTATAAGCTTTCATAGATAAAACCACTTCACCAGATGAATTGGAGTGGAAGTTATAGATCAGGGTGGGCAATCATTTTTTGGGTCAGGGGCTGCATACAAGTGACCCACAGAAAAATCAGTTGGGGGCTGCATACAAGTGAGAAGCAACAGAACAACAACTAAATCCTCACTGACATGGCCCCTGACTGACACTCCCTTCGCACACCAGAGTCTAGCGGGGCCCAGGTTAGTAGATTGTGTACTCCAGCCCCATAGGGAGGGAGGGAGGCTAGCCGAGCATCAGCACAGGTTCCCTAATGCTGGGGGGGACGGACCCCTGAGCCTCGGGGGCTGGATCCAGGGAAGCCAGGAGGTCACATATGGCCCCTGAGCCTTAGGATCCCCACTACATTGTAGATCATTCTTCCTTTACCTCAAACCGTGTTTTTATACAGTCACTATATTCCCAAATCAGAAAGATTGTGAATAATAAGTGATCTTATAGCATACAACTACCATGATCTATACCAGTTAGAGTTAGTCATAGTATGGATCGAATTAGACTTACATGATATTTCTGCTAAAACTGTACATCCAGAAATAGTTTTAACATATCAGATACACCAACAATTATTGCTTTATTACTCCAGAGTATCTTTCTGTACACAATTAAGGATATTAATTATTCCTAATATACAGAGTCTCAGTAAAATTAACGGTATGAACATTCTGTTCACATCCATGGGATGTTGTTACTTATTCAGTAATATTAAGCAGAGCAGTGTTCATTTTTTAAAAAGCTCAAATAATTTAGACTATATCAACACAATTTAGGCAATTTTAAAAAGATTAAAAATTAGTTTCTATTGCTGATAAGAAAGAATACAATCCCACAACCTTTTTGAGGATTAGACAGAATTGGACCCTTAACTGAACCAGAAAACTATCTTCCAGTGAATAATTCACCTCAGATTTTGAGGGGGGAAAGTCTGTAGCGATAACACTTTTAACAGGGTTTGATTCACTGAATGGCTGCAGATTTAAATACAATAAGATCACTTGCACTTTGTATGACAACCTGCCCAATAAGATGAGAGAGGGAAATAATTGATTCCAGTTAATTGAGAAACTGATTTTTATCTCCACTTCCATCCACAACTTAGAGTTTGAGTGTAAGTGTGAAAATTCTTTGACTTTTTCAAAAATATTTCAAATAAGCTATGTATCTGTTAACCTTCCACAGCATCTGAAGTATCACATAAGAGCTTTTTATTCTGCATGGCTATTGAGTCTATGACCTATTAACCTCCACAGTGAACTTCCATTAACTAATTGTTTTTAATCTATAATATACTATATCTCTGTACCACAGACCAGAAATGCACTCTGGCCACACTGCAGAATCCCTTGATCTGCAGACAAAGGCCTGAGGCCCCTTTACTCCATCTTCTGTAATGTCCCCCATTGACTCTCTCCTAGATTTCGCTATTATTGCAGCTTGCTAATGCTGCTTGAAAAGATGGATGAATAGCTTCCAGTGTAGCTGCTGCACACGTCGCACTCCATAGATCACCCAGTAGGTTGAGATGGAGAATCATGTAGTCTGGAGATGTATTATTTCAGGTGTCATTCAAAATAGCCAAGGGCCTGAGAAGTTGGGCTCACTCTAGCAGCAGAACACTATGTCAGAATAAAAAGCAGGCCAGATTATTAGCCCTTACTGAAGGAGTCAAAAGGATACGTTTATAAACAAAGTAATGCATATTATGTTGTTCCATGGAAGAAAGGAGATCAATGACCTCAAGAATCCTACTAACATATACTTAGGTGTAGATAGCACCTACTATGTACAGATATTTATTCTCTGCATGGCTTTTACAACTGAATTTCATCTAATTGGTCTAATCATCAAAAGTCAGCCCTCTAACTGCAACTGAAATGACAGCTGGGTGGAAGATCTGAAAGGGCATATGCACTGTGTCCAGTCAATCATCTTAATATCTATGATGACATGACAAAGTAGTCATGTGAAAAAGGTGCAGTTCAATTCCTGAGAGATTATAGTGAAGATAAACCTGCATATTTACTTGGAAATTTAAATCTGATAAACTCCTACCTCCAAGGGCAATTACCACCTGTCCTTTACACATTCACCAGACACCCCCTACCACTCCTCTTACATGCCCCCCTTCTCATTAGCACCCTGAGTATTACCCAACAACCTGCTCTTTTCTTCCATATTTTTTGGGTTGCAGTGGGAAGTTGCCAATTTTGTAGCTGTGCTAACATACCTTGAAACTAGGCTGCACTGCAGTGGTTCAATGAAAATCTTTCAATGTGTGTTCAGTTCTCAGAGTATTGAGGTTAAGGTTCAGGATAAATGTTTCGCAGAGCTCTTCATGATCACTAAAACCACACCGACTAATTGAGCTAATAAGAAGGCAGTAAAGTTCTCCAGTATGGAATTAGGCCTACACACCTACACTGTCTTTCAGAAAAAGTAACTATGACTGACTATTCATTGGTCTGTCATGAATATCCAGGAGCTGGCATGACATGGCAAGTGTCACATTATATAGCAACAAGAGTTACAGTTGAGTGCCCCATGCAGGTGGATTACTTCTGTTGAATGACATTTCTAACAATTCCCAAGAGATCCGCAGCATAGTAGAAATGGCTCAGTCAACTGTATTATCAGTGGTGACAATTTTCAAAACCAGAGCAATGACAGAAGAATGTAACATAAATTTCATAAAGTCTTAAGTTTTTATAGTAAAAACCAGGATTTACAGAGAGTGTTATACAGAGGCAAACTCTGGAGAAAATGAAATTGTCACTTGCTTTGAATTTTATGGAAATTAGAAAAAGGAAAACCACACTGTGTATATCAACAGGGGACGTTAGAAGGTAGAAATACAGGAGATGTTTTGAGAAAGGTCAGCAAGGGAAGGAGGAGAACATTTTTAACTATGGTTTTAACTGTGGCCTGCTTTTTATTCAGGAAGAAAGAATGACAGTATGAATGAAGCTTTCCCGTACAGCCAAGATATGATGTGAAAGTGAGTGAAGAAAGCAATGAAAAATATCATAAATTGACAGGCCTGTTATTTAGTCAAGTGTAAAGTTGATGTGAAGACATAAGGTCTAAATAATCCTAACCTCTTGGGACTAACGAAGAGTGCTCAATAATGAAAATTTAAGCACCGTTTGAATGCCATATGCAAGTCTAATGTGATTTTAGTCATTTAATGCTTAATGAAGCAAGGCTGTAGGTTTGTCTACACATTAAGTTATTCCAGAGTAACTATTACGGAACTAGCCAATTAGCCCGTCATAAGACGGAATTTTCAGGTCTCTCCTCCACGTCGGTCTTCTCTCCTGAGCCTCTGGTCTCTTGCTCCGTGTCTCTCTCTCTCTCTCTCCTCTTCCTACTGCCTTTCACCCCCCCCTCAGCTCTCCTCCGCTTCCTGCCCCTCTCTGTCTCTCTCTTTCTCTTCTCCTCCCCCTCCTGCCTCTCACTTGGGCCCCCGTGGAGCCCAAACACACATGCTTGCTCCCCTGCAGCGGCCTAGCTGAGCAGCGCAGAAGTCAGCCAAGCGCCATGGTGGGAGGCGAAGGGGGGCATGAAAGGGGGTGGGGTGGTGATGTACATGGCCAGGCCCTACCCCTTAGCCGTGTACGTCATCGCCCTGCCCTCCTTCCCCTCTCGCCATGGCGCTTGGCTGACTTCTGCGCCGCTCAGCTGGACCGCTCAGCATTACAGAGTCACATACATTGGGCTACTATATATATATATATATATATGATACCTATTCCCTACAGAGAAGATCAACCCTCTGGAGGCTGATCGTCTAGCATTCAATTTAGCAGTTCTAGTGTAGACTGCCATATCGAATACTGAGGGTAGCCTCCACTAATGCTGTAGACACTGCGGGAGCTTGGCTTAACGTAAACCGAATCCAGCTACACATTATCCGTAGCTGAATGCCGTACCTTAAGCCGAACTTCCTGGTCTAGTGTAGATCAGGCCCTAGTGTGACATTTATTCTGGAGTTAACCTGAATTAGTGCTTCATCTGAATTAACAAGTGTAGATGAGCCCTTAGACAACCTGTTAGTGTCTAACTTTTTCTAAAAGGCATTGGTATGATATAACTACAGAAAACCTTTGTGGTACTTCTCATGCTAAGCAAGTTAAGGCTGAAGATAAAAGGAAAATAACGCTGTGTCCATTTAAAATCATCCAAAAGAATGAGTGTACACTATTTATCCAAGAATGGGGATAATTGAGAAATGAATAATCCTTTGCTTCCCAGCATTATTTTCAGCTCAGATCTTATTCATTTTTACTGTATGGAAATAATGCATAATGGAAAACAGAGTTAATGTGTGATACTAACCTGCTACATACTGCAATCAGAATTTTTAAAACTTTTCATTGCCTCAAACAACCCTTCCGAATCCTGAATATGATTTTTTTTTCTAATATCATTTATACCACATTTCACACACTCTTAACTCCCAACTCAACATCCCCACTCCTCAAATGAATGGGTGATGGTGGGTAATGAGCCTCAAATTAATATAGTGATGGTGATTTGCTTCTCTGTATTCATTGCACAGACACCATCAAAACCATCCCATTTCTTGCAGAAGGGATTGTTAATTGATACTACAGAGAACCCTAATAGTAAGTCTTATCTGGGGCTTTTCAGCGACAGAACTTTTGAGGTCACTACCCCTATTTTACAGATGAGGAAATTTAAGTAACGTGCACAAGGTCACATAACAACTTAGTGTGAGCAGATCCTTACCCACTTCAGCAGCCTATTACAAGCAATGTGCTGTGGGTGCCTCAGAATTGGGAATTATTTTCCCCGTCCCCAAAAGCATGACTACATTCAAAACAGATCCTTTATTAACAGTTTTAACAGCCCTAGTTGCTGTAGTAACAGTGAGCTTTCTATGTGCAGATTATTGTAACAATTTTGCAGCATTACTGGGAAAGGCGGAAAGGGCTGTCCTAGAAGACAGAATTTCAATATTAGGCCATATTTGGGGATAAGCTAAGTGATTGGCATAGTTTAGAGTTAAAAACTATACAAATATCTTTGTACAAGCCATGTAAAGTTTATGTTGAAAGTGTGGGGAAGGGTAGTTCTGGGGAAGGGAAAAAGGGTGTTTGCAGGCCTTTCAATTATAACATATTTGTACTTGAATTAAGTCTTTCCTCTCCACTCTGCAATAGATTCATCTATTTGCAACCCCAGCAAGGCTTTGAGTTTATGCTCATTCAAACAGATGCACAATAGTTAATTGTCTATCAGAATCATAAGTGGGATCACTTCTATGAAGAAGCCAACTGGATGATTCTAAAAACCACCTTGTAGAATAACTGCAGTCAAATTAGGTATAAGAGGTTCTGAGTTACTGTATGAAGCATGATGGAAGGAGCTCTGCTCTCCTTTGAATATACAACAATATTTAGGCAACAAGCATGCACATGCAATGCTGATGTCCTTCACATACTAATGAATTACACATTGTAAAACTAAAGTAGCTCTGAAAAGTGAAATGGATGATATTGCATGCAGAACATACCCCAGAGGCAGATTTGAAAGCTTTTGAACTCTTCTGAATAAAAATATTGCTAAGTACATGATAAACCATTTGGGCAATATCTAGACAACTGAATGAAAGAGAATTAAGTCAAGTGACTGACTTATTTGCATTTTTATCCATATCAGGAAAGGAACCTGCACCACTTTGACACCTAATAGTTTTACCAATGTGGACAAATGGGACTTCTATGTTACTTTATGTCCTTGAAGGCATAAGGTCTTTGGCTTCTACCCTAACTTATTTCTGTAGCACACAGAATTCTTAGATGAGAGTGAGAGCACACACAGACTGCTTTCTCCTGGAATTATTTGAATTCACGCAGCATATCAGTGGAGAGGAAGGGTTGTCTATCAGTAAGTGCCATTTTAGAAGTGGTATTGTAGGAGGTGTGCTTATCTGAGCTGATTATATCTACAGTGGATGTTTTATGTTCTGCACTGAGAATTTCACAGGAGAATATTTTCTCTGAATTTTGTTGCCCACTTGGTGTTTCTTTACTGTTGATTATCATTGCTGACTGGCAGTTGAGCAAGTGTTTTCTCCAGAGCAGCAGAGCAGGACAGAGTTTAGAGCTTCTGATGCCCCAAGTGAGACTATATTACGATACTCAAGAAGGAGCCAGAGCTGAAAGAAATTTTACCAAATGTTTCACAAACAAAACAAAAGCTATTGAGTTTCAGCTCATTTTGAACACAAGACATACATCCACTCTTTCTGACATTGGACAACAGAGACATCACAAATGTACCAGCCTAGGAAATCAGAGTCCCAGAACCCTGCTTAGATAGGGATAAAAGAGAGCACAAATATTGCCATGACACAACAGACCACTGGCTCATGACATTCCACTTCAGTCGGTAGCCTATTCCTTACTGCTTCATCCAAAGACAAATACATATAAATAACTACAGGTATTATTATTGGTCCTGACATTATTCAGGCTTTTAAAAATACCATCTGCAGCATGTCCTCCATGTCTGTGAATCAAACAAGCTCTATGAAGAAGTTTTCCTCCCTGAGATATACTGCAATCACCTAGCTATTCTATCTAGGGATTCATTGCCTCTGTATTTTGAGAGTATATATAAAGAGGATCTGTGACATCTCAGTCATTAAGGCCTATCCTGCCACAGATGTACTAGCCTCTCCTCATCACCACTGAACATTCTCAGGCAGGAGGGAGTGACACATTTGCTTCTACAGGGTCTAAATAGGCAGAAAGGCAAAAAGAGAGCAAAGTCTCTCACCAGAAAGCATCAGGGAAAGGTCTCTAGAGGGTTATCCCTTCAAAGCAGTGGTTGGTTTTGTCACCAGGCGGTTCCTAATGTCTGCTGATTTGTTTAAGCTGGTGTGAGAAGCAATCAGCAAAAGCTTGTACTTAAATTTCTGCAAAATCAACAACCTCACACACAGAACTCTAAGCAGCATTCACATTGCATGAAGTCTCGGATGATGAATAACATTGATATTATTACCATATTTCCTTCTCTCTGATTTAGCTGTTCTGTGTCTCTACACCTCAGTCCTCATTATGCAGGATTAGGAATTAACACTAAACAGAGGTAGATTCATCCTTTCCCTTTTCTTTGCTTCTGTAAAAAAACACAGTGCAAAGTCACACTAGGGAAAGTGCTGTGATTTGTCCCTGCATAGAGACATTTTCCCAGCATCAGCTCCATGGGCAACTATTCACACAATAAATGGCAGCGGGGCAGCCTGATTTTCAGAGTTTCTTCTTGTTGAGAGGATATGTTCTTAGCAACATTTCACTCAATTCATTTGCAGAGCAGTGAATTTACAGTCAATGACAGCTGAATGGAGAGGGGGAATCAAGAACATTGCCTGTGCCATGGCTAATCGGCGTGGGAAGGTCATTGAGGAGTTTTGCCCTACCTCAGGGTTAAAAGCAAAAATGTAAACTTCAGTATGAAAAAGGGTTATCAATTTCCCATTTTAAATAGATTAAAATACCTAATGGACTCACCTTCCATGCAAAATTAATATGCTGATAATTTATATAGGAGGACTCATGCATCATGATTACTATGGTAGTTACATGAATGTATTATTCATTGACACAAAGTGCACATACCATCTACCTCTCAAATGACCCTCATTAGATGGGACATTCCTCATTTTAGATCCACATTTATCTCTCTCTTGTAATGGGGTTACCATCTGATCTTTTTTATTTCTTTACCAGCTGAGCCAGTAGATTTTATATAAAATCCATTTTAAGCTAAGCACCAAACAATTCTTTTAAATATCTTCCATGAAAAAAAAAGAAAAAGATACTGTCTATGATTAAAAGGGAAAGGAGCTCTGGTGGTGTTTGTAAAGATTTCATAGAAGTGCTATATCAGAACCAAGGTTAACATAGTGAGGATTTTCCTCTCATATAACATTTTTCATTATTTTTATGCACATAACAAACAATGCACAAATTAAGACTTACATAAATACAGATCAACATACACATCCAGATATTAACCTACATCCAGAACAAGGATGAACACACCACTTGGCTATGAAAGTTAAATAGAACAAATAAAATAAATTGCACCAAGGTATTTGAAATATAACATCTGAAGACATAGATTATGTAGTATTTACAACTAAAATAGATAACATTGTGGAAGAGACTGTAAGGGGTCATGCATAGGTAAAATAAATATTGGAGACAGTTTTAGTAGATTACTATAATGGAATTTCCCTAATCTAGCAATTTAATTTCCACATTATTCAAAAGGTGTATCTTTTGCTAGGTCAATGTATTTACAGTAGCAGAATTGGGCCAACAATGTCTCAACATTGTATTTGTGAAAATGTACTTAAACAGAAAGTTGAATTTGCACCACATATGCTCCTACCCCTTTTGGGTCCATTTTCCATGGAACATCTAGAAAACCTGCTAATTATAATTAATTACCACAAACCAAAGAGGATAGAGCTGGATTTAGAATGGCACTTTGTACCTTCTCCTCCTTATCTCCTGGCAAAGAGGAGTGAAAATGCTTAGTGCTGGAGGCTGGGCTCCCTATGGGGCGCTGTTAGCCTAATTAACAATGTCCTCATATCACACTGAACTCAGCCCCAGGAGTATGGAGGAAATCATAGTGATTTGAACCCAAAGGAAGCCTTTGGGTGTTTCAGTTTAAACTCCCATAGCCAACGGACAGGAAGCCATGATTCATCAACTCTATTTCCAGTCCTGACAATGAGCCCTTACATAAAACTTGGCAAGTGACACAGCCTCTTTATGCCTCAGTTTACCCATACAAAAGGAGCATGTTTATACTTTTGAAGTTCAATCATTCCTAATTAGGTTTATTGTATATATATCTTTCATTTCAAAATATCCACAAGCACTAAGCCTCACAAAATATATGCAAGGTAGGTACATTTTATACTTGTGACATAAATTAAAGTAGGGCACAAAGAACTAGCAATAACATTTTCAGACTCAGGTTTCTGAAATTAGACACCAGAATCTATATTTAGGCTATTAAAACAGTGTCCTGATTGTCAGATTTTCCTGCAGAAGAGGAACTGTGGCAGTATAATGCTTCCTGAAATCCACGCCACTAGCTTAGGAATCTTAATTTTAGATACCGACAATTTAAAAGTCATACAGCAAACCAGTGGCAGAGTGGAAAACTCCCAGGCTATGTCTACACTTGCGGCTTCTTGCACGAGTAATATGCAAATGAGGCTAAGCGTGGACTATCGCAGAGCCTCATTTGCATACCTAATGACCCACGATTTTTTTCAGAAGAGGCTCTTGCACAAGAAGGAGCATCTACACTGCCCCTTCTTGCGCAAGAAAAACCCTCTTGCGCAATGCCGTTACACCTATTACTTGAGAGGAAGATCGGCATTGCGCAAGAGGGTTTTTCTTGCGCAAGAAGGGGCAGTGTAGACGCTCCTTCTTGCACAAGAACCTCTTCTGAAAAAAATCATGGGTCATTAGGTTTGCAAATGAGGCTCGGCGATATTCCACACTTAGCGTCATTTGCATATTACTTGCGCAAGAAGCCGCCAGTGTAGACGTAGCCCCAGTTAGGTCCCTGATCTAATAATGATAAAATAAGATTCTGCATATTGTTAGAACATCTTCACCCAAAACTCTTAACACAGGTAGTACATCATGGCTATTCCCATTTCACAGACTGTGCCTTGGCTACTCAGAGGCTGTGTCTAGACTGGCAGGTTTAAAAGCATTTTTGGAAAATCATGCCAGTTTAGACGTAGCCAGAGTGTTTAAATAGGAGATGTAGTCTCTATTTCTACTTCTGCCATGAATATTCTGAGTCCAATCTCTGCGCACAATTCATTACAACATGCTTTTATAAACTCATTCTTTCTCTGTTAAAATCTCACTGAGAAGGACTCCATGCCTACATATTGATAATTGTGACCTTCAGAACAGGATGAGGAGTAAGTAAGTTTTGTTACACAGGAAAAAAAATCAACAAAAATTTTGGCTGAAATTTTCCATGACTTTTACTTTTTGATTAAATATTTTGTCTAAAATAAATATTTAAATTGGAAGTGGTGCTGTAGTATTTCATGGGGTTGTAGTTTAGAATGCTTATATTACCATTCAGCTCTATTTGCTGGTCTCTCTGGTGAGACTACATTTCCCATGATGCACCTCTTTCTCTTCTCTTGATGACAGGAAGGGGTTCATGGTAGGGCTCCCTAACTCTGTTGGCTCATAGGATATGCACTCTGGAAAGATAAGAGTATGACCAATGGAGGAAAATGGAAATGTAAAGCACCCTAACTACAACTCCCATAAGGCACCCCAGAATTTCAACAGAAATATTTCAGTTTTTGACCACAAATGTTTTATTTTGGGGGGGTTTCCATGAAGTATTGAAGAATATAGTTTTCATGAAGCATTAGTTTAGTAAAAAATGTTCATCAAAGTATTGTCCAGGGAAAATTGCCATCAATCAGTGCTAATGAACCTCTGTCCCTATGAACAGGCTAAAGGTTCCTTCCACAAGTTCTCCAAAGAGTAGCCAGATGCCCCCATAATCCACTACTAGCTTTTCTTGTTTGGTTCATCTTTTGTCTCTGAAAATGTTGAATGACTGTTCACAGGAAGAGGTTACTCACCTTGTTCAGTAACTGGACTTCTTCAAAATGTGTGTCCCTGTTGGTCCTCCCCTTCAGATGCGCTCCCACTCCTAGACTGCTGTGTCCAGACTGCATCCCTTTTCCATAAAAGATCCCGTATTCCTCTTAAAATAAGGAATAAGGGATCTTTCGGAAAAAAAATTATTTTCCGAAAGATCTGCATCTAGACTGGCACTTTATTCCGGCAAAACTCCGAGCCGGAAAAAAGCGGCAGCCATTTTTATGCAAATGAAGCGGGGGGATTTAAATCCCCGCTTCATTTGCAATTGCGATGTATCTAATTTACATCCCTTTTACGGAAAAGGGATGCAGTCTAGACACAGCCCTAGTGCCTTTAATCAGAGATTTTTGATAGTAATGCCCTTTTGGTCCACACATGTGCCCCACACTTTCTTGTGCCAAGGAGTACTAGGGCAAACTACCTTCAGTTCCTTCTTTGCACAGAGCCCCCAGATGAAACTGCAAAACTTTGGGGAAGGAGAGCAGGGTATGGTACATCCATAGTGGAATGTAGCTCAAAGAACTTACTACTTCTTCAAGTAGTCTCCTTATGGGTACGCCACTTCAGGGAATTATCGAACAATACCCCCAACTGGCATGGGATCTTTAGAGCGAAGTCCAACAGTGAAGACACTACTGCATTTCCAAAGGCAACCTCTGATTAAGGAAACTGAATCACTGTGTAAAGCTTCAGAAGATATGTATGGAGATACAAGTGGCAGCTTTACACAAATGTTTAGAATAGGGACATTATTGAATAATGCCACACATGTAGGTAAGGATTTTGGGAAAATGAGTAAATACCCTAGAAGGATGTCTGTAAATTCATAGCACCATATTATACAATCAGAAATCCACCTCAAGGCACACTGATTGGGAATTGCCAAACCTTTAGACAAATCTGCAATAACCACAAGCTGTCTATCAATGTTCTAAATGACATATTTCTGCCTAAATAAAAGGCTTAATTCCCTCCATGCACCCAAAATGTGCAAAATAGCCTATTCCCTGGAATGATGCAACTTGAATAGGGGGAAGAGAAGATGGATTACTTGGGTGATATGAAACTCAGATGATATCTCCAGCAAAAATTTAAGGTATGGAAACACCAAAACTTTGTGTTTGAAAAATACTGTCAATGGAGGATCCCCCATGAGATCCTGTGTATTTCCCTAATCCTTCAAGCAGAGGTGTTAGCTACCTAAAATACCTTCTTTGAAAGGGGTCTGCAGGGAATCTGTGATGTATTTCATTACTCCTGGAAGTGCCTGGAGTCATAAGCCAGAGACGTTATGGGTGATATCCCTATAAAAAGGGAGGTGGTATCCCCACCTCATCTGGGGAAGCTTAAGAGATATTTGAAGAATAGTCTCTGTATCTTCCCTGGCCTCTTGCTCCTCTTGTGTGCCTGAGGGAGTAGAAGGATAGTTGGAGGGATAGTTTTTCTCTGTAATTAACATGGGAAAGAAAGGGGCCATGAGACGATTGCCATCAAAATGCAGCCCAGTGTGGCTATTGAGGGGATGGGATCCATTGGTCCTGGAGCCTTCTTTGTTGTAATGCCTCTGTCCTTCCAAGAGTATGAGAAAGGAATTTCCTTGTTTTAAGAGCAGTGGAATTTTGGGTGGATACATTAAATTCCTCCTTTTTTAAAGAAAGACTGCCTCAGCATTATCTGAATGCCATGGCCCTACCCCAGTGACTGTTCTTGTCTCAGTAGTGATATATTTTTAATACCATCTAACACAAGTCCCTGGAGAATCTTAACTCCTGTGGGCCCTCTTCCACTGTTGGCAAGTCCCATCTGGCCAAAGTAACTTGTACCAATGAGGATGCCTTGGAAGGTGCTGAAATCACATGAAAAGCAAAGTACTGAAGTAGTCCGAGTGGTTGACTTTGATATGTGTGGTACTTAAGGAATTATGACTTAGCAATAAAATGCTTTGGTTCACTTGTTTCATTGTCCTGCTTTTATAGTACTGAAGGTTCTGAGATTGAACCATGCTTGTTGGCCTTCTCTCAGCAGAGCCTAGAACCCTAGACAAAGAGTTAAAACCTGAGAGTGTTTTACAGTCTCGGCTGTACCTAAGTTGACATGAAGCCTCCAGAGAGACCTGTCCTCATGGGGACAGAGGTGTTTTGTTGTTGTTGTTTGATGAAGAAAAATGGCTCCTCTTATTATGTCTTGTCTGTAGATTTATCTTTTGTAGACCCAGGTGAATGTGCCAAAGCTGACACAACATTGCAGTCACTCAGAACTTGATGTGCCAAGATGTACAGCGAGTGTACTGGCCTGGACCTGAGAGCAATAGAGTCTCAGTTTTATCTCCTGATTCTTCCTTGGCCCACTGTGAAAAGATCAGAGACTCTTCCAAGCAGCAGATAAAATGGAAATACTAGTCACTAGCCACGATGGCCTGCTGGCAAGAGATGTAAGGGAGAAAACTTGGCATACTCGGGGGGGGGGGGAGGGGGTTAATGGCTATTTTGAAGGGGGACAGTTTACCCACCTTAAAGGGGAAAGAGATCAATATGAATTCCTCCTATCCCACTTAAAAACATATATATATACATAATAATGATAAGTACACTGTGTTTTCAGCTTTGGATATCAAATCTGAGAGGGAACTGTAAACAGTTCACTCTCAGAGCCCTATATAGCCTTGGAGCAGGCACATGTGCCAACCAAATGGGCACTACTACCAAAAACCTCCAATTAAAGGTGCAAGGGATGTCAGCAAACCTGAAGTGGAGCACCCATCAGGACACTTCTCAAAGAAGAATTCTTTGTTCTTGTTTTTGCCCTTCTTCAAGCCACAGTTATTTGTCTTCCCCGTTGGAATCCTTAGTCTTATTTAGCAGTTGAAGTTCAAGCTCACAGCATTGTTCTAAGGAATATTATGAAGAGCTCTGACTAGGACTCCTACTCCTGACTTCTTTGTTTGATTAATAGAAAGCAATCATTCTCTTGCTCCCTCTCTCCTGTGATTTTGTTAATTAACTGATAGTGGAAGTACAAATAATTTCTACAGTAGTGTACTTATTGTTTTAAGAATTATATGAAAATTAGTGCCTTACTAGATGATTAGGTTTTTAGATCTGCTAATGAACAACAATAGTCTTTCACTTCCATCTTTTAATGTATTTTTAATTACCAACTAAATAACAAAGAAATGTCTTTTAAAATAATTAAGACTACATAGGCTACATATCAGGTCTCCATAGGATGTCAACAATAAAGGGGTTAATGATGCATCCAGTCATCATGGAAACGATAAAAAATGTCTTGCTTTAAGCAACTCAAAGCAACTTTCACTATCTAAATTCATCTGTGCTTAAATAATTTCCATATCATGGCATTTTTTATCTTGTAGCATTTACCCTCCCCCCCCCCAAATTAGCTAAATCTGGGGCAGTATTGAATAGATTTTGGCAATAGAGCAAGGGCCGGTTGTTTCCCTGCTGATGAAGTGAGATGTCAGGAAAAATATCTCTCGGGATGGATTCGTAGGATTGCCCCCAAGTATACTCTATTAATCTAGTCCTTTTTATAACTAACTTTTAAAAACAACATAGATTATAGTGACCCCCTACTTGATCATCACTTTTCTCCTAACTTCAATAAACTACTTATCAACAAATATTCCTAACAATCTTAGTTAAAATAAGCTTCTATATTAAAGACACCCAAAAGTAAAGGTTCCTGACCACTTATTTTCTTTCAGTCTCAAATAGTGTATTATTTTTCTCCCCTCCTCCTGTTTTGATTAGCAGTGACTGAAAGCTGCAAATATATGTGTCCAGTTCTGGGCCCCCCACTACAAAAAGGATGTGGACATATTGGGGAGGGCAACCAAAATGATTAGGGGGCTGGAGCATATGACTTATGAGGAGAGGCTGAGGGAGTTGGGTCTGTTTAATCTGCAGAAGTGAAGAGTGAGGGGGGATTTGATAGCAGCCTTCAACTTCCTGAAGGGAGGTTCCGAAGAGGATGGAGAGAGGCTGATCTCAGTAGTGACGGATGGCAGAACAAGGAGCAATGATCTCAAGTTGTGGTGGGAGAGGTCCAGGTTGGATATTAGGAAAAACTATTTCACTAGGAGGGTAGTGAAGTACTGGAATGGGTTATCTAGGGAAATAGTGGAGTCTCCATCCCTGGAGGTGTTTAAGGCTCAGCTTGACAAAGCCCTGGCTGGGTTGATTTAGTTGGGATTGGTCCTGCCTTGGGCAGGGGGCTGAACTTGATGACCTTCTGAGGTATCTTCCAGCTCTATTGTTCTATGATTCTATGATTCTATTATTCTTGACTTCAAAAGCTCTGCTTATTCTATTTGACCCTTAAATAGGTAGTGTTCCTGGGTGGTGAGTGAATCTAGGCCTGGAGGAGGCAAGTCCTCAGACCCAGCCCTCCAACCCTAGGCCCTGATCCTGCCATCCAGGGCCTCAAGCCAAACCAAGCACTGTAGGGGCAGGCCATGTCTACCAACAGGAGATGCATAGCCCCAGCTCTCTACAGGAGCACAGTGAGGGTGGGCAGCATGTGACCCCAGTCTTCCAAGGGATAACATGAATGGGGTGGTGACTCCCCCCCCCCCCCCCAAGTCTTGGAAGACATGTAGCACTTGACGGGTAACCCCTTGAGCTCAGGGCATGAGCAGCACCCAGCCACAGCCTCCCTAGCCCTGTGAGACCTGGCAGCATGGGCCCAGCCTTGGCAGAACTGAAGCCCAGGCAGTTCATGAAGACTAGGGAAGAGAGGTAGTGAATGAGGGTAGGGGAAGTTGGGGGCAGAGTGTGGGTAGGGCCAGCTGGGTAGTTAGGGAAAGCATTGCCCTCTCCTGCCTTTGATACCCGTCACCCATGGTGGTGTTCTATTTTATTAACACGAGGTAGCTAAACATAATATAGTTGCAGTTGGCTTGATCAAAATCTAGATGTCCCTCAAATCCAGGGGAACTCCTACATGATATAGAACTCCTACAAGTTCTATATTTATGAAAACTGTAGTTTACAGTGTTACATAATGAGAATTCTCTGGACATGTCTGTCGAGTTACAAGGTGTGCCCCTTCCGAGCCAGAATAAAACTGCAACCTCACGACCCCTTAGCACTTCTTTTACGATCAATTAAAGATGCTGCAGTGCATGAAGGTGTCTGTGGGAGCTTTATCAGTACATTGTGTGGGCCTTTCTCTGCGCTTCTGTCCCTTGATTTGCTGGCCACAAAAATGCACAGAACCTGGAAGGCACATATAGGAGAGGGTTGTATCCTTACAAACTCAAATATCAGGCAGAAACATAGATACACAGAGCCACATCAGCAAACAACAAAGTCTTCAGAGTTTGAAATAGCATGAAACTGCATGCTATTTCATGTTCAGTCTTTCGAAAACTGTCTTTTCAAGTAGCATGTACTTTGATACTGTATATAGACTACTATAAAGAAACTGGTAAAGGGCTGTCTGATCCCTGATGGAAGAAACTTTGTGGAAAATTAAATTGTTTTCTGTACGGCTTCTATGTTAATTTAGAGAATCTGTGAAAATATGTAACAGAAATTAGAGCTGGCAAAATACTAATAGGCCCACTCTGTCAATACAAGAGAATTCTGTATAGTTTACATATGAAGGCAAAAGGCAGGGAATATCGATTCTAAAACAAGCCGTGTGTTGTTGGGCAAATCACTTCACTTCTCTGTACCTCTGTTTCTGCTCCCAACCTTTACCGGATATGCCTATTTAGATAAGCCCTTCCTCACAGAGATGGTCACTTACTATGTTTTTGTATAGTCATAACCCAAGAACCTGTTGATGCCAACTGGCAGAGAGCAAAGGAGTACATATGAGTACAGGCATTCTCTGTGGTCACCAAAAATGCCATGTAAGTTCTCTAATGAAAGCCTGTGTCACACTAGTCACCCTCATTATAGTGAGATGCGTACAGAAAATGGATGAAGTATGTGTATATATATATATATATATATATATATATATATATATATATATATATATATATATATATACTAAAAATGAAATTTTCTGAATCTGTATGGTAAGGCCCATCACTGAAAGCAGTGAGACAAGGGAAAGAGACTTATTTCACTGGCACTGGTAATAAGCAAACTGAATATTGCCAGGATCACATTTACAACCTATTTATGCATGAGCAAAATGCTAATCAATAGATTGTGGGAGCAGGAGATAAATACAGGAACAACAGGGCTTCTCCTGCTTAGGAGTAACACAAAGCATTTATAAAACCTCATCTGGGATGCACATGAGCTCCCAATTATTTCTTCAACTTGTGTGGACAAGCTGCGATTAACTTGTTTTATTAGAAGAGATCTCAGTCCACCCGAAGAGCTACAAATGCAGGCAAAAGGACTTGGGGTAAGCTGTCCTATGGCAGATTGGGGAATGCCTTGTTAGTGAGGTTTAGGTTCTGAAAGCACGTTATGACTTTGCTTTATATATAACAATTTGTTTCCAATAATTGTACATTATATCACTTAAATCTCTGGTCTTTGATCACAAATTTATTCTTATTTCTTATACATTAAATATATCTAAATTATTTCTATTAAGTGAGTAATAATCTTGAATTTCAATTAATGAGCTAATGTATGCTATTGTTTTGGCAGTAATGAATCTGTTAGTTCTCAGGGCCACAGGCTGAGTACTCCAGAGAGACACTCAGAGGGTGGAGGGGTTGATGTGTGCCTATGACTAATGTGCAGAGAGAGCAAGGCCTATGTAAACCTGAAAGGCTTACATGGCCAGAGGCTGGTGAAGTTAGGAGCTGATTCACAGCAGGCACAAACAAGATTTCCTCATGCTAAAGGTAGGTGGTAGTGAGGTGCATCACAATGCTGAGTAACCCAGAAAGCACAAGGGATAGACAGCAAAAGTGTGAAGGGAAGATTTAGAAGAGAACAAGTTAACAGTAGAGACAGGTCTGTGGCATAAAGTAAAAGGCAGAATGGTTTCAGTGGTCTTAACCAACACTAGATCATTGTGCTTTGCTAGCATTTCAGCAAAATGGGGTCAGTTTGCACCTCCCTGGAGAGTAGGTTATCCTTGTCTTCAAGGAGACATCTAGTTTAATTTAAATACTCAGTTTCTTTTTGTGATTCATGATATTGATTGACTTTCTTGTGGTCAAAAACTTCTGCAATTATTTTTAGTGATGGACACTTTTCAAAGATCAGTCAGCTCTACAATAATTATTTTCTCTTATAGGAGAAGAATTCTCTGAAATAATTCTTTTATGCAGAAAACTTTTTACAAAGTTATTCTACTTGATATTCTATAGTATGGCATTACTGTTAGCACTAACCAATACACTACCTGTATAGTCGAAGACATAAAGTAATGATTCAACACCAACAACAGGACAAATTGTGAAAAGAAAGAAAGAAGAAAGAAAGAAAGATTGTTTATTCTATATTAATGTGTCTAAATAAATACAAAACTTCTGAAAAATTTGATCACTTCTTCAGGAGTGAAAATATGGATTTAGGAGCCCAATTTTACATAGTTTTAAAAAAACTTAGCTTAGATGTTCTGTGAAATCTGAAGATGCTTGTAGTATACATATTTATATTTAAAGATGAGAAAAATATTCCTCCAAAAATGTAGGGCTGCTTGAGGGCTTATTTTAACTTTATGATAAATTATTAAAAATCTGAAGCAGAAATGTTTAGTAGCATTAATAAGTGAATTTGTAGAGCAAAAACAGGCCTCTGTTTCTGTGAAAAGTGAATTGTTATTGAATAAAGATGAGTCTCATCAAAAATATTGATATGTTCAGTTGTTTGGTGTGCATATTTTCAAAGCTGCAAATAATAATAAATGTGAAAGCCCCTAAAATTACATGAAACATCAAGAAGTCTAACACAAAACCCTGAAATGAAGGTTGTCACTTTCACATAGATCTCTGTAAAGCAGGCATGTCCAAAGTCCGGCCCGCGGGCCAATTGCGGCCCGTGTTCTGGTTTAATACGGCCCCCCAGGTAATTTGGCAATATCTATCTTTTATGGCCCCCAACGAATCCATATGTATTGAGATGAATACATTGTAAAATCTCAGTTAATGTCAGTTGTTCTAAATCAGTTATAAATATATTTGGACACAACATGTATACTTGGTGTTATGTTCCTGTTCATATTTTTTGAACTTAAAAGTTGACAGACAACCTTTATTGCCAATAATATGTAATGTACTGTACAATGTTCCTGACATATATTTCAGCTTCCTGGATTTTTTTTTTCATCTGGCCTTCAGATATGAAAGGCAGAGTGATTTAACACCTGTTTAGATTTGTCATCCATGTGACGAAATGAAAAGTATGCCGTTTGCAATAAACTTTGCATAAAATAGTTAATTTGCATTTAATTTTAATGGTTCAAAGAATGTCAGGCAAAATGGTCGGCCCTCACGCATGTTCACTTCATCAAATCTGGCCCTCTTTGAAAAAAGTTTGGACACCCCTGCTGTAAAGCATCTGTTCTCACAGCCCTCAACAAGCAGAGTCAGCTTTGCATTTAAACACATTTTGTTAAACTGCAAGAGACAACACAGAACTACCTGACTCTTTATGTCATTCTGTGACATCTGAGGGGTTTGTCTTTTTTTTTAATACTAACAAGCATCATTGTAGTTATGACCCAACAATAGTGTCCATTGGAACAGTCCAAAGGCAGCTCATGTCTTTGATGAAAGACAACGTAAATTCAGTCTGCCACATGTACCCTGGTCCTCCACTTTTCATTCTCCTGTAACAATATGGCTCATGTGTATTCAGGAGACTTCAAAAGTGTAGCCAAGAAGACTGAGGCTCAGAGTGGTCCTTTTATGCCTTTGATGTACAAAGCAAATCAGCCTGAACTCATCAGAGACTAGTGCTGACAGGGGATGGGCAAATATTTGAATGATCAAAGCATTCAAAGTCTGTGACATTTGCAAGAAAATTAATGATTCCTCTATAAAAGTTTTAACCATCCTATAAACAGGGTAGGAATCTGTAGATGGATGATACCATTAAGTGTAGCAAATGTTTCCCCAAAATAATTGCACTGATGGCTCATTTATTAAGGAAATGTTCATCACATTCATTAACACCCCCTGGAACAGATTGTGCAAAAGTGTGTGTGGGTGTATAATATTGTGTAAAATGAGAAATTACTAACATAAAATATTACTTTGTGTTTTTGTCATGTCATAGAAATACAAGGGATTATCATCATCCAATCTTAGGGACACAAAATTATTGCAAATGCAAGAATTGTTTTGACTGATGCAAAAGGACTGGTACTAGAATAATGTGTTTGTCTAACAAAAGGTAATATATTGAAACTAAATGTCTTAACTTGTATTAATGATTCTATTGACAGTTATTACTTATCTGGAACAAAAGCATAAGTGCTAAAATATATCATGTCTGATGTGATCAAAGGTTAAAGGGACAGACTATAAATTCAAGGCTGGCATTTCCTTTGTAAAGCAGATTTCAGAATGTTGTTTAAATCATATTCATGCTGGAGTGAGAGATAAGCCAACCAATCAAGTGTTGACAGTACATTACCTCATTGCCTTTCTATTTGATTTCTTTATTTAGTAATAGCTACAGGGTAAGTTTACTAGTTGCACTTAAGAGGTCTGGATTTGTTTTGTGGATATTCTGCCTTTGCTATTGCCTTTTTATCTCCAAGAAATCCTGATGTCAAAGAAAAATAAAGGAAAACTACTGCCCTCACTCAAATTAAACACAATTCTACCAACACATGATAAAGGGAGCAGGAAAGGTAAGAGATAAACTCTTGTGCTACCTCAAATAAATACTGACACTCGTTTGAAAGGTAGAAAATTTCCCTTTTTGATTTGCAAACATACTACTATGATTGATGCATAATAAGTTATTATTTATTTTATGGCAGCCATTCAGACTACAAGAAAGTATGAATTCCATTGTACTCAGCTGTTAGGTATAAGAAAGATATGATCCCATGATGGAAAAAGCCAAATGAAGAAGAGGAAAAAAGCCAGAAATGGTCCAACCTCATTAAGCTAAAACATTAATTTTGATTTCATTATTTTACTGTCTTCCAGACTCTGTTGATTTATAGATGTCCCTCAGTTTTCTGATTTACGTTGGGATTTTAAACATACAGTCTATTCTTGATGGGTTTTTTTCAAACTCCCATAATATACACTGATGTATAAGTTTGCTTAAGCTATTTTATTTAAACATTTTCATTTCTAGGAGATGCTTTTTCAAAGTAATGCCAGAACAACTGCTCATGGGTGGTATGGCATAGCAGGCTCTCTTCCTCTACCATTCTGCTGACAGCTACTCCAGCCCTATGATGGCTTGCTTCTTCTCATGACTCAGCTCTCTAGCATGGTTACACTGAGTCCCAATCCTGCCCAGGGTAACAGAGGGTCCCACAAAACAACAGTCCAATAGCCAAATGCAAGATCTTCAGCTTCTCTCTGGGCTCAATGGTTGGTACACTGCCATTTTGGAAGGTTTTCCTACCACCTTCTTTGGCAGCCATTAGGGGAATCCAGGCCCCTCTACTCTGGGTTCCAGACTAGCAAATGGAAATCTGCTTCTTCAGATTAGACTCCTTGCTGCTCACTGGACCACTTCCTATCTCAACCTGTCACTGGATCTTTTCACCCTCCTGTGTTCACTCTTCTCCAGATTCTTCACACCTTCCAAGGCTAGGGTAGCCTGGTGTCCAATATTGACCTGGACAGTCCAGTATTCTCACCTCCTGTCCGGTAAAAAAAAAAAACAGAAAAAATACTGGACACCTAAAATGTCTGGTATTTTCTGATTTTTTTCCCTGCCAGGAGGCGAAAATACCAAACACCTGGAAACCCTATGACACTCAGCAACTGGGCCCAACCTTCCCCCCCGCCAGCCCCAGAGTCCCTCTCAGTCCTCTCCCTTCCCCCCCCCCGGGCTCCGCCTTCCTCTCTGCATACCTGGTTCCACAGGGAAGCTGTTTCATGGAACGGAGGAAGAAAACAAGATGAACACCGGCAAAAAAAGCCCCAGAGGCCATAAAAGGGCCATGCTGTTTTTTGTATTTTTAAATATATATATATATTTTTGCTTAATAATTGTTGAGGTCCTTTTTTTTTCTCAATAACTCCCCCTATTTTTTCTTAACACTGTTTTTTTTTGGGAGAGGTGGGGTTCAGTAACTTTTGGTTAAACCGTCTGACAATTCTAGCCAAAGCTCTGCAGAGTTCTTTCTGGCTCTTGTACTAGGAAATCAAGGCCTAGTTCATGTGTGTCTCCCAGGGTGTGCTGTGTGTCCATGTTTCTTCTGAAAATCCGGTCCCTGGGTTGCCTCACTGGGGTCTCCATCCCTGGGACTTCTCAATATTTCTCATGGACCTTTCACAGATCTCCTTTCATGGAGAATTCCAAGGCCTAGTGTCTCCTGGGCTCCTCCCACTTCCCTTAAGCTGAGTCCTCAGTACATTACTAGCTGCTTCTTCAGCAACTCTTGAGTTCTAACCTGCCTCTCCCCTTCCACTGAGAGACCAGCCAGTTGATTCTTAAAGCCTCTGTGACTTTGAGCTAGAGAGGTTGATGTGTAGACAGAAATTCATAGTAGATTTCTTGTGAATGATCAGCTGACCAAGAAATTATTTGCTGGAGAAAGATGCTAAAAATTTTTAATAAAGAAATTTGAAGACTTACAGTCCATGTACAAATAAGGTGCAAACAGGAAATAAAAGGTAAAAATATTGGAATAAATTATGTGCATACATTATGTACTCATGAGCTGCTTAATTCCAGAAATAGAATTAACCTAATAGCTGTTCAAAAAATGTCTCATTGACAACTGAAAGAAAAACATTCACATTTAACTAGTTTCATAAAAGAGTTAAATCCTCCTTTGTTCTTCCCAATTTTTTCAGGCAGTCAAAAATCAATCATTTTTGTGCATTGTTTCCAATGTATTTCAGAACCAACAATGCCTATTTTAATTTATTAAATTGTATTTTATTCCTTGAGTTACCTAATAACTTTCAGCTGTCCTCATTTTATAGCTAAGAAAATATATCTTATTCTATATTACCTATTCTAAAAGACTATGGTCCCAATCCTGCAAAGACTCTTTTGAACAGAACCTCACTGTGTTGAGCAGAGCTCTGTAATTACACTGGTATTCTAATTCTAGTCTGAAGCATGCAATTTAGGAACACAAGGCACAGAAGCAGAAGGAATAGGGCTTCTATGGGCTAGCTCAGCTCCCCACCGTGACTTTATAATTGGAGTTTGTGAATGGTAAGTAATTCTCTGGTTCTTCTTCCAATGAAGCCAATGGCTAACCCACCATTAATGGCAATGTAATTAAGGCTGGGACATAGATGTTTTTCTTTGTTCCCCATTCATACTCTTATGCAGTTTCATAAAACAAAGTGCACATGTACAAAGTACGCATTTAATTACCAGAATGATACCCTTACCTGTCGTTTGGAAATTAGATGCCCCAAATAATTTCATTAGCTTTCTTTTAACATTATTTCATTATGAAACATCATTCTTCATTGAAAAGTCCATTCCGCTGCTTATCAGTTAAAGGAAACAGAGATTTTCAAGCTAGTTCCTTCTATTACAAGAAGTAATGTCATATGTTAGCATCTCATTAAAAGGCCTTTGATATTTATACTGGAGGGGAGGAAGAGGGGTTTTCCTTTAGAGAATATTTCACATTCCCCCATCTTCAATGGCCATTCAGCCTTTTTTCCAGGTGTTACTACTGCTTTGCTAAAATACATTGCAAGCAGGTTTATGTTTATTACTTTTATTTGATTAGTATATTAGAAAAATTTCTTTCACATTAGAACTGGATTATGTTTTGGCTGCTACTGAATCCATCTGGCTGTAGCTGTATTTTGAGATTATAATAAAGGAACTGTAATTATCTGTGACCTTCTATGATGATTTCATAAGGAAAGCAGTTACAAACTAAGGTCTATGTTATTATTTTAAAAGAAACATATTTAGCTTTATTTACAAAAATGTTTTTGTATGTTAAACACACAAAGGACCAATGGTCAAATTTTCACAAGCACTGAAAATTTGATTGGGTGCATGCATGTTCTTTAGACACCCATATACCAAAAAATCTGCCCTTTAAATTACTAGAAGCCTACATTTCATTTTTAAGATTCATTTGAGCACTTAATCCAAGTCAGATTGACTTGCAGAAAAAAATAGGCTCTTATATAATTTAGGCTTAATCTGGGTAAAATTTTCAAAAGACGCTAAGGGATAGAATTTTTAGGAATTGAACCACCAAAGTCAGAGCCAGATTTTCAAAGGATCTCATCTCCAATTTCAGGGTTTAAGTAAGCAATTGGATTTTCAAAAATGTTCAGCACACTCGGTACTGAGCTGTTCTGAAAAATGTCATAAAATCCCACCCAGATATTCTGGTTCCTGATCTTTTTTGAAAATCTGGTCCTACTTTCTGGCCTAAAACAGAGTTGCTCTGTTTTAAATATATGACTTCAGTTGTAGGTAATTATGGTTTAGGGGTATAATATCATTTTTAAAACTAACATAAAATGATTGAAATGGACACAATGTACTACCTACCACATGCACACTAAAAACAAACCAGGAAAAAAATAAAAACAAAACATCTCCCCAATGCAGTACAATTGATTAAACAGAAAGGTTTTGCAGAATGCGTGCAAGGTCAAACTCTGATTCTATGCTTAGTCCTTCAGAGTCTTCTTTTGTGTGTGGACAGGGTCTAGTCCCTCTTCCCACTCTCAATGACCAGGAGAGAAGATGGACATTGTCATGTTCCCAGATAGTCAACAGGACTAGGCTCTAGAAGTCGGTAGAAAGCTCCATATTAGAAAACTAAGAAATCCTCACGCAATACTCTGCCTAGAGCCATGCTAATGGGAAGAAAAACTCTTCTGTAAATATGAAGGAAAAAGCAGAAAAGATGTTTTGTTTTATTTTCACAAACTTAATTTTTAAACTGCAGGAATTTGTTTCTAATTAACATGTATTTTTTGAAATGTAATACATTTTCTTTCTTTCACAGCACTGGCTCATGGAAAATATTGTAGCAAAATCATTAGGGTGCACATCACCAGCTCCTATAGAGTTATTTGATCTTTGCTATTTTAATATAAACTTCACTTGCTACTGCCTAATTATCTAGAAATAGAAACACCACTTCTTCAAATAAGCTGCATAGCCAGAATTTGAATACTCTCTGTTGCAAAGAGGAAAGTCAACAGCAGCATGTTAGCAGAACAGGTGCTATAGACTTTGTAGGTTCAAGGGTGTATGTGTAAATTGTTTTTAAATAGACTTTTTTCAGTTAACAGTGCCTAGTAACTACATTTTAAACAATACAAAATAACTATGAGATGCGTTGATGAATGATGCCAAGTTATCTGTTGTTAGCTTTGTGCAGCAATGGGGAACTTATGAAAAAAATCTCAAATCCCAAAGGTTTCATGAGTCTTACCATAAATGATGCTTTGATAGTGGATGTCATTAACCACCTCAACAAAATGTAACCTGATAGCAAAAGAAATGTAATGCAACTCAAATAACCATTCACACAACACAGCACTGAATACTCAAAGCAGTTTGCAAATAGGCAGTCTGCAAATTATCTGGTAAACTATTTTATGAATACTTACAAATAAACAATCCATTCTAAACCTGGAACATCATGAACACTTTGTTTACCCCAAAAGGGTCTACATTTGTCACCATGATTATTTACCCAGGGAAATGGGAGAAGAACATAAGAACAGCCATCCTGGTTCAGACCAAAGCTCCATCTAGCCCAGTACCGACGGTGGCCAATACCAGATACCCCAGAGGGAGGGATCACAACAGGTAATCCTCACATGATCCCTCCCCTGACGCCTACCTCCAGAGAAGCAGAGACTTGGGATACTATTCCTACCCATCCTGGCTAATAGCCATTGATCGATCTAACGTCCAAGATTTAGAACTGTTGTGATAACTAGTTTACAACTTTATCATAACTGTAAGCTCAACTGTAAAAAGTGACTGGTAGTTATAATTTGTTAAATAGAAGTGTTCAAGAAAATACATAAGAAAGAGACAAAGACTGAATTAATTTAAAGAGAGTTTAACTGATACCACTCAATGACTGTGTTAAGTTTATGATTGGTGAACAAAATCAGTAGGTGACCCGAAATCAATTAATCAAAATTACTGTGGTGGAAATTAGGTCTAACTGGAGGACAAAATATTGAGGGGATTGGCTATTCCCCCCATCAGTCCCTTTTGGAGTAATCAGAAAGGCTGTGTCTAGACTGGCCACTTTTTCCGGAAAAGCAGCCGCTGTCTACACTGGCCGCTTGAATTTCCGCAAAAGCACTAACAATCTCATGTAAGATTGTCAGTGCTTTTGCGGAAATACTATGCTGCTCCCCTTTGGGCAAAAGTCTTTTTCCAAAAAACTTTTGCGCAAAAGGGCCAGTGTAGACATCAGAGATTTGTTTTCCGCAAAAAAGCCTCGATCGCAAAAATGGTGATCGGGGCTTTTTTGTGGAAAAGCGCATCTAGCTTGGCCATGGACACTCTTCCGCAAAAAGTGCTTTTGTGGAAAAGCATCCTGCCAATCTAGACGTGCTTTTCCGAAAATGCTTTTAACGGAAAACTTTTCTGTTAAAAGCATTTCTGGAAAATCATGCCAGTGTAGATGTAGCCAAAGAGACATGGGAGGGGAGGAGAGGGGAAGCTAGCTACCATAGTGCCAGCTGACAGAAAAAAAGAAAAGTTGCTTATCATGATGCTCCTTCTCCTTCCCATATTTAAATGTACCAGCAAGTGTCAATATCATGCTGCCACCTTCACCAGATCCTCGGACACTGGAGCTATCATATACTAATCCTGGAATGTGCAGAGAGAGGGAGTACTACTGGAATAAGAGACTTTTATCACATGCATATCCTTCCTTTTTTGTCTGGCTTAGTTGCTCAAGATTATATATTTTGCAACAGAGTTGTAAGCCAGTCACCAGAAACAGCTACATGCAATGCCCTCAACAATCTGATACTACCACAAGTTTGCCAAGTCTCAGAACAGTTGATAACAGACAGTGCTGCATCTGTTTCTCCAGGCATGAGGTTGCAAGTGAGTCAACATCACAGACAGAAGCTTCATTTTCCATCTTATATGTTCTTCTCTCTCCTCTGTTGTGTGTTTGTCTTATTTTGTCTTCTAGGAAATGGGATTGGATTTTAGCAGTGGCAACAACAAACACTTCACCCATCTTAACTAACTTCTTCTCTTCTTCTCTCCAAAAAGAAAGGTTATCACCATCTGAGAGACTGGCCAACATGGCTGTTTTAACTCCTAAAGACTTTCAACAGCTAAAGAGAATGTGAACAACAGATGATCTTAAAATGAAACCTTTACTTAATACTTAACATTTCATAGTATTTAACTGATTTTTCTGCTGTGTATTTAATGAAGGGTTAAAAAGATTTTAATAATGCATTTACCATGATACTAAGCAGGTTTAGATCTCTGTATACTGAGCCTTGTTTAAATCTGTTTAATGTTGGACAGGGCAGTGAGCATATATTCCATCTGTATTATCACAACAGAACCTTTTGACTTTTTTATCAGTTTTGATGTAAAGTTACCTCAGTTGTCACCAAAAAGTTGAGAGGCCAAATACTGCAAGAACATTGACTGAACTGTCCTCTCATACCTGAAGTTAGCCCTTCGGTGGAGGTGGGGGGAAGGAAACAGATGAGGGGCAGGGATTAGGCTAGGCATTCTTGCACTGCTGCTGTCAATGTTGTATTTGATCGGTAGATAAATAAAAAATTTCAGTCTCTGGGAATGTCAATCAAGCGTTCTTTTTAACATCATCTTTATAAGATTGCAAGCAGCACATACTAATGTAGTATAACTCAGTTATGGAGAAATGAGCTTTGCTCCTTTGCTGGACCATTGACAGACTGATTTCTTTTACTCTGCTGACCTCTTCTGAAATGTGGCTGAATTTCTTTGGTGTGACATCTGCACCCTTCACAGAACTAATTGAAAGACTAGATGTGATTCATTTCCCCAAAGACTTATTGTAGCCAGCGAGTAGGAATGAACTTTAGTCATTTCTGACTGGCCACATTTCAAAATCATGTCCCAGATGTACAGGTTTTGTGTTTTCCATGTGCCACTCGTCCTTTTTAAGCTGACATTTTCATTTAGTTATCACTGAGAAGTTACGACAGGCCAAGAAATCTCTGTAGTTTTGAGTCAGCTGCACTTGCACACTGACACAGCCATCCCTTGATGATCAGGGCTGAGGGTGAAGCATCTGTTTACTCTCCCGGCACATCTCCACAGGAAAGGAATTCATAGAGTTGATACCAAATTTGGAAGATAACAACAACAAAAAAAGCATTCATAGTGGAGACAGATTAACTGAGTTGGAGTAGATAGCATAGATCCCTTACCAGCCTTCACAAACTCTAATGAAATTGTTTGGCTCTTTAAAATAAAGAGCATCTCTGTATTCTGAGGGTGCTGCTGGCAATTATTCACTCATGGACCCTAATCTGAGAACCTGAATTAAAAAATAAAAATAATAATACCTAGCTCTAAAACAGCACTTTTCATCAATTGATTCCAAGAGCGTTAGAAAGTAGGTATTATCCCCATTTTACAGAGGGAGAAACTGAGGCATAGAGCAGTCAAGTGACATGCTCCTGGTCACCCTGCAGGCCAGTGACAGAGCTGGGAATAGAATCCAGGATTCCTGAGTCCCATTCAAACATTCTACCATATAGGTCACCCAAGATATTTGTGATGGTTAAACAAAACAAACAAATAGACAAACAAATAAAGAAAGTAGAAAGATTTTCCAGGTTATAATTCAAGCGTGTGTGTGACTGCATAGTGAGGATAGTTGCAAAAATATTTTTAACGCTAAAGAATTCAACTAAGTCTTACTAAGGACAGCATGCCTCTGTTTTCACTCATTGCAAGGGACAACTGAGGTTACAAAAGGAATAGTCGAAACTTCAGGCTTCAATACACCACCCTGAGAAACTTACAAGAATTGTAAAGTTTGCCTGGGATTGGAAAGGGTGGACATGGCATGCACATTGCTTCTAGTGATCAAGGTTGTCTTCCTTTAGCCTCTTGCATAGGCTTTTCTTCAGAACAATGACAAAGACATTGGCAAACTCAGATAACATTTATATACACTGAACTGTGTGCTGGGTGACCAGATGTCCTGTTTTTAAAAGGACTATCTCATATTTTAACCCTCCTGCAGGTGTCCCTACTTTTTTCTTAGAAATGGGCAAACTATTCCAGTATTTTCTCTCTCTCCCATCTCATGAATACCAGTGGGTCCTAATGCTGTCAAGATTTTTGCTCGCCAGCCTCCCATCCAATTTTGCCTCATGTATCTCATGTTAGGAAACCACAAATCAAGTAGTTTGACATGATGAAATTATACTATGACTTGTTGCTAGTATTAATGTGAAAGTCATAGCAACTTGTGTGTGTGTGTACCGAAATATTGCATATCATTTGATTTTACGTAGTCAATTTTTCTTCTATGTCCATCCATAAGGACCATTTTTATAGCTTAGAATGCTGAAAAAAATGAAGCAGGTATTTACTGAGGCCCAAAGAACAAAGCAGTTCCTCACCTTGATGTTTTCAAATAACAAATATTCTAGCAAACATCCCAGAAGTGCATAAGATGGGAGGGCTCATCCCTCACCTGACGGGTCACAGTTCACCGCTATTTCATGAAAATTACCCATTGCTGACAAAAGGTGAAGCTGAACGGACCTGGAGGGTGGCTCAGCTGAAAGAGCACAGACAACCCCGTTGAACTGTTGAGTTTTTGAAATGTCTATGTCTGCACTTTGATCTAAATCATGCTCAGCACCATATTGTTTGCATAGTACAGAGGAGACTAAGATTATGTCTTGCAGTCAGAAGTGTAACAGTAAAACACACAGGCTACACTGGTGCGTTCTTGTGTGAAAATGGCCGCTCTTGTGCAAAAACATGCCACCTGTCTACACTGGCTGCGTGTTCTTGCGCAAGTAAACTGATGTTGTACTGTAGAAAATCAGGGCTTCTTGTGCGAGAACTCTGATGCTCCCTCTCAGGAAGAAGCCCTCTTGCACAAGAGCTCTTCCAGAAGAAGCCAGTGTAGACAAGCAACATGAATTTCTTGTGCAAGAAGCCCCTATGGTTAAAATGGCCATCAGAGCTTTCTTGAGCAAGAGAGCGTCTACACTGCCATGGATGCTCTTGTGCAAAAGCACATGCCACTCTGGACGCTCTCTTGTGGAAGACTTTTTGTGCAAGAACTCTTCCGCAAAAGAGTTCTTGCGCAAGAAGCTGCCAGTGTAGATGTAGCTACATAGAATTGAGCTAGTTTTGATCTACCTAGCTCATGTAACAGCATAGGTGGCTGCACTGGCTGTACCAGTCCTTCCAAGACCCTGGGTAAGTACTCAGGAAGGTAGCCCGCACTGCTGCCAGTAGTGCTGTACCTTCACTGATATTCTTAAGAAGCCAACCAGATCGACGCTACCTCTGCAGCACATGCAAGTTTACCTATCCCATTTCTGATTGCAGTGTAGAATATCCAAATTCAGGCTCCACAGTGAGTCAGTTTTAGTCTGCTAAGACTATGAGCAAGGAAATGAATTTGGTTTTTGACCTGCAGGCTACTGTCCTCCAAGAACTGCACTGACTGCATTAATTACTTCCACACCATTTACTGAATGTGGATCAAGTAATAATGGCTCATTAGAACTAGCTTGAAGTAGTGACCTAAATGGCTTGTCTAGACTACACAGAAGATTCGAAAGAGGATATGCAAATTCTGTGGGAATTTTAATATCTTAGTCTGAATACAGTCTAGATGCGTTTTTTCAGCAACCCTCCCCCTTTTTGAAAAACCGCATAAACCTCATTTTTTTGAGGAAAAGCACCTTTTCGAAAAGGGGGGGAGTTGCTGAAAAAAATGTGTCTAGATTACTTTCACTTTTGAAAGCTCCACTTTCGAAAGTGAGATCGGAAGAAGACATGCAAATTCTCACAGAATTTGCATATTCTCTTTCAAATCTTCCGTGTAGTGTAGACATAGCCTTTAAAGATTGAAAGTTTAGGGCAATTCCTTTAGTCATCCCAAAAGGCATTCCCACCCCTACAAGAAAAGCTATATTATTTACACAGCTAAAGCCAAAAGGGCCAAATGTGAACATACCGATAGCCACACCCACAAATTGCTTTACATCAATTCAGCAACACAGTTTTATAAAATGTGTTTTAGAAAACATCCAGTGCATAAAGTCTATGAAATGTTAAACCTCTGAACTGAGCTGAGTATCAGTTTGGATCCACTTTCCACTATGTCTTGCTGCTTAGCTATTCAGGGTCATTAGTCTAGGCAGAGGAGGTCCTGAGGCCAAATCTGGCTTCCTACTCCAGGCAAGAAAGACTCCATGAAAGAAAGAAAGAAAGAAAGAAAGAAAGAAAGAAAGAAAGAAAGAAAGAAAGAAAGAAAGAAAGAAAGAAAGAAAGAAAGAAAGAAAGAAAGAAAGAAAGAAAGAAAGAAAGAAAAAGAAGCTGCAAAAAATACCTAGTGATGTGGTGGGAAGCAAGGGTCCAGAGAATCCAAAAAATGTAAATAAAGTGACAAGATTTTTGGAGGTAAAGGAGTAAGGCACTTGGAAAAAGATGTGAGAGATAAACGATGCAAACAACACCACACCAGAAACAAAAGAAGAAGAAAAATAAACCCAAGAAAAGCCAGGAACGTTAATCATTTATTTCAGGGTCAACTTAACTTAAATCCAGTGTGAAGCTGTGTTGTTTTGTGCTTTGCTTAATAGTCCACCTGATGATTTCCCTTTTCTTTTTATTCAAGTCATAATGTTTATTTGTGCTGACAGAAATATATGTAGCTAGTGGGGTGGGGAAAACTACTTTTATTTCTAGCTATTTTATTGTGTACACAGCATGACGTTATTTGAGCAGATTTTTAAAATGGCTTTCTGCTTTGGAGAGTATAAATATTGCAAGAACAGGACAGTAAGCAATTTCTTTTCTGTTATTAAATACAATTGCATTTTGATGCTGGTCTCTTTTCTTAAAACAACACTTCTGATTTTGAATTTAGATCTTTCTCATGAGGCTCACCATCCACACAGCATCTCAGATCTTGTTGGGCTTTAGAACAGATCTGAAATCTCTTTGGGGGGAAGGAGGCCGTCACAAACTTGTTAGTTACATTTTCACAATACCATAGCTCAGTGACTTTGCACTCAAAGACAAAATCTAGAAACTGGCAGCCCTGTCATGCCTTCCACCATTCATGCAGTCAAGGTGCCCACTGAGTATTAGTAAACACACTCACGCCAAGGTGCTGAAAAATATCATGTAGGTTAGAGAGAAACTGTGACCCTACATTCTCAGATGGAACATAGAGCTTCAGAGACACTTAGGTCAGATCCAAATCCTCTGAAGTCAATGAAATGACTCTTATTGTCATCAGTAAACTTTACATCAGGCCTTTGGCAAACAAATATATTGACTGCTATTGCTATATAGAGCCTTCTAAATGGCACTTTTAAGGAGGGGTGGGGAATCTTTTTGGAGTTGGGGGCTGCCGACCCACAGAAAAGTCAGTCAGGAACCACACACAAGTAAGAAGCAAAAACCAAAAAAATCCAAAAAACAAACAAACAAAAACCCGCGCTGATGTGGCCCCCTTCTGAGAAGGAGAAAGATACTCCCCACATTCCCCTCACATACTAGAGCCTGGGGGTCCCAGGCTAGTAGATTTTGTGCACTCCAGCCCCAAAGATATCCAGTGCTGGGTAGAAGCCCTGAGCTTTGGGGACCAGATCCAGAGAAGCCGGGGTCTGCATCCAGCCCCTGGGCCTTAGGTTCCCCACCCTGCTCAAGAGGTCTCTTCCCCCTACTTCCCATCCCCAAGACCATTTACTCTGCAAGTTGTAGAACTCAGTATTTAAGGTGGCTTGCAAGTTGGACATTAAAGTTGTGCAATTGATTAGCGTTTGGAGTTCAGTGGTCTCCTATGAGCATTCCTGGGTTTCTGTGACTGATTTTGATGAAGTGCTTTTATTTGTCTTTCTAGCAAGAGACTGCAGATGAATTTGCAATAGATCAGTGTGGCTCCCGTTTAGCTTTGTCAGGCACTACTTAGCCATGTTATAATTTATTTTCCAGGAAAAAGATATTTCTCATGAGAGCTTCAGGCGAACATAGTTATAAAACAGCTGGCTACTATTCAGGTTCTCATCTGAAGGCAACTGCATAAGCAGGAAAAAAAGCCCAAAGCCAGAGAGGAGGCAGAACTGGAAGTCCAAGTTCCATTTGTCCATCTTTTTCAGTGGCATTTACTTCTGTAAAACTTTGCAAAGAGTCACAGTTGGTAGAGCCAAGGTTAAAAATAAGCGAAGAAATAACACAGGCTGTGCTATTAGCCATGCTGATCTCTCTGAAGACACCAAGCAGGATTTTTTAAGTTAATAAAACACTATCTGTAAATTCTCTCTGCCAGATTGTGAAGTGATGAGGCAAAGTTTCTTTGAATGTATTTTTGTCCTGTATTTATCTTTGGAATAGTGTGCAATAGAACAGTCCTTACCTTGCTTCAGCTTTATTGGGTGAAAGGCACTTTCACTCAGGTTGCAATGGTTGTTGTGTTTGTAGGTGTAGTTTTCTCCCCATTTTCTCCTAAATTACAGTGATCAGTGAGTAGTTTGAAAGTGAGAAGGCTAAAAATCATTCACTTCTGCTTTGGTCACCACTACTGTTATTCTAAAACAAACACAACTTAAGAATGGTTACAGGACAAATGGAAATATCAATTCAATATCATTGCATTTACAGAAGGTGTTTTATTTTCTCTTCTGTCTTCTCTCCCATTCTTTATCTCATTAGAATTCAGGGAAAGCAGCATGGAACAAGTGTACAAATATTTAAGAGAGAAAGAATCTCAACAGAACATGCCACAAATTATAAAGTTATAATTAATTTTATAATTAATAGAATATTTTTATTCTTGAAGCTTATGTCTTGTACTTTAAGAAGTGGAAATGAAAATCAAAGAGCACAATGAGAGAAATAAAAGACCTAGAGAAATATATATGCTTACAAGTAATTATTGTTCTTCTTATTTTAATCAGCATTGATGTTCTACTAGCACTCACTTAACAAAACCACCTATCCCCACACATAGCTACTGTTTATTTTTTAAATTGTGCACGGAATGCACTGCAATACTTAAGAATAAACAATAACTGAAACTTTAGAGCTGGCTTTAAGCTTAGAATTTCCAATGTAACAATGAGGAACCACGCACAATGAGAACACAAATGCTATGAAAACATTTGGGACTAGAAGACAAAAAAAATCAAATTAAAGTTCAGACAGGATCATTTTAAAAGAAAATGTTGCATGCTGCCATCCATCCATCTTGGGTAATTATATTAATCCCTTCACTTAAACCTCCTGAGATCTTTCAGCAATATTAATTGAACTGAACTAACAATACCACCTGCCTTTAATCCAGTGATTTTCATCAGATCTCAGTGTGCTTCATGAAGGAGGTAAGCTCTATTATCCCCACTTTACAGATAGGGATAAAATGTTGTATTACTCTTGCCTGTTTCTGCATTAACAACAGTGTGATATTTCTCTCTACAAAATTGTCACAGTTGTCCCAAAAAGAAACTAATATAAATCTGCGTAGAAACAAGAAAACTCAGATTGTCTGATGCTTTTTTCAGCAACAAAATGTGCTCAGCTGCCATCAAGATGGGTTTTTTAACTGAGAAAGGAAACTTCTTTGTTTTGTTTTTGTTTGATTTTGTAATGCTAACAGGCAGGGGCATTGATTCATCTGGATACTCAATTTATGGTCTGACAAATGAGTAGGGAGAGCCTGCTGGGACAAAAGGCTGAACTTGCTCTGTACACTAAAATTTACACACACACACACACACACAGAGTAAAACCTGTGTTATCCGCTCGGGGATTAGGGCGTTCCAGTTATCTAAGAATTCTGGTTATCTGAGGGTCCCATCAACCTAGGAAAAACCAATGGACAATAATAGCAATACTCAAGTTTTTAATATTGGTAGTTTTGTAGTGTGAGGCAGTTGGTCTCACATTCCTATTTTGAGTTAAACATGACGGCTGCATCTAGACTGGCATGATTTTGCGGAAATACTTTTCACAGAAAAGGTTTTTCCATTAAAAGTATTTCCGCAAAAGCACGTCTAGATTGACACGGATGCTTTTGCACAAAAAGTGCTTTTGTGCAAAAGCATCCGTGGCCAGTATAGATGCGATTTTGTGCAAGAAAGTCCTGATCGCCATTTTAGCCATCGGGGCTTTTTTGCGCAAAACAGTTCTTCCCTGTCTACACTGGTCCTCTTGTGCAAGTATTCTTGCCCAAAAGGGCTTTTTCCCGAGCGGGAGCGTGAAAGTATTTGCACAAGAAGCACTGATTTTGCACATTACAAAGTCAGTGCTCTTGCGCAAATTCAAGTGGCCAGTGTAGACAGCTGACAAGTTTTTGCACAAAAGCGAATGCTTTTGCGTAAAATCTTGCCAGTCTAGACGCACCCAATTAGTACTTCTTAAATAAAAAATTAAGCCAGTCATGGTAAACCAAGCCAAGCCTGTGCCCCTGAAGATGTGACAGTATTGTGGTCAGGGGCAATGCTGCTTAACAGTTTTCTGGTTAACAGAGTGCCGGATAACAAAGGTTTCAGTGTGTGTGTGTGTGTGTGTGTGTGTGTGTGTATGTATATATATATATATATATATATATATATATATATACAGAAAGAGAGAGAGAGAGAGTGTAAATACTAATAGACAGGAAGGGTGATCTAGCACAAGGTATGGGAAACTTGGATTGACCCTCAGATCTTACTGTGCAAGTTTGGACAAGTCACAGTGTAATTGTGCCACATTTCTTCTTTTGTAAAATGGTGCTAATAGCATTGGCCTATCTCAAAAGGGTGCAGCGAAGATAAATATTTTAAAGCTGTGAAGCATTCAGAGGCCACACCAGTACCAGCCAACTGCAACATTTGTAAAGTAATGAGTCAAGCACACTTGGAATGGGCTTAGAGGAAGCAGTCAACCCTCCCAACATCTCACTGAATAAAATGAAAAACCAAAAGGGATACTTAGATATGTACTTCCTCCTCAGAAAGTAAAACGAATACCATTTTGCTTAGCTTTTATATTCCAGTAGCTTATTATGATGTAGCTGTCCTCTTTGATTTGTGTATTGAAACATACTGTACAACTGCATATGTTTGCAGAAATAGACTTGTTATTGTAACAACTCAAGGGAATCTCCTGAATTGAGGGAAAACATTTACATTGGAACAAATTACATTTTACTGAAAAACTAATTGTTGCACTGAGAGCTGTACACTGTTGTAATTGCACCATCCTAATTATACACATTGCATTATTTAAAAAGAATGGCATTGTTTATTTGTAATATCCTTTGCTTATTTACAGTTGCATATTTGAACAAGAAGCAAGGAGTTATTCCTACAATGCAGCAGAGAGATGCTTATCTGCTCACAAACACAAAATTAATTCAGTAGAGGAAATCTACTCCCAAACAGTGAGAGAGAGAAATTTCTCCTGAGGCAAGACATTCTACAATTGTTTTTAAATTTCAGTATAATTAACAAAGCATTTACCATCTGCAGTGATTGACCTGTCAGATCTGCTCCTCTAAGATAATTTCAGTGACATTTAAAAAAAAAAACCTCTATGAATATCAAAAAGCCATATTTGACTTGTAGGGAATAGTGTTATCCTGTAAACAGAAATTACACTCAAAATGGAATTAGTTTTTGAAGAATACTGATTAACAGCAGTAGCCTTGCTTAGACAAATTCAGCTCAGACCTGAGTAAAATGTGCCTCACTGGCTATCATAATGGTGCCTTTGCTTTCTTTTTAACATTTTAATTGTATACATGACTCTTGAACGTAGGGAGGACCCTACCAAATTCATGGTCCATATTGGCCAATGTCACAATCTCAAGTCTCACGATTTTAGCTGTATAAATCTGAAATTTCACAGTGTTGTAATTATTGCGGGTCCTGACCCAAAAAGGAGTTGGAGAGGTAGATTACAGTATAGTCACCTTTGCTTCTGTGCTCACACTCTGCCCAACCAGCTCTGAAAGCAGCATAGATATAAGGGTAGCAATACCACAATCCCCTAAAAACATTTTGCAACCTATCTGTTCCTTTTGGGTCAGGACCCCCAATATAAGAAATACTGGTCTCCCCCATGAAATCTGTATCATATAGGGTAAATGCACATAAAAGATCAGTTTTCACAGTCCCTGACACATTTTGCCTGGCCATGAAATTGGGAAGGCCTTAAACTTAGGAAACCACAACTCAGTAAACTCACTTCGAGTATGTCTACACTACCACCCTAGTTCGAACTAGGGTGGTAATGTAGGCAAACAGAGTTGCAAATGAAGCCCGGGATTTGAATTTCCCGGGCTTCATTTGCATAAAGCCGGGCGCCACCATTTTTAAATGTCCGCTAGTGTGGACTCTGTGCCACGCGGCTACACATGGCACAGACTAGGTAGTTCGGACTAGGCTTCTTAGTCCGAACTACCGCTACTCCTCGTTTCACTTTTCACGAGGAGTAACAGTAGTTCGGACTAGGAAGCCTAGTCCGAACTACCTAGTCTGTGCCACGTGTAGCCGCGTGGCACGGAGTCCGCACTAGCGGATATTTAAAAATGGCGGCACCCGGCTTTATGCAAATGAAGCCTGGGAAATTCAAATCCCAGGCTTCATTTGCAACTCCGGTTGCCTACATTACCACCCTAGTTCGAACTAGGGTGGTAGTGTAGACATACCCTTCTTTAGTTGCATCCATTGAGCAGGACAGAATGAAGGAATCAGACAATTTAATTTCAAAGATAAAATAACAAGTCTGATTCTTCACTGATTTGCAACATAAATAGTAACAGGATCTGTGTAATGACACCTGGAGTTCTCAGGCAGGGGTGTCAAGTTGATGTAAAACTTCCAAATCAGAGTGGTAAATGTTTTATTCCTATTTGGCATAAGTGAAGATGTCAACATTATATGCAAGGCAGCAGAGAATCTGATATTTTCAATATCAGCTGAGTAGAAACATTGAATTGTTGGTCTAATGGTTTTAGAAGTGTTAAATCCAAACCTCAGGATGCATACTTTAGGAACCTTTAGTGACCCCCTAATTTCCTTTTTACAGTGCTGTATTAGGCCATTATTTTTTATACACTAGCACAAATATTTGCCCATTAGCAGCCTATGATATTTTCTTGTACATTAATTTGAATTAAAAGCAGGTTTAAAACAAATAAAAGAAAGTTCTTCTTCACACAGCGTGTAGTCAACCTGTGGAACTCCTTGCCAGAGGAGGCTGTGAAGGCTAGGACTATAATCGAGTTTAAAGAGAAGCTAGATAATTTCATGGAGGTTAGGTCCATAAAAGGCTATTAGCCAGGGTATAAAATGGTGTCCTTGGCCTCTGTTTGTCAGAGGCTGGAGAGAGATGGCAGGAGACAAATCACTTGATCATTGTCTTCGGTCCACCCTCTCTAGGGCACCTGGTGCTGGCCACTGTCGGCAGACAGGATACTGGGCTAGAAGGACCTTTGGTCTGACCCAGTACGGCCGTTCTTATGTTCATGTTTAGGGACATGTAAAACACAGCTTCATCCAAGCCAATACATATCCCACATATTGAGGTAAATGTACCTTGGGGGTGAGGCTAGATGTTGTGTGGTACAAGAGATGAATACACCTTCTGTTCTAAGAAGCAACTATAGAAGGTTCAGATTGACAATGATCACAGTCAAAATGGTATTTTAATCTCAGTACACAGTAGGGGATAGGCAGTTACTACACAGTTCACTAGAATTTTATTGCCCTTGATACATGAAAGATCAAGTAGTCTGACTTTTCATCTTGTTTTTAAAGAGATCTGCTTCTGGAGGTGGTCTAGTCGAAGCCAGGCACTGCTCCTAACACAGAAACTTTCAGTCATACAGTAAATGCAATTGATCTTTTTCTTTTGATTTAAGTTCATTACCACAAAAGCAAGAAGAACTTGTTAAGGTTTAGCAAATGCATAAGCGAACAGAACTCCCGCAATGAGTGTTGTTTGTAAGTTTTTGATTGATGATCCTTTACAATATGAATTTCAAGAGTAACTCTCTTTTCTAAGGTATCTTTGACAGTAAATAAAAAGTTCAACCTTTATTCTCATTTTTTGTACATCAGAGTTTCTTTTTTTTCCCAGACTCTTTCTTTTTTGTGTCCTCACTGCTAGAATAGCAGAATTATTTTCTCTCTTAATTCAGAGCTACAGAGGAAAGATTCATTTTCAGTAAGCCACAACCCTTCAAGAGTGCTTTCCCTGAAAATTCAGCTCTGTCAGTGTTGGTGAAAGAGGACAGAACAACTGCATCTTTTCCTTCTTGAGCAGGGACAGAGAGCAAAATAGAAGGCAGGATCTGTCTTCTCAGGTAGCCACATATGGTACCCTAACAAATAAAATGCTCATGATAGCAGAGGCCTCCCCTAACATCCCTGAATTAAAATGGAGGCCGAGATAGGGAGAATGTGAAAATGATTGCATTATTAGATCTGAAAACCCAAGTAGAGCCTTCACGGGAACAGTGCCTTAATAACCCAAGTCCTTCCAGTCTCTCCCAAGAAGGACTGTAGCTTCTGTGGGCAGAGGTTCTGTCCACTTGCTGTATCATAAAGAAGGTATTTAGTCGTTTAAACTCAGACCATTTTATCTAGAAGTCCTTTGTCTATTGGTCTCTGGAGAATCCAGTTTGAAATAATACCTACAAGCCTTTCTTCAGGTATTAAAACTTTGGCGAATTTGTCTAATTTCCTTCCCTATTCTTTGTTCCCTGATGAGATGTGGTCATCCTCTCCCATTGGAATTACATGCAGGCTTTGGCCCATAATGATACATAAAGTAAATACGGTAAGATCTCCCAAAGACATCAGAGGAAATGGCCATATCTGTCACAGCAGCCACCTCCTGAAAGTTAGAAGCACACAGGGATATATTACTTTAACCTGATTCACCCAGGATGCTCTGGAATCAGACCAGAGAATATCAGGATCTTACTGTGTAATGCACTGAAACTCAGACTTAAGAATAAGCAAATGATAGTAAATGTGTTAAATACTATAAATAAATAAATAAATCAGAGAAGTTTGGTCAAAAGGCCATAAAAAGCAAGGAAGGAAGAGCTGGGTATCAAGTGACCTATTACATCCTTGGCACCCAACTTTTAGGATCACACTTGCATAGTCTCACCAGTGATTACACTTTTCTAGAAGTTCCCTGGAATGCAGCAACATCAGAAGGATTGTATTCTGGCAATACACATGATTCAACAGAAGGATGCATTCTCTCTCTCTCTTTCTCCATCCCTCCCTCTCAAGAATAATTATATTTTACAAGGTGTGTGTGCAGACATACACACAAGTATTTTTGAGACAAAGAGAGAAGGACATTTTTTAAGTGTGAGAATATTTTGTCATCTGTTGTAACTTTGTTTTCTTGGGTGAATATGTTTGCAAAGCAGTACAATGCTATCTGCCTCTCAACAAAGCTTTCTGACTAACAATGAATAAGAATGGTCAAAAGTATAAAGAATTTCACAATTTTGTGGAAACTGAAAAAGAATTGTCCAAAGGTTGCTGCATTAGAGCAGCCTGAGCAATTGTGACCAAATGCACTGTTGAGATAGGCTGGTATTCATTAAAAGACTCACCTTGGCAAGCAGTTTAAAGACATGCTATATGTATAGATAAATCCATTTTATATCATGCCTATGAGTGTTAATCTTGCTTCAGAATGCAGTGATCACAGCTCATGTTGAATTACTACTTTCTGTAATTCATTGCAGTGAGGTATTACTGCGTGATATCTCCAACCTAGTGAGCAGTTCATTAATTTTTAAAAAGAAAACTGAAGAGGAAAATCACGTCTGCTGAACTCTGCTTAGCTAATCAGTATTACAAGAGCAAAGCAATACAATAAAGTGGGAATTCCTAAATCCATCTGCTTTAGTAGTTATGCACACACATGTATGTGAGTATTTTTTAAAATCAATGCATTTGATACAATACATAACCCACATGATAAACTACAATAACATCTACAGACTAAAGTAAGTTTTGCAAGACAGGTGTCTTTCTATTAGGAGGGTGGACAATCATATTTATCAAATTAAAAAATGGGATGATTTGCATTGAAAAACCATTGTTTTTAGGATAACAAAAATTTGTAACATTTAACTCAATTTGTATACCCTTACTCGTGATTCATAGGAGATATCCCTCGACAGAAAATGTATTTTTCCAAGGTCCTGAGATTTACCTTTGTAGTCAGCTGGCAAAATATTGAACATTATAAAATTATAATAATTGTTCACCACTAGGTGTTCCTGGGCAAGTGTCTGCCTGGCTTGGAGAACAGAACTTCTGCCAAAACAGGCAGATATTTTATTGATACCATTTTGATGAACATGTGTTGACATTTAAACTATCAAATGAAAAAAAGCCTAGCTTTTCCTTTATTTCTTCAAAATAAAGGAATTCTGTATGGATACTTTTTCCCCTTGAAAATCCCATACGTTTTAAATCATTTTAAATGTTAACAGATGCTTAAAGTTAAAAGGAAAGATCACATGTTTGTCTATGGTTAGAAATCTGGTAAACAAATTTGTACATATGATTTTTTAAAAGACTTGAATAAATGTATTACCTTTAATTCATAAGAAAAATATCACAGACTGATAAAGAAAGCAATCCTACCTAGCTTCATCTTACTGTTTTATCTTGGTCTTTGTCCTGGAATTGACATGTTCTGTGACAGCTTATGACAGTTGTGTTATAATATGCAAATACTAATTTTCTGACATTTCCTATCAAATGGCTGTTTAATGACCTAAGTGAAATGAGTTGTTTGTCTAGAGGCTAATGAACAAGTATTTCATTGCACAAAACACAACTTCACAGTTGGCAGCATGGATTGCAACCACAGCAAAGAAAACAATGACTGATTGGACATAGAATTATCCTCTAATATTTCAACTTTAGTGATGAAATATCTTTGAAGGCAATGGGAGAAGCTTGAACTGACAATGATTTCACACTGCAAGAATCTAAAATGAGCACTAACTTCAATATTTTTAAAATAGTTTATTCTATTTGCCTAAAAACACCATTTAAATGGAGTCTACAGCCTTGAAAGAAGCAGCCACATTTCAATTTGCCCGGCTGCTGAAGTGCATCCAAAAAATTGCATGACATGATACCACAGAAAGCAGTTAATTATGGTTTAAAATCTTTAATGTAAGCAGTGTTATGGTTCTGCTAAATAACCTTTATAATTCAGAGCAAGTAGGTAGCATTTATTTCTATATTGCATTTGTCTAATTCATTCAGTATGTTGGACATTATCAGAGGCCTAAGAAAGTAAGAGAACATGTTGAAGTGAGCACATTTTATTCTTCTCATCGCCAGGATCTTAAATACTTAAAGCTTTTCTTTTTTATTTGACCAACAAAAGATATTTCTTTACTCACCTTGTGTCTCTAATATCCTGAGATGGACACAGCTACAATACTGCTCAAAGCTTTTGTAAACTTAAAAGGATAACAACACAGAGCCTGATTAAATGGAATAAAGAAAAATCTGTGTTAAAGATTTCTTCCTGAAAAAGTGTGTCCATGCAGCACATTAGCATCCCCAGGCATTACCATGCACATGTGGCAGCCTGGCCTGCTTTGGTGGTAGGTTTGAGATCCAGTGGCTTCCTTCCTTTTACTTGGTGATTGCTATTCCTATTCCCATTCCTATCCAGACTTGGGCTACATCAATACACGCTGTTATTTTGGAATAACATAGTGAGCAGCAACACAGCAAGCCATTATTTCAAAATAATGTTGAACTGGAGGAGTTCTAACTCTGACTCCTGTAGCCTTCATTTCACGAGGAGTAAGGGAAGTTGAAGGAAGAGTGTTCTTCCATCAACTTCCTGCAGTGTAGACAGCACCAAAGCTGAGTTATGCTATTTCGACTTCAGCTACACAATTGACCTAGCTGAAGTTGCGTAGCTTAATTTGACTTTTGCCCTGCAGTGTAGACGTGCCCTCAGTCAGACATCACACCCTCACTTGTATGTGGGTCATATTTTCAATGTTTGCAATGTGAGGGCTGGGAATACAAGTATTTCATTTGAGATGAAAGCCGAGATCCTGCAATCATCACACAAGTCTGGGAACTTTTGGGGGTTGTGGTTACATTACCTTAATGTGTCCTTCTCATTTCTCTTGCAGGAGTCTTTCTGGTTCTGCTAAAATCAGAGGCTGTGTCTACATTGGCAACCTTTTCCGTAAAAGAGATGCTAATGAGACACTTCGGAATTGCAAATTCCGTGGGGGATTTAAATATTTCCCACGGCACTTGCATGAACATGGCTGCTGCTTTTTTCCGGCTTGGGGTAGCCCTTATTCCTACTTGAAAGTAAGCCCTTTTCTGCAAGATCCCTTATTCCTACTTGAAGGTAGGAATAAGAGATCTTCCGGAAAAGGCTTTATTTTCCGCAAGATCCCGTCTGAGTCGGAAAAAAGCGGCAGCCATGTTCATGCAAATGCCGCGGGGGATATTTAAATCCCCCACGGAATTTGCAATTCCGAAGTGTCTCATTAGCATCCCTTTTACGGAAAAGGGTGCCAATGTAGACACAGCCAGAAAGTATAAAAGTGGGTGTATCTTTAGTTAAGCCACATAAGAAAAGTTAAACTAAACTTTGGTGAGCCTTGAATTCTCTTTGGGTCAGTTCCTACTCTATGTTATTCAATTGTGCATTTGTCCATGGTAGCATGTTTTAATGAACAAAACTCACCCTTGGTCTCTCCTGTTGCTCATCTGCTGGAAGAGATTAGCTTAAAAAGAGGCCTATTTATGTCACCCTTGTCCAATTATGTCATGATTCTGCTAGTTAAGCAAACTTTTATCATAAATGAAAAGGTATGCAGAGATGATATCCTTCACAGCAGAACTGCACTAAAATGAATGCCAGAAAAGATGCCTACAGAAAATGAGATTCCTGTATCATCTTTACAGATTAAAAAGTTTGCTACAAGTGATGAAGAAGTTGGAACACCCCCCCACTTCATTCTTCTTTCCAATATGAATTCCATAAGAAATGTAGCTTGGCATTCCCTTGAATCTTTTAATTTCCTGTCTCATTTGTCTCTGTAAATCTTTGTGTAGTAAGAGCTGAGAGAAGCTCTGATTATCATGTTATATTGAAATTGGAACTAGATATATTTTAAAGCAAATATAAAAAATGTTTATTCGTGGTTCAACCTACAAAAACCCACGTGTTATATCTGTTTTGAAGCCCAAGAAACAAATATATTAAAATAAAAAACATCTTTGTTCCTCTCCTCAGCTCTAAACCATTGAATATTTATCCCTACCATTCCCTTTCATTAGGATCTGAAACCGAGAACATATATTTGATATAAATGACATCCTTTGTTTTCTCTTACCCTGAAGCAATTGTCACCTCTGATATGCTAAATAGATTCCAGAGGGTTCTGCCTCTCACCATGGCTAAGATCTTAATATAAACCCCAACATACCATGAGTGGTTTTGTAATAAGGAGACCTACTATAGTTTGTACTAACATATATCACAAATGCTCAATAGATTCACTAAGCCAATTTGCTTTCTGAGTCAGCTTACTATAACAAACACTGTTAAATACCAACCACAGATATATTTAAAACAAGCTAAAGTTCCCCTCGTTCACTGAGTATAAAATATAAACTATCCTTCTGGATGCCAACTTGCTGTGATGTGTGTGGTTTTATTTATTTTTAATAACCCTTCCTGTTGCAGAGAAATAATTGTCTTTCCCCTCTAAGGAGAGCTTAGTCATGTACATTTATTAAGAGTTTATCTTCAATTTAAAGAAGCCAAGATCAGCCACAGGAGTAGGGTTGATTTGAAGTGACAAAAAATAAAATTTATTTCCAGCAAAATTTGTAAACCATTTGTTAAAAAAAAAAAAAACCCTGAAAAGTAGCCTTGTATACATTCCATACATTTTGCTGGAAATTTGCATTGTGTTGCTAACATTTTGCACCAGTTTTGCTTTAACATTTTCTCTAGATTTCTTTTTTCCACTGCCCATTCAAGAGATCTGTAAAATAGTTGCTGACTTTCTGTTGACCTATTTTTCTCTGTCTCTTCACTAACTACATAATGCAATGAGTACAAAGTTTACAGCAGTAGATACCATCAAACTTGATAGCATGAGAAAAACTTTGCCTTGTATAAGCAGCAATGATAGTACTAGTATAGAAAGGGTCTAGAGTACAAAAGAATATGACTATTGCAATTCTGTTATTTACAGCTTTGTATCAGAGCTTTTATTTCTTTTCTCCTTCCTGAGATTGAATAAGGTCGGATTACTCTCAGTTTCCTTCCTGAATTTCTTTCATACTGTCCATCAAACTTAGGCTCTTACATGGCCTCCATTACTGTCGTATCTGAGCAGTGTCTCACAATCTTTTAATGTCTTTTTCCTCACAACACCCCTGGGAAGTAAAGAAGGACTATTATACCAATTTCAGATGGGGAATTTAGGAACAGAGAAACTAAGTGATTTGCCCAAAGTCACAGAAGTCTGCAAAAAAGAAGGGTATTAAATATAGGCCTTCTGAGTTCCAAGCTAGAGCCCTAACACTAGCCTCTTTAATGCAGTTTTACAACAGGCTTTAATGTTATTCATCTATGAAGGAAGAGAGAAGTCTTGCTACTGCTCCCAGGATAACAAGAGCCCTGACTCCACTGGACCAAATGTGGTTCTTCAGTAGAGCTGGTCAGAAATTTTCAGTGAAATATATTTTCCATTGGACAATTCAGATTCATCACATTCAAAATGTTCTGTAGCAGTGTAAACCTGTTTCTTTTCCAATTTATCCAGGTGCCAGTGAGTTGACAGCCCACCTGGAGAGTAGCTTCTTAGGCCCCTTTGACAGATCCAATTAAAAAACTTAAGTTCTCAGAATTTTGTCCTGATACAGTACAGAAATATCTGCAAAACACCAAGTTTTCTTGCAGTACAAGAATTCATAAGAATATAACATAAGAACGGCCATACTGGGCCAGACCAAAGGTCCATCTAGCCTAGTATCCTGTCTACCGACAGTAGCCAGCACCAGGTGCCCCAGAGAGGGTGGACCGAAGACAATGATCAAGCGATTTGTCTCCTGCCATCCTTCTCCAGCCTCTGACAAACAGAGGCCAAGGACACCATTTTATCCCCTGGCTAATAGCCTTTTATGGACCTAACCTCCATGAAATTATCTAGCTTCTCTTTAAACTCGATTATAGTCCTAGCCTTCACTGCCTCCTCTGGCAAGGAGTTCCTCAGGTTGACTACACGCTGTGTGAAGAAGAACTTTCTTTTATTCGTTTTAAACCTGCTCCCCATTAATTTCATTTGGTGTCCTCTAGTTCTTCTATTTAGGGAACTAATAAATATCTTTTCTTTATCGGCCCTCTCCACACCACTCATGATTTTATAGACCTCTATCATATCCCCCCTCAGTCTCCTCTTTTCTAAACTGAAAAGTCCCAGTCGCTTTAACCTGTCCTCATATGGGACCCGTTCCAAACCCCTAATCATTTTAGTTGCCCTTTTCTGAACCCTTTCCAAGGCCAAAATATCTTTTTTGAGGTGAAGAGACCACATCTGTACACAGTATTCCATTCCCCAGGCATCTCAGTGCAAACATGACAGAGCTTAGGAGCTCATTCAGCTGGGCCAGACTTAGGGAAAAGGGAACCCTAGATGAACCTATATTTTGGCACCCTGATCACCATGGACACAGAGTGCCCCCCATTGCTGCTCATTCCTGTGGGAACCCCACTCTCTCCTTTTTCCTAATTACTGCTTCCCTAACCTCTGCCCCTCTACATTGTGCCCCCTTTGCTGCAGTCCATGTGCCCAAAACTGACTTGGATACATGGAGAAGCTGACATCACAGTTTACTCCCCCCTTGAATGCTGCTACTTTGCACACCCTTGAAGGGACTGTGAAGGGGAGAGCAAGATCCAGGTCATTTTATCCACCTATGCTGCATTAGGAGAGTGCTGGAGAGGGACAGCAGCTATTTAGAAAAGCTGGACATGTACAAGCCCATGGGTTCAGATCTAATGCATCAAAGGATGCAGAGAGCTGGCTGACATAATTGCAAAACCATTGGCCATTATCTTTGAAGCCGGGGAAGTGTTGGACAATAAGAAAAGGCAAATGTAGCACCTATCTTTAAAAAAGGAAAGAAGAAGGATCCAGGGAGTCACATACTGATCAGCCTTCCCTCAGTCCCTGGAAAAATCATGGTGAAGATTCTCAAGGAGTCCTTTTTCCAACACTTGGAAAACAGGAAGATGATCGGGAACAGTCAACATAGATGCATCAAGGACAATCATGTCTGCTCAACCTAATTGCCTTCTATGATGCGATAATTAGCTCTGTGGAACTGGGGAAAGCTGTGGATGTGGCATATTCTTGATGATATATTCATAGTATTCTTGCCAGCAAATTAAAGGAGTATGGATTGGATGAATGGACTGTCAGGTGAATGGAAAGCTGGCTAGTTTGTCAGGCACAACAGGCATTGATCAATGGCTCTATGTCTAGTTGGCAGCTGGTATTAAGTGGAGTGCTCTGGTGGCAGGTCTCAGGTCCTGTTTTGTTCAACAACACCATTAATGATCTAAATGATGAAATGGTGTGATGGGCTGAACAGTCCCTGCACTCGGTGGAAACTGATAAGCATTTAAGTAGTCGTTGGAAAAGCAACAGCTACAGCCCACATAGCAGCAGAAGTGTCAAGCACTACGGATCCAGCAGATCACCACTCAGCAGCAACAGATGGTGCATGAGCCAGCCAACCTGCAACCCAGGGTGCTAGCCCAGTGCCGCCTAGACTGGTGGTGGTTAGACCCCAACAAATAGTCAGCAGTCCAGGTGGACAAGAAAGTAATCTTCATATCCTCCCAAGTGGAAGGAAAGAGTGGACCCAATGGCAAGAGCCTATGACCCTTGCAGACTCATGGAGGGTCACCTCAATGGAGGACTACCTTGCAACTGAGTACCTGGGACATAGTTGTCTAAGCAGCGGACCCTGAAGTAAAAAACAAGCTGGCTGGGAATGGCCCCTGTGGTCATCAGCCTAGGAGAGTATAGTGCCTGATTCAAATGCCTATCACCAGGGTGGGTCCTGAAGAGAGGTAGCAGCGGGGACATGGACATTCCAAGAAAGAAGGGGGCCACCCAGAGGGAGAAGTTCTCCTGGGGCCTGATGAGACCACCAGCGGAAGCCAGGGCTGGTGTTTTGAGTGCAGACAAGAGGAGCACTTCCACTGAGATTACTGTACATGCAGCTAAAGACACGCATGACACTCTCCTCCTCGCTAGCCCCAGCTCAGTAGCTGATGCAGTGTGGGAGAGAGACTTGGTTCACCAAGACCCTCAGCAATTTTCAGCTGGTCCGTGAAAAACAAGTTTGAAAACAAGTACTCTGGAGCAATGCAGAGGCTGATTCTGATACTGAAGATCAGGCAGACATAGAAATTTAGGGTAAGGCTACACTGTCAGTCTGAGTGCCCTATTTTTAGGAAAGCCTCTGAGGGATTTACAAGCTTCCTTGCATCCTCTGACAGTTTATTATGGACGTCCTTCCCATGTCACAATCCTCTAGTAACCAAGGAAGGCTCATAGTAAAGGTATCACTTAGGGATCATGAATTCTAGGGCCTATCCCCTGTTGTGCAACAGACATCTTGTGAAATCTCAGAAAAGTTTCTTAGTGCCTTAGCTCCCCATCTGTAAAATGGGGATAATAGGTAAATGCTATCTCACCAGGGCTATGTCAAGTGGGGCAGGAGGGTAAACCCATTAAAGATTGTGTGGAATTCAGTTCTGTATAATAGAACCACAGAAAATAGCTTCTTTAATTTGGTCATGGCCTGAAAGCAGCAGAATATCCCAGGCTTAGATGTTTGTTCCTAACAGCAGGAAAGTAAAAGGCCCAAAAGGATGTGCGCAGCAGTGAGCTGCAACTCCAACTTTCTTTAGTCCGAGGACAAATCCATCTCTTCCCCTGGAAACAAAACAGGGTGATTGCTTCAGAGCTAAACACAAGCAATGCAGAGAAATCGAAAACAGGGAAGTGAGAACGAGAGGAAGCTCATATACATGGGCGATTTCCATTAAGTGGTAGCTGAAAAGATCTCTACTGCACAACTTGTTAAAATTCACGAAAGACCTTTCCCTACAGGCCAATCTTTCCCCTGATGGAACAGAACGTTGGGTAACAAACATGACTGGCTTTCTGGAACATGCACAGCCTAGAGGTCCTCAGGTATTTCATCAAGCACTGCAAGTTTGGTTTTACTACAGACAACTGTGTATGCGACCTGCTGGGTGACAGTCAAAGTATATCTGCACCTTATTGCACATAATTTTTCTATAAAACTAAATGTGAAAAAAAATCTACCATTCCACAAAACAAGCACACTTTATCTTTTGTAAAAACATTTTCATAGAATCATAGAAGATGAAGGTTGGGAGAGACCTCAGCTTTTCTAGTCCAACTTCATGCTCAAAGCAAGACCAGCCCCAACTAAATCATTCCAGCCAGGCCTTTGTCAAGTCTGGTCTGGCCTTAAAAACTTCTAAGGATGGAGATTCCACTACCTCCCTAGGGAAGCATTCCAGTGCTTCACCACCATCCTAGGGAAACAGTTTTTCCTAATATCCAACCTAGACCTCCCCTACTGTAACTTGAGGCCATTGCTCCTTGTCCTGACATCTGTCTGAGAACAGCCTCTCTCCATCCTTTTTGGAACCTCCTTTCAGGAAGTTGAAGGCTGCTATCAAATCCCCCCTCACTCATCTCTAATAGGGTATGTCTACACTACAAAGTTAGTTCGAACTAACGGACGTTAGTTCGAACTAACTTTAATAGGTGCTACACTAGCGCTCCGCTAGTTCGAATTTGAATCGAACTAGTGGAGCGCTTAGTTCGAACTAGGTAAACCTCATTTTACGAGGACTAACGCCTAGTTCGAACTAGCTAGTTCGAACTAAGGGCTGTGTAGCCCTTTAGTTCGAACTAGTGGGAGGCTAGCCCTTCCCAGGTTCCCCCTGGTGGCCTCTCTGGGCACAACCAGGAAAACTCTTCTCCTCTCCCCCAGCCCCGGGCCCTTAAAGGGGTAGACTCTGGCCAGACGGCACTGGAGTCAGCCAGCCCTGCCAGGAGTCTCTGCCCCGAACCAGTGGCCCCACCATGAGCCAGGCAGCCAGTGGGAGTGACATGTCCCCTGCCCAGTCCCCCAGCACCCAGGGGCCAGCCAGGGGCCGTAGACGGCGCGCGGCCTCCTGGACTAGTGCGGAGGTCATGGACCTCATTGAGGTTTGGGGGCAGGCCCCCAACGTCCATGATCTCCGCACTAGGAGGAGGAATGCGGCCGTCTATGGGCGCATAGCAGCCGCCATGGCCACCAGGGGACACAGGCGCACCCAGGAGCAGGTGCGCATTAAAATTAAAAAGCTGCGCCAGGCGTACGCCAGGGCCACAAGAGGCGGCGCCACTGCAGGGGCTGCCACCTGCCCCTACTTCACTGCCCTCCACCAAGTCTTGGGGGGCAGGGCGGTCCGTGCCAGCCCGGGGGACATTGAGCCGGGACCAGAGGGCCCTGACCTGGGCACACCGGAAGGGTCACCGCCAGCAGCGTCGTCCAGGGAGACTGTACCAGGTAAGTAGTTTGAATTAAGTAGTTCGGGGGGGGAGGTGGCAGGGAGACCAGGGACCGCGCGCGTGGGCCATGCCTTCCACGGATCACGCAGACACCTGTGCACGTGCGAGCACGTGCCATGCCACCCTTGGGCAGGTGGCTCCAGCTGCGTGACACCCAGGGGCCATTGCCCAATAGGCACATGCTTGTGCAAAGAGACGTGACATGCTCCCGACCCCGGGGCAGGACCCAGCAGGATGATTTCCCTTCACATGTCCCCTCTACACGGAGGCAGGGGACATCTCCCCTTTCCCCCCACCGCCCCGGCCACACTATACATGGCACAGGGACATGGGTGCGGTCTTGGGGCAGCTTCCAGTCCCGGGGAGAGCCAGACATCCTGACCATGGCCTCTGTACAAGCACAGCGGCTGTGACGGTGCAGGACATGGTCACCCTCACGTTGCGGAGTTGGGGAGGGGGCTGGGCATCATCCTCTGCGTCCCCAGGGAGAACTGACCCCTTCTCTTCTTTCTCTACAGCTGCACCAGCTGCTCGTGCAGGGCGCACCACCCCGCCTGGGACATGCTCCCGCACCCGCGGCCTGCTCCGGACTGCCAGCACGGAGCAGGAATACTGGGACCAGCACCTTGGGGCCCTGCAAGCCGTGCACCGCACACTACGGTCATGGATGCAGGAAGACCTGCAGGTCCGCCACGAGCTGCTGTCTGAGGTCCGAGGGCTGAGCACCAACCTGCAGCTCCTGCTGCAGAGCATGGTGCCCCGTGCTGATCCTGCACCAGCTGTCCCCCCAACTGCTGTCCCTCCTCCCACTCCTGCTCCCCCTCCCACCTCTCCCTCCTCAACCCCCACAACCTCTTCCTCAATGTCCACACCCCCCACCTCAACCTCCGCACCCTCCACCCCATCGCCCCGGGGACGCCGAGGCCCCCTCCCTCGCTGTACTGGGAGGCGGTCGGCCCGGCGAGACCCCCACCCCTGATCCTTCAGTTTCCCCACCCCCTCCTTTCCCTTGCTTCCCCCTTTCAGCTCCCTCCTCCCAGTTTTCCCCCTCCCCTCTCCCAGCCTCTCTCTTCCCCTCTCCCACCTCCTTTTCCCAGTTTCCCCGAGTTTTGTTAAATAAACAGAGTTTCTATTTTTGAACACATGTGTCCTTTATTTTGTACATCAATAAGAAGGGGGGCTAGGGAAGGGTAAGTGGAAGGAGGTGAGGGAGGAATGGGGCACGAGCCCCCGATGGGGAGGACTGGGCTGGCTCTGCGGGCTTCTGGGGGTGGAAGCTCTCCTGCAGCCCCCCGATTGTCCCCTCTCCCCAGATGGCAGCATGCGGCAAGTGCAGCCGGTCTGATGGCCGAGTGGTGTGATGTGCCCAGTGTGGGTACTTCGGGCACTCCAAGCCAGGACTGGTTTGTAAGCGGGGCACCCCTTAGAACTGTGTGTCCGGGGTGGGGGTCGGGACCCTTTAAGCGCAGCCCTCGGCTAGCCTGAGACAGCATCTCCACGCTCTAAGTCCTCCTCTGATGCCCTGCCAGCACTGCTTCCGGCCATCATTAAGCCCTGTTCAGAGTCCACTCAATGTGGACTTACTAGTTCGAACTAGCAAAACGCTAGTTCGAACTAGTTTTTAGTTCTAGATGCGTTAGTTCGAACTAGCTTAGTTCGAATTAACTAATTCGAACTAAGTTAGTTCGAACTAGCGCTGTAGTGTAGACGTACCCATACAGACTAAATAAGTCCAAATCCCCCAGCCTCTCCTCATAGGTCACGTGCTCCAGACCCGTAATCATTTTGGTTGCCCTTTGCTGGACCCTTTCCAATGCATCCACAACCTTTCTGTAGTAGGGGGCCCAGAACTGGATGCAATACTCCAGATGTGGCCCCACCAGTGCCAAATAAAGGGGAACAATAACTTCTCTATATCTGCGGGGAATGCTCCTCCTATTGCTCCCTAATATACCATCAGCTTTCATGGCTACCAGGGCACACTGATGACTCATGTCCACCTTCTCATCCACTGTAATTCCTAGGTCCTTTTCTGCCAAACTGCTACTTAGCCAGTAGGGGTATGTCTACACTACAGCGCTAATTCGAACTTACTTATTTCGAATTCGCTAATTCTAAATAAGCTAATTTGAAATAACACATTTAGACCCAAAACTAATTTGAATTAGCGTTTTGCTAATTCAAAATAGCATGTCCACGCTGAGTGGACCCTGAACCGAAGTTAAGGCTGGCCAGAACTAGTGCCAACAGGGCATCAGGTTAGTGTGGAGTGTGGAGCTGCTGCCTGAGGCTAACTGAGCTCCGTGCTTAAAGGGACCCTGTCCCCACCCTGGACAGACAATTCTCAGGGTTCCCCGCTTGCTTGTCGACCACAATGAGGGGCAGCAAAGCAGTCCTGTCTTGGAGTGCCCTGAATGCCCACACTTGGCACTTCACAGCACTTGGCCATCAGCCTGGCTGCACTTGCCGCAGACTGCCATCCAGGGAGTCCATCAGGGGGCTGTCAGGATTCAGGAGGCCCTGCAGGAGAGCTTCCACCCTACGGAACCCACAGAGCCACCCCAGTCCTCCCTATCATGGGCTCGTGCCCCATTCCTCCCTCACCTCATTCCACTTACCCCTCCCTAGACCCCTTCCTGATGTAAAAAATAAAGGACATGTGTGTTCAAAAATAGAAACTCTCTTTATTTAACAGAACTGGGGAGGGGGGGAGATTAACCTCTGGGGAGACTGGGAAAAGGAGGTGGGAGAGGGGAGGAGAGAGGTTGGGAGAGGGGAGACGGAAACCTGGGAGGAGGGAGCTGGAAGGGAAAAGCCAGGGGGAAAAGGCGGAGTGCTATTAGGCAGGGGGTAGGAGTATTGTCCCTGTCCTCTGTTTGTGGAAAGCTGGAGATGGATGGCACGAGATAAATCGCTTGATCATTGTCTTCAGTCTACCCCCTCTGGGGTACTTGGTGTTGGCCGCTGTCAGCAGACAGGCTACTGGGATAGATGGATCTTTGGTCTGACCCAGTACGGCCATTCTTATGTTCTTATGCTCTGAGCTCAGGGCTCAGGGTCGGGGGGTCTCACTGGACCAACTTGATTTTCATGCAAACCTGTTCCTGGGTCCGCATGTGGCCTGTGGTGGCCAGGCTGGCAGCCATACGGCTGTAGATGGCCGCGTTCCTGTGTTTAGTGTTGAGATTGTGGACGCTAGAGGCCTCCCCCTAAACCTCGATGAGGTCTGTGATCTCTGCACTAGACCATGTGGGCGCCCGCCTTTTGTAGCCCCGGGCAGGCTCCTATGAGCCACCAGCCTGGTCCCGGGAAGAGGCGGATGGCTGGGTGGCAGCGGGTGGCTGGCTCATCCCGTGCCAGCTGCAGGGTCTGCTGGCTGGATGCTGGCAGGCTTGCAACTGGCATAGGCACTGTGGGCTCACCGTGCCCCTTTAAGGGCTCCAGGGCTGGGAGTGGGGCAGAAGAGTTTCTGTGGTTTGGCCCAGAGTGGCCACCAGGGCAACCTGGGAAGGGCTAGCCTCCAACTAGTTCGAATTAAGGGGCTACACAGCCCTTAATTCGAACTACTTAATTCGAACTAGGCGTTACTTCTCATAGAATGAGGTTTTCCTAGTTTGAATTAAGCACTCCGCTATTTCAAATTAAATTCGAAATAGTGGTTTGCATGTGTAGCCCCTATTAAAGTTAATGACTTAAAGTTAACTAACGACTGTTAGTTCAAATTAACTTTGTAGTGTAGACATATCCTAGATTCCCAGCCTGTAGTAATGCTTGGGATTCTTCCGTCCCAAGTGCAGGACTCTGCACTTGTCCTTGGTGAACCTCATCAGATTTCTTTTGGCCCAATCCTCTAATCTGTCTAGGTCACTCTGGACCCTATCCCTGCCCTCCAACATATCTATCTCCACCACTAGCTGAATGTCATCTGTAAACTTGATGAAGGTGCAATCCATCACCTCATCCAGGTTGTTAATAAAGAAGTTGAATAAAACCAGCTCTAGAACCGATCCTAGGGGCACTCCTCTTGAAACTGACTGCCAACCAGACATCAAGCCATTGATCACTACCCATTCAGCCTGACAATCTTGCCAGCTTTCTATCCATTTTATAGTCCATTTATTCAATCCATAATCCCTTAAATTGCTGGCAAGGATATTGTGGAAGACTGTATCAAAAGCTTTCCTAAAGTCACAGTATATCACATCCACTGACTTCCCCATGTCCACAAAGCCACATCATAGAAGTTTGGTCAGGCACGACTTGCCCTTGGTGAATCCATGTTGACTATTCCTGAGCACATTCCCCTCTTTAGTTGGGATTAGTCTTGACTTGGGCAGGGGGCTGGACTTGATGACCTCCTGAGGTCTCTTCCAGCTCTATGATTCTATAATTCTTCCAACTGCTTCAAAATTGATTCCTTGAGGATCCCCTCCATGATTTTTTGGGGGACTCAGATAAGGCTGACTGGTCTTTAATTCCCTGGATCATCCTTCTTCCCTTTTTTAAAGATGGGAACTACATTTGCCTTTTTCCAATCATCCAGGACCTCCACCGATCTTCATGAGTTTTCAAAGATAATGGCCAAAGGCTCTGCAATAACATCTGTCAACTCCCTCAGTACCCTCAGATGCATTAAATCTGGAACCATGGATTTGTGTATGTCTAGCTTTTCTAAACAGTTCTTAACCTGTTCTTTCTGTACTAAGGAATGTCCACTCCGCATTGCCTAGTGCAGATGTCTGGGAGCTCACCTTGTCTGTGAAGACAGAGGCAAAAAAAGCATTGAGTACTTCAGCTTTTCCCATATCATCTGTGACTAGGTTACCTCCCTTATCCATTAAGGGCCCCACACCCTTTCTGATCACCCTCTTATTGCTAACATGCCTGTAGAAACCGTTCTTGTTACCCTTCATATCCCTTGCTAGCTGCAATTACAATTGTGCTTTCAACTTCCTGATTACTCCCCTGCATTCTCAAGCAATATATTTTTACTCCTCCCTAATCATCTGTCCAAGTTTCCATTTCTTATAAGCTTTTTGTGTTGAAGCTCACTAAGAATTTCCCTGGTAAGCCAATCAGGTTGCCTATCATATTTGCTTTTCTTACTGTTGTTTGTTCTGTCATCTGCCAGCACTGAGAACAGCCTCTCTCCATCCTCTTTGGAACCCCCCTCCAGGTATCTACAGGCTGCTCTCAAATCCCCCCCTCACTCTTCTCTTCTGTAGACTAAATGAACCCATTGCCTGAGTCTTTCCTCGTAAGTCATATGCCCTTGACCCCTAATAATGTATTTAATTTTAATTTACTCAGTTCACATAGTCTCTCCTCATAAGTCATGTGCCCCAGCCTTCTAATTATTTTCTTTGGCTTCCACTCTACTCTCTCCAATTTGTTCTCAATCTTCCTATAGTGGAGGGCCTCACCATATGTGGCCTCACCAGAGATGAATAGAAGGGAATAATCACCAGAGATGAATAGTAGGCAATGCTCCTACTAATGCAGCGTAGTATGTCCTTAGCTGTCTGAGTAACAAGGGCACACTGTTGATCCAGCTTCCTGTCCACTGTAATCCCCAGGTCCTTTTCTGCAAAACTGCCACATAGCCAGACAATCCTCAGCCTATAGCAGTACATGGTGTTTTTCTGTCCTAAGTACAAGACTCTTCACTTGTCCTTACTGAATCTCGCCAGATTTTTTTTGGCCCAATCCTCCAATTTCTCTAGGGTTCAGAGTAACCTATCCTTACCCTCCAGCATATCTGTTAAATGTTAAGACAAATAAGATTTTTTTCCCAAATACTCAACTCCAAAGACAGTTCTTCCTTCAGAACCATATGCTGATTTTCTGATCTTCTATTCTTTGATTCATAAGCTTGTGCCTCAACTTTTAGTCCTTCCTCATTCACAGTCTCAATTGATTTCTCGAATAATCAGTGACGGATCAGGTCAGAAACTCCACCAGTGGGTGTTCAAGAGCGTAGATTGCCAGATCTGTGTCACAAAATATTACCTTTGTTTTAATGAACTTGATGCTGTCAGACTTTCATTCCACTGACCTAAGTCTCTGTGATACTAGGCGTAAAGACTTACCGTTGGAGTCAGTGCTGACCCTAGCACCAGACTGATCTCAGTCAGGCTCAGGGCTGAACACCAACCCATTGGTGCAGAGCATCCCGCCTGGGTTGTCATCACAACTGTAGGGGGTCAGCTTCCTTGGGACTGGCTCCAACAAGGAAGAAGCCTAGCCAGGGGAGCCAACAGTCATGCCAGGCTGCTAGGTAAGGTGGGGGGTGGATCCATGTTCCCATAAGCGGAGGGGTCCCAGGTAGAAGCAGGGGGACTGAGGGCAGCTGGCCTTCGGTACTACCCAGATCACATGGTCCCCCTCCTCTCCAGGCAGCTCTAGGAGCTACTGAGGCTCTATCACTCCAGAGTTCACCCCACCTCCTTGCCATCCCTTATCTTGCTTTCCAAATGCATCCATCCCTGGGACTACCTGTGTTGGCTGCTCCCAGGGTGGAACTTGAGCTGCCTAGGGGGGACTGGACTATAACCAACCACCCTGTGCTCCTGAGGCAAATGTTCTATCCCCTTTGCCACTCTAGAATGCACCCCACCTCCCTACCTTCAGGGAATCCCTTATCTTGCCTTCCTAACATGGGAGCCAGCTCATAATGTCGACAGAATGCAGCAGTTTTGTCGACAGCAGTAAACCTCATTCTACGAGGAATAACGCCTTTTGTCGACAGAGTTCTGTTGACAGAAGGCGTTATTGCATCTACACTGTCCTTTGCGTCTACACTCTCATGTCGACATGTTGCTTTGTCGACAGAACTGAATGTAGTCTAGACGCTCTTTGTTGACAGAAGCCTGTAGTCTAGACATACCCTAGATGTAGCCCTAGTGAAGACAAGGCAGTTTGTATCTTTAATAGAAGTTAGCAAGTTGAGGCAAACCCTATGTTCTCCTCTTATAATGTTCACACGTTAGCAGGCTAAGTAAAAGATTAACTACCAGATCTTCATTAGCATATTACTTCATGATAGTTAAGTTAGACAACATGAGTAAAGAGCACACTTTTTCAGCTAAAGATAACATATTAAGCTTAACAATGACTGGACCCTGGATTCTGGCTCTGGGGCTGTCCTTCAAAAAAAGAACAAAAACAAAACAAAACAAAAAAAAAAACCCTCTCCATATACAGCTGGATTGCTTAGAATCTTGAATTTAAGAACAACAATTTGCACCCAAAAAGAAAACTTTATTTTCTCATCTTAAAATATAGGAGCTAATTGACTTCCAACAACATTGTGTTAAAAAAGTATGTAACTGCAGATGCAATACCAACATTTTCCACCTGCCACTAAAGGAGAAACTGCTGCAAGAAACCTTTGCCAGTTTTTATCTACCCTATTACATTAATTAACATTATCATGTTACCATCTGTCAGTTCCCAACTGTGGAGTTGAAGTTATGCTTGCATTAGACTTGAAAATAACTTTTAATCTTTTTTTTTTCCATTCTTAAAGAGAATTTATTTTAAAGTAATATACACTAGCAATAACATTTCAGTGATGTTTTATTTCATTAAACAATATTAAGATTTATATGATATAGCCAGACTAGGAATGGATAATTCATTGACATTTAATTACACAGTTTAATAACATATTTATTCCAAAGTTATAACAACTGTGCCTTACAAAGTGACCTTGTAACACTTTATTAATTTGCTTAATTAAAATACTTAATTTTGAAATAGCTTTCAGGCTGTTCAAATAAGGCAAACAAATATTCAAATTAAATCAACTTTTTTCCTCTTTAATATATGTAATTAACTTTCACTATACTCAATTAACAAATTCCATGTAAGGTTGTACATATGACAACAGAAAATAACTTGCTGTCATATTCATCTTCTTTAACACTGTAAACCATTTTCAGTTATGCTGAAAATCCTGTTGAAAACCTTTACCTGGAAAGTAATAAATATTAAATATTTTCCCACTGGCACTTATTTGTAAATGATCGTCATCAATCAGTATTTTTTGTACAAGCGATCAAAAAAACCCTCAAGGCAAGACAAATCTTAATTGAGATAAAGCCTCCCTTTGCAATCAGACTGTAAAGACATTGAAGCCAAAGGATTGTACCCTGAGTTTTCCACTTGAGGTCCTACCACTGGACTATAGAGAAATTCTCACATGCTCATGTCTGTCCAATAACAATTAAAGCATTTATCCAACTGTGATAGTCATCCCTCTTCATCAATGAAAGAGCAATATGCACAGTGGTTGCTTCCCCCCTCCTCCATTGTCCCCGCAGATAACAGTTATTTACACCGGGCCTGATAATAAACAAGAATTTTTATTAACTACAAAAAGTGGGATTTATGTGTTTGCAAGTGAAAATAGTCACATCAAAGTAATTACTAAATTAAAATGAATAGAAAACATAGCTAATTATAATCTACCAAGAAACGTGTTATATGAAAATTCTTACCCTAAACAGCTGTTCTTATTTCAGGTATAAGCTTCAAATCAACGTGGATCTTTTATTGTGACTTGGATCTACAGCCCTCTTCAAAGTTCTTTTGTATCCTCTTAGGGTAGGCCAGGCTATTTCAAAAGCCAGCTAAAGTCAAAAGGCTGATTGTTTCCCATTGCTTAAATAGACTTTTCCCTGGTCTATTTTGTTTTGAATCTCCCATCCCTATGGAAACTTACCAGGAACAAGATAGATTTCAGTAACAGGTGTCATGTCTTTCTAGGACCAATCACCATGTTGGCTAAAAGGACATACAAAGCTATTCACAAGTCATTAATTTCCCAGGCACTAGTAATGGCCCTCATTAACACATTTAGAACTAAAAAAAAGATCCACACTTCATATTTCTAACTTCACATTCAAGAATAATACATGCACAAAAATAGGATATACAGATCCAGCAAATTGTTACTGTAGAATTGATATGTTACATGACCTATTTTGCATGAAGCATCTTCAAGTTATGCTTGTCACATCAAGATCCAACCCTTTCAACTGAAGAGACCGAAAGAAACCTACCTCAGAATATCCTATAGGTTACTGATAAAGAAATTCCCTTGAAAGGTGATCGATGCCTGATCAAATACTTTTTTTACCCCATTAAGCAGAGTGGGGTTTCCTGCATTCTAGGAAAATGCTCTAGCCACCATGCCGGAATTATAAAGGACAAAATGGTATTTCTTCCTTCTCTGTTTCTTGGAAGAATTGGGGAGCTGCCTAACCATTGGTCTCCAGCAGTGCAGTTCCCAGCTACAAATAGCAATCAGAGATAGGCACCTAAATCCATGAGATAGGTGAGGCACACTCCTCTTCAGCATCTCCAGTGGCTTGGTTAGGCTGCCCCCCACCTAACGTCCTGGCTTTTGTAAGTTATAGTCTATGGCAGCTTTTGATTCCCATTCCTTGTACATGCAGCCTAGGCACCCAAATAAGGTTTTGTAAATTCCCAAGCACATAAAGTTAAGGATTACGATCTCGAAGTGCCTTACTTGGGTGTGTGTGGGAGGGGAGGTCTGGATTCCACTGGGTGACAGGGCATCTAAACATTACAGAGAACAATGCAAGTCCCTTTCATAAATCTAGTCCCTCATGTGACTTTTCACAAGTATGTGAGCACTTAATTCTCATTGAAATTCACAGAAGTTAGATGAGCTTTTCTAAAGCGTCTAGTCATAGAATCATAGGGCTGGAAGAGACCTCAGGAGGTCATCAAGTCCAGCCCCCATCTGGTCTGGTCTAGTCTGGTCTAGTTACCTATCTGGTTTTAGGCACCTAAATATTTTTAAGACAGTGAGACCCAACTTCTCCATACAGAGGAAAGCCTGTTTTGTATGTTTATTCTCCTTGCAATCTGGATCAAAGCGGATCACAGCCCCAACTGGTGGTTCAGTGATATTCTTACACTGGGATATGTTGGCCTTAAAGAAGTTGTGCCAAAGTCTGCAAAGGCTACAATGCTGCTTTCCAGCAGCTTGGCACTTGCAATGGTAACAGGCTGGTTATATGTCCTGAATGAATCCATTTGGTTTGAATTTCCATAGTTTCTGTTCCTTTGTGCCTAAAAGGGGCAAACCTAAATAGGTGTAATTGTAGATGTGTGTTCTTACACTAAAAAGTGACCAAAGTCTATCAAAGATAAACAGATTAATGTGAGAGGCTGAACCGATGACACTTTTACAATGCCATGACTATAAAACTGATGCTTTAAAAAATAAAATTACATGCATTTAACTCCTAATGTGGGCTATACACATCTAGATAGGATGCTTCTTAGTGCTTTATAAATGCTTTATGTAACTGGGAATGGAAAGAACTGCCACTTCTACATCTAAAAAGCATTTAGGAGGCTTCTTATTCATTTCCATTGTATCAATGTTTGATACTACGCTCATGCACAGCAGGTATAAGGCAGAGGAAAGCAATGCCTGCCCAAACTGCCACCCCAGCTTCACTCACACTCTCTCCCCAGCCCCCCTGCCCCTTCAACACTTCTCCCCCAGTCTCCTGGGGCTTTCTGGGCTTCAGCCCCACTGAGGCTGGGGCCACGTGCCACCCGTGCTCTGGGGAAGAAGGGCCATTTGCTGCACACCCTTCAGGGCTAGGGGGGGCTTAGACTCTCAGATGAGGGCCCCATGCTCTGTGAAAGTCTGGGGCCACATGCCACCCTCCCACTCTGTGCCTCCCCCAACGCTAGGTTCACCTAGGGCCCAGGTGAACACTAGTTAGTTTCACTGTAGTTGATTCACTGCAATGTTCTCGAACAGAGGAATGCGCATTTCAGAAGTGAGATTTAGAGGAGCTGAAGGGCTCAGAAACGCTGTCAGAGCCTCGGAGTAGGATGTAGCAGGGAAATGGAAGCTAAGAAAGGATACAAGGGGCAGGATGTCACTGAAAAACGATGACAATTCAGGGGCCACCGCAAAAAGCTAGTAAGTGGCATGGGGTGGCTATTTGGTGAAGGGAAACTGACAAAGGATCAGAGAAAAAGCCGAGGGAGCTGAGCAATCTGATCAAAAGGGCACAAGGAGATCTGCATGATCGCAGCAGAGGTGGAGCTAAGAGTAAGAATCCCAGGAAGGGGGGGCAGAGGCAGTTAGAGGCAAGGATCAGAGCAGCAGGGGGAGCTGTCGCACTATCGTTATCATTCTGAGGCAGCCAGTCTGCAACAAAGAGGCTATTTCAGACACTCCTAATTCTTCCAAAGAAACATCAGTGTTGTACAGGTTGGAGTGAGAATTAAGGAGCCGTGTATTCATTTGAGTAAAGCAGGGCTTTTATCAAAGATTGTAGCTCTTATAGTAAAAGAATCGGCATTCTGTTCAGATCTACACAACCCAAGCCCACACTGCCAGGTTGGGAATTGTCCATTCATTCATTTAGACGCTTATTTGGCTTTTGATATTCTTATCAGTTTAAGAGTTCATCTGTAGGGGAGGCAAGGAGAAGATCACACTCAAACAGCATAGGAAAGAGGTGAAAGGAGGACTGCAAGTAGCTACAGGGCACAAAGAGCCCCTGGGGTCGATTTGTATGACAGTAATATTAGCATACTGTCATTTCACAACTAAGAATTCTGTGATAGAGATTTAGTGGGTCGAGAAAGAACGGCATCCCATAGAGTACTGCATTTCAGGGTACCTAGTGTCAGAACAGTTGAAATCAGAAGCACAGTAAAGCCCACTCCTATCTTCAACCCTTCCCTTATCTCGTCTTCCTAATGTGGGAGCCAAGTTCATATCTGGGGCAGCCTGTGTTGGCTGCGCAGCCGCCCCCAGAGCGGGTGGAGGTTCTTATGTAAAAAGAACCTCAAAGATAGTGATGTTCAAAGGGAGGTTCAAAAGGAATGGAAAAAGAAGGGAAGATAGGCTGAAAATAGAGTGTTTAGATAGCTAGTAGACTTTCCAAAATGCTGAGACATCAGAATGGTCTCTGGTATTTTTTAGAAGTTACCCTAAAATATTTCTCATTTTCCTCTTGATAATATTATTATGGTCCTCAACATTAATAGAGAGAACACTGCAGTAGTGTTATTTAAAGTGCTTACCAAAGCAATCCAGATGTTTGAAAAGTGTAATCAATACAATACATTTGGTATAATAACATCATTGCTAATGATTATGCCAAAAATCCAGGGACATGACCATCAAAAGGAGACCCTGTCTCACAATGTTTTAACGTGTCACAGAATTAGTGTACAGACCCTGTGCTGCCTGCTATATCCAGCATCCCTGTGAGAATGCTCTATGGTGACACAAACCTTTCACTGAACTCAGCTATCAAGTGCTTAATGTGACAGCACATTTGGGGTTCCCCTGATCCTGGGACCCCGTAGCTGCAAGAACAGACTCCGCCAGCCGGTAGAATAGAGGGGGTTTATTGCCTCTCCAGGATACAGCATAGCATAGATGTAATCTGGTTACAGGAGCCAGGGCTAGGATGCCTCAGGCCTCTTTAGATGGGGGTGACTGGGCCCCTACAATCCCAGCTCCCTGCTTAGACTGTTCTCCCCATGCTTCCCCGACAGCAACTGCCTTACTCCCAGGCCCTTCGCCCCAGCCAGGTGTTGGTCTCTGCCTTCCTCTCTTTGTCTCTCTCCCTGGTAGACTGAGCCTAGGTGACTGGGTTAATACACATTTGGGTGAGTCAGTGAGAATCTCAGATCCCAGCACAGGGGGACACCGGTTACAGAGCAGACAGCACCCCTACTATGCCACACTTAGCTAATATGGAAATGAAAAGATCCCATGCTGTGAAAATAGCTGTATGTGTGGCTTAAACACTGGGACTGGGACTCTGGAGATCTACATTCAGCTCCCAGTTGTATAATAGGTCTCACAGGCATGATGATGGGCAAGCCACTGAACTGCTCTCAGTCTGTAAAATGGTCTTTCCTAATGGGCTGATGTATAGTGAGGATCCATGTGTGCTGTGCAAATATTCATGTATTAGGGTGAGGGGAGCCAGAGAGTGCCATTATAAATTGTTGGGGAAAAGTGAATCAGGAGGCAGTATTCCCAAAAGAGAAGTATCCACCCTTTGTGACACTGACCAAAGTTTGGCCGTCTAGAAATTAAAAACCTACATAAAAGTGGCCTGATTTTCAGAGATGCTAACTACCTGACTTGTGGCTGTTTGACAAGGCTGCACCTAGGCAGTCAAGTTTGGAAATTTTAGTCTACCTGTTTTTTATAGCACTCTTTGGGCACATCTACCCGGCAGGGCAAAGTTGAATTAAGATACGCAACGTCAGCTATGTCAATTGTGTAGCTGAAGTCAAAATAGCTTAATTTGGCTTTTGGCGCTGTCTACACAGCAGAAAGTTGAAGAGAGAAGACTCTTCCTTCAACTTCCCTTCCTCCTCGTGAAATGAGGGTTACAGGAGTTGGAGTGAAAAGTCCTCCAGCTCGCAATTATTTCAAAATAATGGCTTGCTGTGCAGACACGCTCTTTGTTATTTCAGAATAACATTAGTTATTCCAAAATAATGCTGCTGTGTAGACATACCCTAGGTAGCACAGCCCATGCATCAGCTACCAACAACAAATATAGAACTGAAACCAATTTTAGCAACTTTTAGGAACTTCCTCTAGTTGGGCAGTGTGTATTGAAGGCCAGGGGAGACTAACAGCTTGTCTTCACTAGTGGAGAGAACAACACTGCTACAGTTGATGCAGTAGGTCTTGGGAAGAGTGGCAAATCAATAGCAGAGTGCTTGACCAGAGAGTGTCTTACTCAGCACAGTGAAGACACCGGCATAAGTTGACCTAAACGATGTCAACACTAGCTACATTATTCATATAACTGGAGCAGTGTAACTTAGGGCATGTCTTCACTTCCTGGAAGATTGATGCTGCAGTGATCGATCTTCCAGAGTTCGATTTAGCAAAGACCAGCTAAACTGAATGCTGAAAGCACCCCTGTTAATGCTGGTACTCCTCTAATCATGAGAGTACGGGAAGTCGATGGGAGCATTTGGTCCCAGTGATCTTCTGCTGGGAAGATGGTGCCAATTAACGTAGTTGGATTTGTATATCGTAATTCAAACTTCTGCATAGCTATAGTCATGGTCTTCAGTTAACTTAGGGAAAATCATCTTGCTCAAGGAGATTTGTTTTTTTAAAAAAGCCAAAATCCAGAACAAAACAGATTTGGCAACATTGAACTTTTCTTCTTTTTCTGTAACTTAGTATAACTGGAACCCTGAAGCATTTTTAGCTTTGATCAGAAACCAAAATCATAGAAGCTAGGTATATCAGTGGATTTACATGCATATAAGCTTTGTTCTTGTGAGATTTTCAACACTTTGCTGATGTCTTATGTGCATGTAAAGCCACTGATTTCAAGGCAGTCAATCCTGATTTAAACCACTGTCAGGGTGTGGCCTTACCTGATTAGAACATTTGACATTTGATTAATCTGTGGTACTTGGCAAGTGAGGGTTATTGCCAAATGGCCCTTGGGAAGACCTATTGGGAAAATGTGTAAATGATAAGTGATCTATTTCACTGGTTAAAGTTGAACTTTGAAATGCAAACTTGCATTGTTAGAGCAGTAGAATGGTGGGTGTTTGCTCAGGTCTTGTAATGTGAACAAACGCATCTGTTGCTATAACTTTAATTCAAGATTAAAGGGATTATGATGAAACTTGATTAAGTGGTAGTATTGTTTATGTTTCCCTAAAGGTTTGATAAACTATATAGAACTGTTTAATGGAGAGATGGGGAATCTTTTTTGTGTCAAGGGTCACTGACCTACAAAAAAAATTAGTTGGGAGCACAAGTGAGAGGCAAAACAAACAAACAAATACACAAAACCCCTCACTGACTTGTCCCCCAAGTGAGAAGGAGGAAAAAATAATACTCCCTTCAAGTTGGTAGGGGGAGACATTGAAGCTCAGGGCTTATCCCCAAGGATAACTGTTCTAGTGGATTTTGTAGTCTCCCTAGATTCTGGGTTGAGGCCTAAAATGCGGAGTTAGTGAATGGGCTGCAAGAGGGTAGGAGAGCAGGGTCTGGGCAGGAGCTAGAGTGCAGGAGTGGGCTGGGGGTGAGGTTGAAGGGTCTGGGAGGGAGCTAGAATGTGGAGCAGGTTGGGATGTGTGGTATGGAAGGGAAATAGGGTGCAGGAGCAGGCTGGGGTGGAGAGTCTGAAAGGGAGGAAGGAAGGGTGCAGGAAGGGGCTGAGGGGGACAGCAGGGTTTGGGTAAGAGGTGAGGTGCAGGAGCAGCATGGGAGTATGGGGTCTGGGGGAAAGGGTGGGAGGCTGCAGCAGTGTGTTCGCAGTGTGCATTCTGGAAGGGAGTGAGGGTGTAGGAGCAGGATGGGTGTGTGGGGTCCGGGAGGAAAAGAGGTTGCAGGAAGGGGTGGTGGTGCAGGATCTGGGTGGCAGGGAGAGAGCAGGAGTGTGAGGGTGGTGGTGTGGGGTCTGGGAAGCAGGGTGCAGGAACAAGGTGGGGGTGTGAGGTCTGGGAGGGAGGAAAGGTGTGGGAGGAGTTCGAGAAGGGGGGGCACCTAACACACACTCTCAGGGGGCATAGATGGCTCCATGTGCCATTGCACTTGCAGGCACCACCCTCCGGTGTCCACATTGACTGCAATTGCCAGTCAATGGGAGTGACAGGAGGCAGTGCCTGCAGAAAACACTTTCCTGTAGTGCACACAACCATCTCCTACCCCCATCAGGCAGAGCCCACAGGCTGACTGTGGCCCGCAGCTTTCCTTCACCCGCTGAGGTGGGCAGGGGGCAAGCTTCACAGGCCAGACAATGGGCCTCATGGGCCATAGGATCCCCTCTTCGGTTTAATGAATAAATTCCTTTATGCTAATTGCCCCCATGTTTGGGAAACAGCCATTACATCAAAAAAGCCTAGTGTGTGCTCCCAGGACAAGGGACAGGCTCCTTTTTTGGACAGGCTCCTTTTTTGGTCTCAGATCTGCTTGGCTGCTCCTGGGGAAAGCTGCAAGCCATACAAAATTAGATCCCAGGATATCTGGGTGCCCTTTAATGGATAATGACTTAGGGGCTCTGATCTGCTTGAGGTTTCATACAGGGGAAACCTAAGCCACAAGGATTGAGGTCCCAGTCTTTGGCTGGAAGTACCCTGCATATGAATCCTGAACTATAACCATGGTGCACTGCAAGATCCTAAGATCACCTCAGATCACCATCTCTATTACGTAACTGGACCTCAAGAATTGAACTCTTGTCTGTAAGTAAACTGATCTTTTCACCAATTTACTCTTTTCTTTTTAAATAAATGTTAGTTTATTTCATAAGAATTGGCTCTAAGCATGCATTTGGGATAAGGTCTAAAATACTTATCGCCCTACAAAGGTAAAGTGTCTGACCCTTTTGGATTGGTAGCACTTTATTTGGTTGGGGTGTCTGCATGGTGGCCCAAGGCTGGGCATTTTAACAAAACTGTGAGGTTAGAAGGCTTCTGAGAGTGTGTCTATACTAGCCCCCTAGTTTGAACTAGGGAGGCTAATGTAGGGATTCGAAGTTGCAAATTCTTGGAATGAGGTGTGACAGTTAACTCAAACTAAGGACTTGGTTCGAGTTACTGTTTGACTGCCACGGGCAGTTAGTTCGGACCAAGGGGATTTAAAAATGGCGCCCGGATGGGAAGATGCAAATAAAGCCCGGGATATTTAAAACTTCGAATGCCAACATTAGCCTCCCTAGTTCGAACTAGGGGGCTAGTGTAGACATAACCTGATTGACCAATGAGACAATACAGAAGCTGTTTTCTGCTGGCTTTGTTGCCATCCCATTTCTTGCAGTGCACCCTAATTGAGTGACTTCTAGGACCCAGCTTATCACAAAGGGAGAAAAGAATTGGACCTACTGGTGCAAGTCCCTCCTTAGTTATTCCTGTTCAACTTCATTGAAGTCAGATGTTCCACTGGGACTTCTGATCTTCAAGTAAATCTGCCACAGTTCAGAAACTTCTGCCCTCTTCCCTTGATTCTAAATTTTCTCTGCCCAAAGCAATTAGTTTTGATAATTAAATCATATTGTTATTTGTAAGCAAGAATTAAGAGAAGTGTTCTTGAAGGGGAGGATGTGTTTGAAAAACAGTGTCCAGTTCCATCACTGTTTTCCCTTGTTTGCTAGAATTTAATGAATTCTTCATTTGCTGTTATAAACTAAATATTTCCTTTGAGTCCAATTAGCACAGCTGAAAGAAAAAACAAAGCAAGCACTGTTCAGCATGCATCAATGTAATGGAAAATCAGTTCTTTTATTCGAGCTTTAATAACTGCAGCTTGATTAGGAGGGGAACCTATGAAAAGAGAGAGAAAGAGAGAGAGAGAGAGAGAGAAAAGGAGAAGGCCTGCCAAATTAGTTCTATAAGAATTCTCAACCTGTCTGCTCTCTGGCTTACTATTCAAATGCTAATTGAGCCTTTTTGTTAAGAGAATGGGTAATCATGGAAGACAAAAAACAGACCCAAAAAAACGAATGAAATATTACACCTTATCCATACCAGCACAGAATCCCACTGATAAGCATTAAAAGTCTTTATGTTTTACATTCATTGGTCTTTTTTATTTTTTATTGAAAAGCTTATAATTAATTTAATACATTAAAATATAACATAATAAAATAATAAATAATAGCGTGGGTTCTTTTGAACAATAAACCCAGTCATGTTATAATTTGATAAGAGGATTTACATTCACAGTTATAAACATGAAAGTGGACCACGAGACTGGATGAAGGCAATGTTTTAATTCTTAAAAATTAATTACATGGCATTATTCTTATCAGTACACAGGATGCATTAATTATACAATTAATAATAAGATGAAAGGGATTTTTTCTCAAACCTTAATTCACATGGGGGCATTTGGTTTTATCCCCACAATTGTCCTTCAGGCATTTCTATAATCTTCTTACTATGCAAAGTCAAGACCTTAAACCGGTTAGTGGAAATAGTGAATGGAGTGGATCTTTGTTACTTTACAGTCAGTACTTATACATATTATAGCTTCTCCATGTAATTGGGATCTAAAGTGTAACAGGTTTATCTCAAGGTCTACATAATATTAAAAGGGAGTATGTACACCCTGTAGATAGCTAGTATAGGTGATTCCAATTGTAGATGCACTTCACTAGGGTGCTTAATCTGCTTCTGTGCATAATTGCCCCTTACTTACAATGTGGGGCCTGAATCTGATTCCAGTGAAAGTTTGCTATTTTCTTTGGTTGGATCAGAATCAAGCTCTTGATCTCATTACACTAGGAACTAAATTTAGATTTGGATTAATTTAACAGAATTGCATCAGGACTGATTTCTACTTTATGTGTATCTGCTCCAAGTATTTGCAACCTAAACCCACAATTTGACTATTTGGTTCCAAATGCAGCTCTTAATTGCTTATAATCACACTGGTAAATGAATGGCTGCCACATTGCACTAGAAAAATCAGAACCAAGTATAACAAATAAGACATTGATCCTGGACTAGAACTTCTTCAAACAGTCTTTTATGCTCAGCCATGTTGGCTTTTCTGAGACTGCTTTTGGGTGCTAAGGGATGTCTACACTGATTAAATTGCAGGATTAACCCAAGCTAAAATAAATAATTTCATACAGTGAACACAAGTACATAGACTAAAACTGGTAAATTAATGGTTGTATTTTGTTATTAAATATTTTCTTGTTTTCTGTTTTACAATGAACAGGAATTATATGTAGTACTTGACATGCTATTTTCAAAGCTGAAATGAATAGTGTACAGCTACATTAGAAAATAATTGCAGTACAAAACTTAGCTGTAATGTTCTCCATTTCCTTTTTGGTTATGAATTACACCTCTTAATATGTGTTCTAAAACAAGCTTTATACTGCAAATAAAACTGGTATAGGTGTACATCTTGTATACTGGCTATTATTTTGTTCCATACAAATGCTTCTTTCTTTAATTGCCTCACTTCATGCCATTACCTACTTTTTCTTGTTTTCATACTTTAGGCCTATGTGAAGCCCCCTGGCTGCTCATGTGCATTGAGCATGTAATGTGGTAAATCTTCTCTGCACTTGTAAAACACTAGGTGATATCATTCTTTCAATCATTTTGAAATAATTTTTTCAATAATTGGAAAGCTCAGTAGTGTGTGTTTCCTGTACACTATAGCCCAAATCCTCACAATTCCTTAGGGCATGGGTCTGTGTTACGAGCGCAAAAGTCATTCATTCTGACGCTGCTTTTTCAGTAGGGTAGTTTTATCATTTTTCCTATGGCTCTTGATCATATGTCTACACTTAACATACTTGGCCCCATAAGATTATTTTTATGACATTAAAAGAGCCTGTATTTCACTGAATAAGTTCAGAAATTCATTTTTTACCTCAGATTTACCTGCATTGTTATTTATAATACAGTGTATTGCAGTAGAATCAAGTGGTAACAATTAGGATCAGGCCTCATTGTGCTAGGCACCACACAAACAGATGGAGACTTGGCTTCTGCCAAAAAGAGTTAGCAGTCTTCTTTAGGATAAAGCACAACAGGAGAGTGTTACAGACACAGAATTTAATGCTCAGCAGTCTGGTCCTCACCTCACAAAACAGGTAAGCACATGTTTACCTTTAGGCATGGGAGCTGTACAGTTGAGCTTAACAAGAATTGCTAATATATATGTACTTTCCTGGAGCAAGGTTAGAAGGTTCACACCTTACTGGCATGAGCTCATAACAAGGAAAGAGGGAGGAAAGATGAAGATAACAGTAATAGAAGGGTGAAAAGTCTCAGAGGGGTAGCCATGTCAGTCTCTGTCTGCAAAAACAAGGAGTTCTGTGGCACCTTAGAGCTTGTCTATGGTATGTAGAAGATCGACAGTGCTGCAGTTTATCTTCTGGGGTTTGAATTAGTGGGTCTAGTGAAGACCCACTAAGTTGAACTGAGAGGACACTCCTGTCTGCTCTGGTAGTCTTGCTCCTCACAAGCAGGAAGGGAAGTTGCAGGAGTGTTTGCACCCACCGACCTCCCGCTGTGTGGATTATGCCAAAATGCAATTTAAGATACTTCAACTCTAGCTACATAATTTATGTAGCTGGAGTTGTGCAACCCACCTGGAAATCCAGGAACATATCACCTGTACATTTTCACATATGCCTCTGCTTCCCAAAGTGCCTTGTCTGTCAGTCCTATTCTGAAAATACTATAAGTAAATGACTGTTATCTAGAAAGATATTAAATCCAACAGAAACTCTTCTGATAATGCTGCCTCAGCCTCTCTGAGACTGAATTCTTACATACCTATGTGTCTGATCTCACTGTCATTTATCCTCCTCATCCCCTGTGTAAGAAAAAAAACATAAAAACCTTTTCATCCAATTTACTTGGAGTCAACTGTTTGTGAACACTTAGTTAACTCAGTGAAAATCTAGTCAATCTGCTATTCCTGGAAGTCTTTAATACCAGGAATGTCTTAAGTCCAATAAGATTGGATTCAGGAATGTCTGAAGTCCAACAAGATAACAGGCTAGAGAAGGTTGAATGGATTTTTACCTCTATGCTGCTCTGAGGGGATTATGGAAACCTGATGCAATGATGAGAGAATCAGGGCTAGAAATCTGTGTGCACATGTGCACACATGCATGCACCTATTTTACACAGTTTGCAGATCCCATCAATCTAAAGCTGAGCAGGATTTTGGCTTTTTCTATATACATTGCAGAAAAAAATTCAGTTTATAGGTAGGCCACTGAAACTTCCTATAATTAAAAGGCTTATTAAGACTGCTCATACCCTACTCTATTTTTTCTCTTAGCATTACCAATTTTTTTTTCAAAAATGAAAATATTCATGTCAGCTATCTATTAAATGACAGTACCAAATAGCAACTTTCTTCTCGAAAATGTGTGGAAAGTCAGCACATTTGCTTCACAGGAGCTCCTGTGAACATTTTTGGCTTCATCAATTTTTCATGAGTTTGCACCATACTGAGATGTACTTTGAGTTTTGTGTTTGAACAAACCCACTATCTCAAAGAAGATCATAGTCAGAATGGCTGAAATTCACCTGGGCTTGCTTCAAAACCATGGAAAACTGCAGATGTGCATTATTTCAAAGGAAGATGGCTTTGAGACATAAAGCTGAGCTCTGTAGTGTTCTGTCTCCATAAAGTGCTTTAATATGCCCATCATTGGATGTTTATGATAGTACCAATTGCTCCCAGAGTTCATGGATGTTTGGATTCAGGATTTTCTGCACATTCTGTAACAGATGTCTTCAGAAACTAGAGTGATGGAGGGGAGGAGGAGCATAGTCTACACAGAAAGAGACCCAACTGAGAAGTCAGAGCTGGGTGCGGCTATTCAACAAATTTGGATATTTTCAGGTTCAAGGGTAGAGCCCCAAAAGCACCTGACAGGGTCTTGAAAGCCTTCTGATTAATCTATTTTGACCTAAGTCCTAAGCACCAAGTTTGTATAAAAAATTAAAACTAAAAATAAAACCTCCAAACCATACCCTCTACACATATATTTGTGCCTGTTATTAGTTTAAATGCAAGCCTTTTGCATAAATCTCAACTATCCATCTGGGAGAACAGTTTAGAGATAAAAAATACTGCATAGCATAACTAATTTGTTTTTTTCAGATTGTGATCTGCCCAACTGCAGTATTTTTAGGCCTCCTGTCTCTGTTCAGACATGATTGTTTATAAAAATGAAGAAAATATTCTTGTATTTTAGACAAGACTTTGATTCTGATCTTACTAATACATATGTAAATCAGGAGTTGCTCCATTGAAATCAATGAGATTACTCCAATGTATGACAGATGGGAGGGAGATTAGAATAAGGGGCCATAACAAACAATGCCTCCCGTCTTCAGATAATTCAGCATAAGTTTACAAAACATCCAGTTATTTCTGGGATTGACTCTAAGGTCATGTTTTCACTACACTTAAGATCAACAGGTCTAGTGAAGACCTGCTAAATTGAATTTAGAGGGCATCTTGTCGGCACCGGTACTCCTGCTCCTCACAAGGAGTAAGGGAAGACAATGGAAGCATTTGCTCTCATCAACCTACAGCTGTGCGTATGGCATGGAAACTCAATTTAAGGTAAGTTGATTCCAGCTACGTAATTAATGTATCTTAATTCAACATTGTGCTGTAGTGTAGACAAAGCTTAAGAATTGTATTCAATATTCTTGTAACCATGTTGATTCCACAAAATTACAGAGACAAAGTGGGTGAAGTAATAGCTTTTATTGGAACAGCTTCTGTTGGTGAAAGAGATAAGATTTTGAGCTTATACAGAGCTAACCGGCAGAAGACCTGTGTGTAAATTCAAAAGCTAGTGTGTCTTACCAACAGAAATTAGTCCAGTAACAGATATTACCTCACCTACTTTGTCTCTGCAGGAGTTTTAGTCAGTTCCAAACAGACATGATGTCTAATATTCAGTAACACATTTTTTACTCCTTCTGTATTAATGTAAAGCTTCATTTCACTTCAACTTTCACTAATAGTTCATTATTTCCTATTCTTCTAGAAGTAGCATGTGCTAAGGGTAACAGTCATACCATGAATGACTAAGAGTTCAACTGCAGTCTTAAATTAATACAGTAATATTCAATGCTATGAGTATTTTGTGCTCTCTGACAGAATGACAAACATTTTGAACATGAATATAACAAGGAACAGCTAGTATTCTTGTTCATGCACTAATATCTTTGTTCTCTAATGAGTATTAATATTCACACAAAGAACAGACACTTTTCAAATATTCATGCAACATGAAATCCCAGTGAGATGAATATTTCTTCAAAATAAAAGAGAATAATAAAGGGCATGAACTTAATCACATCGAACAGCTATTGAATACTAGCATGGGGCATAGGAAGCAAGGTTTCAACTCCACGTTCTGTCATAGATGTTATGCATGATCTTGGGCAAGTCATTTAGACTCTCTGGGCATGTCTACACTATGGAGGAGGTTAATATTCTGTCCCTGTGCCCTGCAGTACCCCTTCTGGCACAGTATGGCATTCCATGCACTCACTGCCTCAGTTTTCCCTTTCAGGAAGCCAATAATTACACTTCAGGTCCCCTTGACCTGACATTACCATTCCTGGGGCATGTTTATTACAAAATCTCAGATAAAATAGTCCATAACAGAAGTCCCAAATAAACAAAGTTCTTCTGACTTTAATAGTTCCTCTAAACTCTAAAGTCTGCCTGTTGAGTTGTATTCTTATGTTCCTCCAGGTTCTCCCCATCTCTGTGTCTTTCCTTGTGGAGAGACTTCTAGCCCTTCTCCTGAAACTGGGTAATTCAGACAATTATTATCCTTCTCCTGAACCAGGAATCTACAGCTTGACTCCTAAAGCTGAGTTGTAATTCAGTCCTGTTTGGGCCTTACCAGCTTCATGTAGCCCCACTTAGTCCTCAGCCTCTGAGAATCTGGAGCCATCTCTTGCTCCTGTCTGCTTTGTTATGAGGGAACAGGCTCAATATATGCTAGTAACCATCTCCACGTTCATTCTTGATTATTAATGTGAAAATAGAGCCTTCATCCACCCTCCTCTCCCTGTTCTTTAAATATACAAAGATAGGATTTTCTTCCAAGTGCCACTCATTCCCAGAACCATTTTCTCTTTATCCATATCCCTCTTAGGTCTTTGTGTGGACCTTTCAGACCCTTGAGTGGGCACATAAAGTGACTAGATGGGTTGACCACTAGCTACTACTGCCTTTAGATGCTGAACTAGAAGGGAAGGTTTACCCCATACCACCATCCATGGTTTCATTTTGGCCTTTCTTCTTCTGTCTTCTCTACATAGTCTTGTTTTGGACTTCCATGCAGCAGATAAGGGTCTTATCAAATTGTCCTATTTTAACTAATTATCATTGGCAGGTCAAACAGGATGCAAACCGCCCTCAGCCCTGCCTATGAGTCACCCCAACTGAGCATTTTTGCACAAAAATGATAAATTTGAGTATAAACTAAAAGGGAATAGCCTATTTTCATGTGTTCTTCCTAAATTGTAGCCTTGGCAGCCTACAATGAAACATTTCCTGGTGCTGACAAATACTACTGAGAACTATATAAATATTGGAAACCTATCTAGGCTACGAGCAGTGAGGGAGATAATTTGATGATAATGTTTTTAATATCTTTTGCCATTTAGCACTTGGTCATTTCATGTTTTTAGAGGAGAATAGATTACCCAGCCTTTCTTAGCTAAAGAAGCAAGCTTTTCAAATATTTCCCAGACAGCCATCAATAGAAAGAGTGCAGTATTGAGCTTTCTCTGGCCTTTGAATTTATAGGAAGATAGCAAGTGTAATGTGTCTGAATTGGAACAAAATGACCCAGGGTGGCTTTTAGCAGCATTACATTTTACAAAAAGTTATAAATTTATGGAGCACAGAAAAATAATTTACATTGCCAGCATTACTAGTTAATGAAGCATTCACTGTGTACTAGCCATCACTAAAAGCTTTGATATCCCTCCAAACAGAGGTGTCAGTTGGAAGGCTGATCTCTGCATTTGCAGAGCAGTGTGGGTGCATGTGTAGGGAAGAGGGTTCTTGTAACCTGGACAGCATAGCTGGCTGAGGGGAAAAGGGCTGCTCCCACCCAGAGCACGTGACTGTATGGGGAACTGAGGGTATGTCTTCACTAGCTCGTTAATTCGAGCTAGGTAGGCAAATCAGGGAACCGGGGTTGGAAATGAAGCCCGGGATTTAAATATCCCGGGCTTTATTTGCATGTTCCCGTCCGGCCACCATTTTTAAATCCCCCTTAGTCCGAATGAACTGCCCGCGGCTTCACGTGGCAGTTTAAATTTAATCTGAACTAAGTCCTTAGTTCGGATTAACTGCTACTCCTCGTGGAATGAAGAGTAACAGTTAATCTGAACTAAGGATTTAGTTCAGATTAACTTTAAACTGCTGTGTGTAGCTGCGGGTAGTTCGTTCGGACTAAGGGGGATTTAAAAATGGCGGCCGAATGGGAAGATGCAAATAAAGCCCGGGATATTTAAATCCCGGGCTTCATTTGCAACCCTGGTTCCCTGATTTGTCTACCTAGCTCAAATTAATGAGCTAGAGTAGACATATCCTGAGTGTTTGTCACTACAAGGTTGGAAAGTTTCAGCAGCAAAAGCAGGCAGAGGTGGCTGAAGCGGCTTGCCAGTGAGGAGTGAGGAAAGCTTGTCAGCCACATGCAATTTTCAAGGAAGTCCTAAGTGAGTGATGAGAGGCAGAACTGACAGAGCAGTGTCTCCCAAATGGGTCTTCTCTTATGAGACTGCAGTTATGGCAGTGCCCCTCCGATGCGTAGAAATTGTCTTTCTGCTGAAGCTTTACCTTTTTATGAATATGAATATATATGCAATGAAAATAAAGCAATTTTGTACTTTGTATGCAAAACAGATGGGAAAAATCCTCAGCTCCCAGTTCAACCATTGTAAATCAGGAGTGACACTGGTACGAGTGTAGAAGCAGACCAAATGGATCTACAAAGAGAGAAGCCTGTTTCAAGAGACCAGCCAAAGAACTGAATAAAATTACCCATATAATTAAGATGATTTTTCTACTGTAAGTGAAGCAGAATTGTGCTCCATACATTTGGGAATAATATGGTACAGTTTTTCAACATAAGAAGGTTCTACTTAGAGTCTTCCCTTGTGTAGTTTTTCCTGCAGTTCTCTCTTATGCATAGCACCCAGCTGTGTTCATAGCCATGAAAATGCAACACAAAACATGAAATCTAGTCTACCCTTTCTCTCCCCAAAATCTGTTTTTGTGCTCTTTTACCACCCTATAGCACACAGATTTCACAGGGGAGACAGGGAAGAGCAGCATTTCTCAAATTTGGCCTGGGCCCAGAAGAGAGTTATTTTAGGGAGATTGCATTGTTGTGACCCTTACTTTTGTACTGCCTTCAGAGCTGAATGGCTGAAGAATAGTAGCTGTTGGATAGACACCCAGCTTTGAATGCAGCACCTGGCCAGCAGCAGTTCAGAAGTAAGGGTGGCAATACCATACTATAGCATCCATACTTCTGCACTGTGGCTGTTGATAGCTGTGCCTTCAGAGCTGAGCTCCCAGCAAGCCGCCACTGCTCTCCACATGCCCAACTCAGAAGGTAGTGACACTATCAGAAGCAGAACAGAAGTAAGGACTGTAGTATTGCAATTCTCCTCCCCCAAAAACATTTTTGGGGTCAGGATCCCTACAATTGCCACAGTGTAAAATTTCCACACAATGCTGTTTCTAACCCCTTGCTAAAGCCATGTCACCACAAGTACCAGGAAGTCCTGTCCCTGCAGCTCCCATTGGCCAGGAATTGTGGCCAATGGAAGCTGTGGGGGTAGTGCCTGAAGGTGAGTGAGAGGCAACATAGAGTCTCCTCTGTGTCCCCACCCCCTTGGGAACTGCTCCAGGTAAGCATCTCACACCTCAATCCCCTCCTCAGTGCCAAGCCCTTTCTAACACCCAAGGCCCCTCTCAAACTGCACATCCCAAAAATGAGTCTCCTCTTGCACCCTAACTCCTGCTCAGACCCTGTACCCCACCCTAGCTTCCTGCCCTGAGCTGCCTCCAACACTCCAACTGCATGGTCCCAACCTGGAGCCCCTCTCCTGCATGCCAAACACCACCCCTGCATCCCATCCCCACCCCAAAGCCCCCAGCCAGAGCCTTCATCCCCACAAACCTGAGCCACCTCCCACAGATAGTCCACATACAGATATCGCACGTGAATCTGTGAAAGTATTTTATTCATTTATAAATTATTGCCTAAAACAATAAGGGGCAAACAATTAAATCTTTCCACAGGTGGATTGTCCAAGGAAACTTGGAAATGGCGGAGATGCTCAATGACTTCTTTGTTTCGGTCTTCACCGAGAAGTCTGGAGGTGTGCCTAACGTACTGAATACAAGCAGAGAGAGGGTAAGTTTAGAAGATAGGATACACAAAGAACAAGTTAAAAATCACTTAGGAAAGTTAGATGTCAGCAAGTCACCAGGTCCTGATGAAATGCATCCCAGGATACTCAAGGAGCTGATAGAGGAGGTATCTGAGCCTTTAGCTATGATCTTTGAAAAATCATGGCAGACAGGGGAGATTCCAGAAGACTGGAAAAGGGCAAATATTGTGCCCATCTATAAAAAGGGGAATAAGAACAACCCAGGAAACTATAGACCGGTCAGTTTAACGTCTGTCCCAGGGAAGATAATGGAGCAGGTAATTAAGGAAATCATATGCAAACACTTGGAAGGTAATAAAGTGATAGGGAATAGCCAGCATGGGTTTGTGAAGAACAAGTCATGCCAAACTAATCTGATAGCTTTCTTTGATAAGATAACGAGCCTTGTGGATAAGGGAGAAGCGGTGGATGTCATATACCTAGACTTTAGTAAGGCATTTGATACGGTCTCGCATGATATTCTTATTGATAAACTAGGCAAATATAACTTAGATAGGGCCACGATAAGGTGGGTGCATAATTGGCTGGATAACCGTAGTCAGAGAGTGGTTGTTAACGGTTCTAAATCCTGCTGGAAAGGGATAACAAGTGGAGTTCCTCAAGGGTCTGTTTTGGGACCCATACTGTTCAATATCTTCATCAATGATGTAGATATTGGGATAGAGAGTACGCTTATTAAGTTTGCAGATGATACCAAACTGGGTGGGGTTGCGACTTCTTTGGAGGATAGGGACATAATTCAGAATGACCTTAGCAAGTTAGAGAAATGGTCGGAGGTAAACAGGATGAGGTTTAATAAAGAGAAATGCAAAGTGCTCCACTTAGGAAGGAACAATCAGTTCCATACATACAAGATGGGAAGCGACTGTCTAGGAAGGAGCATGGCGGAAAGGGATCTAGGGGTCATAGTGGACCACAAGTTGAATATGAGTCAACAGTGTGATGCTGTTGCAAAAAAAGCAAATATGATTCTAGGTTGTATCAACAGGTGTGTTGTAAGCAAAACTCGTGAAGTCATTCTGCCGCTCTACTCTGCACTAGTTAGGCCTCAGCTGGAGTACTGTGTCCAGTTCTGGGCGCCACATTTCAAGAAAGATGTGGAGAAATTGGAAAGGGTACAGAGAAGAGCGACAAGAATGATTAAAGGTTTAGAGAACATGACCTATGAAGCCAGGCTTCATGAACTGGGCTTGTTTAGTTTGGAAAAAAGAAGATTAAGGGGGGACATGATAGCGGCTTTCAAATATCTAAAAGGGTGTCACAAGGAGGAAGGAGAAAATTTGTTCCTCTTGGTTTCTGAGGACAGGACAAGGAGTAATGGGCTTAAAGTGCAGCAGGGGAGGTTTAGATTGGACATTAGGAAAAAATTCCTAACTGTCAGGGTGGTCAAATATTGGAATAAATTGCCAAGGGAGGTGGTGGAATCTCCCTCTCTGGAGATATTTAAGAACAGGTTAGATAGACATCTGTCAGGGATGGTGTAGACGGAGCTTGATCCTGCCTTGAGGGCGGGGGGCTGGACTCGATGACCTCTCGAGGTCCCTTCCAGTCCTATGATTCTATGATTCTATGATTACTCCTAAGAGTAGTCTTGTCGAACTTATGGCCTTTTGCAAGAATCGTAAGATGGGGCCTTCCAATAAGACAAGTTGCTCTTTGTATGTTTTTCCTCTAGGAAACTAATAACAAATCCCATTCAAACCAAATGAATTAATTTACATCTTTTAAAAAAATATTAATTTTGTATTTCGAAAAACTCTAGTGGATTATGACAGCTCCTTTCCTTGGCAATGTACTTTCCATTCAGTCATCTGTCTCTCTTTATCCTCACCCCTAATTTTCAGAAATATTTCACATCTCTCATCCCCCAAGTTTTGTTTCCCTGTGACTCCACTATCCAGTGTTTGATTCTTTCTTTTTAGCCTTTCAGAAATATACTTGTGCTCTGCCATCTGCCCAATGGCTGTTCCAGGCTCATTCTGTATCAGTCCTTTCTTGCAGGAGCTGTTAACAGGGAGTTTGGAGAGGGAATTCTTCAGATAAAGGAGGAAGCTACTACAGGGCCCTTAATAGAAGTGGTCTGTCTGTAGTGTATGTGTTTGAATTTGCATTATTCTTGCTGTGTACTGAGCTTGGGGTTGGCTGGTTGGGTCTCCCACCCCTTTTTCCTCCGCACCTCTCCCTGGAGGGTATGTCAAGACTACTTGCCTCTGCCGACAGAGACATGTAAATTAGACATACCGAAATAGTCAATGAAGCAGGGATTTAAATATCCCCCACTTTATTAGAATAAAAATGGCCACCACATTGTGCCAGCTCAGCTGTTTGTCTGCACAAACCGGCAGTCAAGACGGGGATCAGTAGACAAGGAAAGCCTTTGCCGACCGATCCTGTAAACCTTGTATGCCAGGTGGATGAGGTAGACGAAGCTTTCTTCAGAAAACTGAGAGAAGCTTCCAGATCGCAGGCCCTAGTTCTCATGGGCGACTTTAATCAACCTGACATCTGTTGGGAGACCAATACAGCAGCACACAGACAATCCAGGAAGTTTTTGGAGAATGTTGGGGATAACTTCTTGGTACACGTGCTGAAGGAACCAACCAGGGGCCATGAGCAGCTTGACCTGCTGCTCACAAACAGGGAGAAACTAGTAGGAGAAGTAGAGGTGGGTGGACCTGGGAAGCAGTGAGCATGAGATGGTAGATTTCAGGATCCTGACCAAAGGAAGAAAAGAGAGTAGAAAAATACACACTCTGGACATCAGAAGAGCAGACTTTGACTCCCTCAAAAGAACTGATGGGCAGGATCCCATGGGATGCTTACATGAAGGGGAAAGAAGTCCAGGAGAACTGGCAGTATTTTAAAGAAGCCTTATTAAAGGCACAGGAAGAAACCATCCAGATGTGCAGCAAGAAAAGCAAATATGGTAGGCAAACAGATTGGCTTATCGGGGACATCCTTGGTGAGATTAAACACAAAAAGGAAGCTTACAAGAAGTGGAAACTTAGACTGATGACTAGGGAGGAGTATAAATATATTGCTCGAGAATGCAGGGGACTTATCCAGAAGGCGAAAGGGCAATTGGACTTGCAGATAGCAAGGGATGTGAAGGGTAACAACAAAGGGAAGACTCACAAGGAGGAACGATAAAGAAAGGAGGACCACTGATTCAGATGGAGAAGGCAGGGAGATCAACTGGTTATATAAGGTGTTTGTACACCAGTGGAAGAAGCCTGGGAAACAAACAGGAAGAATTAGAAGCCCTGGCCCAGTTAAAGAACTATGATTTGATTGGAATAACAGAGACTTGGTGGGATGACTCGCATAACTGTCATGAAAGAGTATAAATTGTTCAGGAAAAAGAGGGTGGGAAGAAAAGGAGGAGGATTTCCACTGTATGTAAGAGAGCAGTATGATTGCTCAGAGCTCCAGTACTTAGAGGGAGAAAAGACTGTTGAGAGGCTATGGGTTCAATGCAGAGGTGGAAGCAACAGGGGTGATGTTGTGCTTGGTGTCTTCTATAGACCACCGGATCAGGTGGATGAGCATGTTAGTAATAAGAGGGTGATCAGAGAGGATGTGGGGCCATTACTGGTTGAGGGAGCTAACCTAGTGACAGATGATGTGGGAAAAGCTGAAGTACTCAATGCTTTCTTTGCCTCTATATTCACAGACAAGGTCATCTCCCAGACAAATGCAGTATGTGAAAGAGGTGGAAAGCCCTTAGTGAGTAAAGAACAAGTTAGGAACTATTTAGAAAAGCTAAACATACACAAATCCATGAGTCCAGACTTAATGCATCTGAGGATACTGATGGAGTTGGCAAATGTCATTGCGGAGCCTTTGGCCATTATCTTTGAAAACTCGTGGAGATCAGGAGAGATCCTGGATGATTGGAAAAAGGAAAATGTAATGCCCATCTTTAAAAAAGGGAAGAACAATCCAGGGAACTACAGACCGGTCAGCCTTACCTCAGTCTCCAGAAAAATCATGGAGGGGATCCTCAAGCAATCCATTTTGAAGCACTTGGAAGAGGGGAAAGTGATCACGAATAGTCAACATGAATTCACGAAAGGCAAGTCATGCCTGATCAATCTGATTAGCTTCTATGATGAGGTAATTGGTTCTATGGATATGGGAAAGTCAGTGGATGTGACTTTAGCAAAGTTTTTGATACGGTCTCCCACAATATTCTTGCCAGCAAGTTAAGGGAGTATGGATTGCATAAATGGACTGTAAAATGAATAGAAAGCTGGCTAGACTGTCGGGCCCAATGTATAGTGATCAATGGCTCAATGTCAGGTTGGTGGTCGGTTTCTAGCGGAATGCCCGAAAGCTCAGTTCTTGGACTAGTTTTGTTCAACATCTTTATTAATGACCTGGATGTGGGGATGGATTGCACCCTCAACAAGTTTGCAGATGACACTAAGCTAGGGGGAGAGGTAGATATGCTGGAGGGCAGGGATAGGGTCCAGAGTGACCTGGACAGATTATAGGATTGGGCTGAAAGAAATCTGAGGTTCAACAAGAACAAGTGTAGAGTCTTGCATTGGGGATGGAAGAATCCCAAGCATTGTTACAGTCTGGGGACCGAATGACTAAGTATCGGTTTAGCAGAAAAGGACCTGTGAATTACAGTGGATGAGAAGCTGGATATGAGTCAACAGTGTGCCCTTTTAACCAAGAAGGCTAATGGCATATTAGGGTGCATTGGGAGGAGCATTGCCAGCTGATCTAGTGAAAGGGTTATTCCCCTTTATTTGGCTCTCGTGAAGCCACATCTGGAATATTGTGTCCAGTTCTGGGACCCCTACTATAGAAAGGATGTGGACGCATTGGAGAGGGTCCAGTGCAGGGTGACCAAAATGATTAGGAGGCTGGAGCACATGGCCTATGAGGAGAGACTGAGGGATTTGGGTTTGTTTACTCTGCAGAAGAGACGACTGAGGGGGATTTGATAGCAGCCTTCAACTTCCTGAAGGACAGCCTTCAACATCTGCCAATGTTTTCAAGGCAATAAAATGTCTGATTTTCTGTTCTTGAAACAATTTTCATAAATAAATCTGTTTATGATCCCAAGAAAATCAAACCTGTTTCTGCCTGACTAACATCATTTCCAAAAGCTAGAAAACAAGTATAGGATACCATAAGATTTCATTACTACATTGCACCAATACCACAGCAATGAGGGACATATAAATACATAGATCTATTGGTTTTAGAGGCTCCAGTTGTACACTGCCCAATCAGCTCGGATCTGGAAAAACATACAGTCCCTGCACCAAGTAACTTAGTGCAGACAAAGGATGAGGAAAGGGGCATAACATATAAGCAAAGTGATTGGAATGGCGATGGGCATTCATTTATCTCATTCCTTTTCAATGTAATGTAGTCTCTTTTATCTTTTGGTTCAATGCAAGTGATTTACTGTATTTAGTTTTTAAAATTTCTGCCTTTTCAGTTTTACTTGACTGGCTAGCAAAGGAAATTAGTAACAGAGCAGAAAATATTTCAGCTCCAGATTCACTTCACCTCAGGGGAGCAAAATTTGTTACCGTGTGACAGCCATTCAGGTAGTCATTCAGGTAGTTCCAAGTGAGAAGTTTGTACCATAAAAGCCATGGGCTCAAGGTGGTATCCTAGTGGATAGTGACAACAGACATTAAAACCCGCATAGGTATGGCTGATGGACTTCTTTCCCTTCAATGTTGTCCCTCTTGTTAGTAATTAGATACATCTAGACAGTGCGTCCATGCTTGTTATGCTGTCACTATGTGATTGACCTGTACTAATGTGAGTAATCCTGCTGAATACAATAAGATGATTTGAGTGGGACTAAGGGTTTGTATGATCATGCCTTGAAATGATAATTTTCTCCATGTTTGTGTAGAGCAGAAATAGTTGGGCACATAAATGTGAAGCATATAGATTGCATATGTACATATTTCTGACTTTGACTACAAAATTTTATTTCATGCTTTTGTGTTCCTGTATTTCTACCATCAGGAAGTAAGAAAATTATGAACTTTTAGTTTGTAGTCCAAGAAAGTAGAGAGAAAAAGTGCAGTTTTGTCCGGTGCCTGTTCATGTGAACCATTTTACTAATGAAAAACCATAGCATAAGGTTAAATCTTACAACAGATCCTACCTTGCATATCTTTATTTGTGCATGGACATTTAAATTTCATTTAAATTCTTTTCAATCAATGGGCCTGAACATGGGAGCCACGATGGGAAGGATTTAGCTCCCCCTTTAAGCCTCATATTAAGTTGATATTTTACTTCCATTTTCTCCCTCTTTTGGTACACTCAATGCTCTTTTTGATTATTTGCAATTTGTGATGGTTGATTTAGGTACAGTTGTTCCAAAAGGCAGTCTCCAGTTAGTCCTAATCCAATGGAGAAACAGCAGCATGAACACTTAGTCTTTGTCTATACCAGGGAGTTATTTCAAAATAATTCCTTTTATCTCGAAATGACAAGGAGAAGCGTCCACACTACCAAGCCTGTTATTTCAAAATAAGGGGCTGGTTATTTCAAAATAATAACTCCTGCTTTCCATGATGAATAACATTTATTTCAAAATAGTTACTTTTGAAATAGCAGTAGTGTGGATGATCTCCTGCTACTATTTCAAAATAACTGCTTCCCAAGAGTCATTCAAAGTAATTACTCCCCAATGCTTCCTGGTACTCTAAGTCGAGGTAGCACATCCACACTAAGGGAACCTGCCTCGGACTAATTTTGGGGCTTTGCTGTAGTGTGGACATGCTATTTCAGAATAGTTATTTTGGGAGTTATTATTTCAAAATAAGTTATTTTGAAATAATTCCCTCGTGTCGATAAGCCCTTAGGGTATGTCTACGCTGCAGGATACATCTTATTCCGGAATGCACTCTTCTGGAAGATATATTCCAAAATAGCATATTTTGAAATAGAACATCCGCACTACAGGGAAGCCTCAAAATTAGTCTGAGGCAGGCTCCCCTAATGTGGACACGTTATCTTGATTTAGAGCCCCAGGAAGCACTGGAGAGAAATTACGTAGAATGGCCCCATGAGGAGCTATTTCAAAATAGCAGCAGTGGAGAATCCACACTGTTGCTATTTCGAAATAGCTATTTCAGAAGAGGAGTTATTCCTTGTAGAATGAGGTTTACAGAAGTTGGAATAAGCCACCCGTTATTTTGATATTATTTCAAAATAATGGAATTGCTGTGTAGATGTTTGCATTGTTATTTCAGAATAATGCTAGTTATTCTGAAATAATGGTTCAGTGTCGATGAACCCATTGAGAATGAAAACCTGATCTCATTGGAGTCAGTGGCAAAATTACCATTGATTTCAATGGAGACAGGATTTCACCTAAATATCCCCTCAAATTCAGGAAGCATCTATCCCAAATAATTCTCTTCAACTGAACAATAACAACCAAATGTGGGATAAAATAAAATAAAATAAATACATTCTGTTTCAGATTTTTTTTCCCATAAGGGAGTTGCTTTAAATGTTCAGTATGTGCCACAGTGAAAAGGGTTGCTTCTACCATGCAGGAAACTTGATATCATCTTGATATCATCTCAGGTTTCTTGATTGCACTAGGAGAGACCCAGATACATGATAAAACCTGAAATGTTTCTGAAGAGAGGATATCAACTGGATAGGGTTGTGGGCCTTCTCTGATGCTGCTAGAGGCATAGTCAGGAGCTAGAAGTAGGACTATCATGGAGGTGGAAAGAACATGGAAAGGGGAAAACAAGGCAAATCAAATTGTCTTTTAGCATGAAAACAGATGAATCCCATGTGAACACCCTTTTGGGTCAGGACCACGCAGAACAAAATGAGAATTCTTCTGCCTGGTAAATGCATATAAATGGAATATATTATATGCTTCTGATTCACTCAGAAAGGATTTGCAAGAAAGATTTTAAGAGCCAGATCTGTAGAGAATAATCCCCACCCCCATGTTTGCTTATGTAGATTTCCATGGCAGGTGTTTAATTTAAATCTAATGGTGGAAATGTTCTACTTACATGATTCTAAAGGTTTCACGACACCTTAAAGGGGTCATAATGCCTTTATATAAAAGCAACCAAATCCAGCTTTTTCCAGTCAGGCTGCAGTTTTAAAGGCACAAACCCTGTAGAGCTGAAGCTTAGTTGGTGGTGCATTTCATGTCCTTCATGTAAAGTATTCTGTCACTTTTAATTTTGTATCTTGTTTACTTTCTCTCTTACAGAAGAACTGGGACTTGTTTTTAGCAGCTCAGATTAAGTTTCCATTGATTTTTGAGATAGGAAATGGAACTTTCAGATTTCCCACATGAATTTAAAGCAAGTCAGATATTAACCTCGAGGTAAAACATCTGCCATGATGTTCAAAGAATAGACGAGCACTATCTTACTAAAAACAGCATCTGTGCTGAAACTGGAGTGCTTAGAATTTGGATTTAAAGAGCAATACAGAGTTGGGAATACATGCACATGAAGACACTAATTTAACAGTTGGAACATGCCAACTAAATAGGTTTGGAAAGATAAAGAAAAGAAGGGAAACGGAAGGACTAAATAAAGATTTGATGTTGTGAAGGGTTATATAAAATTTTAATTAACATTTATTTGGATTATTATTTATTCTGTTTTTTTTTGCCATTTAAATATTATTACTTATTTAAGAGATGTCTCTGATCACATATCCCATTTCCCCCACCTTCTCCACCAAGAAGTTCCAATCTGAATCTATTTGTGAACTTTATAATTGGCTCCCATTCCTATAGCTGTCTGAACTACAACTCTGGATAGGAACATCCACACCTTAAACTTTTAAAAAGAAGCTATTGTCATAAGCAGACCTTACCATAAAACCAGCCACTCTGGGTTATACCAAAGATCCATCTAGCCTAGTATTCTGTCTTCCAATAGTCGCCAATGCCAGATGCTCCAGAGGGAATGAACAGAACAGGTAATAATCACGTGATCCACCCCCTGACACCATTCCAAGCTTCTGGAAAACAAAGGCTAGAGACACCTTCCCTGCCCATCTTGGCTAATAGCCATTTGTGAATCTCTAACCTCTATGAATTTACCTACTTCTTTTTTGAACCCTTCATAACATCTGCAGGCATGGAGTTCTAAAAGCTGATTGTGCATTGTGTGAAAAAAATACTTCCTTTTGTTTGTTTAAACCTGTTATTAAGAATTATTATCAATATTAATCAAAGTTGTATAAAGTAGATATGTGACACGTGATGCATGCTGTAATTTGGAAAATCCAGGGGTTCATGCAACATCTGAGGAATCCAAAATGTGTTCCTTAAATCATAAGACTAAAGTTAGAAATCTTCTTTCAAAAAGTATGTTTATAGAAAATTGTTTTTTACTGAAACATAACTTTTTTTCCCACAGAAAAATTCTCTCTCTCTGCATTTAGATTACATAAAATCAAAGAAAAAATAAAGGTAAATTTTCATCAAACGTATGTGCAGAAAAAATGGTATTCATGACAAACTGCACCTAGAATTACATTTTGGATCTCACTGGTGGGATGTTCTTTTCCTTTTCATGCATTATTAGTGATCAGCTTTATTGGATTGGATGAAAAGTATAAAGTTGTCTCTAATCTATATAGCATAGAGTATGTTGGACTATTCTATCTCTGAGGCAGGGAAGAGAAAATATGTTTGAAGGTAATGAACTGTTATTTATTTACTTTTTAGAGGAAATAAGCTCTATGGGCAGTTTCATTGTTATAAAAGTAATTTCTTTCAGATTTGCATTTGGATACAATGCACTTCTGATTAGAATAAAAAGGCTGCAGGTAACTAAACTCTGGTCAATATGTTAAAATCCATTAAAGAGAGATCAATACATTGGAACATTCTTGTAAAATATTTTTGATCAACAAAGCAGACTTTGAGAAAATGCCTTTATAAATGTCTTAATCTTCCATTGCTCAATATTAAAGCTGTCTTATGTAATGATAAACTAAGTGACATTTTAGGAACTATGGAAAATTTTATTAGAAATCACAAAAATACCCTTCTAAGGTATCAGAATATCTACGAGAAGTAGGAAAGATGTAACCATGCAGTGATTTGTGCATGTCACTTACATGCTTAACCTAAATAAAAGCAGGATGACCCATTTTCAGCAGGGCCTTTTCAGTGGTAGTTCTGGAGACAGAAAAAACATCAGGCACCCAATGTTAGCTGAAATGGGCAGTCATCCTTGAAATACCAGTATCAAATCCAGAGGCAGTTCTCCAAGGAATTGAGCTATTTTTGGTAACAGACGCTAACATTTTATGAAAATGTAAAAAAAGGGATATTGGCATCTTCGTTCTTCATAATCTCCTTTTCTTTTAAGGTATCCAAAAATTTCAGACATTTTCTAATAATAATCTAAATATCGATATTTCTGTGCTTCCAGTTGAATGGAAAAAAGAAAGCTGTATTTAAAAAAAAAGAATTGTGGCTTACCCTAATGCTTACCCAAATTTTTTCTCATTTTGACAGTCTTTTAGAATTGAAAAATTAAATATATACTTATTAGAGATGAGTGAAACAATAGTCTTAGATAAACAGCCTTGAAATTAGTTTTGAGATTAAATAATCTTTCTGGTTCAAGAAACTTCAATGTCAATATGAAATTTTCTTCAAAATTATTTTTGTGAATGAAAATGTTAATGATGTTTATCACCATCTGGTGTGACAGATGCAGGCCAGTGGAGTACTGTAGAGCAGTAGGAGGCAGGTGTACTGGCCACTGGATAAACAATTTTCTGTTCCCAGAATAATCCAGAGCCAAGACTACTCCTAGCTAATGTGGTCACCTGATTAACTCATAAAGGGTATGTCTACACTACCCCCCTAGTTCGAACTAGGGGGGGGTAATGTAGTCATACGGAGTTGCAAATGAAGCCCGGGATTTGAATTTCCCGGGCTTCATTTGCATAAAGACGGCCGGCGCCATTTTTAAATGCCGGCTAGTTCGGACCCCGTGCTACGTGGCTACACGCGGCACGGAGTAGCTAGTTCGGATTAGGCTAATCCGAACTAGCTACTCCGTGCCGTGTGTAGCCACGCGGCACGGGGTTCGAACTAGCTGGCATTTAAAAATGGCGCCGGCCGGCTTCATGCAAATGAAGCCTGGGAAATTCAAATCCCGGGCTTCATTTGCAACTGCGGATGACTACATTACCCCTGCTAGTTCGAACTAGTGGGGTAGTGTAGACATACCCTATCTGTGATGTGGTATGTCGATCCGACGAGGAGGCTACATCTAGACTACAGGAATTTGTCGGCAGAGGCAATGCAAATGAAGTGCTCATTAGCATTTCTTGTGTTATCATTTGCATAGTCCCTTTCATGCGGCACGGACTAGCTAGTTCGGATTAGGCTTCCTAATCCAAACTAGCTGTACACCTCGTTCCACGGGGTCCGAACTAGCCGGCACGGGGTCCGAACTAGCCGGCCGGCTTTATGCAAATGAAGCCCGGGAAATTCAAATCCCGGGCTTCATTTGTAACTCCATATGACTACATTACCCCCCTAGTTCGAACTAAGGGGGTAGTATAGACATACCCAGAGAGTCAGTTGCAGCTTTTAGGCTATTATGGACACCTGACTCCAATAAGGCCCCATGCATCCTGGTTAAAAGCTTTCCTTCTAGTCACTCTTAGGGAGAGGAGTCACAGGAGAGGAAGCACTGCTGAAGGACTGTGTATTAAAACTGGCCAGGGGGAGGGAGGTGTTGAGAGAGAGAGGAGTCAAGGGGAAGTGGCTCAGGGAAGTGTAGTAGCTCCGGTAGAGAAGGGAAAGCTGCCAACAGCTGCTGCCAGGGGCGGATATAGGGCGAGGCAAACAGGGCGGCCGCCCCGGGCCCCGCGCTTCAGAAAGCCCCGTGCATGCGCCGTGGCACCACTGTGCATGCGCATGGCGTCACTGGGCATGCGCCGTGGCAAAGGGGGGGGGCCTCATGGAATTATGCGGCCTGGGGCCCCGCAAAACGGTCATCTGCCCCTGGCTGCTGCCACCAGGATCCCTGGGCTAGAACCTCCCTAATACACTACAGTGATGCTGCCTGAGAGGGGAGACGGGTCCCTGTTCTTATAAAACCCAAAGAGGCAACAGAGACTGGGGGTTCTCCCACCAAACCCCTTGCTAGTCTATGATGGAAGTGGCTCAGAAGGCTGTGACCCTTACCTCTACATGGAAAGGCTATGTTGAAGATAACAGCGAGCCTCTGACGCAAGCCAGGTTGGAGCTTCGTCACACTGAGTGTCAGTGAACATGTCATTGCATCTTTGAATTCCAAGCTGAATTGGTTAAGTTTCTGACACATCTGAAAGCACATAGGCCAACATATTCAAAAGCAATTTTGGGTGCTTCACTTTTGGGGTGCCCATCTTGAGCCACCTTACCAAGGCCCAGATTTTTAGAAATTACCCTGTGAAAATAATGCTTCTTTGAAGTCTGGCCTATTAAGCTAGACATATCTGGGGGTATGTCTACACTAGCCCCCTAGTTCGAACCAGGGAGACTAATGTAGGCATTTGAACTTGCAAATGAAGCCTGGGATTTAAATATCCCAGGATTTATTTGCATATTCCCGTCCTGCCACCATTTTTAAATGCCACTAGTCCGGACTAACTGTCCACGGCTACACGTGGCAGTTAAACGGTAATTCGAACTAAGTTGTTAGTTCGAATTACCTGTTACTCTTCCTGGAATGAGGCAGTTATTCCGGACTAGTGGCATTTAAAAATGGAGGCTGGATGGGAACATGCAAATAAAGCCAGGGATATTTAAATCCCGGACTTCATTTGCAAGTTTGAATGCCTACATTAGCCTCGCTAGTTCGAAATAGGGGGCTACTGAAGATATACCCTGAGGTACTTTTCCACAGCAAACTACAGATGTCCTAAGGAACATATAGTTATTTCTTATTAGGGATTGTATGTTCTTCAGTATAAGCAACGTCACATGCATCTGACGAAGTGGGTCTTTGCCCACAAATGCTTATGCTCCAATAAATCTGTTAGGCTATGTCTACACTATAGCATTATTTCAAAATATCTTATTTTAAAATAATTAATTCGAAATAGCTTATTTTGAAATAACACGTCTACATGCAAAATGCATTTTGAAATAGCTTTTTGCTATTTCGAAATAGCATGTCCACACTGAGTGGACGCTGAGTCACATTTAAGGCCAGCCAGAACTAGGTCCGGCAGGGCATCAGGTCAGGAGTTACTTTGTGTGGCTGCTGCCTGAGGCTATCTGAGGCCTGTGCTTAAAGGTACCGCCCCTGGGCAGCCAGTTCTCAGCTTTCCTTGCTTGCCTGCCTACCTTGATGAGGGACAGCAAAGCATTTTGTCTCTGTATGCTTTGGTTGCCCTCACTCGGGACACCACAGCACTCTGTAGTATGAAGCCAGAGCTGCCCCTGGGCACTCTGGTGCTTCTCGTGGATGCGTTGCTGTGAGCCTGGCTGCACTTTCTGCAGGCTGCCATCCGGGAGGTCCATTGGGGCTGTTAGTATCCAGGAGGCCCTGCAGGAGAGCTTCCACCCTGAGGAGCACTAAGAGACTCCCTGGTCTGCCCCACTGCGGGCTTGTGCCTCATTCCTCCCTCATATCCTTTCACTTACCCCTCCCTAACCGCCCTTCCTGATGTCAAATAAAATACACATATTTTTATGAACACAAACTCTCTTTATTTAACAAAACTTGGGGGGGGGGGAATGAAACTCTGGTGAGACTGGGGAAAGGAGGTGGGAGAGGGGAGGATAGAGGGTGGAAGAGGGGAGGGGGAAACCTGGGAGGAGGAAGCTGGAAGGGAGAAGTAAGGAGAAGAAGGGGGAGGGGAAGCTCAGGGCTCACGATTGGGGATCTCGCCGCCCAACTTGATTTTCATGCAAACCTGCTCCCACTGTGGCCTTTGGTGGCCAGGCTGGCAGCTAATCTGCCCTATTCGGCTGCGTTATTCCATCTAGTGCAAGATCAAGGACGTTGGGGGCATCCCCCCCCAAACCTGAATAAGGTCCATGATCTCCACCCCGGCTCCTGGGAGCTGGCAGACTTCTCCTGGGGAGCGGCGGTGGCATGCTGGTTCATGTTTTGGGGCCACTGGGTCAGGGGCAGTGACTGCTGGCTCTGGGCTGGCAGGCTTAGAGCTGGCACAGGCACTGTGGCCAGAGTCCACCCCTTTAAGGGCTCTGGGGAGGGGGGAGGGAGAGGAGTGTTCTTGGTTGAGGCTGGAGTGGCCACCAGGGCACTCTGGGAAGGCTGGAGGCCCCCTATTTCGATATAAGTGTCTATACAGCACTTATTTCGAAATAGCTATTTCAAATTTGGTGTTATTCCTTGTGGAATGTGATTTACCAAATTCGAAATAAGCACTCTGCTATTTTGAATTAATTTAGAAATAGCAGTTTGGCTATGCAGACACTAGTAAAGTTATTTCGAAATAATGGCTGTTATTTTTAAATAACTTTGCTGTGTAGACATAACCTTAGTCTATAAGGTGCCACAGGACTCCTTGTCACTTTTGCAGATTCAGACTAAACTGGCTACCCCTCTGATAACTGAAGTACTAGAACTCTGAACTACTGAATTCCATAGATGCACTTCTGAATCCATAGGTGCTGGAAGTAGGTGTGCAGAGGGTGCTCAAAGTGGTTTCCATAATATACAAGATTTACAGTTTGGTTCAATGGTTCCCAGCCCTCCCCCACCACACACACACTAAAAATTGTTTCAGCAACCCTGTCTGAGTCCTTTTACTATTGTTAGATAGTGCTTAAGGCATAAACAAGGATTGACTGCTTTCCTGGGTCACTCTTTGCATGTCTTCTGTGTTGTCAATTCCCATGATTTTCTTTGCCTAAAGACTACTAGACATAGTTCCTTCAGCTGCCTACTGGCACGCTTGCTTTGGCAGAGAATTTATTCTTAACATTCAGCCCAGATATTTCCATCTTCTTTTCTGGGTAACTTTGTAGATAAGAGGCTGAGATAAGAATCATGGCTGGTGTGAAAAAGTGAATAAGGAAAAGTCATTTATTTACTTGTTCCTATAATATAAGAACTAGGGGTCACCAAATAAAATGAATATGTGGCAGGTTTAAAACAAAGAAAATGAAATTTTTCATCATGTGGTGCACAGTCAACCTGTGGAGCTCCATGCCAGAGAATGTTGTGAAGACTTGGACTTTATCAGGGTTCAAAAGAGCTAGATAGATTCATGGAGGTTAGGTCCGTCAATAACTATTAGCCAGGATTGGTAGGAATGGTGTCCTTAGACTGTTTGTCTGGAAATGGATGACAGGAGAGGGATCACGTGATTACCTGTTATGTTCACTCCCTCTGGGTCATCTGGTATTGGCCACTGTCGGCAAACAGGATACTGGGCTAGATGGACCTTTGATCTGATGGGCTATGTCTACACTGGCATGATTTTCCAGAAATGCTTTTAACTGAAAAGTTTTCCGTTAAAAGCATTTTTGGAAAAGCGTGTCTAGATTGGCATGGATGCTTTTCCGCAAAAGCACTTTTTGCGGAAAAGTGTCCGTGCCAATCTAGACGCGCTTTTGCGCAAAAAAGCCCCGGTCGCCATTTTAGCCATCGGGGCCTTTTTGCGCAAAACAGTATTGTGCTGTCTATACTGGTCCTCTTGCGCAAATGATTTGCGCAAGAGGGCTTTTGCCTGAACGGGAGCAGCACAGTATTTCCACAAGAACACTGACAATCTTACATGAGATGGTCAGTGTTTTTGCGTAAATTCAAGCGGCCAGTGTAGACAGCTGGCAAGTTTTTCTGCAAAAGTAGATGATTTTGAGGAAAAACTTGCCAGTCTAGACACAGCCACGCAGTATGGCCATTCTTATGTTCTTAAGTATGTGCTTTCAAAGATACTTAAATATCTGTGTATGCTTTTGAGGGATCCTCAGCTTTCATAAGCCTGTATTAATATACAGGTGGGGCCTCCTTGGTCTGGCACCCTGGGGACCTGAGCAGTCTCCAGTCACAGAAGTTTGCCAGATCAGGGGAGGTCAAGGCTCCCTTCCTAGCTGTCAGCCCTCCTCCCTGCCATAAGCCCACTGTCTGCAGCCCTCTGTGGGCTATTCTCCCTACCCAGGGTTGGGGCTATGTTCCCCACTGCGCTGACCCCAGCTGAGACTGCGCTCTTGCTGCCAGCCCATGCTGCACTCCTGGGAACCAGTCAGTGCTGCACTCCCAGGCACTTGCCCCACTGCCTCCGTCTCAGGCAGAGTTACTTTCCACACTATGCAGCCTCACTGCCTCTGATGCTATGTTTGTGAGTGCCAGCCCCAGCCGGGGCTATGCTCCCCACCTTGCCAGCTCCTCTACTGCTAGAGCCAGGCCAGCCAGGGTTTTCTGGTCCAGCAATATCCATAGTCCTGCTGGACCTCAGATGAATCAAAGAGTCCTGGATTTTAGAGGTTTAACATGTAGACATAGCCACAGATAATCACAATTCTATTGCACTGTATCTTCTCATGAGACAGATATATCTAACTCCTTTTCTTTAGCCTATTCTATGACCAGCATCTTGATCTTCAGTCCTTTTGCACACAATTCCTACCAACTTTGGGCTTGATCCAACTTTCATTGAAAGTTTCTACAGATTTCAGTGGACTTGGATCTAGGCCTTAAGTGGGAGTTATAAGCATCTAAGGATTTGACCTCTTAGTTTTTATGTAAATACAATACCAATGAATGCTGCAAAAGATACTGTACACTCAATTCATTAGCTCAGTTTTCATGGTGAGCATAGTGTAAGTTCATGTGCTTAAGTACTCATGGACAGCTAATTTAAATATTTTAAAATATTTGTATTTTAAATATGAAGTCATAGAAAGCATTCAAGAAAAAAAGTCACAAAACCTTTAACAAATAACAAGAAAATGAACCTGTTAAATTCATGGAGAAAGAAAGAAAGAAAGAAAGAAAGAAAGAAAGAAAGAAAGAAAGAAAGAAAGTTTCTACTTATTACTCCACTTGAAAGTTATTACACTTGGTATTAGTGAAGCACTAGACACAGTTCCTTAACTTAAACCATGGATTCAATCACTTTCTTATGTACAAAGGCAGTACATTCTTCCCAAAATTACAGCACTTGTTTTTTGAGTGCAGAACAAAATTTCTGAAATTGTACATGACAACTGGTTAATTACCATGCATTAGAATGAATTCAAATTGACTTCTTAAAAAAATAGCAGCCATTTACCTATTTCAGTCTTCTGAATTATCTTAACCAAATAATACAGCTATTTCAAACTTTTTGTATAATTAAACCCCTCTACAATCTTGTGCACTGGCTACATTTGAAGGTGGGTTCTTTTTGCCGTTACTTTTCAGAATTGAACATTTTTTCAGCAGCAGCTGATTAATACCATTCTTCTACAGAGAATTCCTGATGAATTGCTCTATTTCAAGATGACTCCCTTCACCTATTGTTCTTAATTGCTTTGAAGCCACAGCTGCCCTCAGTTAAGGTGCCCTCTCTCAATGCTGCTCCCAGCTTCCATTGTTCCAAATGAGAGGGAAGCCAAGCTAAAATTAGCAAAGATAAATAGATCCCAAGGCCCTAAGGGACCATTGTTATCATTTGGTCTGACTTTCTGTAAAAAATAGGCTATAGCATATCCCGAAGCTATCTTTTAGAACAGTGGCTCTCAACCAGGGGACATGTACATTCCCTGATCTATTTTACCAACCTTCTGCCATATATTTCATATTATAGCAGTCCCAAAAGATGACCCAGAACATGTTCCTTTTAAGAACACTTTCACTGTAGATTTAACAAAACAAATATTTTTTAAATGGGCATAGCTATCATTAAGGTTTTAACTCTAGTTTTCAATGTGAGTTTTAATATTTTCTCCCATCATCTCAGATACCTCATGTCATTAGAATAATGTCAGTAGTTCATGTACAGGACACACATTTTGTTACTATGCCAGTATCTATATATGCTGGAGCATAGTCCTATTCCTCCTCCTCCTCATAATTTGAGGCCATATCCTTTACCTGTAAGTCATCATAATCAATGGATCTATGACACCAGTTCAAGTCCTATCTCTAGAAAGTGTTACTCTTACAACCAACATGGACCTATCATAAAATGATATTTGAGACAAAGCTGAAGTTGTTTCATCCAGTAATAAATAGTTACACAGATCACTCTAATTTCATCCAATCAGTCTGGAATAATCTAAGGTTAATGGATTGATCAGGTATCATATCCGTCTCCTAAAATCACATAAGTGGCCTGTACGAAAAAACAATAAAGTGAAATGAACACATGGCCAATGGAAGCTGCACATTTCTACTGTGGCTTCTCTTGGAGGTGAAGAAGGAGCAAGGAAAGAGTTAAAATGGACGTTGTTCTCTTTCTCACCTATTAATGATGTTATTTCGCTCATTAAACTGTTATCTGTTAACTCCCTAGGGGTATGTCTACACTATCCTCCTAATTCGAACTAGGAGGGTAATGTAGGCATACCGCACTTGCAAATGAAGCCCGGGATTTGAATTTCCTGGGCTTCATTTGCATAAAGCCGGATGGCGCCATTTTTAAATGCCGGCAGTTCGAACCCCGTGCCGCGCGGCTACACGCGGCACGGAGTAGCTAGTTCGGATTAGGCTTCAAATCCCGGGCTTCATTTGCAAGTGCAGTATGCCTACATTACCCTCCTAGTTCGAATTAGGAGGGTAGGGTAGACATACCCTTGCTCTTCCCTGAGGGTATGTCTACACTACAAAGTTAATTTGAACTAACGGCTGTTAGTTCAAATTAACTTTCATAAGCGCTACACAGGCAAACCGCTAGTTCGAACTTAATTCGAACTAGCAGAGCACTTAATTCGAACTAGGTAAACCTCATTCTACGAGGACTAAAGCCTAGTTCGAGTTAAGTAGTTCGAATTAAGGGCAGTATAGCAAATTAATTAGAACTAGTTGGAGGCTAGCCCTTTCCAGGTTGCCCTGGTGGCCTCTCTGGGCCAAATCAGGGAAACTTTTCTGCCCCCCTCCCGGCCCCAGAGCCCTTAAAGGGGCACGATCTGGCTACAGTGCCCATGCCAGTTGCAAGCCTGCCAGCACCCAGCCAGCAGACCCAGCACCTGGCACAGCATGAGACAACCACCCGCTGCCACCCAGCCCTCCGCCTCTTCCCAGGACCAGGCTAGCAGTTCCCAGGAGCCTGCCAAGGGCCGCAAGAGGCGGGCGCCCACCTGGTCTAGTGCAGAGATAATAGACCTCATCGAGGTTTGGGGGTAGGCCTCCAACATCCACAACCTCCACACTAGGCACAGCAATGCAGCTGTCTGGTGCTGGATACTGCCAGCCTGGCCCCCAAAGGTCACATGCAAACCCAGGAGCAGGTTTGTATGAAAATCAAGTTGGTCCAGTGAGACCCCCCCAACCCTGAGCCCTGAGCTTAGAACATAAGAACATAAAAATGGCCGTATTGGGTCAGACCAAAGGTCCATCTAGCCCAGTAGCTTGTCTGCTGACAGCGGCCAACACCAGCTACCATGGAGAGGATGGACCGAAGGCAATGACCAAGCCATTTGTCTCGTGCCATCCATCTCCAGCCTTCCACAAACAGAGGCCAGGGACACCGTTCCTACCCCCTGGCTAATAGCACTCCATGGACCCAACCTCCATGACTTTATCTAACTTCTCTTTAAACTCTGTTATAGTTCTAGCATTCACAGCCTCCTGTGGCAAGGAGTTCCACAGGTTGACTATGTTCTGAGTGAAGAAGAACTTTCGCGTATTAGTTTTAAACCTGCTGTCCATTCATTTCATTTGGTGTCCTACAGTCTTTCTATTATGGGAAGTAATGAAGAACTTTTCTTTATTCACCCTCTCCACACCACTCATGACTTTATAGACCTCTATCATATCCCCCCTCAGTCTCCTCTTTTCTAAGCAGAAAAGTCCCAGTCCCTTTAGCCTCTCTTCATATGGGACCTGTTCCAAACTCGTAATCATTTTAGTTGCCCTTTTCTGAACCTTTTCCAAGGCCAAAATATCTTTTTTGAGGTGAGGAGACAACATCTGTACACATTACTGAAGATATGGTGTACCATAGTTTTATACTTCCCCTCCTCCTTCTTCCCCTGGCTTCCCCCTTCCAGCTCCCTCCTCCCAGGTTTCCCCCTCCCCTCTTCCACCCTCTCTCTTCCCCTCTCCCACCTCCTTTTCCCAGTCTCCCCGATGGGGAGGACTGGGGTGGCTCTGCGGGCTCCTCGGGGCGGAAGCTCTCCTGCAGGGCCTCCTGGATCCTGACAGCCCCCCGATTCACCCCCCCCCCCCCCCCGGATGGCAGCCTGCAGCAAGTACAGCCGGGCTGATGGCCAAGTACTGTGATGTGCCGAGTGTGGGCACTCAGGGAACTCTAAGACAGGACTGCTTTGCTGTCCCTCATCGAGGTAGACAAGCAAGCAAGGAACCTGAGAACTGTCTGTCCGGGGTGGGGGTCGGGTCCCTTTAAGCACAGGCCTCAGCTAGCCTGAGGCAGCAGCTCCACACTCTGAGTCTTAACGTGATGCTCTGCCGGCACTGCTTCCGGCCAGCCTTAACTTCGGTTCAGGGTCCACTCAGTGTGGACATGCTATTTCAAATTAGCAAAACGCTAATTCAAATTAGTTTTTAGGTCTAGATGTGCTAATTCGAATTAGCTTAGTTCAAATTAACTAATTCGAATTAAGTTAGTTCGAATTAGTGCTGTAGTGTAGACATATCCTGGGTGAGTGCAGAAGCGTGTCTGAGGTGGACAGTAGAGGCAGAAAAACTTTGAGGTAAACCGCAGGAGTAAAGAACAGTGCATACAGCCCCCTGCAGGGAGTGCACATGGCTTGGAGAGACCCAGGGACCCAGAAGCTGTGTGTGGCCAATCCTTAAAGGAGAGAGGGTCACAGACACAAGTGGCTTACCATCAAGTGAAGCCTCCCAGAGAATGCCCTCTGCTAGGATTGCCTAGCTAGCTCAGGAGTCAACATGGGAAGATCAGATAACATGAACATCCTTCTGCTTGCCTTATCATCTTGTCTGGGACTGTAGGGTGGTTGAGTGTATAAGTGTGATCCCCCCACCCTTCCCAGTTTTAACTTAATAAACAAACCCTTTACACTCCTATAAGGTGGTCCCCTCTCCTTAGTGTTCAAAGCAGGTACAATCTAGATCTGCTTGCAACAGCTTCCATAAAGAGTAATGTAAGCCTTTTTTTCTAAATCTTCACTTTATCATATGTTAACAAGAGTACAATATTTGGAGAAACACGAAATACTCTTTTCCTGCTGACAATGTCTCATATTTTCTGCATACATCCCGGAGAGGCATACATTAATTGAAGCTGAAAACATTATATTTTAAGGTCTTGGGAGTATGGATAATAGAGAAATTCCCATATTTTGTTGCTTTTGTTATTTTCAGCATGCCATTACTTATTTTCATGGCTAAGAGTTGTGCTAAGGAGGCATAAAACATTGTGCTCTTAATTAGTTCTCGATGCTGCTTATCTGACTATATGAGAGGTTGTCAACACTGCATGAATCAGAAATTGTTAGAAGACTTACCTTAAGTTTATTCATAATTTGTCTTTAAAACTAGATTGGTTTGAATTGTTGGATATGGTAATAGCAGGTAGTTCTGACTATATCTATTTAACAGGTCAAATATGGTTGAATTGCTACCATTTTGTGTTAATTATCATAGGAATCACAAAGCTTTGCACATGTTTAAGGTAAGACATGGCACATATTTGAAGAGATTTGTGTTAGTAAATTTGGAAGCCATTTATCAGTTGAAAAGCAGAAATGATAATCAAATACAAATGAGCGAGAAACTGAATTAGCTTCTGCTGTGATTATTTTGTGGACTACGGATATTGTTAATAGTTATCTAAGATTCCAAAAATGCTTAGTAAAAGCAGTATTTAACTCTCATAATATTTTATGGAGAAGGTCAATATTATCATAATCACTTTACAGATGTGGCAGTTGACTCAGACTTTTGGAAAAATCAGACATATGAACAGCCATACTAGGTTAGGACAAAGATCCATCTTGCTCAGTGTCCTGTCTGCTGACAGTAGCCAATGCCAGGTACTCCAGAGGGAATGAACAGAATAGGGAATCATCAAGTGATCTGTGATCCATCTCCTGTGGCCCATTTCCAGCTTCTGACAAACAAAGGAGAGGAACAACATTCCTGCCTCGATGGAGCTATCCTCCCTGAATTTATCTAGCTCTTTTTGGCTGTGTCTAGACTGGCAAGTTTTTCCGCAAGAAATCAGTGCTTCTTGCGGAAATACTATGCTGCTCCTGTTCGGGCAAAAGTTCTTTTGCGCAAAAGCTTTTGCGCAAAAGGGCCAGTGTAGACAGCTCAGATTTGTTTTGCGCAAAAAAGCCCCGATCGCCATTTTTGTGATTGGGGCTTTTTTGCGCAAAAGCATGTCTAGATTGGCACAGACGCTTTTCCGCAAAAAGTGCTTTTTTGGAAAAGCGTCCGTGCCAATCTAGACGCTTCTTTCCGCAAATGCTCTTAACGGAAAACTTTTCCATTAAAAGCATTCGCGGAAAATCATGCCAGTCTAGACGTAGCCTTTGAGTCCTGTTAAAGTCCAGGCATTCACAACATACTCTGGCAAGCAGTTCTATAGGTTGACTGTGTGTTGTGTGAAGAAATATTTCCTTTGGTTTGTTTTAAACCTGATACCTATTAACTTCATTTGGTGATCCCTCATTCTTGTGTTATGCAAATACACATATAACTTTTCCTTATTTACTTTTGTCACACTAGTCATAATTTTCATAGAATCATAGAATACTAGGACTGGAAGGGACCTCGAGAGGTAATCGAGTCCAGTCCCCTGCCCTCATGACAGGACCAAAAACTGTCTAGACCATCCCTGATAAACATTTATCTAACCTACTCTTAAATATCTCCAGAGATGGAAATTCCACAACCTCCCTGGGCAATTTATTCCAGTGTTTGACTACCGTGACAGTTAGGAACTTTTTCCTAATGTCCAACCTAAACCTCCCCTTGCTGCAGTTTAAGCCCATTGCTTCTTGTTCTATCCTCAGAGGCCAAGATGAACAAGTTTTCTCCCTCCTCCTTATGACACCCCTTTAGATACCTGAAAATTGCTATCATGTCCCCCCTCAATCTTCTCTTTTCTAAACTAAACAAACCCAATTCTTTCAGCCTTCCTTCATAGATCATGTTCTCTAGACCTTTAATCATTCTTGTTGCTCTTCTCTGGACCCTCTCCAATTTCTCCACATCTTTCTTGAAATGCTGTGCCCAGCACTGGACACAATACTACAACTGAGGCCTAACTAGTGCAGAGTAGAGAGGAAGAATGACTTCTCGTGTCTTGCTCAGAACACTCCTGTTCATGCATCCCAGAATTATGTTTGCTTTTTTGCAACAGCATCACACTGCTGACTCATATTCAGCTTATGGTCCACTATAACGCCTAGATTGCTTTCTGCCTTACTCCTTCCTAGACAGTTGCTTCCCATTCTGTATGTATGAAACTGATCGTTCCTTCCTAAGTGGAGCACTTTGCATTTGTCTTTATTAAACTTCATCCTGTTTACCTCAGACCATTTCTCCAATTTGTCCAGATCATTTTGAATTATGACCCTATCCTCCAGATTCGCAGCCCCTCCCAGCTTGGTATCATCTGCAAACTTAATAAGTGTACTTTCTATGCCAATATCTAAATCATCGATGGAGACATTGAACAGAGCTGGTCCCAAAACAGACCCCTGTGAAACCCCACTTGTTATATCTTTCCATCAGGATTATGAACCATTAATAACTACTCTCTGAGTATGGTTATCCAGCCAGTTATGCGCCCACCTTATAGTAGCACCATCTAAGTTGTATTTGCCTAATTTATTGATAAGAATATCATGTGAGACTGTATCAAACGCCTTACTAAAGTCTAGGTATACCACATCCACCACTTCTCCCTTATCCACAACACATGTTATCCTATCAAATAAAACTATCAGGTTGGTTTGACATGATTAGTTCTTTACAAATTCATGCTGGCTGTTCCCTATCACCTTGCCAGCTTCCAAGTGTTTATAGATGATTTCCTTAATTACTTGCTCCATTATCTTCCCTGGCACAGAAGTTAAACTAACTGGTCTGTAGTTTCCTGGGTTGTTCTTATTTCTCTTTTTCTAAATGGGCACTATCTTTGCCCTTTTCCAGTCTTCTGGAATCTCTCCTGTCTCCCATGAATTTCCAAAATTGATAGCTAGAGTTTCCGATACCTCCTCTATCAGCTCCTTGAGTATTCTAGGATGCATTTCATCAGGCCCTGGTGACTTGCAGGCATCTAACATTTCTAGGTGATTTTTAACTTGTTATTTTTTTATTTTAACTTCTAAACCTACCACCTTCCCACTAGCATTCAATATGTTAGGCATTCCTACACACTTCTCGGTGAAGACCGAAACAAGGAAGTCTTTAAGCATCTCTGCCATTTCCAAGTTTCCTGTTACTGTTTCTCCTTCCTCACTGACCAGTGGGCCTACCCTGTCCTTGGTCTTCCTGCTTCTAATGTATTTATAAAAACTCTTCTTGTTTCCCTTTATTCCCTTAGCTAGTTTGAGCTCATTTTGTGCCTTTGCCTTTCTAATCTTGCCCCTGCATTCCTGTGTTGTTTGCCTATATTCATCCTTTGTAATTTGTCCTGCTTTCCATTTTTTATATGACTCCTTTTTTATTTTTAGATCATGCAAGATCTCGTGGTTAAGCCAAGGCGGTCTTTTGCCATACTTTCTATCTTTCCGACACGGCAGAATAGCTTGCTTTTGGGCCCTCAATAATGTCCCTTTGAAAAACTGACAACTCTCCTCAGCTGTTTTTCCCCTCAATCTTGATTCCCATGGGACCTTACCTATCAGCTTTCTGAGCTTACCAAAATCCGCCTTCCTGAAATCCATTGTCTCTATTTCGCTGTTCTACTTTCTACCTTTCCTTAGAATTGTGACTGCTATGATTTCATGATCACTTTCACCCAAGCTGCCTTCTACTTTCAAATTCTCAACCAGTTCCTCCCTATTTGTTAGGATCAAATCTAATACAGCTTCCCCCGGTAGCTTTTTCAACCTTCTGAAATAAAAAGTTGTCTCCAATTCAGTCCAAGAACTTATTGGATAGTCTGTGCCCTGCTGTATTATTTTCCCAACATATATCTGGATAGTTGAAGTCCTCCATCACCACCAAATCTTGGGCTTTGGATGATATTGTTAGTTGTTTAAAAAAAGCCTTATTCACGTCTTCCACCTGGGTAGGTGGCCTGTAGTAGACTCCTAGCATGACATCACCCTTGTTTTTAATCCCTTTGGGTATGTCTACACTACCCCGCTAGTTCGAACTAGTGGGGTAATGTATGCATACCGCACTTGCTAATGAAGCCCGGGATTTGAATTTCCCGGGCTTCATTAGCATAAGCGGGGAGCCACCATTTTTAAATCCCCGCTGCTTCGAACCCCGTGCAGCGCGGCTACACGGGGCTCGAACTAGGTAGTTCGGACTAGGTTCCTATTCCGAACTACCATTACTCCTCGTGAAACGAGGTGTACCGGTAGTTCGGAATAGGCACCCTAGTCTGAACTACCTAGTTCGAGCCCCGTGTAGCTGCGCTGCACGGGGTTCGAAGCAGCGGGGATTTAAAAATGGCGGCTCCCCGCTTATGCTAATGAAGCCCGGGAAATTCAAATCCCGGGCTTCATTAGCAAGTGCGGTATGCATACATTACCCCGCTAGTTCGAACTAGGAGGGTAGTGTAGACATACCCTTGGTCTTTTCAAATTATTCCTAAGATTTGGTTTGCTTTTTTGACTGCCACCGCATATTCAATGTGCACAATGAATCCAAGCTCCCTCTGAGTGGTAATAGCTAATTTAGCCCCCGTCATTTAATATGGATTATGTTTTCCAATATGTATTATTTTGCACATATCAACATTAAAATTCATCTGCCATTTTGTTGCCTAGTCACCTTGTTTTGTGAGCTCCTTTTCAAGCTCCTCACAGTCGCTTTGGACTTAACTATATTGTTCAGTTTAGTATCATCTGCAAATTTTGCCACCTCACTGTTTACCCCTATCTCCAGATCATTTATGAGTATGTTGAATAGGAATGGTCCCGGTATGGATCCATGTGGGACATTGCTCGTTACTTCTCTCCATTCTGAAAACTGACCATTTATTCTTATCCTTTGTTTCCTATCTCTTAACCAGTTACCAGTCCATGAAAAGACCTTCTCTCTTATCCCATGACAACTTAGGCTGTGTCCAGACTCAGGGGTTTTTTCGAAAAAAGTAGCCTTTTTTCGAAAAAACTTTACCTGTGTCCAGACTCAAGCCGCGTTCTTTCGAAATTAAATCGAAAAAACGTGGCTTTTCTTTCGACAGCGGTAAACCTCAATTTACGAGGAAGAATGCCCTCTTTCGAAAGTTCCTCTTTCGAAAGAAGGCGTTCTTGAATGTAAATAGGGCTTCTTCGAAAGAGAGCATCCAGACTCACTGGATGCTTTCTTTCGAAAAAGCAAGCCGCTTTTTCGAAAGTTCAACGTGCAGTCTAGACGCTCTCTTTCGAAAGAGGCTCTTTCGAAAGAGGCTTGCAGTCTAGACATAGCCTTACTTTGCTTAAGAGCCCTTGGTGAAAGACCTTGTCAAAGGCTTTCTGGAAATATAAGTATACACTATCCATTGGATCCTGAGGTGGGGCCAAAATGAGGGGCTTAGTGTGGGAAGGGGCTGCCAGGGAGGGTGGGGGTCTGGGTAGGGTACTGAAGTGGACTGGAAATGGGGGTCTGGCTGGGCGTTTGGGTGCAGGAAGGGGCAAGGATGTGAAATCTAGATGGGAGTGGGTTGTCTGGCCAAGAGGGAAAGTGAAGGAGAACAAACTATGTTCATTTATGTTTCTGACCATTATTAACTATAGTTTCAACCAATTTGCCCGGTACTTAGGTTAGACTTATCAGTCTGTAATAGCCAGGATCACCCGTAGAGCCCTTTTAAAAAATTGTTGTCACATTAGCTATCCTCCAGACATTAGGTATAGACGCTGATTTAAAAGATAGGTTACAAAACACAGTTTGTAGTTCTGCAATTTTCTATTTTAGTTCTTTCAGCACTCTTGGATGAATGCCATCTGATCCTGGTGACATGTTACTGATTAGTTTATCAATTTGTTCCAAAACCTCCTCTAAGACACTTCAATCTGAGGCAGTTCCTCAGATTTGTCACTTAAAAAGTATGGCTCAGGTTTGGGAATCTCCATAACATCCTCAGCCATGAAGACCAATGCAAAATATTTATTTAGTTTCTCCACAATGGTGTTATCATCTTTGAGTGCACCTTTAGCATCTTAATTGTCCAGTGGGTTTTTTTCCCTTTCTCTGATGAACTTAAAAAAATGTTGCTATTAGTTTTTGAATTTTGGGCTTGTTGGTCTTCAAAATCCTTTTTGGCCTTCCCAATTGTATTTTTACACTTCATTTGCCAGAGTTTATGCTCCTTTTTATTTTCCTCACTTGCATTTAACCTCCACTTTTTAAATTATACCTTTTTATCTTACATTGCTGCTTTTACTCAGTTGTTAAGGCACAGTGGCACTTTTTGGTTCTTCTGCTGCATTTAATATACTCACAGGTTAAGTTCAGGCCATTAGTATCGTTTTTTTACACTCCACCAGTGGTGTAAAGCTGATGAAATAGATTTATTTCTCTCAAGGTGGTGTGTGGGGGAGAGGGGGGAGCCTCTGTGCCCCCAGAAGTAGTGGGGTCTTGGGAGGGAAGGGCAGGGCTGGGAGCAGTCAGTCCACAGCACTGCTCAGAACATGCCATGCTGACCCCTCATCCTCTCACCACCCTCAGAGTCACCCAGAGTGGCCAGGTTGCAGTGGAAGCAGTAGTGCTGCCATTTTGTCTGTTAAATCAGGCAGCTAACCAAGAAAGCCTTAGTTCAAAAGATGGATACCCACATCAAGCTAAAATAAAGGAAAAGTAATGTTACCATTTCCTACAAAATTCTCTTTCTCAGTGGAAGGCATAAATGTGCTTTGGGGAATCGTACAGCAATTTGAATGCCATTTATTAAAGATCATTATTTGGCTTCATCCCACATGATCCCAAAGTGCTTTTACAAATTGTGAGACTGATCCAGCAAATGTCATGCACACAAGATTCCCATTGCAGAATCTAACTATATATTGTAGACATGTAGTACACTCAGGATGCTGTATGGCAGTCAGCATATAACATACTTGGCAAACCCCTACTCTTATGAAATCTGCCATAGAATCTTTCCTCTATCTACTCTCCATAAATATTAAAGTCTCATTAAAAATCAACCAATCATCCATATACACTCATCTCATTCATTTAAATTGTTTATATTAGAGTGTAAAAAACTCTTAGATGTAAGGAGTTATCTCTTCCAGCTTCATTCTTCTACTAGCCTATCATAATAACCATTATTTTCTTGTCCATTTTCCTGCTGAAGGAAAAGGTACAGGTAGGAAATCATCAAGTTTTTGGAAGTAAATGTGTGGTTGTACAGGTGGTGTCAGAGAGAGGGCTTTGATCTCTTTGACCATGGTATGTTGTTCCAGGAACAAAGATTGCTGGAAGAGATGGGAGCTACCTAAGAGAGGGAAGAGCATATTCGCAGGCAGGTTGCAAACTTAGTGAGGAGGGCTTTAAACAATGGGGGTAGAGGTAAGTGGGAAAGTGGGATACAAGGAAGAAACACAAGGAGGAAGGTCCAACAGAGGAGAAACCTTGCTTCATACAGAGAAGATAGGGCAATCAGCTAGTTATCTATGAAGTCTGTACATGAATGAAAGAAACCTGGTAAACAAGCAGGAAGAATTAAAAGTCCTGGAACAGTCAAAGAAATACAATTTGATTGGAATAACAGAGACTTGGTGGGATGACTCACATGATTGGAGCATTATCACAGAAGGGTATAAACTGTTCAGGAAGGACAGGAGAGGAAGAAAGGGAGGAGGAGTTGCACTGTATGTAAGAAAGCAGTATGATTGCGTAGAGCTCCAGAATATAGAGGGAGAAAAGCCTGTTTAGAGTCTTTGGGTTAAGTTTAGAGGTAAGAGCAACAGAGATGATGTTGTGGTTAGTGTCTGGTACAGATCACTAGATCAGATGGATGAGATAGACAAGGCTTTATTCAGACCATTAAGAGAAGCTTCCAGATCACAGGCCGTGGTTCTTATGGGGGACTTTAATCATCCTGACATCTGTTGGGAGACCCATAAAGCAGTACACAAACAACCCAGGAAGTTTTGAAGAATGTTGGGGATAATTTCCTGGTAGAAGTACTGAATCAACCAACCAGGGGCCACGCATAGCTTGACCTGCTGCTCATGAACAGGGAGGAATTAGTAAGGGAGGTAGAAGTGGGTGACAACCTGGGAAGCAGTGATCATGAGATGGTAGATTTCAGGATCCCAACAAAAGGAAGAAAGGAGAGTAGCAAAATACACACCCTAGATTTCAGAAAAGCAGACTTCAACTCCCTCATAGAACTGATGGGCGGGATCCCCCGGGATTCTAATATGAAAGGGAAAGGACACCAGAAGAGTTGGCAGTATTTTAAAGAAGCACTATTGAGGGCACAGGAACAAACCATCCCAATGTGCAGTAAGAAAAGCAAATATGGTCGGCTACCAACTTGGCTTACCAGCGAAATCCTTGGTGAGCTTAAACACAGAAAGGAAGCTTACAAGAAGTGGAAACATGGACTGATGACTAGGGAGGTGTAAAAATATATTGCTCGATAATGCAGGGACGTAACCAGGAAGGCCAAATAGCAATTGGAATTGCAGCTAACAAGGGATGTGAAGGGAAACAAGAAAGGTTTCTACAGGCATGTTAGCAATAAGAGTGGTCAGTGAAGTGTGGGACACCTACTGGATGAGGGAGATAACCTAATGATAGATGATGTGGGAAAAGCTGAAGTACTGAATGCTTTTTTTGCCTCTGTCTTCACAGACAAGTTCAGCTCCCATACTAATGCAGTAGGCAACATGGTATGGGAAGGAGATGGGCAGCCCTTGGAGAAAGAACAGGTTAAGAACTATTTAGAAAACCTAGATATACACAAAGGCATGGGTCTGGATTTAATGCAGCCAAGGGTACTGAGGGAGTTCGCAAATGTCATTGAAGAGCATTTGGCCATTATCTTTGAAAACTCATGGAGCTCAGTGGAGGTCCTGGATGATTGGAAAAAGGCAAATGTAGTGCCCATCTTTAAAAAAGTGAAGAACAATCCAGGGAACTACAGACCGGTCAGCCTCACCTTAGTCCCTGGAAAATTATGTTGGGAATCCTCAAGGAATCCATTTTGAATCCTTAGAAGAGAGGAAAGTGATTAGGAATAGTCAACATGGACTCACCAAGGGCAAGTCATGCCTGACCAACCTGATTGCCTTCTATGAAGAAGTAACTGGCTCTGTGGATATGGGGAAGTCTGTGCATGTGATATACCTTGACTTTAGCAAAGCTTTTGATACGGTCTCCCACAGTATTCTTTCTAGCCAGTTAAGGAAGTATAGATTGGATAAATCCACCTTACTAAGGAAGTAAGGTGGATAGAAAGTTGGCTAGTTTGTCAGGCCCGATGGGTGATCAACGGCTCAATGTCTGGTTGGTGGTCGGTTTTAAGTGGAGTGCCCCAAGGGTCAGTTCTAGGGCTGGTTTTGTCCAACAGCTTTATTAATTATGTGGATGGAGGGGATGGATTGCACCCTCAGCAAGTTTGCGGATGACACTAAGCTAGTGGGAGAGCTGGAGGGTAGGGATAGGGTCCAGAGTGACCTAGACAGATTGGAGGAATTGGTCCAAAATAAATCTGATGAGGTTAACATGCACAAGTGCAGAGTCCTGCACGTGGGACAGAAGAATCCCAAGCACTATTACAAGCTGGGGACCAACTAGCTAAGCAGAAGTTCGTTACAAAAGGACATGGGGATTACAGTGGATGAGAAGGTGGATATGAATTAACAGTGTGACCTGGTAGCAAAGAAGGCTGATGGTATATTATGGTGCATTAGGAGGAGCATTGCTAGCATATCTAGATAAGTGATTATTCCCCTTTATATGGCACTGATGAGGCACACCTGGAGTATTGTGTCCATTCCTTGGCCTCCTGTTACAGAAAGGATGTGGATGCATTGGAGAGAGCCCAGCAGAGGGCAATAAAGATGATTAGCTGACTGGAGCAGATGATCTCTGAGGAGAGGCTGAGGGATTTGGGCTCTGTTTAGTCTGCAGAAGAGAAGAGTGAGGGGGGATTTGATAGCAGCCTTTAACTATCTGAAGGGAGGTTCCAAAGAAGCTGGAGAAAGGACTCAGTAGTGACAGATGACAGAACAAGGAGCAATGGACTCAAGTTACAATGATCGCTAAGTTGGATATGAGGAAAAACTATTTCATTAGGAGACTGGTGAAGCACTGGAATGGGTTCCCTAGGGAAGTGGTAGAATCTCCATCCCTAGAGGTTTTTAAGTCCCAGTTTGATAAATCCTTGGCTGGAATAATTTAGTTGGGGTTGGTCCTGCTTTGGGCAGGGAGTTGGACTCAATGACCTCCTGAGGACTCTTCCAGACCTGTGATTCTATGATTATTGTCTCTCTGAATACTTTTGCTACCCCCAACTGCTTGGCTTGTATCTATCTACCGTATCTTGTTTTGTACTTGTATTAGGAACTTTTGGGGACAGGGACATTTTTTCTTCCATATTTCTGCAGTGCCTAGTTATCAACAGTGATGATGCTTACTAATGAGCTAATCATCAAATAGGGGATACTGTGAAAAGTTCTTTTCTCTCATCAGGTACAAGTACCAGAAGTGTTAAAGCTCCTAGATCAGCTGTAACAGAAAAAATAAAAGTACCCTTTGAAAATAAAAACTCACATCTTCATTTGCAGATGGAAGGCAGATTTTTGACATTGAGGCCAAGTACCCATTTCCACATGAAGACCCTCAGATTTGCATTTTGAAATTCTGGCATGTAAGACTGTACAACCACACCCAGAATTTAGAAATATTTTGAAAGTCTGGCCCTTGAGGAATGTTCTGTTCTTAGAGCTAGGACATTATTCCCCCTTATTTAGGCTGATTGCCACCTTACTACTTGAGTAGTCCAACTGAAGTCACAATCTGGCTTTTATTTTATTATATTCCTATTAAAGTTAGTAAGTATTATCTACACCCAACAGATGTTAGATATTTTGTCCGATATTACAGAGGGGCTAACCTTACAAGCCTGTCCCCCTATCCCATGGCAGGATAAAACCACATTAAACAAATCTATTAATTATAAATAACCACATTGCATGGTTATTTGGATGGATGTTCATAAGGATTATCCCATTTTCATTGCTAAGTAAGGATCTGATAATTATGAGAGACATTCTTTAGATTCATATGCATCTTTATGGGTAAGGTCCGATTGCACTAGTATTCTTTTCTGCCCTGGCACACAAGGAGCCTTAAGCAGTAAAGGAGAAATTTCCAAGTAGAACAGGAAGCTGTTTTGTGCAGATTTTTGAACATTTATCTGAATTTTATCCAGATATCTCTGTGTTTTCAGTTCAACATTCGACTTAAAACATCACTAGGATTAGATTTACTACAAGATATGCAACTTCTGATTGAACTGAAAATTCTACAAGAACTCTCATTATTACGGTGTTTTGATAATCTACCCCTGCAGTTAAATCAACAAAGAACCAATTCCTATTCACCTTATGCCTTCTTGAAGTCAGCAAGCTTACACACATTTTTAAGGCAACCAGGATTGGGTGCAAAGCACACAGTTGCATATGACTAAGGAATAATAATGTTAAAGGAAAAATTATCACAATTCTTTTTTAAATGTCAAACATTTTTAGGTTGAGTGAGGGTTGGAGTTTAGACTGGCTGTCGTTTAAATCAACCTATTTTTGTTTTCTAAACTTAAACTATCAGAGAATGGAGCTGGAAGTGAACCTTGCCCTTTCCAGATATCAACTATGTATCCCTTGTGTGTTAATCTCTCTGCTGCTCATCTGACACCTTTCATTTATCAGAGTTGGTTCTGTTTCAGATTGTGTAAAAGTATGGTTGTGAAGTTAAGAACAATAGGACATTACACGAATTTGGTTCAATATACCCATTGAAAACCCTGTATTTTGTCATATTTATACATGTCACAACCTATTGAAATGAATATTTTTACATAATCCATAGGAAAGCCTCAGTAATGTTTCAGCAAAGCAACTTTCTAATTAAATAAACACATCTCCTTAAACACATTACCTATTTGTTTAAATAACAAATTCACCTTTGTAATTTAAAAGAGAAAGCCCTTCCCTTTCTCTGAAAGAAAGGATGCTACAGTTATTGCATATACATTGGTATAAAATTGTCTAATGTTTTTACAACAAGGGAGAACAAGAGGAGACAGGTTAGCCATAAAGAACCAACATGTAAAGTAAGGATATTTTGATTTCATCATCTGGATCAGGAAAATAACTCTCTCCAATTTTCTCTGTTGTCTGTCCCATACTTGTAATTTCATCTCCACAGATCTAATTTTACATCTTTGAAAGAATTTTTGTGACCAGTATCTTGCATTAGAGAGTGCTAGCACTTAGTATTATGTATACAGCGATATTCTGATGTATGATGGATCTAAGAGCCTTGGTCTTTTGTAGGGAAAGAAATCTGGCTACCGGATTCTCTACCATCACTGGATGAAATCCAGGCCCTGCTGTGCTCTATGAGAGCTTTGACATTGGCTTCACTGGGGTTCAGATTTTACCTTTTCTCTCTATACTTAGATGTATCAGCAGTTGCAGATTTCTATAACAGGGCACTATCTACAGAGTATCCCTTTTTGGTCCCTCATGTCCCTCCCAAGGTGCATTGGTGGGTTCTTTCATTGAATTATGCTGACTAGAGTGGCTCCAAACAAGTTTTCCTACACAGTGAAGCTCTCTCTTAGTCACCCCATTTCACACCCACTCAGGGGTCCATATAAGAATACAGTTTGGCTTTCTTAATGCTGTTCAAGAGACTCCACCTAAGTTCCCTTCCTGGAGCTGATGTTGTACTTTGAAAACTCACTCTTTCTTAAGAGTGAAGTCCTCCAATCTCATTGAAATTGGGTTATAATTTAAGACACCTGTAGGGTTTGTCAGATTATCTTTAACTTGGCCTCGGTTTGTCCTCAGAGGATTCAACAGTTCAGATTTCTCCTTCTAAAGAAAGAGTAACTGACATTCTCCCAAACTTTACTTTCACCCAGGACCACTCCTTTTTTCCAATACCTCTTATTTCTTAGGTCTATGCAGACATCTGCTCCTCCACTCAAAATAATTCCAAGGACCACACCAGGTGACAAAGTGTGCTGATATCTATGTCATACTGCTCTTAATGGGAAAGGCTATCCTGTCACACTCTCCTAATGACCTTTCCCCCCAAGAAAAAATATTCTAAGGATACATCTAGACTGCTTTCCTCTTTCGAAAGAGGAAATGCAAACGAAGAGCTGATTAGCATATCTCGTGCTTCATTTGCATATCATCTTCCGACCCTTTTTGTGGAAGAGATTTTTTCATTAAATAATGCAGTCTAGACATGGCTTTTTCATGAGAAAAAAAACCCTTTTTCAAAAGAACCTGTACATCCACAAAAAGGGTCGGAAGAGGATATGCAAATGAATCATGAGAATATGCTAATCTGTGCTTCATTTACATTTCCTCTTTCAGAAGAGAAAAGCAGCCTAGATGTACCCTAAATGTCTGTTTTCACGATGTTTCATTAGACCACTGACAAAACAGCAAATATTTGTATTTGTTGTACATATTGTGGTAATACTAGAACTACCAACTCTCATTACTTCAGCTTAAGTCTCACAAGTGTTAATATTTATAAAAACTAGTAGCTATAATTATGATTTTGCATAATTTATTTTTATTTGAAAAAGAGATACAGGCAGTCCCCGAGTTACGCGGATCTGACTTATGTCGGATCTGCAGTTATGAACGGGGTTTGCTGCCCATCTCCCTGGTCTGCTGAAGACAAGCAGACCAGGGAGATGGGAAGCAAAGCCTCTGAGGATGCCGGCAGCGGGACAGCCGCGGCGCGTCTGGGCTGTCCGCTGCCCGCGTGCTCCGCAGCTTTGCTCCACGTCTCCCCAGACCAGGGAAATGGGGAGCAAAGCCGCGGAGCACGCGGGCAGCGGACAGCCCAGACGCGCCGCGGCTATCCCGCTGCCGGTGTGTTCCGCGGCTTTGCTCCCCGTTTTTCTGGTCTGCTGGAGACCAACAGACCAGGGAGATGGGGAGCAAAGCTGCGGAGCATGCGGGCAGCAGGACAGCCGTGGCGTGTCTGGGCTGTCTGCTGCCCGCGTGCTCCGCGGCTTTGCTCTGCTTTGCTCCCTGTCTCCTTGGTCTGTTGGTCTCCAGCAGACCAGGGAAACAGGGAGCAAAGCCACGGAACACACTGGCAGCGGGACAGCTGCGGCGCGTCTGGGCTGTCCCACTGCCCCCGTGCTCCGGACGCCTGTGGTACAGAAGCTGGGGCGCTGCCGGTTGGTCCGGTAGCGCCGCTCTGGGCGCTACTGGACCAACCCGGCAGCACCCCAGCTGCTCTGCCCCAGGCGTCCTGATTCAGTCACTGCTGGTCAGTTTCAGCAGCGGCTGAATCAGGACGCCTGGGGCAGAGCAGCTTGGGTGCTGCTGGGTTGGTCTAGTAGCGCCGAGGAGCGGCGCTACTGGAGCAACCCAGCAGCACCCAAGCTGCTCTGCCCCAGGCGTCCCCAAGTCAGCCGCTGCCGAAACTGACTAGCGCTGACTACAGGAAGCCCGAGGCAGAGTTGCTCTGCCCCGGGCTTCCTGGAATCAGCTGCTGATCAGTTTCAGCAGTAGCTGACTTGGGGACGCCTGGGGTTCTTAAGTTGAATCTGTATGTAAGAACTGGCATCCAGATTCAGCCTGTTGAAACTGATCAGCGGCTGATTCCAGGAAGCCCGGGGCAGAGCAACTCTGCCTCGGGCTTCCTGTAGTCAGCCATTGGTCAGTTTCAGCAGCGGCTGAATCTGGATGCCAGTTCCGACTTACACACAGATTCAACTTAAGAACAAACCTATAGTCCCTATCTTGTACGTAACCCGGGGACTGCCTGTACATTTCTAGCCCTAGCAATTGTAGAGAAAAGCATAACATAGAACACATTCCTCCTAAAGCCTCAAAATCCAGAAGGCAAATAAAAAGAAGAAATGTATTAGTTTACATTTATATTGTGTTTTAAACCAATCTCATGACTTTTGGCAGGATCATGATATTTAAATGTTTGGAGTTGGCAACACTGTAATATTTAGAAGCCTAAACCAAGTTGGGAATCCATTTCACTAAACATCGTACAAGTATATTGTAACACCAAGACTGAAAGAAAAAGAAAGTGAAACAGCATTGTCTTAAAATCTATTTCATATAGCCTGAGCCCTTAAAAAAACAGCAGGGTTGTCTCCCTATCAGAGCTATCCCCTCCCAGTGCCCCAGTTGCAGGGTCTGGGGCAACTGCCCTCATGCGCCCCACCTCTGCTCCACCCTCTTCTCATTCCCTCCCCAAACTCCACTCTTGCCGCAGTCCTTCCCACCCCATGCCCCTTCTCACCCCGGTTCTGCCTCCTTCCTCCTCCCCTGAGCTGGGAGATTACCAGTTGGCAAGCAGGGCTTTTGTTTACATTTATATTGTGTTTTAAACCAATCTCATGACTTTGGGCAGGATCATCTGCACTCACCGAGGTGGCAAGAACTGGAACTACCTAGCAGCCTGCTCCACCCCGTCCCTCCCCACCATGCCACCCTCGTAGTCCACTTCTCCTCACTTTTCTGTGGTGGTGGAAAGCAGAGAACATTGGCTGTGGTTCACTGTGTTTCCTGCGCTGACGGCAAAATCAAGCAAAGCAGGCCAGGAAAGGGCAGTGGGGTGGAGTTCAGCTGATCAGGTTTCCAAGTTGCTCCGGCTCCCACTGTGCTGGTGAATGTGAGAAAAGAGGCAACTTCTGCTATCTCTCCCTGCAAAGTCCATCCATAGGATGGTTGAGGCAGCCATCATGGGGCCCACCAAAGTGCAGGACCTGGGATGGCTACCCTGAACCATTTTATAGATGGGATGGCTCTACTCCCCATAGTACTGAAGACAATTCCTTTCACTTTCCATACACCCTGCCTCTCTCAAGCCTCACCCACTTGGAGTCTGGCAGCTGGAAGGGGAGAACCAATATATTGAAAATGACAATCCCTGTTCAAGTAAGCTTACAGTCTAAAATCTCATTCTCATTACTTGGAATTGCTATGTGAAAAGGGCCTGGTTTCAAGGGCAGATAACAATACTGCTCATTGCAAATGCAGCTGAAGAAAGTGCTTACCTGGCAGAAAAAGGAAATGATATACAATTATTACAAACACTATTTGGGAGTGAACTTGTGAAGTGCTGAGTGCTCAGCTCTCACTGATTGGCTCTCACTGAGAGGGCTCAGTATCTTTCAGGACTGAGGGCACTAAGAACATCACAAAATGGATTTCTGAGTTTCTGGCAATTGAAGCCTTTTTTACCTTTGGGGGGAAATAAGCCTTTTTAATTATTACAGTGTAAGCATATTTCAAACAATGACTTAATCCTAGTGCACTAATCTACCCATTGTATGTTGCACTATTTTTCTAATAACTCTTGGGGGTTTCTTAAATTTTTATTAGAGGCATGAAATGTAGCAAAGTCAAGTGATAAATACTCTATGCTATGGAATTTTTCTCTGAAGATAAAATACAAGGGAATTGGTAAGTATAAGGAAGGTTAAGTTCTTAAAATATCAGTGTCAAATAGTTAATTGTGACTGCTGAGCTACATGAGATTTCCCTGTCTTACCCCATCTGTCAACAGAGACCAGTTTTGATCCATCCTGTAGTATCACTTAAGCCTCCTTCAATATGGTGAGAAAAAAAATGGCAATGCCAAGAAGGAATTATCTCTGTACACTTTCTTCTGTGATTCAAAGGTAATTTGATGCTTCAGGATCTTACTACCTAACCTAATTAAAATGATTACTAGTGTGGCAGTCCTACTCAAAAAAGGGAGAGAGGAGGGGAAGCAGCAACAGATAACATCAATAATTTCTAATGCAAATGTGTTATTAGTGGCTGCCACTTAGTGTAGAATGGGGTGCACAGTTCAGAAGCAACTGGAATTTTGTTAACCTGTGAGTTGCTGACATTAGCACTTTCCCTCAACACTGAAGCTATGTATACTCTTGTATACATTTCAGATCTAAGGCTTTACAATACTATTGTAGTCCAGCTAGAACATTCCAGGGGATTTTAGCAAATTCAGACAATAATTCCCTCCTTTGAGGAGAAGAAGACACCAACTGACACAACTACAATAAGTTAGGTATATGAAATTATATAGAGAGGAAGAATATCATTGTATTTACAGCTGTAACATGATTGTATGTGACCTTAGACAACTCATCTAATTTCTCTAAGCCTCATTTCCCCTTCTGCAGAAAAATACTTCCTCATCTAACTTGTCTATTTGGATTGCATATCAGCATCCAGTACAATTCAGTCCTTGTTTGGGCTTTTGGATATTACTATGCTACAAATCTCTCTCTCTCTCTCTCTCTCTCTCTCTCTCTGTCTCTCCGTATATATCTATATCTATATCTATATCTATATCTACATCTATATCGATAGATAGATAGATAGATGGGTTTGGTTGTACCAGAAAAATGGGGTGTGCTGGGAATTCAATTGTTTTCCATAACACAGAAATAGAGGGTTAGTATTTGGGTTAGGCTTAGGAGGGTTACACTGTGGAATGATCACAGGGGGGCAGCTACATCAGGAACAGAGTGGCCAGCTGGACCTGGGGGTCTCCATAGTGTTGGCCACTGGCCCATGTAAGTGGCCCTCCTGCCCCAACCTCCCTCCCGCCCTTGGCCATAGTGTCAAACCAAGCCCTCCCTCCCCCCCCCCCCCCCCCCCGCAGGAGCCACCGGGCAGCACAGCCCTACCCCTCCCTCTTGGAAGCCCCACAATGCCTCCACCTGCGTGGAGCTGCCAGGGGTATATATGGACAGCCCAGCCCCACCCCCTCACAAGGAGCCACCAGCAGCCCCTCCTCTCTCTCACTTGCAAGGGGCTGGTAAGCTGCAGGGAAGCCCAGATCTGGGTCCTCTGGCCCCTCAAGGAGCCATCAGCATGGGAGGGACAAGCCCACATGTATTTAGCTGCCATCAGAGCAGCAACATCCTTGCCACGATGGGTGGCTCCAGTAAGCTCCTTCCTGACCTCCCAGTTCTCCTACCCTGAGTTCTCTGGCCTGAGGTCCCTCCTGAAGTGAGTCCTGCACCCCCTACCCTAAGCCCCACACTGCTTGCTCCAACTCCATTCCATGCCCTCAACCCCTCAACTGTGAAGAAACTGAAAGCTTAGTGCAGTATAACAAACATTTCCACAGAAGTCTATACAGCATTTCAGCTTTACATCATGTTTCATTTATCAACATGTATTAGGTTTCTGAAAAAAAGGAAAATTCATCTTTGCAGCTCAGTACCTTTCTCTAGTCTTTTCTTGCAAAAATAAAATTGCATAATGTCATTTCAAGTTCACCCTTTTCCACATATGCATGTACACAGAACTGGGGGTAATTCACTTATACAATTCAACATCTCCTTTGTTGCAGATGGTAAATGTGCAGTTTTCTCCCCCGAGGAAAGAAACTGCTTTATAAAATAATTGCATATTGTACCCATTTTTTTCCTTCACTCACTTGTATTGTTATTATATCCTATCAGGTTGGTAATTAGCATGCAGCCTCAATGTGACACAATTGCAGTTGTCATCTCTCCTTAAAAATCTCTTAGGAAACACACAGTAAAATAATGTAAGCCATTAACGAACGAACGAACGAAAGAAAGAAAGAAAGAAAGAAAGAAAGAAAGAAAGAAAGAAAGAAAGAAAGAAAGAAAGAAAGAAAGAAAGAAAGAAAGAAAGAAAGAAAGAAAGAAAGAAAGAAAGAAAGAAAGAAAGAAAACACACAAAAGTGACTAACCATAGATTGCTTTTGTTATATAATCAGTTCACGACTCTTAATCAGCGAACTGAACTGGACTAATCTTACTGTGTGGAAGAAGTTTAGTGAACACTAGAATTTTCTTGTCATTGTTTCCCTTTGGTTTTCCTATGTAACTTCCTCTATCTTCCTCCCACTGTCAGCTTTGTGTATCCTTCAAAGGCATCCCTTAGGTGTGGGATTTCCCTCTTCTCTGCTGAAGCAACACGCCTTTTTCCCTTTCAAAACTGTCTTTAAAAAATGTTAGTTTTGTGCAGGCAGTCAAAGACATTCACATTTTCTTGGCCATTTGCTTCTATACTACTCTCTGTGTGTCGTATAATTCTCAACTGTTCTGTTTCTAACTACATGGTAGGGTCCTTGGTCTTGGGACAGGGCCTATGTACAGCTCTCAGCACACTTGGTGCTCAAGAGTAATAGTAATGATGCTGTCATAGGGACAATGATATGAACAGGAACAGTCTCTCCTCACTCAATATAATCTTCTCATTAATTTCTTCACTTAACTGCCAGTGTGGCCTCAGACTGGGATCTAACCCTGTTGTTTCTTGAAGCCATCACTGTGTAACTGTGTATTTCAACTAAAACAATCATTTCACAGAGACTAGAACTGCTGAACCAGTGATCTCACCAAGGTCTGCTACTTGACATCAGCAAATCAAGCTAGAGGTGCTGAACCACAGGCCTCATAGAAGTATTGGTCTGGAAATCAGACAAGCAAATTAATGATGATGGGCAGCTGACCTCAAAGAAGTCTATTGTTTGACTTTAGACCTGTAACCTTAAGTGTATGGCCCTGACCTCAGGCCAATAAGCTCGCAAAAATCTGTGGTTTGGCATAATCCCACTAACGTGGTAGTGCTGAGTTAGTGAGTGCAAAGATGCCTTCATCTTGACATGAGACAAGCAGTGCTGAGCCAGCGATGCCTCAAAAGCAATCTTTTTGCTTAGCCCATGAAGGCCTGAGCCTTGACATCTAACCAGCAGGCTGCAGCTGTTAAGCTTGGAACTTCATAGAGTGAAATCCCTTTAATTTAGCTCAGGGTGCTAAAGTAATTAAAGCCAGTGGCCTCGCAGAGACCTGTGCTTTGACATCATCCCAGTAAGCCAGATGCTGAACTCAAGTCCCCACCGACACCTGTGCCTTAAAATCAACTCAGAAAGCCCTTATCTGTCAGGCAAAGCTAGCGATGTTAAGCAGTTAAGAGAGAGGAGTCTCTAATCTCACAGGAGACCTGCATTTCTATATCAGATCAACAAGATACCGCTACTAGTGAATTCATGAGCTCACAAATGTCCATGCCTTGGCATAAACCATTGTAGATGTGCTGAACTACTGTTCCTTTTAATGAGCTAGTTTTTATAAGCCCCCTGACTTCACAGTGGCCTGTTGACTAATATCCACCAGAAAGCTAGACTCTAAGCTAGTCATTTCTTAAATGCCAGGGTCTTATCATCTATCCAAGCTACAGGTCCTGAACCCCAGTCAGGTCTGTGCCTGGTCTCAGCCCAGCATATTAGACTCAGCTAATTACTTTACCGAGGACCTTACCTTGACATTAGGCCTGGCAAGTTTTGCCAGTAGCCTCAAAGAGTGTCTTCTCTTCACATCAGCACCTCAGACTTGGCGGTGCTTGATCAGTAATGTCAAAGTGGTCCATTGCTCAACAGTGATCCAAGCTCTTAGAAAACTGTAATTAAATAAATTACCATAACCCAAAAGCTTTCACAGTTTCCTGATCAGATACAGTGCTATGCAATTTCCACATTTAGAATGGGGTCTTAGAGTAAGTAAAGTACTCAAAAGGCTCTTGTGCAGAGCATTATCCAGCTACTCATATGAGCAGAGCCATCCCTAGGATGGTGAGGGGCTTGGAACTATTCAGCCTCCCCACTAGTGTCCTTGCTGTCTGCTTGATGCTCCTGCCCACCACTCGCCTCCTCACTTACCTCCCCACTGTCCGTTTGGTGACCCCCTTTCCATCAACCTGCCTCCTCACCGCTCCTGTCCACTGCTCTCCTTCTCACTGCTCGTCTCTTGCCTCCTCACCCACCTACCCACTGCTCCCCTCCCCATTACTCTCTTTGCAGTCTGTCTGGTGTCCCCCATCTGTTCGATTGCTGCTTTTCATGCCATCTGCCTTACTGCTTGCCTCCTCAACCCCACCCATTGCTCTACTCCTGGCCATCCATCAGACCACCTTTCACCTCCTCACCCACCTGCCCACTTCTCACCTCCCCACTAGTTTCCTTGCCAGCCATCCTGTGTGTCCCCCTCCTTCTGTTCAACTGCTGCTCTCCTCCTTGCCATCCCCTTGTCTTCTTGCCTCCTCACTTTCTGCCTGCCTCCTCAACTATTGGGACAAATGGTGTCCCCATCATACAACAGTTGGGTCTAGGGACAAAGGGCTACATATTGAGCTAAATCATAGGGCTAAATCAAATGGCTAACTTATAGGCACTGATTCTGTGGGTGCTCCAACCCTGAAACACTCACCAGCACCAAGCTCTCCCTTCTGCCCCTCTCCCCTGCCCTTCTCACACACTGGTGGCCCCAAACTTATCAATTCCTGCCCCACCTCCCCAGCACTTCCTCAGTGCCACTAACAGCTGATTTGTGGTGTTCAAGCTCTGGAAGGGAAGAGTAGGAGATGGGACAGAGTTCACAATGGGGGGAAAGATGGAGAAGAGGTGGGTTGAAGTCAGGTATTTGGGGGAAGAGGAGGATTGGGGATGTGGCCTGAAACAGAGGGAGGTGATTGCCCCACGGCAAGATGACAAGGCAGTGCCTGTGAGATATCCCAGTTGTAGCAAAGCACAGGGCCCTTGAAAGTGTGAAGCCTGTCATGATCACTTCAATTTGTCCTACTCAAGGGACAGCTCTTGTGTATGAGATCAACGACCCTGACTTTTGTGCTACACTAAAATGACATATGCAGCATTCAGACGTCTAATATAATCAGGTACAGAATTGGAGCAAACATTCACGAAAACAAAACAACATGAAGATGGCTAATAAATGTTCTCATGGCCCTGAACAGGGAGAGTGAAAACAAGTGACTCTCCAGTGTAGTTCTAATGCTGTGCCACCACCTGAATACTCCTCAAGTTATTTTGAAACTCTTTCTGCTGCTTCTTCACAGAGTAACTCCTGTATGTTTGGCTAAACTGAGGATGAGGTTTGTGGTGCTTGTTAACCTAGGTTAAAGTAGATTGAAAAAGGTAAAAAAGGAAACTTGCTCCACAAATCAGTCAAAGAAAAGTAGGAGTTGCAGTGGACTGCCAAGCTAGAGATACTTCTTTCTGCTTTTAGCAGTGGAGCTGTGCTGCCCTCTGCACCCCAACTTACTTTAACAGCTACCCAGAATATGATTGATACCAATATAAAAATAAGCTCTATCTATGAGACGTACATGCATAGTTCCCTTTCATTCACAGAAGGGGTTCTGGCCACATCCTTGACAGCACTGCCCCTTCCCCTGAACCAACGGAGAGCACTCTATATGCTCAGGGAGCCAAGTGAGTGGGCAATGGGCATCACGGTGAGGGTTCAGGAAGGACATTCCCTCTCACATCAGAGTTCTCCACTCCCCTCCCTTTCCCCGCACAGAAGGGGGTAATTATGCTTCACAGGAGGCATTCTGCAGAAGCCCAGTGTTTAATTTCTAATGAAAGAGGTGCCAGAACTCAAGCAATTAGGTGGCTCAAGCAAATTTATTTACGTTCGTAACTGATGCAGCAAGGCCACAGGTGCTAAGCCTACGAAGGGCCAAGCCTAGAAGTGCCAGAGCTCAGCCCTGGCACAAATAAAGTTCTGCAGAAGCTGCACTAGAACATTGGGGATTGTGTATGTATAGGAGTGTAAATCCAGCGATACTGCAGAATTGGCATGGAGGTGCAGCACACGGCCTTTTTGTGACACTGACCTCTGGGAAGCTGCCTAAATGGCTGCTCCCAAAGCCTTTCCGTGGAGCTGAAAAGCCCAGTTCGTTTATCAATTGAACATCTGGAGAAAGAACCTGACCGGAGAGCCTTATGGAGATTTCATCCCCTTTAGACACCACAGGAGGGTTTCCTGCAAGAAGAATTTTATTATTAACAATATTACTAATTAGAATAGATTTTCCTGACATTGCTTGAGTTCTTAACTCAATTATTTTTTTGTTTTTCTTCATTTTCTTCGAGGTTTTGCTGTGGGATGGTGCTGGGGATGAGGAGTTCAGTAAGCAGGCTTTCTTGGGGAGAGAGGACTACCTCCGTCCTTTCTCACAGCAGTATCTTGGGGCCAGGTGAGAAGTGCCTCTCCATTGTTACAGCAACTCCAGTGGGCACAACCAGGGGAGGGGAAAAAGTCCCACGACTGGGGCAGGTCCAGGTTCATCTGCCCCCTGCACTCCCCAGGGGTATGTCTACACTACCCTCCTAATTCGAACTAGGAGGGTAATGTAGGCATACCGCACTTGCAAATGAAGCCCAGAATTTGAATTTCCCAGACTTCATTTGCATAAGCCGGGTGCGCCATTTTTAAATCCCAGCTAGTTCGAACCCCGTCCCGCGGATTAGGAAGCCTAGTTCGGATTAGGAAGCCTAATCTGAACTAGCTACTCTGTGCCGCGTGTAGCCGCGCGGCACGGGGTTCGAACTAGCCGGGATTTAAAAATGGCGGCGCCTGGTTTATGCAAATGAAGCCTGGGAAATTCAAATCCCGGGCTTCATTTGCAAGTGCGGTATGCCTACATTACCCCGCTAGTTCGAACTAGCGGGGTAGTGTAGGCATACCCCAGCAGAGTGAGGAATGGAGAAAACTGTGCACTTTCCCCTTGAGGTGTGTCTATACTACAGGGCTTAACTCAAAATATGCTGCGCAAATTAAGCTACGTCAATTGTGTACCTTATTTCGAAATAGGGAGCATTTATTTCGAAATAGAGCACTCTTCCTCCGACTTCCTTTATTCCTTGTACAGTGAAGGTTACAGGAGTCAGAGTAAGAAGTCCTCCTGCTTGACAGTATTATGACACATTTTTTAAATAAATGCCTGCTGTGTAGACACGGACTAAGTTATTTCAGAACAGCGTAAGTTATTTTGAAATTGTGTGGCAGTGTAGACTTACTCTTGCTCTCTAATGAAAGGAAACAGACAGCAATGTTCCCATATGAAGGGGGCGGGGGAGCTATACTTCCCCCTGCTATCCTAAACAGCACTTGAGGGTTTGAAGGGTTGGGGTTGGGACAGTCCCAGAAAGGGAAGGGTGCCTCAAGCCAGCCCCTTTCACCTGCCTGGTGATTCTATCTCTTCTCTGTATAGTTTTATGCATCTCCATAAGCATTGTTGGAGGGTGGAAGCTTTAGCTCCGCCCTCCCAACCAAACCCTTACCTTGCTTTAAGTTATGAGAAGAGGAAGCTACATACCACATTTGGTGGTACTAGTCCTAGGAGCAGTTCTTGAACAAAGAGATGAACGGACAGACAGACTTACTTGCTGAGACAGTTAAACTCTCTCAACTATATAGTAGATGACTAATATAATACAAAAGTGTCTAATAATTAGATATTTTTAGAGTTACCTTTGATCACCAAATCCTCTGAATGGGTGAAAAACTTTACATTATATTTTCTATTTTTGCTCCCCACATCTGTTTTTTCCAGTCATCTCACTTTAAGTCAGTTATCCTCAGAGAATTGCACACTTCTGGTCCGATTGCTAAAATAAGGGTCCATCTGGCATAATTTCATTATCTATGTTTGATCATCATTCCATGAATTAAAACAATAATTGATAATAAACAAACACCAACTTATTTAATGCAGAGTGCATTGAACTGATTAAAACATACTACTAGATGTTTTAAAGCCATATTCCTCCAAGAGACATCATTTATTCTCATGCCTTCAAGGCAAGAGATGTAAGAATTTCAGTTCTTAATGTAACAAGAGAAAATTACCCTTATGGATTTATTGGAGGCATAAATATTATTTTTCTATCTGATTACTGTCATTCATTCTAACAGCAACATGTTGCTCTGAAACAATTAACAAATGTGCCCATACCAGGAAAAAACGCTGAACATATTAAAGCAAGTGAGCCAATACATTGTCCAAGGATGTAAATACACAATGTGACAGCATAATTAATCCTTGGTACATAATCAATAAGGAACGGTAGGTTCTTGTGGAAAATTGCAGACACCAGAATGAGACTGAAATTTCTCTGAGCTAAAATGTGGAGTCACCAGTCAATGAATTCTCCCTCAGGAGCCTGTAGCAAATACAAAGAACCTGCTCAAGGACAGCCAGAGTTGTAAATTGAGAGATACAAACATAATAATATAATGATTGTTCCAGCATGTTCATAATTTATAGGTTGGAATCATAGGGTGAAAAAGAAGGGTTAGCAGCTTGGCATAATTTGAGATATAGTCAGTAATGCAATGGACAACCACTAAATCACCACTTTCCCTTTTGTATTTAGATTAGAACTATGTCATACAACTAGACTTGGGAGGATTAGATTTTTATCAGTAATGCTGGTAAACATCAATTTCACTGTACATACATGGACCGATTTCCATTGATAATTATCAAAATTTACAGAAACGCAAAAAAAGAAAAATGTTGCTTGAGACTTTGAAGTAAGGATATTTACTTTGTACATTTTGACTGGAATGGTGACAATTTGTGTTTTAGCACTTTTAAATGTTCACTTTTTCACTCTCAATGTCTAGTGTCATTAAATAATTTTCTCTCTCTCTCCCATTTCTCTGATCCTACCACCAGTTTTCCACAACTGTGAAAATTTTGATAAAAAATAAATTACCACTTAAAACCCATAATTTTTCAGAACTATTACAATGCAAATAGATAAGTGTAAAAATGTTTATCATAAACATCAATATTATCCACTGAAATGATAAAAATAAATTAAATTCTGTTAATCGTACTTAGAAATACAAAACAGAAACACCCTTTTTTAGGAATGGTATTACAGATGTCATTTTATGTAACATCACAGTGTTACCATGGAACTTAGCAAATGCAAGTTTTTATTTTTATTTTTTAGCTATTTTTTATTTTAGTTTTTAGGCTTTCCACTAAGATTACAAATTTCAAGTATTAAATGCAGTTCTCCACCTTTCCACAGGTGGTAGGGCTCAGGCTTTGGGCTTCAGCCCTGGGATGGTAGTAGTAGTATACTTAGTTATAACAATAAATGCTGGATTAGTGGTCTTCTCTCATTCTGCACATAGAAATCTCATATTCAGCAGACTTGATCTGAATGTCAGCATTGGTTTCAGTGGCTCAACTCTTACAAAAGTTTGAATTACATGTTGTCTCAGTGCACTGCATTTATTAAAGGAATTCTGTGTGGGCAATCTTCCTAATCAAGTTCTTTTCCAAATATAATATTTCTCTTAAATTGGGACTACTTTTCTAATCATATTTTCCACTTTTAAATAAGGGTTGGGAGCTGGTAACTACAGAATCAACTCTGGAAATTTCTGGTAGGAAAAATGTTTGTAAAACTAAAATTAGATGAGAATAGTATTAATAATCATTTCTGCTGAAACTGAAAAACGTAGCCAATCTTTTTAGAACTAAGACCAATGGCACAATTTTTTTTCATTCTTTGCTGCAAGCCTAATAAACACACCTAGAGTTATATGACAGAGAGAAAACCCATCGGATAAACAGCAGGAAGCTCACAAGCTAAATCTTTGTGGGGCTTCACAGCCCATTGACTTGTTATGCCATTGATTGGTAAGTAGTCAAAATCAAAGTGGCAGCCTCCAGCTCTCTCACTGTTTGGTGAAACATTTCTCTTGGACCTAGTTGTCCATGAGTCAATGTAACCTGAACAGAGTATTAAAGAAGCACTTGTTCTGATCCACCACAATTCTTGGGAGTTTTGAAAAAAGAAATTGGGTAAAATGGCAGACCACTCTCAGCAGTCAATGTTAAATCACTGTGGCTAGAACTATGGAGAAATCTATACAGTATCATTTTTCTAGTACAGGCAGTCCCCGACTTACGCGGATCCGACTTATGTCGGATCCGCACTTACGAACGGGGCTTTCTCGCCCCGGAGGTCGAGGTAGCGGATTGCTACCTGCGAGCTCCGGGGCGAGAAAGCCCCGTTCGTAAGCTGCTCCGGTGCCCCTGGTCTGCTGGAGACCGTCTCCAGCAGACCAGGGGCACCGGGCGGGTTCCCGCGCTTATGAGGCTTTGCCAGAGCAAAGCCTCAGAAGCGCGGGGAACCGCCACTGCTGCCGCTTGAGACTCGGTGCCTGTGGTCTGCTGGGGACGGTCCCCAGCAGACCACAGGCACCGGGACTGAAGCCGCAGCCGCAGGGGGGAGGGGTCCCGCGCCTCTGAGACTTTGCTAGAGCAAAGCCTCAGAGGCGCGGCGCCCCGCTGCCGCTGCTGCTTTGCTCCCCGTGTCCCTGGTCTGCTGGGGGGGGCTCGGATAGTGTGCCCCCCCCCAGCAGACCAGGCTTTTGTTTTGGACCCTGGAGCAGAGCAGCTGGGGCACTGCGGATTGGTCCTGCAGCACCCGCTCTGGGCACTACTGGACCAACCCGGCAGCATCCCAGCTGCTCTGCCCCAGGTCCTGATTCAGCCGCTGCTGGTCAGTTTCAGCAGTGGCTGAATCAGGACGTCTGGGGCAGAGCAGCTGGGGTGCTGCTGGGTTGGTCCAGTAGCGCCGAGGGGTGCTACTGGAGCAACCCAGCAGCACCCCAGTTGCTCTGCCCCAGGCGTCCCCAAGTCAGCCGCTGCTGAAACTGACCAGCACTGACTACAGGAAGCCCGAGGCAGAGTTGCTCTGCCCCAGGCTTCCTGGAATCAGCGCTCATCAGTTTCAGCAGCAGCTGACTTGGGGAAGCTTGGGGTTCTTAAGTTGAATCTGTATGTAAGTCAGAACTGGCGGTCATTTTCAGCAGCGGCTGAATCTGGACGCCAGTTCCGACTTACATACAGATTCAACTTAAGAACAAACCTACAGTCCCTATCTTGTACGTAACCCGGGGACTGCCTGTATACTATTCTCGGGTGGGGAACTTTTTTTGGATTAGGGGCACTGACCCACAGAAAAATCAGTCGGAGGATGCACACAAGTGAGAAAAAAACAAAAAGCCCAACTCTCATCAGCGTGGGCTCCCCAAGGCTGAAGAGAGCTCCAACCCTCAGGAGCCACATCCGGGCAAGCTGGGGGTTGCATCCAGTCCCCAGGACTTAGGTTCCCCACTCCTGTTCTGCTAAGTCGGCTTTATCCTTCGTTCCACTATGTTTTTGGTATCTTAGACTGCTTGATACAGTAAAACATCCACAATTATTTCCTGAATATCTAGTGGCCTTAAAAGCTACAATTAAACCTTGCTAGCTTCAGAATCTAGAAAGCTGAATCTGCACATAAGTTTGTGTTCAACATTACACCATTTCTCTGAATAGAAACCATATTTTTATTATTTTCAGTTTTTATTAAGCCCAGATTTAAGTAAAGTATATAAAATATAATTTCTTATAAAAAGTAACCATCTGATGCCATAGGAAGACCCCAGCTGAGCAGGAATGAAATTAAACAGGCAGTAAACCAACACAGATATTACTTCCCTTTACTGGGATCGATTTCCTACTCATGCCCTCAGCCCATCCCAAAATTGGAACTGTGCTCTAGGAGTCAATAGACTCTAGCTACTTCAGAATTGGGGGACAGCAAACTACATAGCCAACAGGTCCACCTGGAGAACATTCTGCCAGCCACCCACTACTGAATCGAGGAAATGTAACTCAAGTACTTCTGCTGACCAGAGCTGTTGTAGTATTACACAGGGAAATAGACCATTTTTCTGGCCTTTTAAAGTTTATCAGTCAATTTTTTTGAACTGTACTAAAAAGCCAATAAACAGCCAATGCAGAGTCCAGAGCACAAGTGCCAAGTACTCCCCATGAGATAAACTAAGTTCTCTGCTATATTTCACACCAACTTCAGTTTCAGAACAAGTTGAAGGTGTAGCCCCATGTAAAGTCATTATACTAATCAAATGTTGAGGTGACAAAAACATGAAAAATAGTAGTAAGGTCCACTTGGAGTGTATAGGTCATAACATTGAGGGTAGGGCTTGGGGTTGGGCAACTAAGTGCCCTTTGCATCTTTCAAAATCTCCCCCCCCCCCCCACACACACACATGCACACACATTTAGGGTATGTCTACACTACAAAGTTAGTTCGAACTAACGGACGTTAGTTCGAACTAACTTTAATAGGCGAACTAACTTTAATTTGAATCGAACTAGCGGAGCGCTTAGTTCGAACTAGGTAAACCTCATTTTACGAGGATTAAGCCTAGTTCGAACTAGCTAGTTCGAATTAAGGGCCGTGTAGCCCCTTAATTCGAACTAGTGGGAGGCTAGCCCTCCTCAGCTTTCCCTGGTGGCCACTCTGGCCAACACCTGGGAAACTCTATGCCCCCCTCCCGGCCCCGGACCCCTTAAAGGGGCACGGGCTGGCTACGGTGCCCGTGCCAGGTGCAAGCCTGCCAGCACCCAGCTAGCAGACCCTGCACCTGGCACGGCACAGAGCCACCCACCCGATGTCCCCCAGCCCACCCCCTCTTCCCGGGACCAGGCTGGCGGCTCCCCGGAGCTTGCCCTGGACCGCAAGAGGCGGGCACCTTCCTGGGCTAGTGCGGACATCGTGGACCTCGTCCACGATCTCCGCACTAGGCACAGGAAAGTGGCCATCTAGGGCAGGAGAGCTGCCAGCCTGGCCACCCAGGAGCAGGTGTGCATGAAAATCAAGGGGGTCCACTGAGACCCCCGACCCTGAGCCCTGCGCTTACAATGGCCGTCCTGGGTCAGACCAAAGGTCCATCTAGCCCAGTAGCCTGTCTGCCGACAGTGGCCAACCCTAGGGACCCTGGAGGGGATGGACCGAAGACAGTGACCAAGCCATTTGTCTCGTGCCATCCCTCTCCAGCCTTCCACAAACTTTGGGCAGGGACACCACTCCTATCCCCTGGCTAAGACTACTCCACGGACTCCATGACTTGATCTCACTTCCCTTTCAACTCTGTTCTAGTTGTAGCCTTCACAGCCTCCTGCAGCAAGGAGTTCCGCAGGTTAACTATTTGCTTTCTGAAGAACAACAACTTTCTCTTACTAGTTTCAAGCCTGCTACCCATTCCTTTCCTTTGGTGTCCTCTAGTCCTTCTTTATGGGAACTCAGGAAGAACTTTTCTGAATGCACCCTCTCCACCCAACCCCTGCTTTTAGAGACCTCTATCCTGTCCCCCCTCCGTCTCCTCTTTTCTAAGCTGAAAAGTCCCAGTCTCTGTAGCCTTTCTTCATCTGGGACCTGTTCCCAACCCCTGATCATGTTAGTTGCCCTCCCCTCTCCCAGCCTTTCTCTTCCCCTCTCCCTCCTCCTTTTCCCAGTCTCCCCCAGTTTTGTTCAATAAAGACAGAGTCAATGTTGGAAGAAACGTTATCTTTATTTTGTACATCAATAAGAAGGGGGGCTAGGGAAGAAGGGTAAGTGGAAGGAGGTGAGGGAGGAATGGAGTACGAGCCCCCGATGGGGAGGACTGGGCTGGCTCTGCGGGCTTCTGGGGGTGGAAGCTCTCCTGCAGCCCCCCGATTGCCCCTTCTCCCCAGGTGGCAGCCTGCGGCAAGTGCAGCCGGGCTGATGGCCGAATGGTGTGATGTGCCCAGTGTGGGTAGTCCGGGCAATCCAAGCCAGGACTGCTTTGCAAGCGGGGCACCCCTTAGAACTGTCTGTCCGGGGTAGGGGTCGGGACCCTTTAAGCGCAGCCCTCGGCTAGCCTGAGACAGCATCTCCACGCTCTAAGTCCTCCTTTTATGCCCTGCTGGCACTGCTTCCGGCCATCCTTAAGCCCTGTTCAGAGTCCACTCAATGTGAACTTGCTAGTTCGAATTAGCAAAACGCTAATTCGAACTAGTTTTTAGTTCTAGACGCGTTAGTTCGAATTAGCTTAGTTCGAATTAACTAATTCGAACTAAGTTAGTTCGAACTAGCGCTGTAGTGTAGACGTACCCTTAGAAACATGTCCATGGTTAGCACTTCTCATGCTAAATGTTTAGCAAAATTAACTTGGAGACACATGATAGTCATCTCCCTTGCTTGGAGGCACTATTTCTGCTGCAAACGGAGGAAAAATGAGAGAGCACTTACCCTGTGCAATAACTGTAATTCTTTAAGATGTGTCCCCCCTGTGGATGCATGCCCCCCAGCCCATGCCTTCAGTCAGAGACTTTCATTAGTAGCACTGTTTGGTCCATGCATGTTCTGTGGATATTCCCATGTCTCACACTTGAGGCTATATCAAGCTGTGCATGTGAACCACCCTCCATTTCTTCTCCATTGCAGAGTATGAGAAGGAAACTGAAGCAGAGGGGAAACTGGGTTGGATTATGGAGCACCCACAGGAACACACATCTCAATGAACAACAGCTACTGCACAGGGTAAGGTAACTTCTCTTTCTTCATCAAGTTGTGCCTCTATGGAAGCTCCACTCCAAGCGACTCTATAAGGAAGAGGCATCTTCAGAATCAAGTCCAGAAGAGAGGAAAGAACTGCATTGCCAACTGCCAGGCGGGTCTAGAAGCACCAATCGAGACATACTGCCTAGTTAAGGTAGTTACTAGCAGTCATGGAGCATTTTGTAGATTTCAGATATTGGGATGTTTTTTGGGAGAACTGTGAATGTAGCTGTGACTTGGAATAAGCTGACACACTGGAAGGGTGGGATGCTGGCAGCACTGCCAAGAAATAGTAAACCAGAAATCCATTTTAAAAGTCTGTGGGTAGAAATAACAGAATCTTTAGATCTGCCTGAAAAAGAAGCAAACAATCTAGGAGATTTTTAAAATTATTTAGTTCTGTGTTGTTGTTATTCGTCCATCGTATTCGAAGAAGACCTTGACATCTAACGGGTTGTGGACTGTCCACGGTGTGTCCGCAAATGGCTGATAAGGCCGATACGGGCACGGAATGTTCTGCCACATGTCGGGCAGACATGTGTGGGCACCACTGTTGCAGCTTTTGCAACTCTGGCTTTACGGAGTGCTCGCTTCTCTTGTGCTATGGTTGTCCTTCTGGCTTCAGATGTTTGACAGCCTTGGTAGATCAGCGTGTGCCATGTTGATCGGTCTTGTGCCAGGGTCTCCCAGGAGATGGTGTCAATATCCAGGGACTTGAGAGAGGCTTTAAGCGGATCTTTGTATCGCTTCTTTTGTCCCCCATGCGATCGCTTCCCTTGAAACAGCTCACCATAGAATAACTGTTTAGGGATGCGATGATCTGGCATCCTTGCAACATGGCCTGCCCAGTGTATCTGAGCTTTCATCAGCAGGGTGTAAACTGACGGCAGACCTGCTCTAGAAAGGACTTCTGTGTCTGGCACCTTATCCTGCCACCAGATCCTCAGAAGTCTACGGAGGCAAATCGTGTGGAAGTGGTTCAGTTGCCTAGCGTGCCTCCTGTATACAGACCAAGTCTCACTGGCATACATCAGGGTAGTTAACACTACTGCTCGATAGACTTTAAGCTTTGTAGCAAGGCTTATTCCACAGCGGTCCCACACTTTGGTCAGCAGTCTGCCGAATGCAGAGCTTGCCTTGGCGACTCTGCAGTTGACCTCGATGTCAATTGTCACTGAGCGGGAGAGGGTGCTGCCAAGATATGTAAATTGTTCCACTGCTTGCAGCTTTTGTCCCTTCACTGTGATGGTGGGCACTTGATATTGAGCTTTCGGAGCTGGCTGGTGCATTACTTCGGTTTTCTTTGTGTTGATGAGAAGGCCAAAGTTGTCGCATGCTGCTGTGAATTTGTCCATGCTGGCTTGCATTTCCTGCTCTGATCCAGTATTCAGGGTGCAGTCATCAGCAAAAAGGAGATCTCGTAGCACAGTCTCCTTTATCTTGGTGACAGCCTGGAGTCTTCGCAGTTTAAACAGTTTCCCATCGGTCCTGTATCTCAGTCTGATTCCCAAGGAACTGTTCTGAAAGGCGTCTGACAGCATGGCTGAAAACATTATGCTGAATAGGGCCGGTGCCAGCACACACCCTTGCTTGATGCCGTTTGTGACGGGAAAGGCCTCTGAAGCTTCTCCATCATCCAGAACACGAGCCGTCATGCCGTCGTGGAACTGACGTACCATCAAGATGAATCTGTCAGGGCACCCAAACTTCAACATGATGCGCCACAGACCTTCGCGACTGACAGTGTCAAAAGCCTTGGTGAGATCCACGAAGATGGTGTACAGTTCACGATTCTGCTCTTGACACTTCTCTTGGAGCTGTAGGGCTTTGAAGATCATATCCACCGTGCCACGCTCTTTGCGGAAACTGCACTGTGTCTCGGGTAATAAACCCTGTTCCAGGTGGTCAATCAGACGATTCAGCAACACTCGTGCAAGGATGTTACCTGCGATGGAAAGCAGTGATATTCCTCTATGATTATCGCAAACTTGTCGATTTCCTTTCCTCTTGTAGAGGTGTACGATGGACGTGTCTTTCAGTTCCTGAGGAATAGATCCTTGATTCCAGAAGGACTGGAACAGCTGAGTGAGTTTATCGACAAGCACTGCACCACCACCCTTATAGACTTCCGCTGGGATCGCATCAGATCCTGGGGCCTTGCCACTGGACAGCTGGCTGATGGCCTGTAAGATTTCAGTCTCTGATGGTGAGACATCCAGGCTGTGGTTGATATCCACCTGGGGCATTCTATCAGTCACCTCGTTATTGATGGAAGATGGGCGGTTCAGTATGGATTGGAAGTGCTCAGCCCAACGCTGTAAAATCAGAGTCTTCTCAGTAATGAGAGTTGCACCATCTGAGTCCAGTAGAGGGGAACTCCCTGAGGGCTGAGGTCCATACAAGGATCTAAGGGCTTCGTAGAACCGTTTGGCATCGTTTCTATCAGAAAACTTCTGGATTTCATCTGCTTTGGCACTCAACCAGGAGTCCTGCATCTTGCGAAGCTTGCTCTGTACAATCCTGCAAATGTTGTTGAAGGCATTTTTCTTAGCTGTTGACGATGGATCATTCTGATGAGCACGGTGAAGGCGATGCTTTTCAGCAAGTATGGCCTTGATCTCTTCATCGTTTTCATCAAACCAGTCCTGCTGTTTCCTGTGTGAGGGTCCAAGAACCTTTAGTGCAGGAGAGTGCACAATATCACGGAAGCGTTCCCAGTCCTTCTCAACATTTTCTTCTAATTGCAGCTCTAAAAGTTGGTTGCCAAGATCTTCTGCAAGTAAAGCTGCTGTGTTGGGGTTCCTCAGTCTACTGACATTGATCTTTTTCATCACAGCTTTGTTTCCCTGTGGACGTCTCTTTGGCTTGATGTGAAAGCTTAATTTGGAGATGATAAGTCTGTGGTCAGTCCAACAGTCAGCACTCGGCATGGCCTTGGTCACCCTTACATCCTGTCTGTCTTTCCTTCGCACAATGATATAATCAATGAGATGCCAGTGCTTAGAGCGTGGGTGCATCCAGGAAGTCTTTTTGCGAGTGGGCAGGCGGAAGATGGTATTGGTGATGATCAAATCATGAGCTGCACATGTCTTCAGTAATAGTAGGCCATTGCTGTTACATTTACCGATTCCATTTTTTCCAATGACGCCATCCCAGGCAGTGTGATCAGAGCCTACTCTCGCATTGAAATCGCCAAGTAGAATCAGCCTGTCAGTGCGCTTCACGGATGAGAGTAGGGCATCGAGATCTTCATAAAACTTGTCCTTTACTTGATCCGGATTCGTCATTGTTGGCGCGTAAGCACTGATCAGTGTGGCTTGCTTTCCTCTCAGTAGTGGAAGATGCAGTGTCATGAGTCGGTCATTCACGCCCTTGGGAAGACTGGCAAGTTTGCGGACAAGATGATTCTTAACCACAAAGCCAACTCCAGATTCACGACGTTCGTCACCGCTGCGTCCACGCCAGAAGAATGTGTAACCACCTCCTATTTCCATGAGCTGACCTTCATTTGCTAGACGAGTTTCACAAAGTGCCGCAATATCGATGTTAAATCTTGTGAGCTCTCTGGCAACCAGGGCTGTTCTTCTTTCTGGTCGATCTGCTGAAGGGTTGTCTTGAAGCGTGCATATGTTCCATGTGCCAATAGTGAGTGGTGTCACCTTGCATTTTGTTTGAAATTTTATTGTTCGACCGCATGAGATGGGATCCCCTCCAGCCGCGGTAAGCTGGCCAGGGTTCTATGAAGCAAACAATGTTTAGGGCACCTTTTCTAGCCCCTTCCTCTTACTAAGGAGGTGAGCAGTGCAATCCTAAAGAGGGCTGCTCAGTCACTCAGGTAGACGTCGAATCCAGCTGTTGCTTCAGCCAGCAAGATCAGCTCCAGATCAGCTGATCACCTCCAGATCAGCTGCTAGAAGTGGGCCTCATCCTCCTTGATTGGATCCACCTCGTCATCTCCAGCCTGATCCTGGCCTGCATATTTATTCCTGCCTCTGGAAATTTCCACTGCATGCATCTGACGACGTGGGTCTTTGCCCACGAAAGCTTATGCTCCTACACTTCAGTTAGTCTATAAGGTGCCACAGGACTCCTCGTCGCTTTAGCCAGCAAGAAGACGACCATTAGACCTGAGCCGCCTGTGTGCAGGTCCGCGGCTACAGCTTCCAGTGTATCCACACCTGCTGCTTCGTCGCTCGCCCGTCGCCACAGGACTTTAAGGTTACGGGAATTAGGGGATGTCGAGATGTCAAGACTTGCGCGTGAATTGGATTAAAGTGAGAGAGAAGTGCGCATAGTCAGACTCACTCTCTCTTCCCAGATTCCATCTTGTTCCAATGGCAGGACTAATGTCAAGACAGTTGGAGATGGGCTGGGCGCGGTGGTTGACCAGGTCATCTTTCGTGTCTTGCCGTGCTCTTAGCGTACCACATCGCTTGCAGAAACCACCTTCATGACCGTTGGTCCTATTCTAGTAGGTCTCATCCGCTCGATCCGCCGGAGTCTGTCTTCACATGCTCGGGATAGACAAGTCCCTATCTCACCGAAGGTCGATGACCTGACGGCTACTCTCAACCTGGTTTAGCCTGCCTATATATGGCAATGAACCTTCCACCAGTCTACAAAGTGTTTCACCTCTTATGACCTGCACTGTCCTTTGTGGGAGATGAATCTGAGGAACTGTCCTGGATTGAAGTGTCATTAGAGGAGGTTTTGGAACAAATAGAAAAACTTAACGTTAACAAATCACCAGGACCAGATGGCATTCACCCAAGGGTTCTAAAAGAACTCAAATGGGAAATTGCTGAACTGTTAACTGTGGTTTGTAATCTATCCTTTAAATCGGCTTCCATGCCTACTGACTGGAAGATAGCTAACGTGACATCAATATTTAAAAAGGGCTCTAGAGGTGATCCCGGTAATTACAGACTGGTAAGTCTAACGTCGGTACCGGGCAAATTATTCAAAACAATAGTTAAGAATAAAATTTTTAGGCACTTAGAAAAACATAATTTATTGGGCAAAAGTCAACATGGTTTCTGTAAAGGGAAATGATGTCTTACTAATCTATTACAGTTCTTTGAAGGGGTTAACAAACATGTGGACAAGGGGGATCCAGTAGATATAGTGTACTTTGATTTTTAGAAAGCCTTTGACAACGTCCCTCACCAAAGGCTCTTGTGTAAATTACATTGCCAAGGGATAAGAGGGAAGGTCCTTTCATGAATTGAGAACTGGTTAAAAGACAAGAAACAAAGGGTAGGAATATATGGTAAATTTTCAGAATGGAGAGAGGTAACTAGTGGTGTCACCCAAGGGGCAGTCCTAGGACCAATCCTATTCAACTTACTCATAAACGATGTAGAGAAAGGGGCAAACAGTGAGGGTACGTCTACACTACAGCGCTAGTTCGAACTAACTTAGTTCGAATTAGTTAATTCGAACTAAGCTAGTTCGAACTAACGCATCTAGAACTAAAAACTAGTTCGAACTAGCGTTTTGCTAGTTCGAACTAGTAAGTCCACATTGAGTGGACTCTGAACAGGGCTTAAGGATGGCCGGAAGCAGTGCCGGCAGGGCATAAAAGGAGGACTTAGAGCATGGAGATACTGTCTCAGGCTAGCCGAGGGCTGCGCTTAAAGGGTCCCGACCCCCACCCCGGACAGACAGTTCTAAGGGGTGCCCCGCTTGCAAAGAAGTTCTGGCTTGGAGTGCCCTGAGTGCCCACACTGGGCACATCACACCACTCGGCCATCAGCCCGGCTGCACTTGCCGCAGGCTGCCATCTGGGGAGAGGGAGTAATTGGGGGGCTGCAGGAGAGCTTCCACCCCCAGAAGCCCGCAGAGCCAGCCCAGTCCTCCCCATCGGGGGCTCGTACCCCATTCCTCCCTCACCTCCTTCCACTTGCCCTTCCCTAGCCCCCCTTCTTCTTGATGTACAAAATAAAGATAACGTGTCTTCCAACATTGACTCTGTCTTTATTGAAAAAAACTGGGGGAGACTGGGAAAAGGAGGTGGGAGAGGGGAAGAGAAAGGCTGGGAGAGGGGAGGGCAACTAACATGATCAGGGGTTGGGAACAGGTCCCAGATGAAGAGAGGCTACAGAGACTGGGACTGTTCAGCTTAGAAAAGAGGAGACGGAGGGGGGACAGGATAGAGGTCTCTAAAAGCAGGAGTTGGGTGGAGAGGGTGCATTCAGAAAAGTTCTTCATGAGTTCCCATAAAGAAGGACTAGAGGACACCAAAGGAAAGGAATGGGTAGCAGGCTTGAAACTAGTAAGAGAAAGTTGTTCTTCTTGACAAAGCAAATAGTTAACCTGTGGAACTCCTTGCTGCAGGAGGCTGTGAAGGCTAGAACTAGAACAGAGTTGAAAGGGAAGTGAGATCAAGTCATGGAGGTTGGGTCCATGGAGTCCTATTAGCCAGAGGGTAGGAGTGGTGTCCCTGCCCAAAGTTTGTGGAAGGCTGGAGAGGGATGGCACGAGACAAATGGCTTGGTCATTGTCTTCGGTCCATCCCCTCCAGGGTCCCTAGGGTTGGCCGCTGTGGGCAGACAGGCTACTGGGCTAGATGGACCTTTGGTCTGACCCAGGACGGCCATTGTAAGCTCAGGGCTCAGTGTCGGGGGTCTCAGTGGACCCCCTTGATTTTCATGCACACCTGGTCCTGGGTGGCCAGGCTGGCAGCTCTCCTGCCCTAGACGGCCACTTTCCTGTGCCTAGTGCGGAGATCGTGGACGAGGTCCACGATGTCCGCACTAGCCCAGGAAGGTGCCCGCCTCTTGCGGTCCAGGGCAAGCTCCCGGGAGCCGCCAGCCTGGTCCCGGCAAGAGGGGGTGGGCTGGGGGGCATCGGGTGGGTGGCTCTGTGCCGTGCCAGGTGCAGGGTCTGCTAGCTGGGTGCTGGCAGGCTTGCACCTGGCACGGGCACCGTAGCCAACCCGTGCCCCTTTAAGGGGTCCGGGGCCGGGAGGGGGGCATAGAGTTTCCCTGGTGTTGGCCAGAGTGGCCACCAGGGAAACCTGGGGAGGGCTAGCCTCCCACTAGTTCGAACTAAAGGGCTACACAGCCCTTAGTTCGAACTAGCTAGTTCGAACTAGGCGTTAGTCCTCGTAAAATGAGGTTTTCCTAGTTCGAACTAAGCGCTCCGCTAGTTCGATTCAAATTCGAACTAGCGGAGCGCTAGTGTAGCGCATAGGAAAGTTAGTTCGAACTAACGTCCGTTAGTTCGAACTAACTTTCTAGTGTAGACATACCCTGAGATAGTAAAGTTTGCGGATGATACTAAACTTTCAAGATAGTCAAGACAGAAGCAGACTGTGAAGAACTTCAAAAATATCTCACAAAACTGAGTGATTGGGCAACAAAATGGCAAATTAAGTTAAATCTGGATAAGCGTAAAGTAATGCACATTGGAGAAAATAACCCCAACTATACATATAGTATGACGGGGGCTAATTTGACAACGACAAATCAGGAAAGAGATCTTGGAGTTATCGTGGATAGTTCTTTGAAAACGTCCACACAGTGTGCTGTGGCGGTCAAAAATCAAATAGAATGTTAGGAATTATTAAGAAAGGGATAGAAAATAAGACACAGAATATCTTACTGCTCCTGTATAAAACTATGGTACGCCCACATCTTGAGTACTGTGTACAGATGTGGTCTCCTCGCCTCAAAAAAGATATTTTGGCCTTGGAAAGGGTTCAGAAAAGGGCAACTAAAATGATCAGGGGTTTTGAACAGGTTCCATATGAGGAGAGGCTAAAGCAATTGGGACTTTTCAGTTTGGAAAAGAGGAGACTGAAGGGGATATGATAGAGGTATATAAAATCATAAGTAGTGTGGAGAGGGTGAATAAAGAAAAGTTATTCATTAGTTCCCATAATATAAGGACTAGAGGATACCAAAAGAAATTAATGGGTAGCAAGTTTAAAACGAATAAGTGCAAGTTCTTCTTCACACAGTGCATAGTCAACCTGTGGAACTCCTTGCCAGCGGAGGCTGTGAAGGCTAGAACTATAACAGAGTTTAAAGAGAAGCTAGATAAATTCATGGAGGTTAGGTCCATAAAAGGCTATTAGCCAAGGGGTAGGAATGGTGTCCCTGGCCTCTATTTGTCAGAGGCTGGAGATGGATGGCAAGAGACAAATCGCTTGATCATTGTCTTCGGCCCATTCCCTCCGGGGCACCTGTTGCTGGCCACTGTTGACAGACAGGCTACCGGGCTAGATGGACCTTTGATCTGACCCAGTACGGCCATTCTTATGTTCTTATGATACTTGATTGTCTATGCAGTGTTTGTTAGGAAAGTAAACTGATTTTGCATTTTCTGTCACAAAACTATAAGCTGCCATGTGACTTAGAAGTTGAAGACTATTTCTGACTGAAGTCAGGGGGCTCCCTTAAAGGGTTCTGATGAGACTTGGTAGTGTTGTGACTCTGTTCATGGAGAGGAGGGCCCTGGATGCCAACGAATCGCAGGACACACATGAATTTTACAATCTCTACCGAAGCTACAGAGAAATTTCCCACATACAACTGAAGACCACATTTAAATGCTGAATTGGGTGGGTCTCTTCCAGGGATGATTTCCCTGCTGGAAATCCAAACAATCTTCTACATAAACACTAACTAACTAAAATAAAACAATGAGCAGTCTTGTGGTACTTTAGGGACTAACAAATACATCATGAGCTTTTGTGGGCAAAACACATTCCATCAGATGAGTAAAATAAAATAAACTAAGCTAGACCAAAGCAGCAAGAAGCCATGGCATGCACAGTGAAGACATGTTAAGGTCTGTTTCAGGCCCAGGCAGCTGAGAAGGGATGGAAGGCAGTTCATCAGTGCATCCTGGTGTAGCCTTGGCGCAGAGCATGAGGCTATCAGCAGCTCATGTGCCGGATGAATGGGAAAAATCTTTGATTGAAAGCATGTGGGGCACATGTGTAGGTGAAGTGGAGACCCGATAGTGACATTGTTCAAAGAGAATCCTGATCTTAATGTGAAGATGTCAAAGACATTTTTATAAGGGACAGCTCAATGTTTTCTCATTGAAAAACCCCCTTCTGCAGGATTCATCATAATAGAGGGTCATAATCCAACAGACAACCTACATTTAAGTTAAGCATATACTTGCTGGACTGGGACATTAGTTACAAGAATGACTACTTGCAATATAAGGGGGCTTTCGCTGAGAAAATCTAATACAATTTGTGCAGCAAGTTACTTAACTGCTTGCCTTGACACACTATTACACATTCAAATTCTTTTATTTCCTAATGGTCTGAACACGAATAATATTTATTAAAATATCCTGATTATCTGCGTGTGCTATTGCTCAGTTAATTGTACTCTTTCAAGATGCTTATAATGCAGCTTTTGAAAATGTTAACCACAAAGGAACTCATTTTAAGCTGAAAACATTCATCTCCCAGAACTGGGGTTTCATCACACCAAGACTCTTTCAGAATTTAAATAGCACCTACATATTTTTTTATTTGGGAAAGTTATTTCCCACATGGTTTCAGAATATTCATAGGCAAAGAGAACATGTACATGAAGGGTCAATTCACTTTTACTGTAAATCAACAAAACTCCATCAACTTCCTTGGATCTATGCTGATTTTCAGCAGATGAGGATATGGCCCACAGTTTAGTACCCTTTTTTCTCCCAGTACAAAATTAAATAATATTGACTGTATGTATTTATCTGTATCTAGATACCTAGAAAGAGAGAGAGAGTGAGTCAGACTTCATTAGCTAAATATGCTCTGAAGAAAAACTCCCACTAGATCTGTACTGGGAAACCAATAATGGAAAGTTACAACTTGGGACAAATAGGAAATATATTTTCAAGCTTGTCTAGCTTCACTCAGTTCAATAATTTCCTAGGTGGATTTACAAGATTTGCTTGTATTTTTTTTTTTAAATCTCATTATAAGTTTTTGAACATAGGAAATTGTCTCCATTGTCAGAGATCAGCATGCCCTGTATACAACCATGATTTTGTGCAAATGCAGAGGTGGAAACGAAAAGGAGAGAAGCGGGAGTTTCATTTTGATAACAGGCCTTTGTGCAGCACATGGGGCCACCAGACCATAAAAGGCCCAAGATTTATGTGTTTTAAGCCTTGGGTCTGCCTTAGTAAGAATTGCTTTTATGAACAGGGCTTATGGCTATGCACAGAGCATGACTGTATCTCATCTCAGTTCCGTAGATTGCCGTCTAGAAGGGCTATAGGGCTTGGGCTGTGTAGGTGTGATTGTGGTGGGTCACTCTACATCAGTGATCTCCAACCTTTTTAACCACAAGATCGCTTTTTCAATTTAAGTGCAATGTAAGATCTACCTCAAACCCAAATACCCTTGTCCCGCTCCTTCCCCCACTTCTCTGAGGCCCTGCCCCAGCTCCACTCCCTTCTCCGAGGCCTCACCCTGCTCACTCCATTCCCCTTCCTCCCTGAATCTCATTCACTTTCACCAGGCAGAGGTAGGAGATTGGGGTGCAGGCTCTGGTCTTGGGCCAAGGAGTTCGGAGTGCGGGAGGGGACACCCTGAAGGTAAGGAGGTGGAGTGGGTTCTGGAGTGGTCTAGGGGATAGGGCATCAGGGTCGGGAGCACAGGCTGGTGGACTCAAGTACCTCCCAGCCCCCACTCTACCCACTTAGGCAATGGCCTGGCAGTCAGCACCAGTTGCCCCTGAGATGGAGCTGGCATCCACATTAAGAAGGCAGGCAGGATGGATAAGGGACACCCTGAAGGGAGGCAGGTGTAGTGGGTTCTGCAGTAGCTTAGGGGACAGGGATTTGCTTGGCAAGTACAGGTGCATAGGTTCAAATCTAGTCTACTCTAGACAACTCAAGTCCCAGCCTCCCCCAGCTGACTGCACAGGATGCTCCAGGAATGGAGCTGGCTCCTGCATTAGGGAGCAGGATAAGGGATCCTGGGGCGGTTCTTGAGTGGCTTAGTGGATATGGCATTTGCATGGGGAGCACAGAGTGGTTGAAGCATGGGTGGCAGCTGCAGGTGGCAGCCAACACAAGTTATCCCAGGGTGATGGGTTCAAGTCTGGTGTGCCCTGAAAGTAGGACGGTGGTGTGTGTTTCTAGAGGGGCTTAGGTGATAGGGCATTGGCCTGGAGAGCATGGGGGGAGGGGGTTTGAGTCCTGTCCCCCTCCAGCAGCTCAAGTCTACCCCCTTCACCCACCCTGGGAGTGACCAGACAACCAAAACTGGTTAAGGGACCCTCTGAAGGTAGAGAGCAGTGGGGTGGGTTCTAGAGTGCCCTAGAGGTACAACATTTGTCTGGGGAGCACAGGGTTGTGGGTTGTATTCCCATCTCAGGAGTGTCCAAACACTCAACCCAGGGATGGAACAGCAGAACTAAGGTAAGCTTAGTCCTGCCCTGGCCCTACACCACTCCAGAAAGCAGTTGGCATGTACAGCAGTGGGTCCATGTGCTGGCACCCATCCCACAGCTTCCACTGGCGGTGGTTCTCTGTTATTGACCATTGGGAGCTGCAGGAGTGGTGTCCACAGGCAAGTACAGCATGTGGAGACACCCTGCTCTGACTCCCTCACTGGCTGCAGGGACATGCCAGCCACCTCCAGAAGCACAATTGCCACAGTAATAATTACTCCAGGCAGGACAGGACAGGTTAGACTCTTTAGAACTCACTACTGAAAGAATTAAATGTAAGTGTAAGAGAGAAATGAAAGTTATGAAATGCGCAGACAAGCCAAAAACTAAAAATAACCCACTTTGCATGCAGTAAAAGTAGTAACAACCCCCCATGTACATGTTGGGTCAGGAGATGAGAGTGAAATAGTTTTTCCTAATTTCCAGCCTAGGCCTCTCCCACTGTAACTTGAGACCATTGATCCTTCTTAGGAACTGTAAGTTAGGGTTTTACAGCATAGGAGAGGGCTCAGGGCCAGATCAGGGAGTTGAAGTATGGGGACTGGGAGGGAGTTTGGGTACAGGGGTACCAGGCACTTATGTGGGACAGCTCCTCTTTGCTAGACAGAAAGCAGGTAAATCAGTGCAGCTTGTGCTGCTCTGCACTCAACTGCAGGCACTGCCCCCTACAAATCCCATTGGCCAGGATATCTGATCAATGGAGCTCCAGCCCAATGGAGGGAATGGCAGCCTGCAGAGCTGCATCCCCCTCATCCCCTGGCCTTGTGAGGCCAGAATGCAGAAGGGGCTTTAGTGCCTGCCATCCAGAGCTAAGGGGGCCTTGCAAAAAGATATGGACTGGGCCAGAGAAGCTAACAGACTCCACGGGCCCATGAGAAAATTGGGAAGCCCTGTCTCCACACTCCTGAAAGGGGAGGGGCTGAGGGAAGAAGGGGCAGGAATGAGGGTAGTTAACCCTCAGTTCTTAGTGCTGTCTGGAGTGTGAAGCTCTGTGCTCTGGATGGTGAGTGAAAAGGCTTCGGGCACTAGCCATTGCCACTGATACTTCTCAGTGACATCGGCTGGGGCCCTGTGCCGTTTTGAATTGCTGGCCCCTGGCCAGCAACTGCCCTCTTTGCACCCTCCATCATCAGCAGGCCTGGCTCCTGCCCCTAAAGACTCTCAATCACTCCCACCTTTTAGAGGAATGCCAGTGAAAGTGGGGGATTCCCTTACAGCGTAGCTCATGCTAGAAACTGTCTGAGGGTAAGACACAGAAAGGGCCTGGGCATAAAGCTGACAGACAATGATGGATCCTCTCATCTTTGGCTGCTTAAACTGCTGGGGGATGGATAAAAGTCATAACCAAATGGGAGAATATGTACAATGTCTACAGTAGACCAAGTACCTCAAGATTTCCTGCCTCCTGCATGGGACAATTCCATATATATGATGATAGAGAAGACTAGGATAAAAGAATCAAAACTGGGGCTAACAGAGCAGTGTAAAAGGGGGCTGTATGAAAAAAAATTATAGAAAGACTGAAAGAAGGAACTAGAGATAGTACCCAGAAACTAGTACATAGTCCCATTCCAGTTTTTTTGGTGGTGGGAAATTAGGTCACTTGGGTTTCTCCAAACCATCAGTCAGAAAATCAGATTGATTATACCTGTATCAGCAGTTCTTTCAGAAGATCGATGAAGGACGGCTGTGCTATAAGAGGAGCAGATGTAGGTTCGGACCATCAACTGGTCACGATAAAACTCAAGTTAAAGATCAGGAAGTATACCACAAAAGTGACTAAGCTGGGATTCAGATTCAACACAGAGCAGCTGAAGGATTTAGAGACAAGAGCTGGTTTCCAAATGGAGCTGTCCAACAGCTATGCACTTTTGACAAACCTTATCCCAAAAGATGCCACCATGGAACAAATTTGGGAGCACACCAAAACAGCCTGGAAAGAGACCTGTGATAAAGCATTGGGAAAGAGGACAAGGCAGTATAAAGAATGGATCACAGAAGAAACTCTGAGAAAAGTGAAGGAATGAAAAGACAGAAAAGCAGCAATTAACAACAGCAAAATGAAACCAGACAAGGCAGAAGCTCAGAGATTGTATTCAGAAGCCAACAGGAAAGTTAAAAAGGTTGTAAAATGGGACAAGAACTTTGTGGAAAACTTTGCACAATAAGCAGAACAAGCTGCAGGATGGAGACACTTGAAAGAACTATATGACATCACACGTAAGCTAGTTAGTTCATGGTGTTCACTGGATCAGCCAGTACAGGATAAGAAGGGGTGTGTACTAACGACCCCAAGTGAGCAGTTCAGTAGATGGAAGGAACATTTTGAAGAGCTGTTAAACCGCCCTGCCCACAAGGAACCTTTGGAGTTACCACCTGAAAATATAGCTCAGCAAATTAACAGCAGCAGACCTAAAAAGGGAGGGAACATCAAAGGAAGAAAAGAGAGTCCACACCTTGGACTTCAGATTTTGACTCCCTCAGACACGGTCTTTGGATTCTGGCTCCTTGCTGCCTCTTCTTCCTCCTCCTCCTCTCCCTCCTGGTGCAGCTCTCCTGTCTGGTCTTCCTCCCTTAGGAGGGGAAGGTCCATGATGTGGTGGGGTAACCCAGACTCCACCACACACAGTGGAATCTGGGCTTCCCCACCGCCCAGGATCTGCTCCAACTCCTGGTAGTAAGGGCAGGTCTTGGAGGCTGCCCCGGAGTGGGAGCTCTGGTCCTGGGCCCCGGCATATCCCTGCCACAACTCCTTTACCTTGGTCTTGACTTGTGCCGTGGTGTGGGGGTGATGCCCTTTGGTGGCCAGTCCTTGGGCCAGGCACTCGTAGATGTCCACATTCCTGCGGTGTGTCTGCAGGGCCAGCATGGCTTCTTCTGTGGGACCAGAAGAGCTCCAGGAGGTTTTGGATTTCTGGCCCTGACCAGGCTGGTTCCCACCTTTTGGTGCCCCTGGGTGGGTCCTCGTCTCTGTCACGAGAAGGTCCAGGGGGGCCTTGAGGCTGGGACATGGCTGTCACGGCCGTCACAGGTGCTCTGACTAGTTGCCGGACAGCAAGGCCTGTCTAGGTGCCTGTGGCCAGGAACCACAGAGGTGCTATACACGTAAAGACTAGACTGTCCACCAAGGCTTCTTCCTGGAGGCCTTTTTTGTCGACAGAACCGGCTCCCTGCATCCACACACACCCCTTTGTTGACAGATCTCTGTTGACAAAGCCATTCTTCCTTGTAAAAGGAGGTTTACCTGATGCGTTCTGTTGAATTACTGTGGACAGAACGCATCAGTAGTGTAGACGCAGGTATAGTTTTGTCGACAAAAGGCCACTTTTGTCGACAAAACCCTGTAGTCTAGACACAGCCAATATGATGTATAATCTATTTGAGAAAATTTGGGACGCTGAGGAGATCCCACGAGATTGGAAACATGACTACCTTGTCAAGCTTCCAAAGAAAGGCAACCTGAAGGAATGCAAGAACTAGAGGGGCATCACGTTGTTGTCTATTCCAGGAAACGTGTTCAATAATCTATTCTTGGAGAAAATGAAGACAGAAATTGATAGACAGATCAGGGAAGAACAGACCAGCTTCCGAAGTAAGGGATTTTGAACTGATGACATAGCAACTCTCGGAGTGATCATAGAACAGTCACTTGAGTGGAACTCCCCTCCATATGTAACTTTCATAGACTTTGAAAAAGCTTATGACAGTGTTGTTAGAGATTATGTCAAAATAACTCCTTGTTGTGTAGACACAAACTATGTTATTTTGGAATAATGTCAATTATTCCCAAACAACAATGCTGTGTAGACATACCCTGAAGGATATGAACACCTAGTTCCTTTACACACATTTGAAAATTGTTGGCTCCTGCTGTAACTCACTGCTTTAGAACACAGGCTGACTGCCTTGGAAATTTCCCCAACTTTATTCTCAGCCATTTTTTAACCCGGCAAATTACTTAAAGCCAAATTACACCTATATGTGGTTGGTCTGGATTTGCAGAGGATACTCCATGAATTTCAAAGGGCAGAATTTGGCTTTGCTAGTTGAATGGTTCTTGATATCAAAAGTAATACATCAGGCATCATGACTTAAATATGACTCCAAAGACTTTTATCTTATCATGCAAAGAGTATCTATTACAGCCCTCTGTAAATGACTACACAGCAACACTAAATAGCTGTTTATTCAAACTTTTTTGCTCCCTGGCTAAAATATATATTATATATATACTTCTGCCTGAAGGATTGAGTGAGTGGCATGGCAACCTCTGAAGAAGATAGCATTTCATTCTTTCAGAGAATGTTTACTAGATATTCTTCAATGTGTTTGAAATACTTATTTTGCTTGTATGGCTAGTGAAGTCCTAATATATCTTCATCTGACCTTAAATATACATGAAAAACAATGAATTTATGGTAAGGTCACATAGGGAATAAGTGAGACTAGCTGGAGCATGGGCTTCTGATTTATATGCTGAATTCACCCGCATCGAGAAACAAAAGCATTATTATTACCCTACTATCAGTTGTTGAATCCTATTGTGTATAAGAAACCCAAGTAAAATCTGCAGCTATTTATTTTTGTGTGCTTTGCAAACAAATTTATCCAGCATGTGAAATGCATGCCTATTCATTGTCTAACCCTCAGTACATCTGACGACATGTAACTACCATTTTATGTAATAATTAAAGGATTGTAACTGTATAATTCATTACTTTAGTGAGTAGCTTTTAAATACATTTAAGAAGATTTAAACACCAGGATAAGAGGAAGATACACGCAGTCATTAAATACCCTGTTCAAGCTCCCCAGGCATCATTGTGAATTAGGAAAGACCTCAGACAAAATAAATTGAAAAATAATCAGGGGGTTAATTATTTATACAAAACTGTGTGTGTGGTGGGAGCAGCATATGTCAAGGGTCAATGATGAGCCTGAAGAATATTCTCAGATATGCAGTGATCAAGTTAATTTGAAAAATAACTCTGAGAGATTTATGGGTACTCAGAAGACTGAGCCAATAAGATTGCAGCAAGATTGTTAGTTACTTCTTCATTTGCTTTACAGAGAACACTTAACTTTAGCTGCTTCCAGTTGGCAACAAATGCATTTTAAGTCTCAAAATCAAAGTAATGCTCATCTTCCTTTAAAATTAACATCCTTGTACCTTAAATAATTTGTGTATTGATCTGATGAGTTTAGCCACAAAATTATCCCCAATAGATTTAAGGCTACAAGATTGAATTATTTTTAAAAAGCTTAACTTTAAATGAAAAAGATGTTATATATAGACTATATATACAGGCTATATAAATAGGAAGGGGTACTTTTTGATGGTGCTGCAGGCCCTTGTGGATCACAAGGGACGCTTCACTGACATCAAAGTCAGCTGGCCGAGGAAGGCGTACAATGCCTGCATCTTCCGGAACTCATGCCTGTTTCAGAAGATGCATGCTGGCACTTTTTCCTCCGACTGCACCATCAGAGGCAGGGATGAGGATATGCCCTTGTAGCCCACTTATTTTGAAATAACAGGCTTGGTGGTGTGGATGCTCTGCTTGTTATTTCAAAATAAGTGGGGTTATTCTGAAATAACTATGTATACCAGGGCTAATCTACTCCCCACCCAACAAATCCTGAATACTCAGCCACTTATGTGGATCTGCATTTTATGGGAGAGGTGTGATAGTGGCAGGATGCCAAACTCAGGATCCCTTTATTACTCTCTCAGTGTATGTCTACACTACCCTCCTATTTCGAAATAGGAGGGTAATGTAGGCATACCGCAATTGCAAATGAAGCCCGGGATTTGAATTTCCCGGGCTTCATTTGCATAAGCGGGGCGCCGCCATTTTTAAATCCCCTCTCGTTCGAACCCCGTGCCGCGTGGCTACACGCGGCACGAACTAGGTAGTTCGAACTAGGCTTCCTAGTTCAAACTACCATTACTCCTCGTGGAAGCCTAGTTCGAACTACCTAGTTCATGCCCCGTGTAGCCGCGCGGCACGGGGTTCGAACGAGCGGGGATTTAAAAATGGCGGCGCCCCGCTTATGCAAATGAAGCCCGGGAAATTCAAATCCCGGGCTTCATTTGCAATTGCGGTATGCCTACATTACCCCGCTAGTTCGAACTAGCAGGGTAGTGTAGACATACCCTCATTTTTGCCTCATGTTTCTAGAAGAATAGTTCCACCAAAAATGCTGACCCTCCCAATTTTGTTTTCCTCAATGAGACAGCATTGCAGCACATGCCAAGTGTTCATCCAGTCTAAGTGTAGTTATTAAGGTGTTTGAAAAGGAAAACAAAATATATCTTTAAAGTTGATGAGACAATCCAAATGCAACATGCTTCTGAGCAGCAACGGTAGCTCATTTGAACAATGTGGCTCAGACTACAGCTGTACTGTTTTATGGTTAGTGTTCTCTGCAAAATGCCTGTGCTGAGTTTTTTCCCTGTGATTTCCAGAGTTATAGATGCACAGACAAAAGCTTATCTTTGTCTCCTTTTGCACATATGCTACAATACCATCTGTCATTACTCAAATATTAAACAATTATTTCTTATATCCATGCATATAAACAATCTGTGATGGAGTGTGGTCACAGAAGTCCCCCAGTGTGATAATCATGCCACTGATGCCTGCCTTCCTGCTCTCTGCACTTCCCACCACGTTCTGCTGGTCCAGATCCTCTGGTCTCCCCAGATAAGGCACAGAGTTGGGGTTACTATCCATCTGCAGAGCAATACAGACACTGAAGCACTTCAGGTCTGAAAGGATTCAGTTCTAGGACTCAGGAAGCCACCCCGAGAAAAGGATCAAAACCCCAAATAAATCTGTCCTTCTCTGTTTAAATGTTTTACAAAGGGAAAACAAGGATGTTTGCCCTCTTTATCAATAAAAGAGAAATATCCACAGTGGTTGCTCTTCCCAGATAATTATTTATATTGGGCCTGAGAACAAACGAGTATTTTTATTAACTACAAACAGTAGGATTTAAGTGGTTGCAAGTAAAAATAGACAGATCAAAATAAGTTAAATTAAAATGAATAGAAAACACTTAGCTAGTTCTAATTCACTAAAAACTTGTTACATGAACATTCTTATCCTGAACAGCAGTTCTTATTTCAGGTATAAGCTTCAAGTCAGAACTGGTGTTTTATTTTGACTAGGTTCTTCAGCCCTTCAGAGTTCTTTATATCCTTTTAGAGTTTGCCAGGTATTTTAAAAAGCCAGCCAAAGACAAAGGGCTGAGAGTTTCTATTGCTTAAATAGACTCTCCCCTAATACGGACATCTTATTTTTTTGTAATTACTTGTATCTCCCCTTCCCATGTTCAAAATGGACTCCAGTACCAAATGACATGGTCTTCCTAGGACCAAACAACATCCAGACTTACAGGACAAACAAGTCTTTTTACGTGTTGTAAACTTGCTATTCAAGCCTTTAGACTTCCGGGGCACCATTAATGGCTCTCATCATTAGTACATTTCCAACTATAAACAGGTTTACACTTCATATTTCTAACTTCACATACAAGAATGATACATGAACTAAAACAGGATATACAGCACCAGCAGATTATAACATTAAAACAGATTGGTTACATGATGTATTTTGTTTAAAAAATAGTCAAGTTATGCATATTCATATTCACAAACCAATTTTCATAAAGCATGAGGGCATCCCAATAGCTCATAATACTTTTTACAACTCTGAATATGCCAGAGTCCGTGAATGCCTTTCTACATATCAACATAAGCAAACATTTCCTTGAGTGACACTTAATAATTATTAAGACACACCCAACACTCACACAAAAAGCAACTCATACAAATAAGAAATTAAGGGAAAAGTTCCTTACATTCAGCTGATAGCAAAGCTTGGCAGAATTTGAGTTTTATTAATTACAATGATTATTAATTTTTATTTTAAAGATTTTAATGAGTTTTATTCTTAAATTAATGTAAAGTAAGGTAGTTAGAGTTGGAGTTAGGATGAAGGCAGTACTGACACCTGGGGTTGCAATTCAATGTTCCCTCTAATGTTTTCTATCCATATGTATAAGAGATAGGAATCCATAGGAATAAGAGATCCTCCGGAAAAGGGCTTTATTCCGGAGGATCGCGCCAGTCTAGACACTTTTTTCCGGCTTATCCCCAAGCCGGAAAAAAAGCGGCGGCCATGTTTATTTAAATCCTGCAGGGGATATTTAAATCCCCCGCGGATTTCCCTATTCCCAAGTTCAAAATTAGCATGCCCCTTCCGAAGAAGGGGCCAGTGTAGACGTAACCAAGGTGCCAGAAAGGTGCAGTTCTGACAGGGCAGAACAGAGATCCTGTCCAGGGCCATCGGGAATAGGCTGAGTCCTTTGCCTCAGAGAACACCACACCATTGCTGAACAGGATAAAAACAGCAGATCTGGAGCAGTGGATTGGCCTTCCCTCTGGCTGGGGACTCAGCTTTCTCCTCCTCCTTGCACTCCTTGCCAGGGTGTCCCTGCTGCACTAGGCAAAACTTAAACCTTCCCCATACCTGCAACATAGGTGTCACCAGCCCAGTAGCAGCTCCTCTATAGGTCTGCTGTCACAGGAGTAGGGATTAAGGAATTGGTCCCTGAGGGTATGTCTACACTACAATGTTAGTTCGAACTAACGGACGTTAGTTCGAACTAACATTCATAGCCACTACACTAGCGCTCCGCTAGTTCGAATTTGAATCGAACTAGCGGAGCGCTTAGTTCGAACTAGGTAATCCTCATTTTACGAGGATTAAGCCTAGTTCGAACTAGCTAGTTCGAATTAAGGAGTGTGTAGCCCCTTAATTCGAACTAGTGGGAGGCTAGCCCTCCCCAGGTTTCCCTGCTGGCCACTCTGGCCAACACCAGGGAAACTCTATGCCCCCCTCCCGGCCCCAGACCCCTTAAAGGGGCACGGGCTGGCTTCGGTGCCCATGCCAGGTGCAAGCCTGCCAGCACCCAGCCAGCAGACACTGCACCTGGCACGGATCGAGCCACCCACCCGATGTCCCCCCAGCCCACCCCCTCTTCCCGGGACCAGGCTGGCGGCTCCTTCGACCTCGTCCACGATCTCTGCACTAGGCACAGGAAAGTGGCCGTCTAGGGCAGGAGAGCTGCCAGCCTGGCCACCCAGGAGCAGGAGTGCATGAAAATCAAGGGGGTCCACTGAGACCCCCGACCCTGAGCCCTGAGCTTACAATGGCCGTCCTGGGTCAGACCAAAGGTCCATCTAGCCCAGTAGCCTGTCTGCCGACAGTGGCCAACCCTAGGGACCCTGGAGGGGATGGACCGAAGACAGTGACCAAGCCATTTGTCTCGTGCCGTCCCTCTCCAGCCTTCCACAAACCTTGGGCAGGGACACCACTCCTACCCCCTGGCTAATAGCACTCCATGGACCCAACCTCCGTGACTTGATCTCACTTCCCTTTAAACTCTGTTCTAGTTGTAGCCTTCACAGCCTCCTGCAGCAAGGAGTTCCACAGGTTAACTATTTGCTTTCTGAAGAACAACAACTTTCTCTTACTAGTTTCAAGCCTGCTACCCATTCCTTTCCTTTGGTGTCCTCTAGTCCTTCTTTATGGGAACTCATGAAGAACTTTTCTGTGTGCACCCTCTCTACCCAACCCCTGCTTTTAGAGACCTCTATCCTGTCCCCGCTCCATCTCCTCTTTTCTAAGCTGAACAGTCCCAGTCTCTGTAGCCTCTCTTCATCTGGGACCTGTTCCCAACCCCTGATAATGTTAGTTGCCCTCCCCTCTTCCAGCCTTTCTCTTCCCCTCTCCCACCTCTTTTTCCCAGTCTCCCCCAGTTTTGTTCAATAAAGACAGAGTCAATGTTGGAAGAAACATTATCTTTATTTTGTACATCAATAAGAAGGGGGGCTAGGGAAGGGTAAGTGGAAGGAGGTGAGGGAGGAATGGGGTACGAGCCCCCGATGGGGAGGACTTGGCTGGCTCTGTGGGCTTCTGGGGGTGGAAGCTCTCCTGCAGCCCCCCAATTGCCCCCTCTCCCCAGATGGCAGCCTGCGTCAAGTGCAGCCGGGCTGATGGCCGAGTGGTGTGATGTGCCCAGTGTGGGTACTCCGGGCACTCCAAGCCAGGACTGCTTTGCAAGCGGGGCATCCCTGAGAACTGTCTGTCTGGGGTGGGGGTCGGGACCCTTTAAGCGCAGCCCTTGGCTAGCCTGAGACAGCATCTCCATGCTCTAAGTCCTCCTCTGATGCCCTGCCGGCACTGCTTCTGGCCATCCTTAAGCCCTGTTCAGAGTCCACTCAATGTGGACTTGCTAGTTCGAATTAGCAAAACGCTAATTCGAACTAGTTTTTAGTTCTAGACGCGTTAGTTCGAATTAGCTTAGTTCGAATTAACTAATTCGAACTAAGTTAGTTCGAATTAGCGCTGTAGTGTAGACGTACCCTGACTGACGGGCAGCAGAGAGTTCCCTGCATTACCACTCCTTGCGGCCCTGTGCCACCTGATCACTGCAGGATAAAAGGGGGAAGCTGCCTTCTGAGACACTGTTAGTTACTGGCTTTTTGTTGTTGTCGTTGATTTCAATGTATCAGCTAAAATCAGTGTTTACTGACATCTCTCCATTTAAACCAAATCCTGCCAAGCCTATTAATAACACGCTCCATAAGGTTTTCAGTTCCATCTGCAGCTAACACTGAAAAGCAAGACATGCCCCACCTCTATCATAGTACATCTCATTGGTACACATTCCATGTACCTGGAATGATAGTCTGCCTTTTGAGTTTGCTGTTTGAATTTTTGATAAATAACAATAGAAAACAAAGGATAATTTCAAAAAATATAATAGCTTCACCTGCAGGATATAAATCAAGATAAAGCAGATCCTTTCACATGTTTCATGTGTATCAGAAATGTTTTACTTATTTTACTTTTTAGTAATATTGTTCTTACTTTACTTTTTTATCCCCCTTCCACTTTCTATGTTTTTCCAGACTTAGATGAAATTAGCATACTAATTAATAATTGGAATCCTTAATTGTTTTATTTTGTATCAAAATGGTTGTGAACGTTAATTTTATCATTGCTGTATTCGAATTATTTATATTTTGTGGTTCTCAATGCAAGAAAGGTTTCCCTGAGAAGCTATAAAATGTTACAATAAGAATAAAATATTTCAGAAGAGTTCAAATAAATAGTGACCCTCTCAGATGCTTTTGCTGCTTTTATCTATAACTATAAACACACTTTGAACCCTAAGAATTACACAGGTATAATCCCTCAGAAAGTCACAGGAGAAGCTAGGATACACAGATGCATTTAGGAAATTTCACATATGAACCTTATGAATGTTTAGCTTATTCACAGCTGTAGGGTTCATGACCTATCCTATAGCATTTCCTTTCGGCTGAAGGTAAAGATTCCAGAGAAAGATGTGTCTCCCTCGCCACCCGCCGTCGCCAATATTCCATAAAGTCAGAGCTTGTGTACTCTTTGCATACTACAGGCAAAATAGTCTACAAAATCTTCCTAAGCTGCCAGACACCTCTATGTTGTTGCAGCATATGTCCTGGTCTCATAAAGAGATCCAGAAGCTTTGTAGCAAAGGAAATATTTTCCTAAATTGAATTATCCTTTCTAGTGAATGACTGCTGAGATGGATAGGGGACAACATGTATTCTTCCAAAGCTTTTTTCCTGGCTCCATTTCCCTTTCTTGCAACAGGGAGAATACCTACCAAGGCTCTTTTTCATGCATAGATCTAGGGAGATGGTCTGCATCCCTTCCATGTTTACAAAAATCACCTGTTCCTGTCACCACTTGTTTCCTTCCCTTCTTAAAGAGGTGGAAGATAAACCCTTTTCATTGATTAATTCACCTTTAGAAGTGACAAGGTCAGGAAAATTTAAGTTCTGCATCACTGCAAACAGGCTCGTATATTTCATGAGGCTAATTAACCACTGAAGAAAGCTCATAGCAATTTAACACACATAAGCTAAAATGTAAGGCTTTTGAGGTATGTCAAATTTTTGAGGGTAGTTTAATGACTGAATTATCCACTAACCTTGCTTTCCAGCTCTGCCTTGGGGGTACTGCAAAAGATACTTCAAGAATAATGTCGAAAATATGAAGGGAAAGTCATGTTTAACACTTTTAAGGTCAGCTGAGATCCTGACCCTATCTAAATTAGCTTGGGTTTGCATAATGCAGAAAACAGTTTTAAAAGTCAGATAATGATCAAGTGTCTTGACTTGCAGCTAAGTAATGAATCACTTTCATTAAGACATGCCCAGAATGACAAGAGAAAGGCTCACTATTAAACCTTATTCATTGTGTAGGGCAGATGTGGCCTTTTGAGACCATAAAGCCTCCAGGCACAGACATTTCATCGCTGATTTAAAGAAATAAAAGTAAGCTTCTCAACTTTCTTTTATAAAACAAAACATAAGGTATGTCTGTACTGTAATTAAACACCCAAGTACAAGTCAGCTGACTTGGGTCCACAGGACTTGGGCTCTGCGGGTATGTCTCCACTACATGGCTCTGTTGACAGAGCCATGTAGACGAGGGTTGTAGACATAGCAAAATGAAGAGGAGATTTAAATAATCGCCACTTCATTTACATAAAAATGGCTGTCATGCTGGGCCGATCAGCTGTTTGTCGGCATAGCGTGGGAGTCTGGACGCTCGGTGGTCGACATCAGAAGCCTTTGTCAACCGCCTCAGTAAGCCTCATCCCACGAGGCATAATGGCGAGGTTGACAAAGGTTTCTGATGTCGACAATCGAGCCAGCCATTTTGATGTAAATGAAGCGGCAATTATTTAAATCGCCTCTTCATTTTGCTAAGTCTACAACCTTCATCTACATAGCTCCGTCGACGGAGCCATGTAGTGTAGACATACCCTGGGGTTGTACAATTGTGGGACAGACATTTGAGTTGAGTTGTGAAGGGGAATGGTCCCAGAACTTGGGCTGCAGCGCGAGCCTGAACATCTAAACCATAGACCACATGCCCAAGTCAGATAAAGTGACTTGATAGCAAGTGTGAAAAATTGGAATGGGGTGGGGGGCAATAGACACCTACATAAGACAAGCCCAAAATATTGGGAATGTCTCTATGAAATCAGCACATCTGGTCACGCTAAATTCAGCTGACAGGCTAGCCACGGGCGTTTTACTGCAGTGTAGCTGTACCATACATTCCGATCTCTTTTCCTTGTGATGTGTCTTAATAACACTTTGATGTGAACTGATCACTTGGATTGAAGTCTTGTTACTCATTTTCTAGACGTCACAGGTAATTCATAGTCCTCTCTTTGTCACCTTGGACTTCGGAAAAAAATCTTCAGCAGTAGCCCCATGGAATTTTTGAAAGACCCAAGACTGGTTCACAGATGGGGTAGGAGGGCACTTCTCACCCAGCTATGATATACATATCTCTGCCTACAAACTCCTGAGGTGATTGCTGCCTATGATGGAGCCAGCTTCTCTGCTTAGCAACCGGCATGGCTCCTGTCCATAAGAAAAGTCAGCTTAATTATGAGAGAGGCAAAATGATCTCAAGGACTAAGCAAGGGATGAATCTCAGCACATGGCACCCTTTCTGGCCTTGGTCACACAAGCCACTATTTAACATGGGCATTTGACTCTAACTCCAAAGTGCTTCTAATGACTTCATGCTCCCCACCCTCTTCTTCTGCTGCTGTTCTAGGGAGAGGAGCTCTGTTACTTGCTCTAAGACGTGTACTTTGTTGCCCATATTTGGAAATGTTACACAAAATGATAGTCCAAATAAACTCTAAGGGTATGTCTACATTACAAAGTTAATTCGAACTAACAGCCATTAGTTCGAATTAACTTTCATAAGCGCTACACATGTAAACCGCTAGTTCGAACTTAAATCAAACTAGCAGAGCGCTTAATTCGAACTAGGTAAACCTCATTCTACGAGGACTAAGCCTAGTTCTAATTAAGTAGTTCGAATTAAGGTCTGCGTAGCCACTTAATTCGATCTAGTGGGAGGCTAGCCCTCCCCAGCTTTCCCTGGTGGCCACTCTGGGCCAAACTAGGAAAACTCTTCTGCCCCTCTCCCGGCCCCGGATCCCTTAAAGGGGCACGGGCTGGCTACAGTGCTTGTGACAGGTGCAAGCCTGCCAGCACCCAGCCAGCAGACCCTGCAGCTGGCACGGCATGAGCCAGCCACCTGCTGCCACCCAGCTCTCCGCCTCTTCCCAGGACCAAGTTTGGCGGCTCCCAGGAGCCTGCCCGAGGCCGCAAGAGGCAGGCGCCCGCCTGGTCTAGTGCGGAGATCATGGACCTCATCCAGGTTTGGGGGGAGGCATCCAACGTCCACAATCTCTGCACTAGGCACAGGAAAGTGGCCGTCTAGGGCAGGATAGCTGCCAGCCTGTCCACCAAAGGCCACATGCGAACCTAGGAGCAGTTTTGCATGAAAATCAAGGTGGTCCAGTGAGACCCTCCGACCCTGAGCCCTGAGCTTAGAACATAAGAACATAAGAATGGACGTACTGGGTCAGACCAAAGGTCCATCTAGCCCAGTAGCCTGTCTGCCGACAGCAGACAACACCAGCTACCCCGGAGGGGATGGACTGAAGATAATGACCAAGTGATTTGTCTCGTGCCATCCATCTTCTGCCTTCCACAAACAGAGGCCAGGGACACCGTTCCTACCCCCTGGCTAATAGCACTCCATGGACCCAACCTCCATGACTTTATCTAACTTCTCTTTAAACTCTGTTATAGTTCTAGCCTTCACAGCCTCCTATGGCAAGAAGTTCCACAGGTTGACTTTTTGGTTTGTGAAGATGAACTTTCTTTTATTAGTTTTAAATCTGGTACCATTAAGTTCATTTGGGGTCCTCTAGTCCTTATATTATGGGAACTAATGAAGAACTTTTCTTTATGTACCCTCTCCACACCACTCATGATTTTATAGACCTCTATCATATCCCCCCTCAGTCTCCTCTTTTCTAAGCTGAAAAGTCCCAGTCTTTTTAGTCTCTCTTCATATGGGACCAGTTCCAACCCCCTAATCATTTTAGTTGCCCTTTTCTGAACCCTTTCCAAGGCCAAAACATCTCTTTTGAGGTGAGGAGACCACATCTGTACACAGTACTGAAGATATGGCCTACCATAGTTTTATACTTCCCCTCCTCCTTCTTCCTCTGGCTTCCCCCTTCCAGCTCTCTCCTCCCAGGTTTCCCCCTCCCCTGTTCCACCCTGTCTCTTCCCCTTTCCCGCTTCCTTTTCCCAGACTCCCCAGAGGCTAATCCCCCCCACCAGTTTTGTTAAATAAAGAGAGTTTCTATTTTTGAACACACGTGTCCTTTATTTTTTACATCAGGAAGGGGGGCTAGGGAGGGGTAAGTGGAAGGAGGTGAGGGAGGAATGGGGCATGAGCCCCCAATGGGGAGGACTGGAGTGGCTCTGCGGGCTCCTCAGGCTGGACGCTCTCCTGCAGGGTCTCCTGTATCCTGACAGCCCCCCAATTGACCCTCCTCCCCGGATGGCAGCCTGCAGTAAGTGCAGCCGGGCTGATGGCCAAGTGCTGTGATGTGCCAAGTGTGGGCACTCAGGGCACTCCAAGCCAGGACTGCTTTGCAGTCCCTCATCGAGGTAGACAAGCAAGCGGGGAACCCTGAGAACTGTCTGTCCGGGGTGGGGGTCAGGTCCCTTTAAGCGCAGCCCTCGGTTAGCCTGAGGCAGCAGCTCCATGCTCTAAGTCCTAACCTTGTGCCCTGCCGGCACCTGTTCCGGACAGCCTGAACTTCAGTTCAGGGTCCACTCAATGTGGACATGCTAGTTCAAATTATCAAAATGCTAATTCGAATTAGTTTTTAGGTCTAGATGCACTAGTTCGAATTAGCTTAGTTTGAATTAACTAATTCGAATTAAGTTAGTTCGAATTAGTGCTGAGGTGTAGATATACCCTAATTCTGGGAGCTCCAATAACCTTATCAGCATTTCTCAGGAGTTAACAGCCACTCACAAATGTTGTATCTCAAGGTTGCCTCCTTGGAGTGAATTTAGGCATCTGACTGACTTTGTATGTTTGTCACCTAGCAAAAGCAGTCCTATGGTGTGTTCCTGTAGTAAGGGTGTATAGCTCTCTGATTCATATGGAAGTTGACCCCTTCCATGGAGGGTATAATACAGGCCAAACAACAAGTAAAATAATTTTGTGGCTTGTGAGGGATCAGATGTCATCAAACATGCAAAAAAGGGAAGCAGTAAGACCCCACATCAGTTCTCAGCCCCCACACTCCTGAATCACTAAAGTCCAAGAGTTAGTTCTGGGAATCTTCACAGAAGAAACAAATCAGCCCAGCTTCTTTCCTCACAGAGCTCAGACCATTGTTCAACAAGTAACCCAGTGTCCAGGTCTCTTCAGTCTAACCTCAACTATTCCCCTTTTACTTAGCTCCCTAATTCCTAAAGGGCAGCCCTTGTATAGATCTTCTATAGTCTTTAATGCCACTTCTTGAGGCTAGATACTCTGACTTCCTTATTAAAACACCGCACCTTCCTCAATGTGCTTCAGGGTGCTTTACTTATCTCTTCAGCTGGCCCCTGGGCTCTTCCCAGCCCCTTCCAGATAGTCCTGTTTCCTTCAAGTCTCTCTTCACAATGAGTAAAAAAATAACTAAAAAATAGCACCCCTTTCCAGTATTCCTTGCAATAAGTTTGAGGCCTACAGCTCTCATGGTCTGTCTGTACCAGTAGTCTCAGAATGCCTTGATTCTGGGTTAAACCAGGAACAAAGTCATGCTAGGCTTTAGCCTGCCATAAACGGTCACCATCCCCAATACACACACTGTGTAAAGTGTGCCACAGTATCAAAGATACCCTTTCTCCTCTCATTTTAACTTTACATGCCTTGTCCCCCCATGGACAAACACCATCAAGGCAGAATCACTTAAAAATCTACACATTCTAGGCATATGAAGTCTACACAGAAATATATGTTTGTTCCAAACAGGCTTTTAAGAAGGTAATTTATATTCAACATGCCTCCCTTTTTGTCATCTAGTCCAGAGACAGAAGTCACATGCAGAATTGTGCCAAATAAGCCAATAGCACGGTAGCATTCATCTCAGTTTCAGCAAAGAGATACAAATCCAATTGTCCTCTCCCCAGGCCACAAAAGAACCATTAGTGGTATCTCTCTGTCTTATCCATTTTGTAGCTCCATTGTTTGCAGGCAGTGAATTAAAAAAACACACTTTTAACTCCTAGACTTTCAATCTTATTTTAGTTCTCATAGAAAAAAATCCAAGTCAAGAATAAATTGCTGGGGAAAGTCATATCATAATACAACAACTAATACAAAGACTGAACATCCCAATCAAATCCTGCATTGCTGGAGATCTTATATATTTTAGATCTCAATTTCAAAATTATTAGCCTCTTCTAGTACATTCTTATTTTCTATGTTTGCACTAGGAAAAAGTTATTACTGATGGAATAAGGGATTTGTAAGAGAATGTCAAACATTCCTATTAATATTATAAAATCAGTTCAAACCACAAAGTAATTTTGTTGACTCATGGGACATTAATCATACCTTATTTAAAGTCTTTTTCTTTTATCTTTTTTAATTTCTGAGTTCTGCCTTCATATCTCTTGTATTGCCTGATTTAAAATAATTCAGCATAAGATATGAGTTTTTTTCACTAAGTAGACATTACCAAGTCAAACATCAAATTGGCTTTGCTACCAGCATGTAAGTGAACCTACCCTGTTATACTTTTTTTCAGTTAAAACTATTTTATAATAATTTATAAAGAGAGAATTAAATTATCAGCTAAGTTTTGTCTGTAATGCATAAAATCTTTTTTATGGTACCATTTCTCTGAGACTCAGACATTCTGGGGGATTAAATACAAGACCATCCAAATGAAAATTTGGGCCAAATACATCATCTGTTATTTGGATGGGTTGGCATAAGACAATCACGTAAGTCAGAAAGGGCCCACTCCTTTTTCTTCCATGCTGCTCCCTCTGCATGGAAGTTACTGAAAGTTAATCTCTGTACAAACTTTAACTTATGCAACTTGTTTAGGAATCCAACAGATAATACATTTGAAATAAATGTTTATTGTTACCACATGATACTTTGATTAAAAATTTAGAAAGATAAAATTTACATGATACACCTTAACTGGATTAATTCCATGCTAACTGCTAGGTCTTGATATGAGAGAGAGCAGGTAGATGAGGGAAGACACTAAGCTCTTCTTCAGCTCTGGGGAAGAAACACGATATGCTCATGAACAAGTAACTGGTTAAAAGACAGAAAATAAATAAAAATAAATGGACAGTTTTTACAATGGAGCATGGTAAACAGGGTTCCCTCATGAACCTGCGCTGGGACTAGTGCTGTTCAAAATATTCATAAGTTGTCTGTGAAAAAGGGGGAACAGCGAGGTGGCAGAGTCTGCAGATAATACAAAATTAAACAAAATAGTTCAATCCAAAGAAGACTGAACAGTTATTAAAGGATGCCAAAGGTGATTAGCCAAAAATAATGGGCTTTAAATTAGCTGTTAGAGATCTTGGAGTTGTAGATAGTTTTGGGGAAACACCTGCTAACTGTGAAATAAAAGTAAAAAATGTTAGAAATCATTGGGAAAAGGATAGATAGTAAAACAATAAATATCATAGTGCTATTATATAAATCCATTGTATGCCCACATATTGAATACTATGTGCAGTTCTAGTCATCCCATCTAAAAAAAAAGACATTAAAAATTGAAAAGTTACAGAGAAATGCAGCAAAGACCAATTAGCAATATGGAGCAGCATCCATATAAGAAAAGACTGAGACTTTTCAGCTGGAAAAGAAACAACTAAGGGGGGGGGGGATACAGGCCTATAAAATTATGAATGGCATGGAGAAAGTGAATAAGGAAGTATTATTTATCCCACCACATAACACAAGAACCAGGGATTGCCCTATGAAACCAACGGGCAGCAAGTTTAATACAAACATAAGGAAGTCCTCCTTCACACAATGTACAACAACCTTGTTGCTGTGAGATGTTGTGAAGTCCAGAGCTATAACTGGATTAAAAAAAGAATTAGATAAATCCATTGAGTCATCAGTGCTATTAGCCGAGATAATCATGGATGCAACCTAATACCATGGATGTCTCTAAACCCGTTGAGTGCCAGATAACAGGGAACGGACCACTCTAAAACTGGCCTGTTCAGTTTAATTCCCTCTGAAGCAGGTGGCATTGGCTACTGTTGGAATACAGGATACTGAGCTAGGTGAACTATTGGTCTGGCCAAGTATGGCTGTTCTTATATTTTTAAGTAAATCAGAAGGTCACCCATGTAGGACAAGAGCAGGGCAAAGAAATACTTTGATCAGGACATTTTATTAGCATATCTCTCTCCTTATATATTTGATTCACTTTGAAAATGATCATACAGAAAAACATCAGATTAATGTTCTGTGTCCTGTAGTCCAAGATTGCAATACTGCTTGATGTATATTTTCCTCAGTGCATCAATCAAATGATCATTGAGATTAAAATATCAGAAAAATTATATCCTCATAAATTTAAACATAATTCTGTCTTAATGAGTAAGGTAACAGCAATCACAAAGGGAAATCAGACTGCATAATATAGTACTGGAGCATCAGAAATGTTAACAGCTTTACAACAATGTTCTGAAGTGAAAAATATGACAAAAAATCAGCCTTGAGTTGACCTGTTGGATCTAAAAGGATCTTTAACACCCACACACACTTACGTTCTCTAGATGTTCAAGCCTGCTCATTTGCTATAGTTTCAGATTTGGCTAACCAAATGTGTACAGCACCTTAAAGACTTAACAAGACAAGCAGATGGGATCACGAGCTTTCATGGACATAACCCACTTCTTAAGCTCATGATCCCATCTACATGTTTTGTTAGACTCTAAGGTACTGAAAAACTATTCATTGTTTTTTAAGTTTTTCCAGTTACAGAGTAACTCAGCTACCCCTCTCAAGCTTTTAAATGTGTACGGTGCCAGGAAAAAAATGTTTGCAAAATGCCTATGTACAACCTTGGATGTACATTCCAAATTCAAATTTCTCTGTAACTCTTATCTCCAGGCCAAGAAGCTCTTTTAAATGTTGAGGCAAATCTGTGGTATAATAGATTCCAAGTGAAGGTCTATGATGGCCTTTCATGATTTCTGTCTCTTTAACAATTGAATGATATGGCCTTTCAGTTTCTAGAGAAAAATATTTAAGCATTTAGAACTAGTTGTCACTAGGGGGATGCTGCTTCCCCTTATGTAGCAAGATATATGGAACATGAATACTAGTATTCAGTTTGTACTTAATACCTTTTTTGGAATAAATTTATGTAATTGCAGTTGATTGCACCTGTATTCTGGGATTCTATAATTCTTTAGGCATCTGAGACTATGGAACTTCTTTGAAGTTGTTTTTAATTTAGAGGTTTGTAAGAATATGTTAAAGGACATTTAGAAAAATACAGTGAATAATTCTAATATTAGCTGTTAATTTATTTTTCTTTGCCTTATTTGCTTATTGAAAAGAAGGTTTCTAGAAGTTTATTGGTAAGGGTTTTGGCATGTCTGGCCACTGGGTGACACTGTTTTGCTACACAGAAAAAGAGCTGAAATAATATTTTTGAATAGTAATAAGCTTTGATTATTAAAGCATGTGTCCCACTGCTGTAGTATATATCCATCTTTTAGAAATGGCAATGCTTCAGAATTCACAGTGAGCATTTTCATTGTAGAACAATAGGGAATCTTGATGCTAAGACACTGGAAAACTTACTTAAACTCAACAGGCCATAGAATATAGAAGAAGTTTTCTTCTTCTTAACTTGGCACATTTTCTATTTAGTGTAAGGAATACAGCAGGTAGGTGACCAGGTTTCAAGTCTCGGTTCTGACACTGATTTTCTGCATGACTTTGAACAAGTAATTTTTTTCCATATAAAGATGTTCACAAAACTGCATGTACAATTTACAACTGCATATGCAAAATTAAAGCATGTAAATAGAACTTAATGAGATGAACTGGAATTAGCCAGTATGTGCATGTAGTTATAGTAACTGTACATTTGTAAACACATTTCTGATTTTGAATTTTTTTCAACTTTATTTTTATCAACTAAAAAATGGAGGTAATAATGATAACCTACGTCATGACTAAATATTTGTATAACATTTGTGGTACAGTACATGGGTACAAAGCATTAGTAGTTACCACTAACAGATATGGACATAATGGCAGAATATTCATGTTCCTACTTCTATGCTGAATTCACTAGAGCATGTGATTTTGAGGGAGATTGTTCTCAGGAAACATTTTCAATATTCATAAATGAAAATTGTATTCAGCCTTTTATAAACATCTAGATATGCAAAAACATTGCACTCAGTTGTCCAAGTTTTACAGAATTTTTGTCCATTCAAAATCAGGCAATTAAAAAGAAGCTTTTACAACAAATATTTTGCTTATCTAAAGTAGAAATGACTTGGAGAAGGTATTTGGAAAGAAGGCATTTTCACTTCAGACTGGGAGTAAACTATGTATTTTCTTTATTAATATGAGAAACTCAAATCCTGCTTCCCATTATAGACTAAGGAAGCTTGGTGTTTTAACCCACTGGGTGGCCTAATGGCCTTGCCTTGCCCTACATAATTTCAGGCCATTCCACTTTCCCAAGCCATTATCGGCAGCTTATACACTCTGTTTAAATTCTGTCACCCACACTCTTTGCTGTTCCCTTACCTCATGAAGTTCAACAATGAAAAAACCCTGCTGGATAATACATTTTTGAATGGAGTCCTGAACTCTACTTTAGGCAGCTAGCTGGGTAGCAAATGAGCAAGAAAAGAAGAAGACAAGACCATTTGTTCTTCTTGGCTTTAGTGTTTAGAATTTAATAGGAGGTAAAAAATTGGTTTCTGTATGGTACTGAATGCCTTCCTTTTCTTGAATTGACCAGCTCGGCTACAGTACAATGAAAACTGTTCCACTTCAAGGAACTGATGGACATAGGGCAGATCACAGCAAAGATGCTTGCAACCCAGGGCACTTCCAGCTGTCCTCACTGTACGGAAAACATAGAAAACAGCTTCTACTTTAAAACAACAAAGATTGATCTTATGAAACATACTGAATACTCCTTCACCTACATAATTTGGGTGCTATCAGGACTAAGAGGAAACAACCTAGAATACTGCAAAAGGCTAATGTGTGAATTGTGCAGTGCACATTCAAATTATAGACTATATAAATATCCAAAGTGAAGAGAAAATATGTTCCTGCACCAGCAAAAAATGTGTTGGCATATGGCTGCCACTATACTGGGAATCAGGCTTCTCTGTCACTCACAACACCTTAAGGTACCCTGTCCAAGACTTGTTTGCCTGTAATAGAGTTCATGGAGGCCAGCTTAGGTGGTCCAGTGGTTAGCATACTTAGAATGCCATCCTGGGGAGTAGAACTTACAGTCAGTCATTTTTTAATCAGATGTATAGTGAGGTGGACAAGTGGTACAGGTATATCAAGGGCAGTGGTAGGGAAGTCCAGGCCTACCCACTCCACCAGGCTCCCAAGTTCTAGGGAGCTCAGTGTCTAACCCCTAAAGATGCCTGCTGAGTTATTCTACCATTTCTTTTCTTTCACAGCATTCATTGCCAGATAACATGGGCTCAACATATAGTTTTACTTCCTCGGGAAGGTTTCTCCAGCACTGTTGTAAGGAGCATTCTGGGGCAGTCTGTCCTTCTTTACATTTCTGAGCTGGGTTACTCCCTTTTCAGCCACTTTTGCAATTAGAGCATGCTCTGTAGGGGTGGATGTGGTGGGGGCTCTCTCAGACCTGTACTGTCTTTAAACACCAACACGGGGCTTGTATAACCCATCATATTGCCCATTTACAGTGATTGAGCCTTTACTGATCCCATTCTTTTCCTACCAACAAGACAAGATCCATGATATCTGACAACAAGGACTTGATGATGGCTTCAATTTGCAAGTTCTGCAAACCTTTTCTGCTAATTTTGTGTGCATTCCTGTCCCTTCAGTTTCCCCTGTATAAATATGAGAACTGAAAGCAAACACACAGCTAAAACCACTGATGTTTGGTTGGTATCGGGTTAAAATCATATAATCCAAGTGAGATTTGTGTTGCTTTGACCCAAACCCATTCAATCCCTGGCCAGAACCTGAAAAGCGGAAAAGAGGTGTCACTTAAAACTCATCCAAGTCTTGCACAAAGTTTAACAAATGTTAATGAGAGGTTTGGCAAACATAGGTTGATTTGCCTATGTATAATAAAACCTCTTATAAGGACTCTCTCTAGTGCTCTTTCAATATTATTTTTTGCTCTTTTAATATAGCCTCATAGTCCCTGCAACATTTTAGGGACACCAAATATGGACAGCTTGTAGAGAAATGGCTGGGCTCCTGGACCAATGAGTAAATGGACTAGAATTTAGTCTTTTCTGATTATAGGGTATCTAACTTTAACCTTAGATTGTTTTAGTGTAGCCTATATATGCAACATTTAGTCAGAACTGAATAAATTGAGATTGCATTAAAGCCTCCTAAAATAAAGTGCCAAAACCAAATAATGTCTTCAGAGAAAATTCTACTTTTCTCAATTTTCCACACACATAAATACTTTAAAAAATACAACAAATTGTCTAAAAATAATTAGAGGTCTCTGCACAGTCACAGTAGTAATTAATAACAGACATGGCAATGTTCTTTCTGTCTTAGGAAAGAAGAACAAGGAAAAAAAATTAGAATAGCCTTTAACATAAAGCTGACTGGAAAAATGAATTATCCAGCTTGTGAAAATTGTTATGAATTACTATACTGGGATAAAAGTGGACTTTTCAGAGCTTTTGTTTGTTTGAAGAAGAGGATACGTAAAAACTATAGCGATCTGGTAATAGCCCAGTGATTAAGACATGCATTTGGGATGTAGAAGATCAAGTTTCACATGTCTGTTGTATAGGATTCAGAGCAGGAACTAGACCCTAGGTCTCTTGACATACCAAGTGAGTGACCTAACCACTGGGCTGTTCTGGACTCTTGATTGCTCTAATTTTGCCCAGAATTTCCATCGCCTAAGAAATCCTACTTTAAAGAACAAAAACAAACCCATTCATTCAACATTTGACGTTCTTGCAAAACATTTCAGTTATGATTAATTAACATTTTCTCCAAAAAAAGTTTTGTCAAAAAATTCCCAGGCAGCTCTACTACAGTCTTCCTTAATCACACACACAGTAACTCAGCTGCGAAGAAGTTTGCAATCATTATCACACTTATTTTTCACAGCTGAAGAGTACTAGAAACCAGGGGTGAAGTTGAAATTAAGGTATATCAAGTTAAATTAATAAAATATTAAACTTTTCCAAACATAGGGGCTACGTCTAGACTGGCATGATTTTCCACAAATGCTTTTAATGGAAAAGTTTTCCGTTAAAAGTATTTGTGGAAAAGAGCATCTAGATTGGCACGGACGCTTTTCTGCAAACGCACTTTTTGCGGAAAAGCGTCCGTGCCAATCTAGACGTACTTTTGCACAAAAAAGCCCCAATCACCATTTTCGCGATTGGGGCTTTTTTGTGCAAAACAAATCTGAGCTGTCTACACTGGCCCTTTTTCGCAAAAGCTTTTGCACAAAAGGACTTTTGCCTGAATTGGAGCAGCATAGTATTTTTGCAAGAAGCACTGATTTCTTACATGAGATCGTTTTTGCGGAAAAACTTGCCAGTCTAGACATAGCCAGGATGTTTACTGGGAAGTGCAAATCCCTTATAGCAGCCAGTGTTAGGAACAGAATCTAGTTTGGCAGAACTAACTGAAAAAAAGGAACCAATATATCTCTGGTTTTTATGAAATCTGAAATGTTGGTATAAAATGATATTGAATCTTTGAGGGTTTTTTTCTTTTTACTATTTCCAGTCAGGAACAATACATTTGTGATATAGTTTAATTCTCCATTGATTTCAGCTGGACTAATTATATGAATAACATCATACTTGTATGTGCGAGTTTTACTGGATTGGGACTTGTCCAGTGCAAATACAAAAGTTTATTTGCTGATAATGAACAACAAGAAAAAAAGCTACAGTCTTCAAATTATCTTCTCACTTACAAAAAATAGTATTAACAAAATAATGGTTTTGCTTCTCTCTCCACAAAAGAAATGCCTCATCACTAATATTCTAGTGTCACAACTACCTAATTCTTCCCTTTCTCAAAAAAAGTAAAATGCAGGTCCATTATAAAAGTACGTCATAAACAGATAAGCTAAAATAAAAAAGCCAAACATAGTGCTAGGAATCTGGAAAGTAATATGATCTGACATATTGGGGGTCTCAGCAGGAATATGAGCTGTCTGAGTAGTGATCACAGTGAAATATAATTTACTGTCAGCAAAATAATAAAGTACAGATTTTCCTGACCATTAAATGAATAATTTCCACTGGGGTTTATTTACATACTACTTCTCTGCTTAATTACTCCTACCAGGGCATCCAACACATTCTCAAATAGAAAGACAAAAAAAAATAGCTTTTTTTGTAAGTCAATGAGTAACATTAGAACATTTAGCTAACACGGTGGTTAAATAAAACACACTATGATAAAATGTATTTTCCATGAATACTTAGATTTGTTTTTTCCAGCAATATCACAGCACATCTTTAGCTTAGCAACAAACATAAAATACACGTTGCCTATGTGAGAACATTTCATGCTTTGTTTAAAGCTGATGCAAACATCTTATGTTTCACCTCCCTAATTGCATTATAGTTCAGCTATTCTTAACAATAACTGTCTATTCTATACTACCTCAAGCTGCCCTGAAATACCATGCATGAATTTGATACATGAATTTGATAGCTAACACACTGCTGTGTTTTCCTGTTCATTATCATGAACTGCATTTCTTCACTTGCCTATCATGCCAATGTGCGAGCATGATACAACATTATACAATATAACAAATAAGATAAAATTTAAAAGAGAGCACTAATTTTTCTCATGTTTAATGCTTAGAAGCAAATCTGCAATCTCCTCTAAACATCGCAGGAAAGTTAGCATGCTGGGCACTTACAAAGAAAGTGAAATGGCAACTTTTCATAAGTCAAAATACTTTCCCTTTTATCACTATGCATCTGTACTCAAAATATTTCTACACAGAGGTACTTTGTCAGGTGGTTTTACCTAAACTAATGCTCATCACATTTTTGTCATGGCTTTCTCTTTAAAATGAATGTCATGAGTTTTTGGATCATTAAAATATTCTCTTGCAGAATTTGCAACCCAAACATTTGCTACATAATGCTAGTAACAAAACTTGCCATGGGCTTATGGACAAAATGGAAAAAAAAATTAACAGCATTTAATGTGAAGGGTAAAACAGATTTTTGGAACTATTTCTGATTCAATATTCAGAGGTGCTTATTTCCTGTTCTATCCATATTTCATGCAATGGGAACTAAGGACACAGAGCAGGTGTTATGAAGGGTTAAGGAAGTGGGTGGAGGCCTTGCCCGGAGTGGAAGTGAATTTCCAGACTCCTCTGCTGAAGGAGCTGATAGGCTGACTGCTTAGCTTAAAATTTTGGGACCATGATGCTCTCATAGTGCAAGGGGATTGGAAATATGCAATTATAGGACCCAAAAGGATTTTTCAGATATAGAAGGAAAAGCCCAAAGTTGAGCCATTTAGTGAGATCTGCATCGTATACTTCCTCACATTGCCCTTGCAAGGGCCTTCCCAGGAAAGCTATGGTGAGAGTTTGAGTGCAATACGCTTCTCTGAACCCAGGTCTATGGAGCAGTCCCAATGGGACATCTCTAGCTGGCTTACCTAACAGAAGCCTTTGGGTTACCACAAGGCTAATGAGACCAAGGATTAGTAGCACTTAAAACAACCTTATCCTATTCTATGCTTTTTCTAAGCACAGTCCAGCCAGAATAGAGGTCTGGACCCAGATGACATAAGAACAGCCCAGTATCCCGTCTTCCAACAGTGGCCAATGTCACAAGCCAGATGCTCCAGAGGCAGTGAACAGAACAGGGAATCTTCAAGTAATCCCTCTCCCATCACCCACTCTCAGCCTCTGACGAGGCTAGGAACACCATTCCTATTCATCCTGGCTAATAGCCATTTATGGAGCTATCCTCCATGAATTTATCTAGTTCTTTCTTGAACTCTGTTAGAGTCCTCATCTTCCTAACCTCCTCTGGCAATGTCTTTCCCAAGGAGTGAACAGCAGATCAGAGTGTAGGTTCAACTAAGTTAATTTTCCCAACCTTATATGGCAATTAAGGACAAAAGAAACCTAGCTTCTTAGTTTAGCTAGGAGTGTGGTTATTTACAATTCAACACGCTTTTAGATTGGTCCTGTATACAACTGAAGTGTTGTTTTTTATAATTTGTGTTTCAGATTATTTCAAACCTGTTTCAACTTTCCATTAACATTTTGGATACTTATATGTAACCCATTTAAAATATGGGTTATTTGGTACCATCTCAAACCTAATTTATTTTAGCCTCCATTGCAAAGATGCACTAAATTGCATTGTGTGGCTGGTTGATCAGGTGGGGATTACAGGTCATCATAGGCTCAATAAATCACTTTGTTCCTAGACAGGAAAGATAATAATAAAAAATACCTGAGCAATGACAGAGCAACATAGAAAACTGTGGCCCTAAATCCTTTTCCCATTTAAGTCAACGGCAGAACTCTCATTGAAATCACTGTGATCAGAATCAGCCCTTGGGTTATTATTATTGTATTATTAATTTATATTGCTGCAGCATCTATTACCCCACTGTTTTAAGCACACTACAAGCACGGCCTATACCTTTTAGAAAAGAGATTTTGCCTTCATATTAGTTGTGTTTAACTAGTTTTTGACAAAGATACGCTTTTAATTTCTTACATGAAGAAGGACGTTAATCTTTGACCTACTGCAGCCACTCCAGAAGAGGTAACATTTGAGATAGATTCAGAAATACTGTGAATGGGTGGCAGAAGATAATGAATGTCTTATATCATCTTTAGTTTAGTTGAAACATATATATTTCTTATGAAAATCATAAATCACACCCACAGAAGAAAGAACATTGTATTATGAATTCGATACACTTCACGGTAAAATAAATACATCAACTATTAAAAAAATAAAGATATACCTTACTGGGAAAATAGATCAAAATCTAATATAATAGTTCACTTATCAAATCACAAACATACCCTATTGAATACTTGTTGAATATTGAATAAGATGCATAATCTATCAAAATAGATACGTCCTACAGTAAATCAAACTCACCATGTAATTCAAAGATGTCTCCTGTGGAATCAAAAATATAACTTTGATATATTGGGTGATATCATATGAAATAAGTTTCATTTAAAAGAATTACTATACAGGATATAACTAGATTTAAAAATATACAAATTACACTTGACTGAAACAGATATTGGTGTTTACAGCCCAAGTGTCTCCAGGTTTGAAAATATACAGGAATTACAGACAGGTGCACACTATTTGAGAAGCATCTCAATGGTTTATCATCTTCAGAAGAGGGAGATAGTTCCCCCTCTATTTCACTTCTCCATTTGCTGTATTTACTTTGTGTTATTCTAGTACCAGGGAGCTCAAAATCTAAATGCCATTATGCAGAAAAAATAGAACATTAAAAGCACAAAGCCCATGCTGCATCCCTCCACCAACAGCAGAAAGATTTCAGGGATTATTATGCACCACAACCCTGCTCTACACTAGCACTTTATAACAGCTTCCCCATCCCCTCCCCCCCCCCTCGGTTGAATTTACAAGTGGAGAGTCCACACAACCAAACCCGTTATTTTGAAATAGCGGGCCACGGAATTTGAAATCTGTACTCCTGCTCTTCTTCTGGAGTAATGCTAATTCAGAAATAGTTATTTCAAAATAACAATAGTGTGGATGCTCCAGTGTCGTTATTTCAAAATAATTACTCCCCGAAATAATTCAAGCTAATTACTCCCCAATGCTTCCCAGGGCTCTAAGTTCAAGGTAGCGTGTCCATATTAACAGAGCCTGCCTTGGACTAATTTCGAAGCTTCCCTGTAGAGTGAACATGCTAGTTTGATTTTGTTGAATCGGGAGTTATTAAGTCAAATTTAGCAATTTTAAAACATTTTCCCAGTTTAAAAATGGCCACAGTAAATAGGCAAAGACAACCTACTTCTTCATCACTATCACAGTTGCAAACCATAGCCAACACAATTATTCCTAACTCAGTTTGTCTAATTCAAAAGAAGTCCACAGTAACATCAAACAGCATACTTTCAGTATTGACACAAAAAGTAAATTGCTATCTACTGAATCAGCAACACAACTTCTTATATCAATCTAGGTGTTCTTCCAAGTCTCTTAGCCAAGAACTAGACAATTCTGACACTGTTTAGCTTGCAGAATGTGCAAGATCACAGCACAAGATAGCATATTAATGAAATCACCAGTGTCATAAACATCCAGTTATTTGATACACTCTTTGATATACCTGATCCAGTTATTTGATATACTCTTTTGTAGGAAACAAGATATTTTCTATGTTTTACAATACATGTGGCTGTCTAAAGCTTGGAAATAACTTTCAAATAGTTGATGAGATAGTAAAAAACTTTCTTTATTGAAAGGCACTAATAAGAATGGCAAAACATGTTTATTACTGATCTGCACTTTCTCAATACTGTTTTGTTGTTGTCGATGCAAGCATTGATTATAATTGCAGTTCTGGCCAGTTCAGATTGATTAGAACATGAAGTAACAAGAATTGTACAATTCTGTCAAAAAGAATGTAAAGTTCAAAAGCAAATTTAGAGGGTGTGCTGGTTCGCACAAGGCAGAAGACATGCTACTACTATAAACTATATCAATAGGCTGAATATATTATGGTTCCATTTGAATAGACTGGGAAATCCTAATGGGATTATCTACTTAGTTAAGAATAGTTCTTCCCCGTATTTTTGGTGTTGTTGAAATATTAATAATTTATTAAGAATTCTTATGCAAGCTTAATAAAACACACCATAAAGTTAGCATCTTCAGGCTATATTGGTAAAGGGAGAACTGAATTCCAGAGGAAAAGACCATGTATTGAAAATGTCCTATGTTCAGTCTCTCAGCTTTTTAACCTGCTGCTGTTACCTTGTGATTCTCATGTGATCTCAGCTGATGTTGCCAATCACACAAGGCCTTGATCTGAAATCAGTGGAAGTCTTTCCTTTGAATTTGATGGGTTTCAAACAAGTCCCTAAGAGTGTGTCTAGACTACAGGGTTTTGTCAACAAAACTATACCTACATCTACACTACCACCGAGTTCTGTCGACATAACGTCAACAGAACTCAGCAGTTTTGTCAAAACCTCATTCTGTGAGGAATAACGTCTTTTGTCAACAGAGGTCTGTCGACAGAAGGCATTATTGAATCTACACTGTCCTTTGCGTCTACACTCTCATGTTGACAAAGCAGCTTTGTCAACAGAACTGAGTGTAGTCTAAATGCTCTTTGTCGACAGAAGGTTTGTCAACAGTATCTGTTGATAAAGCCTCTGTCGACAAAAACCTGTAGTCTAGACGTACCCTAAAAAGGACAGACTGAAACAATTCAGACAATTCTCTACTGTGCTTGTACAGAGTTTAGGTATAGTCTGGAGTTGGAGGAGCTTTCTAGGAGTGGATCACAAGTCCCTGATTCTGCTCTGCCTGGCACTGACACCAGAGAGCTGACTGGGGTCAGAGATTATTTACATTCCATTCCCCTCTAGAGAATTGGCAGAGCAGAGCAGAGACATACTCCACCATGCCCACTACTGACCCCTTTCATCACTGGCCCCAATGCTCTGTCTCCTGACATCACCCCCATTACCTGGCTCTTAGGCCAGGCAGTGCTGCTCTAGCTATGGTAATCCAGCCAGCCGGTGACATAACCAATTCTGTACCATTATCTTCATGGGAAGAATTCTCCAGGGAATTTTTCTGGTTAGTTTAAATTCACCAATCTTAGTGTTTTATACATTTAAACCAGCATTCTGAATTGCGCCTATAAGTGTACCAGATGTTGAAGCACTGGGGAGATTACATATCCTGTGGAAAGCACCACCAAAGCAACATTTTTTTCATCATGAATAGAAGCTACCGGTGGTTTTCAGATAATGTTCCAAAAAGAGCTCGTTGCAGAACTCCAGTACAAATAAGTTTTGCTTTGCACAGATTTCATTTTTTTAAGAAAGTGATGCGTTTTGTTACCTTCTTCCATAGCTTGCTATTTAAGGAAACTACAGGCTTCTAAATATTTTTAACTTTATGGCATTTGATATTCATATTAGCGTTCATATCAACTTAGTTACATGGGAAATATTTAAAAAGTAACCATTGGTTTATGTTGCTAGAATAGAAATGCAGGTATGAAGCTGTAAAATCCTGCCTCTTGTATCTGAGTTTCATGTTTTCCTAGCTTTTAGTGTTACAAAGACACCATACTTTTTCTCTCTCTCTCTCTTTATTTAAATAATACCTACATTAATTAAGACACTGTAAAAATGAAAACCACAAATATTTCTAATTATAATGTGTTCTTAAGTAAAATCATTCTCAGAAGAAATAAAAAATAATCCTTTTTAAAAAGGAAAGAGAACAATCTTGCTTTGCAGCAAAACACCCAGCACTTTATACAAAGCCTCTTGTTATTCTCTTTACTTCCAAGACACATTCACATTCTCCTTTTCAAGTCTATCCACAGAAGAAGTAAATCAGTTACACTCAATCAAATCAATTGAAAATACCTATAACATTACAATTACAGAAACATTCTTAGTTGGCTTTCATGGTAATTAAGCAACTAAATTCTCCACTCACCACTATTTGAATAAAGTTCAATTACTTTGAACATTTTGTAAGATCTCAGGATTTGCCACATTATTGTTCCACCTAGGCGACTATTATATTCTTATGATGGCAAAAGATTCTTATCATGTGCAGAGCTGTACACATAATGGATTGTGCTGTACACAAAGAGCAAAGTATCCCTTCCTGATTCCTATAGGTAATCAACTTCAGGCTGATGTATAAGCATAGATAACTTACTATTGTTTTATGGGAATAACTACAAATGTTGTTAAATATAGCCATAAAATTCTCCAGCACTTTCTGGATATCAAGCAACAGTTTTTGCAATGATGTCCTTAGAAATCTGTACTACTTCATTCAAGTCCACTCTGACGTTTCTGTCTCAGTCTCTTCAGTTTCACACTATGTGGACAGCTCTTGCCAGACCTCTAAGAATTGTCATCATCTCCTTTTTCAGATCACTGTGATTGTTTAAACTTCTTTACCACCCATTCTCTAACTGCAGCCTACTCATGTCCCTAAAATGTTAATTGAATGCTTTGTTATGTCTAGGCCTCTTAAATCCAGAACATAGCAACTATGCTAGGTTTGTAATTTATGCTGTGTTTCCTAAACCTCAAATGCATAGAAAAACTACCGTCAGATATCATTGCGTGCAAACAGAATTTTCAATGGTGTCCACTGTGTACTGCACAAAGGTTGCCTTAATTTAGCACCTGAGACCAGTCAATTCACAACCCTCTTGCAAATTATCTTCCTGCTCTATTTCCTAATAATTTATTAAGATTGGGTGGAAAGAAAAACTGTCTGTGGGGATCATTGCTTTTGTTTGGGAACCAGTTACATATGGCTCATTTTTTAGACAGTGGGACTGTATTGTTGCATAATAATAGACAAAATTGCTTTTCTTGAGCTAAGTGAAATAATATAAACAAACTAGTGTATGATGGCAATTAAATATGAATACCAAATACATTACCTTGTGCTCTTAATAACTGAAATCCATGATATTTTTATCATATTTTCAAAGATATTTTGGAGTGCCTGAAAATGAAAACCTTTAAATAACATTCGATAAAAGAAAAATAATCTTATTAATTGTTCAATGTATGACTATGAATTACCAGTGGATTCAAAGAGTAACAACTTTCTGAACAGTTATTCCTTTGGTCATTTTATTAAATTGTTAAATAGCTTTCTCTTTAATTAAAGGTAATAAAAAAATACTTTTCACTGTGAAGCTAAAGAAAAGTTGTAACTCACCATTATCATAATAATGAAACAAGTTACCTTGCTGCTTTAACCTGATCATTTTTAATACAATGCACATCCAAGAATCAAGTATTTATGTATGTCTCTTACCATTTGCTTTATGCTATTTGTGCTTCATACAGAATTCTGAATAAAATCAGAAACTTTTTAAGCTGCATTGTCCAACTGTGACAGAAACACTTTCCCTTTTCCAGTTTAAAACTGGCTACCTCTGGCCATTTTTCTATACAGGTTGGACCTCACTGGTCTGGCACCCTCAGGACCTGAGAGGTCCTGGATGAGGGAATTTGCTAGATTAGGAAAGGTTCTCTGCCCCCAACACCCTCAGCCTGCTGCTCCTCCCTTGCACTGGCTCCTTCAGCCCCACTGCCGGCCAGGCGATACAGCTTCCGAGCCCCACTGCCATAACTGCTGCTGCAGCCCCACTGTCAGCATAGCAGCACACACCCTTGGTCCCCCCTTCCGCGACACCAATCCCACTGCTGGCCAGCATGCAGCCCAAATTGGGCTGCCAACCTGCCATAGCCCCAGATGAGCTTCCCCTGCTGGGCTTTCATGGCCTGGCCTTACTGACAGCCAGGCTGCCACAGCTCTGTCCCCACTGCTGGGCCAGCATGCAGCCCAGCTCTGGCTGTCACAGCACAACCCCGCTGCCAGACCGGCATGAACGGGCTACCCTAGCCCCAGCTGGGTTGCTGGGCTGCCCCTGACCCACTACTACAGCTACTGGCCCTCCTGCTCCAGGGCTCTCTCATTCAGCAAAATCCATGATCCTGCCAGACCACGGATGTTGCCGGAAAAGAGAGTCCCGGTTTAGGGAGGTAAAAGCTGGAGTAGCAGTATGAGTTTATAGCAAAGCCTCCACATTCTAAACAGATATAGAACCAGATTCTGTATGTTCCCAGAAACCCCAAATTGTCTTTTGAAAATGTGTTTCAAAACAAGTAATGGCAGTCAGCTCTTTGGAGTTGTTAAAACACTCCAATGCAAAACAGGTGCATCTAGAAAAAAAGCATTCTCAACTATACAAAACGAAAAGTCTACACTGACCTTTACTTTCACCCTGTGCACACCAAACTCCCACAATATCAGTTACACATATACTATGAAGTGGAAAATAGACTACTAAATTAGCTTGGTCAAAAACATTTGACAGTGCTCTTTGGTGGATATTGATATATTTTGAAGACAATGGACACTAATGCAGGGGAATAGTGATATTACAGAAAGCACTTTTATAAGCAAGATCGTGCATGTTGATGATAGGAATCTAAAGTTCTATTTAAAATAAATGCTGTGAATATCTTATCTCTTTGTAAAATACATGTTGGATTTTTTTTTCTTAACGGACTAAGTATTTAAAGCTGGGGATGAGAAGGAGTCTATTATTCATACCTCAGTTCTTAATCAAAGTCTTGAATTTCATCCAGAAGTGGAAAATTGACAACGGTTTTTGCAACCTAGCTCTGAACAATTATGACTTGATTTACAAGGAGCCACTTGGCTACATATTTAAATGCAGTCATCTGCAAGATTTGGGGAGTTTTCAGATAATCAAAATGCCACAGATTTAGGACTTTTAATTTTTGCTCCATCTCCTCTCCAGCTTGAACTCTGATTGTAATTACAGTTTCATCTTCCCTTGAATGACATTGTTTTATCAGAAGTAGCAACCTCTATCTAGAGAATGAGCTTGATGATTAGTAAGGAATCTGCTTACAATAGGAAACAATAAGGGTGCCCTGAAATGAGTCAGGATTGTATGTAACAAATGTGAATTGAGAGATAATCTCAAACCTTTGAGATATAATGCACATCCCCAGTAACTCCTACAATATATATGAGAATATGTTGAAGCAAAGATTATGCCTAGATATAAATAACAGAATACATGATGCTGTATAAAGGATTTTGGGGTTGATTTTGAAAGGTACAAATGAGAATTAAAAACCCATCTCTCATTGATTCCCAATGAGAGTTGGGCATCTCACTGCCCTCTGTGCCTTTTAAGATCTGGTCCCTTCTTTGGGCTGATTAAGCTATTTGCAAGTAACAAGCAATATTGAGTTCATTCCCAGGACCTTCATTGAGAACCTGAAAAAAATCCAACAACTCTTATCATCAAGCCTCAAAACTCTCCTCTGACAGCCTGAATCCTGGGATCTGAATGACCGTACCATAGTGGATCCTAGTAACAAAATGTGCCCTGACAGCTTCCTCAAATTAAAAATCCCTGCCTCATGTCCAACCACATTTTACTTCCCACAATCCCACACATAAAATAACATTAATTCTATTAACATTACCAAACATTCTCTATAGTTTCCAACATTGCAATGCTTTTTCTATTTAATATAGGTAGAGCCTTAGACGTAACTGTAAAATTGTCAGTTAAGTTTCCAAAATCACATTAATCATATACAATGAACATCAGTCTCTAGTCTAGAGCAGAGGAGGGGAACCTGTGGTGCAGGGCTCAGACACAGTCCCTGATGTGCCTAACTCCAGTCCCCAGTGCTCAGGGATCCTTCCCCCTCCCCAGTGTTGGGGAGCCCCCTCTGATACTCCAGCCCCCGCTGCCTCCTGTCCGACTGATTTTTCTGTGAGTCAGCGGCCCACAACCCAATAAAGGTTCCCCACCCTGCTGTACAGAAAAAGGTTGGTGTGATGGTTTCACTACTAATCTAGACTTTGGAAATCCCAGGTTCATTTCCTTGCTTTGCCAACTGAGCTTCTGTGTGACCTTTGGCAAGAGTCCTCACTTTACCCATCTATCAAATGGGAAAAATAGTACCTCCATATGTCACAGGGGTGCTAGGAGGATATACACATTAAAGATTGTGAGGTGCATATGTAACCCTAGGTGTGTGGGTTACTTTGAGATGCTGCAGTGGTAGGAGCCATATCAAAAGTCTTTGAAGAAAGAAAATAGCATCTCTCACTATCTGGGTGACTACTGCTTGCTCACCGTGGGAAAACATGGTGATCTGGCATAAGCACTTTACTTTTCTTCTTTCTTGTTTATCTTAGTCAAAATAAAAGTAATTCAGTCTGCTATTAAATGTATTTGGAACCAATAACAATGCTGTTTGGGCAATAGCATTTTTTTCACATTCCTTCACAGTTGTCTGAATAAAGCGAATGTGAAAACTGAAGCCTGATGTACACTAGAAAATTAAGTTGGCTTAACTACATTGCTCAGGGGTGTGAAAAATCCACAGTCCTGTACTTAAATTGATATTACCCCCAGCACAACTAGCAGGAAGGAAGGTGGATTATTTCTCCTCTTAACATGTAGGCTACGTCTACACTGGCCCCTTTTCCAGAAGGGGCATGTAATTTCACTAGTCGTCGTAGGGAAATCCGCGGGGGATTTAAATATCCCCCGCGGCATTTAAATAAAAATGTCCGCCGCTTTTTTCCGGCTTTTAAAAAAGCCGGAAAAGAGCGTCTAGACTGGCCCCGATCCTCCGGAAAAAGTGCCCTTTTCTGGAGGCTCTTATTCTTACTTCAAAGTAAGAATAAGAGCCTCCGGAAAAGGGCACTTTTTCCAGAGGATCGGGGCCAGTCTAGACGCTCTTTTCCGGCTTTTTTAAAAGCCGGAAAAAAGCGGCGGACATTTTTATTTAAATGCCGCGGGGGATATTTAAATCCCCCGCGGATTTCCCTACGACGACTAGTGAAATTTACATGCCCCTTCCGGAAAAGGGGCCAGTGTAGACCTAGCCGTATAGTGTCTATAATGCAGGTGTGCCACTGGAGCCTTTCAAACTATTGATAAACCAGATTCATGACCTCAATAAAGGTCATATGAATTAAATAATCTCGAATGCTTAATACTGAACTGTAAATCATATATCCAGATATAGCTATCAATCACAGGCTTTTTGGAAAGAATGAGTTGTGAATTCATCGAAGAGGATTTTTACAGATGAAATGTCAGGAAGAACCATAAATTAATGTATGACAAGTTATTTCATATAGCAGTAGCAATTACTCGTGACTGGCATGGAGAGTGCTAAACCAAAACTGAGAAATTCTGGTGCCCAAAGCAAAGACAAGATGAAGTTCTTAAGCAGTAAACAGCAAGTGCATTAATTTATTATAATAATAATAATTATTATTATTACTACTACTACTACTACTACTACTAATAAACTGCTGGCACAGGACCCCATGTTTTATGAAAATTAGCTTATGGATATGAATATGCTTTATGGAAAACAGGTTATATAACATCAATTTTTATTTTACTATTTGTGGAATGTTTACATCATATTTTTGTGCTTGTATCATTGTTGTATGTGAATTTAGAAATATGAAGTGTGAATCTGTTCTAAATGTGCTAATGAGAGCCATTACTTATGCTTGGAATTTTAATGACTCAGTACTCAAACCAACAATTTGTGAATGGTCGTGTTTGTCCTATAAGCCCAAATTGTGGTTGATCCCAGAGAGACATGTGACCATGCTCAGAGCATTGGTCACCAACTAGTAGATCAGGATCTACCAGTAGATCTCGGAACCTCTGACAGGTCATCCTGACAAGTTTGGCCAGGAAGCTATCAAGTGCTGGCACTTCAGTTGCCTCTCCACCTACTGGATGAAGAGAGCTTGGCAATGCAAATCTGTCACTCTTACACAGTGCATGGGTCTCTGTCTTTCTCACAAACACACATTGTCCTTCACTCTCATTTCCTGACCCAACACATAATTGGGGGGAGAGGGGGATTGTTACTACTTTTACTGCTTGTAAAGTGTGTTATTTTTTGTTTTTGACTTGTCTGTGCATTTCATAACTTTCATTTCTCTCTCATGCTTAAATTTAATTATTTCAGTAGTGAGTTGTAAAATGCTCAACCTGTCCTGTCATGTCTGGAATAATTATCCCTATAGTAATTGTGCTCCTGGAAGTGGCTGGCTGGCATGTTGCTTCAGCCCCTGAGAAGGTCAGAACAGGGGGTTTCCACATGCTGTCCTTGCCTGCAGACACCACACCTGCAGCTCCCAGTGATCAATAATGGAGAACTGTGGCCAGTGGAAACTATGGGGGTCAGGGCCTGTAGATGAGGAGCAGCACATATAGCCACTGCTGTACATGCCAGGAGCTTTCAGGAGTGGTGCAGGGCACAGGGCATGTGCCTAAGCTCTGTTACTCCAACCCTGGGGTAGCTGTATGGCCACTCCCAAGGTGCCACTCCCAAGCTGGATAGATAGAGGGGTGGAAATGGAACTCACAACCTTGTGCTGCTCAGGCAAATGATTACCACCTAGGTGGCCACTCAAGAACCCTACCTGAACTCCCTACCTTAGAAGGGTCCTTTATCCTGCCTTCCTAATGTGGGAGCCAGCTCCATCCCTGGGGCAACTGGTGTTGGCTACCTTCTCCAGGCAAATGTCATATATCCCCTAGTCCACTAGTCCACTCCAGAATCCAGACCATCTCCCTACTTTCAGAGGGTCCCTTATCCTGTGTTGGCTGTCTGGTCACTCCTTGTGTGTGTGTGTGGGGGGGGGGGGGGAAGGAACCTGAGCGGGACAGGACTCATACCCATCATCCTGTGCTCCCCAGGCCAATGCCCTATCCCCTAAGCCACTCTAGAAACCCACCCCACTGCCCTATCTTCAGTGTGTCCCTTAACCTGCCTTCCTAATACTGGAGCCCATTCCATCCCTAGGACAGCCTGTTTTGGCTGTCTGGCTGCTCCCAGGGTGGGCAGGACTGGAGTCCAACATGCTGTGTTCATCAGGTGAATGCCCTATCCCCTAGGCCACTCCAGAACCCAGCCCACCTGTACCTTCAGAAGGTCCCTTATCCTTCCTTATTAATGCTGGAGCCAATTCATCCCTGTGTTGGTTATCCAACTGCTCCCATTGTGGGCAAGGTGGGGTGAAACCCAACAACCTGTCCTCCCAAGGTTGATGCCTTATCCCTGAGTTCACTGGAGATCCTGCTCCACCACCCTACCTTCAGTGCACCCCTAATGCCAGGACCAGCCTGTGATGCTTATCTGGATCCTCCCTGGGTGATTAGAGGCTGGGGTGGGACTTGAGCTCACCTCCCTTGGGAAGCTGGTGTTGGCTGCCAGGCCACTGCCTGAGTGAGTGGAGTGGGGGTACTTGTGTAGACCACCCTGAGCTCCCCAGATGAATGCCATCTCCTCTAAGTGACTGCAGAACCCACCCTGCTGTCACTGTGCCCCCTATCCTACCTTCCTAATAAAGGAGCCAGTTTCACCCCTAGGGCAACTGGTGTTGGCTGGCTGCTCCCAGGGTAGGCAGAGGAAGGTTGGGTCTTAAGACTGCTTCTATGGGATGGGATAGGACTTGAACCCACCATCCTGCACTCCCCAGGCAAATGCCTTATCTCCTAGGCTACTCCAGAACCCAGCCTACCACCTCTACCTTCAGAGAGTTCCTTATCCTGCATTCCTAATGCAGGAGCCAGTTCCATCCCTGGGGCATCTCAGGCTACATCTACATTGCACCTCTTTTGCGCAAAAGCCTATGCAAATGAAGCACAGAAATATGCCTGGGAGCTGCAGGTGTGGTGGCAAAAAATGAGGAAGAACAACTCTTGCGCAAGAGAGTCATTTGCACACAAAGGAGCCGTCTACACAGCTCCTTTGTGCGCAAAAGCCTCTTGCACAAAAATAGCCCCTAATTAATTATGCAAATGAAGTGCAGGCCTGGGAGAAGGGGGTGGAGCAGGGGTGGGGCTCAGAGAAAGGGGGGAAGGAAGCCAGGCAAGAGTATTTTGAGGTATAAGGAATCTTGCACAAAAGGGGGGGTTAGCGCAAAACAGCCCCATCTACACTGCTTGTTTTTGCACAAAAAACTCTTCCGCAAAAAGCATTGGTAGAGAATATGCAAATGAGAGCACGACAAATGCTAATGAGCACTTCATTTACATTGTCTCTGCAGACAAAAGGCTGCAGTGTGGATGTAGCCTTAGGGAGACATGCGACCATGCTGTCTGGTACTGGAATCCATGTTGACTGTGGTATTTTTCTATGGGAGAGGGGGACAACAAAGGATTCCTTCCGTGAGGAAAAGCTATTTAATCAATGGGAAGAAAACAGCCTTTATCTTCACTTGACCTTTGAAACTGCCTGGCCCACCCTATGAGGATACAAAGAACTTTGAAGAATCTGTAGACCCAAGTTACAATAAAGATCAACTCTGACTTGAAGCAATTTACCTGAGATAAAAAGAGCTGTTTAGGGTAAGGATTTATACATAAGTTTCTTAATGGGTTAGAACTAGCTAAATATTTCTTATTTATTTTCATTTAGTAACTTATTTTGATCTGACTGTTTGCACTTGCAACCACTTAAATCCTTCTTTGTGTACATAAACAAAACGCCTTTGTCCCAGTGTAAGCGCAGTGTAAATAATTGTTATCTGTGGGGAGCAACCACTGTGCATATCTCTCTTTCATTGGTAAAGTAGGTGGACCACCTTATAAACTTTCTCTGCATAAAACTGCTAGGCAGGGCATGTCAGATTCATTTGGGGTTTTGGTCTTATTTTGGGGATTGGTTTCCAGGGTGCTGAGACCTTAGAGCTGAGCCCTCCCTTAGCTGATCTGGTTCAGCATCTATGTTGCTATGAAAAGACCAGTCATCTCAACTCTGCTTTATCTGGGGGAGACCAGAGGATCTGTCACAGCAGGACAGGGTGTTGGGGAACTCCAGAGGGCAGGGAGGCAGATGTCAGTTGCCTGATCAGCACCCCGGGGGACAACTCCAGCGGGATTTCTGTGATTCAATCCATGACAAATACCAGTCAATGTCAGTATCTACTGCCTCAATTTTGCAAAGGCTTATATCCCATTGTAAGTAAGTAGTTCCACTGCAGTCATTCATCCCAAAATTTCCACTGACTTTACTGTGGCTAGGTTTTTACCTCCAATGTGTAAGACACTTGTCTTTGCAGTATCTGGGCCTAAATCTATAGACCATAATTAGAACCTTTTAGTGTACTATATACGGAATATTTCATGGAACTCTCACCCTCAATGTTCAGAGAAGGTTAAAGGATCAATTTCAGCAATGTTGGAGAGCTATATAATTTTCAGAAATGAATGTTGTTGGCCAAAGAGATTATGGTTTATCCTACCATTTAAAGGATTACATCAGGTTTTACAAAATTATACAGGTTCTCTCAGTACTTTTATGTATTTGAAAATATACATTCTACAGAATCCCTAGCCTTTTACTTCCCTATACTTGATTAGCATTTCTGAGTTTACGATAATAAAAGCTTTTTGTCTGCCTATTCCTGGAATAAAAAATAAAGCAAATGGCAAAGGTACTTAAAAATTTAAATTGAAGAAGAATTTTCCAAGAAACCAGCAGGAGATGCTCATATGGTAATCCATGCAAAACACGGATTTGTCCGCATACCTGCTTTGTATCACACAGAAAACATTCCTTTTAGTTACTGACAGTTGACATAATAGGGAAATGAATAATGACCTTAAGTCAGGTGAGATTTGTGACACTCATTTGTATTGAACAGATATTTCAGAGTTTTACGTTTAAAATAGAATGTTCAAAGTCCCCCACTTAGCCCTTCTCTACACCCCTTATTTTGAAATAATAAGCAAAGCATCCACACTAACAAGCCTGTTATTTTAAAACAATGGGCTGGTTATTTTGAAATCTGTACATTTGCTTTCCTTGGGGAATAACGCTTATTTCAAAATAGTTAGTAGTGTGGGTGCTCTGCTGCTACAATTTCGAAATGACTGCTCCCCAAAGTAATTCAAAGTAATTACTCCCCAATGCTTCCTGAGACTCTTAATTGAAGTAGCACATTCATAATAAGAGAGCCTGCCTCAGACTAATTTTGAGGCTCCCCTATAGTGAGGACATGCTATTTCAATTTTATTTTTTCAGAAGTTACTATTTCAAATTTAGTTAGTTTGAAATAATTTCCTAGTGTAGACATGTCCTTAGTTCATGGGTAGGCAACAATTTTAAATGGGGGGCCACTCCAAGATTTTGGAAAGTGGTTAAGGGCCATGCTCTTCCATGATATTAATGGAGGAGATGTGGGGTCTAGAATGGAGGTTGGGTGAAGAAGGGAGCTTGGGGTAAGGGATTGGGGTGCAAGAGAGAGTCTGGAGTCTGAGAGGGAGTTGGGATGAGGCAGGCAATTGTGACCTGGGGCAGGGGATTGGAGTGCAGGGGTTTTGGACGTGACCTAGGGTAGGAGGGGATTATGATCTGGGGCAGGAGATTGGGGTGTCAGATCTAGGAGGGGGTAGAGGTGTAAAAGGGGGACAGAGGATTTGGGTATGTTAAGTGGGGGGCAGAGGGTTGGGGAAGAAAAAGGCTGGGGTGCCAGAAGCAGGCTGTGGCTATGGGACTTACTTGCCAGCTGCTGAATTAGCCTCCCTGCCTTCAGAGCTTAAAATGTTTCCCAGCCAGCCTGCCTGCTTGCTTGCCTGGCCATGTGCTTCATGAATAACTGAGCCCAGAGAGAGGGCATGATTCTTCTTAGCTGCCTGTTATTCTAAGAAGCAGCTCCCATTGGATGGTTTCTGCCAGACACCGGCCAATGGGAATGTGCTGGGTGCAGGGCAACTCCTAAAATTTCCCCCCATCCCTCCAATTTTAAAACAGAAACGGAGCCCTGCAGCTGAGTTTCTGCATGGTGCAAGGGGTTCCAGGACAAGCTGGGGAGCCTGCATGAGGCTTCCTGCTGCCTCCGTGGGCCAGATCCGGTGGCTTGGCTAGCCAGATCCAGCCCCTGAGCCGTATTTTGCCCATGTCTGCCTTAGTTACTTTTCTAGCGTTTATATAATCCAAATGCTCATCCTTTCAATTGGTCTTTTTTTTGAAGTGACATTTCTTCCTGATTATTGATCCACTTTGGTACTATCAAAGAGTGTCCTATTTAAGGACATTAAGATTAAATTTTAACTTAGTTCTTTGAAAGATTTCTATGAGAAAACCTTAGGTCAGAATATTGCTAAAGCAGGACAGGGTCCCTTTTGGATAATGGAATCTGTCTCTCTGATTTTAACATTTAGGCTTAATGACTATGTGAAAGGGGCCAGGTGTAAGAATTTTTAAGTTCCCCTCTTAGTCTCTACTGAGAGAAGAAATTCAAAATAAATTCAAATCACAAGCAAATTCAACTACAATATGTTGTAATTTCTTCACAGATATTTTGCAGTAAGGAGAAAGTGGATGTTTTCACAAAAAGCATTCATCGAGAGTTCACTCTTGGCATTTCCATACCTCTGCTCTTTATATGAAACCCATACACCTGGCACACTACTGAAGTGAGCATGCAATCTTATCAGTTAGTACACTGTACATCTCTACTCTTCATCAATCTACATTGTGTGATGAGAATAAAGAATCTAAGGGAGCATCTACACAGCACACTAAACTCAAAATAAAAGACGCAATTTGCTCTACACAAATTGTGTATCTTATTTCGATTGTATTTCAAAATAGCTTATTTTGAAATTTTGCATGTCTATATAACCCACACACCTTTGCTCCGTCTACACTGTTTGTTTTTTGCAGAAGAGGAAATGCAAATGAAGCACTCATTTGCAAATCTTGCACTCTCATTTGCATATTCTCTTTAATCCTTTTTGTGGAAGAGGTTTTTGAGAAAAAAAATGCAGTGTAGACTGGGCCATTTTTTCAGAAAAAATGAGGTTTACAAGATCTTGCACAAAAGGGTATTTTTTCCAAAAAATGGCGTACATTGGTGGAACATACCATAAGTGTCCAAGTGTCACTGGAACAGTCCTAGTTTTTTATATGATGTCTGGCGTCCTGGGAACTTCATTTGGGATGCCTGAAATGGCCTGGCTTTTCCTGACAACATTTAAAACCTTATTGTTTTTTGCTTGTTTTGTTGATTTTTGCTCATAGCTACCTTTTTCCCCAATTCATATAATATTATTGATCAAATTGTCCAGATATCCCTGTTTCATTCTCATGATGCAGCAAGGGTATCATTCATTCCAATTCTCTCTCCTCCAGCACCTCAAAAGTGCCTTGGTTCCTTGATTCTCTCCTCGCTCTGCTCACCTAAACCATAGGGTATGTCTACACTAGCCCCCTAGTTTGAACTAGGGATGCTAATGTAGGCATTCGAACTTGCAAATCAAGCCCGGGATTTAAATATCCCACGCTTGATTTGCATCTTCCCAGCCGGTCGCCATTTTTGAAATTTACAAGTCTGGACTAACTGCCCGCATCTACACGCGCCAGGGACCCGGTAGTTCGAATTAAAGCCCTACATTGAACTACCTGTTAAACCTCCTTGAAGGAGGAATAACAGATAGTTCAATTTAGGGCTTTAATTTGAACTATCGGGTCCCTGCCACGTGTAGACGCGGGCAGTTAGTCCAGACTTGTAAATTTCTAAAAATGGCGACCAGCCGAGAAGATGCAAATCAAGTGTGGGATATTTAAATCCCGAGCTTGATTTGCAAGTTCGAATGCATACATTAGCCTCCCTAGTTCAAAGTAGGGGACCAGTGTAGACATACACATAGTGAACAGGACAGTAAAACAGAAGGGAAGGGGGAAAAGGCCAAGTTCTGATACACTACTGCTCAGGGAAATTTTCTAATGCAGATAAAATAACCAGCATGTGGAGTGCTCAAAAAACTCCACTGCCCTACAAACTGATACCACAAAATTCACCTTAAAGGGGTGTCCATTTAATGTCATCATATTGTATATCTAATTGTAAAAGCTGCTAATATCTCTGACCTCAGTGCTATCACAGGATAATCACAGACAGACATTCTAGACTTGGAAATCCAAGCACATCGTTTTGTGGAAGAGTTGTTTACATTTTATAAATTATAATTTCAAGTATTTTGCCCATAAATTTCCACCAGTGCCTACCTTGTTGATTCAGATGCATATCTAAAGAGAAAAGACCCAATTTTTCTTTTTTGAAGAAAAAGTTTGACATTTCACAAATCTAGTGTGTGGGCCCAAAGGCATTAGTGAAAAAAGTGATAGATATTTATAGGATAATTAGTCTAGTAGCACTTTAAAGACTTTAAGGTTCTACTAGACTATTTGTTGTTTTTTAATTTTTTCCTGTTACCTCTCTGAAGCTATAGGATAATTGTGAGCTACATTATTGTACAATTTTGTTCTTTAAAAAACAACCATCCTTTGGATAAGCAGCTGCTTGGGGGAGGGGGACAGGGCAGGGCTGGGGTACCCAGCGTCCCTGGCCTCTACTTGTGAGGGGAGTGGAACTGGGGCTGAGCTGCCCGGCCTCTCTACCCCCAGCTTGACCTTGTCTCCTGCCTCCGCCCCCCACCCACTCTCCCGTCCCAGGTCTGTACTCGTGGAAGGGGAGGCAAGGCCGGACCATATTTCTTCCCCTCTCCCCCCCGTCTTTATTCATGGAGGGGGGGCTGGGACTGGGCAGAAGTTTCTGGCCCCCGTGGCATATCCCGTGGTGGGCACAGCTGTGCTCCCTGGCCCCAGCAGGGGTTCTCCCTGTCTCCTCAGCCTGGCTCTGCAGCTGAGGGCCAGAGGCTAGGGGTTTAGAGCGGGTGGGGGTACTTACCTGGTCTAGTAACTGGCAAGATGGCATGCCCTGGCCCCAGCTGCCACTGTCTTCCTGGTGTGGCTACAGCCAGTGGTGATTCTGCTGTATAACTGTGCCTTGTATTCCCTTCCTCCTGTGGTTATTGAGGAACATAACTGTCTCTCTTACCAACCCTTTTCCTTTACATGTTATGGAAAACAATCGAGCTCCCAGCACATCCCATTTTCCTGGCACAACTAAACCCTGACCTTGCTTTAAGTTGGGATTAGAGGAAGCTGCATAGCAAATTTGGTGGTCCTAGATCATACAGTTTAGGAGTTCTTGAAAAAATGTAATAGTGGACGGAGAGACAGACAGATAGACGCACATTTCTAAAATATGCAGGTAGATGGTAGGGCCAAATAATAAGAGTCAGTAGTATGCAATTGATAGGGCACAGGACTGGGAATCAGGAGACTTAGGTCCTATTAGCATTGTATGATCATAAACAAATCACTTCATCTCTCTGATTTCTCTACTTGTAACCTGACAATAACAATATCTACATTTCTTTTTAAAGTATACAGAAATTTTTGAATAAGAACAAAGTAAGGAAAAAGCCCACGACTCATATGCACAAATCTTAGTGACTTCATCATGAGTAGGGTACAAAACAGACACATCAGTGTTATTTTGGAACACTAAGGCGTACATGCTAGTTGTCATTGCATGTACACCTTTATATGCATGGAATGTACGTGAATATCGACATGGGATAGCATAGCAAGTGAGATGCTCAAGCTATCAGCCCTCAGATGTGCAGTCAATATGAGAAGACTGATGGTAAAGGATATTTGTTGAAGGACCCTGGGCTCTGGAATTCATTCCCTAGTCAAAGTGAGTTTAAATCTATTGATTTTGAGGCATGTTGTAAAGACTTTCTAGCCTCCCCAGCTATCTTAAGGTATTTATGCACGTGGCTTCAATGGGACCTCTCACACCCTTACATTCAAGCATGTGCTTAATTACCTGCTAAATCCGAGCTTCTAAGAATTTGTGCTGCATGGCGAGCGGGGGTTTGAAAGGGAGGTATTTGGCTTGGAAAGTTGAAAAGGATTGTTTGGAGAAGGCCACTGGGCTTAAGGGCAATTAGTATGTAGTTTCTAACTTAAGGAAGGCTCAAGACATAGAGACTTATCCAGTAGCCATAATCATTATTATTATATATAATTGGTATTGAAAGAACACCTAAGAATCCTGATCATGGTCTAGAAACTTACTTTGTGAGACATTGTAACTAAATGATTATTAGACAACAAAGTACACTTCGATAATGATGCACACTTTCTGGCTATAGACCTCTAGTTTTCTCCCTGGGAAAAAACATTAGAAATGAAGTTCATTTACTTGGTCTGTCTGGTTTTTAACCCATGCGCTAGTGTTGGAATTATATATAACTACATCTCTGCTCTAAAAAGGAGAATAATGCTTCTAGGTTCTGTGTGGACAAGGTCTGAGAGTGACACAAGCATTTTAAAGCAGTAGTTCAGCAATTCCAAACACCTTTCAACCTATTTTACTTCCCCTTCCCATCCACTAGTCTCCTCCAAAGTGTATTTGATATTTGGTCTGTTATAGCATCCGGCTGGTGATGGTTTTAGGAGAGAAGGTTTCCTCCTATGAATTGCAGTTTAATTGCTTTCACAGTGATTTTCAGACTAAGCCCTTTAGAATAAACCCTTCCTAAAGCTGAGCTTCATCCATGGTGAGAAATATGACCAGTTCAGTCAGTTTGGTTGCTAGGCTAACATTCAGCAAGGGAATAAATTAGCTGCAAAATAGGCAGAGTTTCAAGCTTTTACACATTTCTAAAATATCAATAAATAGTGTTCTGGAATTCCTGAAAAATGATGTGCTTGAAATACTACCCTCTGGAGGCCATTGACACATACATTATGTATGTCAGTCCATGCTCTCTTTGGTTAACCCCAAACATGGGCTTTAAAGGGATTTTAGACCACGCTGCCTTCCTGAAAAATAGAAAGCAGCTAAAGAGAGCCAGTTTTATTTTTTAAGGGAAGGTAACACGTTGTCATTGTAACCTCAGGGGCTAATGGATTATATAGATCTGAGAGGCTAGTCAGGGATGCAGCTTAAGGGAGTGAATTTTTTTTCTGAAGAGGAATAGCAAGACTTATAGTTGCTTTGACATCTGAGTTATGTGTAAGTCTACGGGCAGCAAGCTCGCATGGAATCACTAAACATGAGCTGCCAGCCTTAGGAGTTCAAACTATAGCATCGCCGAGTGAACCTGACTCAAAACCCTGGAGTTTTAGCTTGCATGCTCCCTGCCATCTTCCCAGCAGGTCAGGCCTTCCCTGCCAGCCTCACTGCACCCATTCTGCTCCCCATCACTGTGAGTTTGTTTTGTTTTTCCTAAAAGCTTCAAGGAGACTGTAACCAGAAGAGTGACAGAGAATATTGTTGGAGGGATCAGATAATTACAAAACAAATGTCACATGATGGAGACCCAGCATCAGCGCTTCCAATCAGCTATGTTTTCAGAAAGTAAAATCAGCCTTTCCTGGCTTCAGAGTAAAAATGGTAGAAGCAAGTTCAAACAACAGCTATAATAGGAGACGCTGACATATATGCTGAAGAGGAGGGATAGAATATTTTTCAAGATTTGGTCAAGACTTGTTTTCTGACTTTGCACATAATACAAGGCTAATATCACCTTCACTCATCAGCAACACATTTGCTCAGGATAAACATATGCAAGCACCATGCAGGGATTAGTCTGGAATCATGCTCTGCTCTTATATTTGAGAATACAATTAAGTTTTGTCTTCTGTAGTTGCTGAACATGTACTAATGGTGGAGTATGGCTCATAGTATTCACGCAATGTAACCAAGCTGATCTTAGAGACTGTTCCAAGTTTTATATACAGGCTGATCCTGCATTAAATAATATGTGTATCAAATACAAGTCATGTCCTATCTTTGTAGTAAACTTTTTTACTTGTGTTTTATAGTCTATGTTGAATGTGGAGAGAGGAACAAACACTCATCTATATGTAGTACAGGAAGCCCCCAACTTACGAATGAGTTGTGTTCCAAAAGTTCATTTGTGAGTCAGTTATTTGAAACTTGAACTGCCTTTTCCCATAGAAACCATGTTATAAATAGTGGCTAGGTTCCCAGGCTAGCCAAGAAAGACTATGTAACCCATAATGTATCTAAAATACTGTATATTTGCAATCAAAATAGTAGAAAATAATACTATTGCAATACCAGTAATTAAACAAAACAGAAAAATAACAAAATTGACTAGGAAATTAGCTCCGGGAGCTAATCCTGCTGCGGCTCTGCCTTTTAAATGTATGAAGAGCCAGCAGACTCTTAATACATTTAAAAGACTGAAGCATGTCAGGGGGAACTCAGAGTGAGCTGGGACAGCTGATTCCCAGTTCATGCCAGGTCTCCCCCACCTGTTGGCTCTTAATATATTTAAAAGGCTAAAGCACAGCGGAGGGCGTGGGAGGCAGTGTGAGCCGGAAATCAGCTGTCCCAGCTCATGCTTGGTCCCCGCTGCCCTCCATAGAGACTGTGCTGGGGAGAACTAGCTTTTAAGTAGCTCCTGCTCCCCCACCTTGCTGCCTATGGTAGATAAGCTTTTGCTTTTCCTTATCAGCTTTTGCTTATCTGCTAGTGAACTAGTCACTTGCATCCCTGTACTGAAGGGGAAATCTGGGCATTCCTTAGCCATGAGGCCAAATGACCTCTTTTGTGTGCTTTGGATTTTAGCTTTTTGGGGTGAGGGGTTCATAGTGTGTGGGGGGGCTGTGGGTTGAAACATGCTGTTGTGTGTGGAAGGGCATAGGGCTCTGATTAGGGATGCAGGCACTAGATTGGGTCCTCTGTCCTGTGCTCATGCCATTCACCTCCTCCTGGTGGTGAGTGGGAACTAGGTGCAGAGACCATGAGAGAGGTAGGGGCTGAGGGCTGCCTAAGCTAGTGCTGAGCCTCTGGGAATAAGGAGGCCAGGCGATGGGGTTGGGGGTTGCCAGGACCTGTGCTGAGCTCACAGGCAGGAGGAGGGCAGCCAGCATTTGGGGCTGGCTGCAGTACTGCAGCCGATGCTCATGCTGCACACCACCACATGTGCCTTTTTCCTGCTCCCCGGAGGCTGCAGGTGCGTGTTCTTATGTGTGGATGATTGTAACTCAAAAGTTCACAAGTCAGGGACTCCCTGTATTATATGTCACATTTCTAAATTATTCAGATTTTGTTTGATCTCTTCTTCTTTGTGGAATTCAGCTAATGTAAGCGCTTAACCCTGGTCTACAATACAAAGTTAGGCTGACATAAGACAACTTACGTAGACCTAGCTCTAACTGTCTACAGATAGGGAATCCTTTTTGGGCCACTGATCCACAGAAAAATCAGTCAGGAGCTGCACAAAACTAAGATACAACCCCTCAACACACACACACACATTCCTCTTGCACACCAGAGTATAGGGAGGCCTAGGCTAGTAGATTTTGTGTCACACACACCCCACACTCTGGAGTGAGCCAAAAATGAGGAGGCTGCTGGGAAGCAGGTTTTGGATGCGGGGTCTGGGTAGGAGTGGGGGGAGGATGCAGGAGCACAGTGGGGGTTCATGGTCTGGGTGGGAGAGGGAGGCCTCAGAGCTAGAGCATCAGCTCCCCATGTTGGAAGGGGAGCCCTGAGCTTTGGGATCCAGATCTGCAGGCCTAGGGCAAGATCCAGCCCCCAGGACTTAGGTTCCATACCCAGACTCCCATGTCTACACTTGCAAATATTGCCACCAATATGTGACAAAACATGAGAGTGTCCACATTGTGACATGTCAAAAGGTATGACAAATGCTCAGTTTGGGTGACAAAAAGCTTCCACCTCTGCACGAGACTTTTGTCTTTCCCTCTCCTTCTATTGTGGACAATCATGTATTGTGTACTCTACAGTAGGGTTTTTCTGTCGAACCTCCAGCATGTGTTGACCTCCAGCATGTTTCCCACAATGCCTGATTCACTTTGAACTCTGCTGCTCTGCAGCCACATAAACAGGTAAACAGATGCGCTCCTCTGCCCCCTGCCAATCACAGGATCTTTAAAAATGCATTACCTGGTATCTGGCTCATTGTGTAGTGCTCCTCATGGCATCTTTGCAGGGACACAGGGGTGGCTATTGCCCAGAACACTCTCCTGCTTAGAGCAACACAGAGCTTTTGGATCTCATCATCGTGTGGGGTGAAGAATCAGTGCAACCACAGCTGCAAGCAACCTATAGGAACTGGAACATGTACGGTCACATTTCTCAAGCCCTGTATGAGAAGCTGCATGAGACACCTTACACTGCAGAGCCAAGATAAAGGAATTTTGGCAGGCACACCTGAAGGCAAAGGAAGCAAACAGCCAGTCTGGTGCTGCAACTGCAACTTGCTGTTTTTGTAAAGAACTGGACACAATCCTGGATGGGGACACCATGTCCACACCCCAGGAGAATGTAGATACATCCCATATCACAGTCAGAAACAGGAGTAGTTCCAGAGACAGAAACTATTGATGAAGACATGGACATGGACAAAGGATTTAGGGTTAATCTGGTGACAATAAGCGTGTCAGGCAATGAAGAATTGTTCTCACATCCCAGTGTTCATGAGAAATCTCAGCAACTGTATGTGGAGAATGAAGCTAGGGAAGAAACTCACAGTAAGCTGCTGCACAGCTGGAGAGCAGTCTGGTTGGCAGACATGTGGGGAGGTAAGTTGATCTAGTGCAGCCAGGAGAGGGGGTCCATGGTGGCACGGGTTGATAAGTTGTTGTAGTGCAGCTGAGGCAGAAGGGACAGAGGTCAATGAGGTGGTAAGTCACTGTGTTTTGCAACAGGGTGCAACAGGCAGGGAGTGGCTGCGTAAAACTGTAAGGCTTTGTCTACACTGTGAGTTTTTGCAGCAGAAAATATGCTAATGAGTCCCTCATTAGCATAAGTTGTGATATCATTAGCATATTTTCTGCCCTTTCTTTTTGTGCAAAAAGAAGCAGTGTAGCTGCTTCTGTTTTGTGCAAAAAACACGTTTTGTGCAAGATCCTTATAACCCTCCATTACCACTGAACTTCCCATTGAAAGACATCAATAAAGACAAATCTGATGCAGATTTCCATGAGTATATTTTGTGCAGCATTGCTCTGGCCATTTGGAAGCCTCAAATATCCCTGGAGTTTAGTGGGAATCCCTCCCTTAAGATGAGCAGTGGGATAAGGCAGGGAAGCAACACCAACACAGAAATGTCAGTGCCCTCATTGTTAAAGTGTTTTCTCAAAGCCTCCCTGATATTCATAACCACCCTATGGGCTCCGCTGACAGCAGGAATGTCTGGCTGTTCAAACTCTGTCCAGGCACTGAGACTCATTGTTCCACCCATGGCCAAACACTTCATCCTTACTCTCACACAAATTACTCACTGGTCTTCATCCCACACTCGCATGACAATGTGATCCCACCACTCAGAGCTGGTTTCTCTATGGCACACAGCTGAACTGAAATAGCCCAATGTCAATTCAGTTCTGTCCCTATCACTCACTTTGTCACCTGCATCCAAGTCTTTGTTCTCTGCTATTAATTGCATAAGTAGCTCTCTTGCAAGGTGTGTTGTCCTAAGCACATTGAACGCAATATGGGAGAGAACTGTGGGATTTCTCAGCAGATGCTGGAGTTTGCAGCAAGGACTGTCATTCATGTGGTGCAAAAGGAAAGTCAGAAGCCCATGGAGGTCTCAGAGGGAAAGAGATGTCTGTTGGAACATTTTTCATGTTCCCAAAATTCATTGTGCTACATTGCACTTTCCCACAGTGCTTAGCAACTGAAGGTGATGTCAGGCACTGTGGGATACCCACATTGTTTTGCTCTTTCTGTCAACAAAGGTGCTAACAATGTGACCATGATATGTCAACAATGGATGCCAGAAAAACAGGTTTGACTAGTTTTCAGTTTTGGTGACTTTTGCATGTCAACAACATTTTTGTCATCAATCCAGTACAAACCAGACAAAGCCCACTCATGCAACTTGCCACTACACCAAAAATTAATAACCCCACTTCCACAAGAGGCACAGTGTTTAACTCAGAATACTTTGGCCGATGCAGTGCCAGTGTAGACACTGGATTGCTTATATCAATTGCTGCCAGCTCTCAGAAACAACCCCACAATAGCCCACAATGACAGTTAAATAAGTGCAAATGCTTCTGGTGGGGATGCACATAGCTGACACAAGGAAGTTAATGTGGACATGCAAAAGTAGTTTAACTATTGCAGTGTCTGTAAATCAACATAAATTAAGTTGACTTAATTTTGTAATGTTGATTTGTCCTTCACAAGAACATATTGTTGAAATAAAAAGAGATCCCATTAATTTATTTCAGATGATTAGCAGAGTATATGTTAAAATAAAAATGAGATTATTTGCATGGATTACAAAAAAAATGAAATAAAAGAAATTCAAACTTTTTAATGTGTTTATGCAAGCAATCCTGATACTCGATAGAACTGGGCTAGTGAACAGAAAGAATAAAAAAAGATCTGATCCATTCTAGATCCATTATCCATTCAAAAACTAAATAAACAACATACAGCAAGAAAGTGCAGGACTGTATTTGGTATCACCTGGCTTCTATTTCAAACTCTGCTCCAGACTTACACCAGTGGGCACATCTAAAATATTATTTCTGGTTCTATGTTATTAGTTCTAGTGTTATGTCTTATTTTCAGTGTAACTTATTACAAGGCATGTTCCTTGTGTCGGACACTGCATAACACACACTGACACTGATTTCTACAAATTGAAGCCTGAACTCATTGTATTACATCCCAAAGAAGAATTCTCAAGTTATTCCAGTGAAACTTCAATCTAACCATTCTTATTTAAATGAAAAAGAAAAAAATGGCCTGATAAACTTGAAATAATTTTTATTCAAGTGTGAATAATACTGTAATGGACAGGAGGAGTCGTGAGCAGCACCTGGTGACTAAGGGATTGAACAGGGGGCCAGGAGAACCAATCAAGATAGAGTGTTGAAATTTGAATAGGATATAGATTCCTTGCCTGCTTCCTTTGTGTAGGAGAGATAAACCAGGAGTTTAGAGACACAGAATGATTTAAACCCAGGCAGGACTACTATGTGTCCAAGGAATTTGGGGCATAGGAATGAACTGAACAAGGAGAAAATTGGAAGCAAAGGTAAAAGTGAATCCAGTTGTGTTCAGGGTACTTTTTCTTTATTTTGTGGTTTGGTTTGAACTGTTCTGTGTGAATCTATGCCTTCCCTCCCCATTTACTACCTTGCATTGTACCCAGAGGCTGTGTCTACACTGGGCCACTTATTCTGGAAAATCAGCCGCTTTTCCGGAATAAGCTGCGAGCTGTCTACACTGGCCCTTGAATTTCTGGAAAAGCAACGACGCTCTACTGTACAAAATCAGCTGCTAGTCCGGAAAAACTATTCTGCTCCCGCTCGGGCATAAGTCCTTATTCCGGAACACTGTTCCGGAAAAGGGCCAGTGTAGACAGCCCAGTAGTCTTTTCCTGAAAAAAGCCCCGATCGTGAAAATGGCGATCGGGGCTCTTTTCCGGAAAAGCGCGTCTACATTGGCCACAACGCTTTTCCGGAAAAGGGGCTTTTCCAGAAAAGCAGCCTGCCAATGTAGATGCTCCTTTTCCGGAAAAACTGAAAACGGAATAGTATTCCGTTTTAAGCAGTTCCGGAAATTCATGCCAGTGTAAACACAGCCAGAGACTTTTCTGTGCTTTAATTTGTTTTTCTTAGTTTCTCTGTAACATCTAGCAACCAAGATGCTTTATCAAGTTTATCATTTGTTTTGTATTAAAAATTACTTTTTTAAGGTGATGATTTGATTCTTGTATCCTGGAAGGTTTGTCTGTATATATCTGCATGCCTCAGATTGAGGGGTCAGCTACCAGAGATGGCAGCTTGTTTTTCTCTTTTCTTTTTTCAAGCTCTTTTGGGGCAAAAGAACCTGGGGTACCCAAAGGATGGTTTCAACTGTTCAACCCTGGCTTTTAGGGATAAAAACACACTTTATGTTAGCAGTAATTCCCAGAAATCTGCGTATTCTGATACTGGGGGGAAGTTTTTGTAACCAGTGCCTGTAAAGGCAAGGTTTTGAAACTCTCTTGTGGAATCTCACCTTCTGCATTTGGAGTGCTAGAGTAGGGAACAGCCCTAACAGATACCCTTTTAGTCTCTCTTGCCAGAGCAACCTCTTATTCTCTCTCCTTCAAGTCCTCCTTATTTCCTTCTTCCCCAGCCCTGCATTAGGCCCAAGCTGCTTTTCAAAGAATAACTGATTTTTTTAAGCTACGTACTTTTACAGAACTGAGCAGGGAAAGAGGAGCTTGGATTTTCCAACTATAGTCAATGAAAACATATATATAGCAGTGACTATGGGAAGTTGCTGATTTCTTGAAGGAGACAAAGGAAGTACAAAATAGAGAAAAGTGAGCCTTAAGTCTTTTAAATTTAGTAAACAAACAAACAAACAATTTTAACAGTTTAAGAATCTCCCCTTTTACTTGGATTTTTCTTCCTTCATATCAGTTTTGGAGTTTTTCTGGCTTTAACTACAGAGAGAAGAAATTACAGGAGTACATTTTTTCTTGGCACGTAGCTTGACATTTAGAATGCAGGAGCCAATCAGGGCAGGAAGATTGTGGTAGCCAGAGTAAATAATCAGCATATTTCTAGTACAGTTACTGTGAAACAAACACAAAAGTATTATGCAAATCCATGTGCCTTGAATGGCTAATAATGGCTGCCAGCCAATCACTGTATAGGGATTTGCATGCTGTACAGTTATTTAGATAATCATAAACTGATTATGCATATCAGTCACCATCATTCAAACCAGAGTGAGGAGAATTTTATAGGGATTGTGTGGAGAGGATGAGAGGGGGGTAGCATGTACAGCAGTTACTGTACTGTATCTCTGAATTCAAATGATTCCATTACAGCATATGGAGTGTACTGATAACATTCTATAGCTGCCTACAATCCCATAACTTTATTGCCACATATAGCCTTTAGAGTTTTTTGCAAGATAAAGTGAGACAATTTTTTTTAATCTTAGTATAGTAAGGGCTTGTCTACATGGTCTGAATTGGTGTGAATTGTTGAGCACGTTAACATGTTGTGCTCTATCTGTCCTAGGTAGGCCCTAGTGGCATGGCCTAAAAGGGTACTAAGCAGGCATTAATGTAGTCCTGTTTGATATGGGACTATAGCAACACAAACCTGTTAGTTTGCACCAGCAGGGTCTACATGGAAAGTTTGGCTACATCTACACAGTGGAGATATTTCGGGATAACTCCTGTATCCCGAAATAGCTATTCTGCATCTTAAGAGAAAACCTATCATATAGAAACACAACAGGGTCACAATTCTGATCTCCCTGTAAACTTCATTGCCCAAGGGATAAGGGACGTTTCAGCATAGCACAAATCGCGTAGTTTATTTTTAGGTAAGGATGCTGTGTAGATGCACCCTCAGAGCCCAACCTTTTACAAATCGCATTCCCATAGACTGCACTCTGGTGCTGTGCAGACAAGCCCTAAGAGTGTTTTGCAAATGAAAAATTATAGATAATTGTTGTTTGTTCTTGCTGCCACTGAAATGAGTGTAATTATTATTAACAAGCAGCTAGTTTCAATAATTACTTCTAGTTATTCCAGCCTACAGATGCTGTCAGGCACAAAACCATAGTTTTACTTTGCTGGCTTTTGTTAAATGTCTATTTGTGTGAGGGTAGGGCTTGGGGAAATAGGAATTTGTCTACATGAGCAGTTGCAAGGATGGTCAGATTTTGTGCATTGTATAGTTAATCTGATTGCTCTAAAGCTATGTCTACACTTGGAGCTAGAGATGTGATTTTCCAGGACATTAAAACAAATAATAATAAAAAAGAAAGGCAACCAACCTTGAGTTAAAGGCTTCAAGTGACAGAAAATGTAACACATCCATAAGAAATTTGTGCCAATACGTAGCATCAGTTAAAAAAAAAGTCTTATTTCTAGTCTAAATTTATCTAGCTTGTATATCCATCCATACATTGAATTTTGCTATGCCTTTGTGTGCAACATTAAGTATTCCTCTCCTTCCAATCTATTTGGACTGCACTGAGAACATCGTGGGTGCTATCATAATGTAATAATGAAGACTGATATTCTGTTTGTTTCTGAATGAAGAGGAAGTTTTACTCCCTTAAACGGATCATGAAAAGCTCCTTCCATAAAATGAGCTCAGTGGAAGTACCCAGTGGAACTTGGGCATTGCTGCAGAGAGCATATGAAGTTGAGTTCTACTGGTGAGATCTTATATAGGAAGTTTAGACACTCATTTGTAATACACTGGAAACAGAGCTCTTTCTTTTTGGTAGTTTGTGTTTTACTAATTTTCTCTTTTTGAAATTTTCTCAACAAACAAAGGCTTTTACAGAGATTTACTCTGGTTCTTTAATGAGATATATTAACTTGTCCTTAGAGGCCAGATAAAAGTTTATTATTCTGGGTTATTTTTCATAAAACACATGAAAGCAATCTCTATATATTAAGGTTCTACAGAGTCAAATAGTATGAAGTATCTCAGTATTTGTTTTTCATTGATTTTTGATTCAAAATCATGAATGGGGCAGAGTAATGTAGATTTTCATCATATTTCCAGTAACCAAATTAGCACTAAAAAGCTATTTTGGCCCTTGATACGCTAAAAAATTCTAATAAAAATGTAATACAAATAAAAATATTTGACATTTACAGTTACAATGTTGTATAATTGTGGTTTATAGAAAAACTTTAAATAATTAATTCTCACTATCACCATTTCTTCTAAAGAATGGAAAACTGACAGAGTTTAAGTGATATGCTTAATAAAAGCCCTGTTGGTGGCTTATGGTAGACCTATGATTAGTTTATATAATCCTTACTCCCCGATCTGTGGTCATTATAGCCCTGATTCAAAGCCTGTTAAAATCAATGTCACTCTCTTCACAGACTTTAATGGCCTCAGTATGAAGCCCTCTGACTTTCTACCACCTTTAACAGCCTCAACATCCCCAGATGAACCTGCATTAATGTTTTAATAACATCAATATACTGAGCAGGTAATACATAGCATTATCACATCACATAGTATAGTCAATGGATACAGAAGCCTTTTATCAATGAAGCAATAAAGAATAACAATATTCATTAATTTTTAAGTTTCAGAGAGGTAGCCATGATAGTTGTTTCAGCAAATACAACAAGGAGTTTGGTGGCACTTGAAAGAGTAATAAATGTATTAGGGTTTTAGAACATAGGGTATTTTGTGAGCTACAACTCACTTCCTCGGATACTAAAGAGTAAAAGCAAGCAAGCAGACAAGAAAGAGATATGGGACAGTTCCATGAGTGCTAATTAAATCAGAATGGATGTGGTTCATCTTCAACCATGGTGAGAAAACAACAAGGAGTCCTGTGGCACCTTAGAGAATGTCTACACTACCCCGCTAGTTCGAACTAGCGGGGTAATGTATGCATACCGAACTGCTAATGAAGCCCGGGATTTGAATTTCCTGGGCTTCATTAGCATAAAGCCGGTGCCGCCATTTTTAAAAGCCGGCTAGTGCGAACCCCATGCCGCGGGGCTACACGCGGCACAGGCTAGATAGTTCGGAATGGCTACGTAGTTTGAACTATCTGTACTCCTCGTGGAGTTCCATGAGGAGTACAGATAGTTCGGAATGGCTACGTAGTTCGAACTATCTAGCCCATGCCGCATGTAGCCGCGCGGCACGGGGTTCGCACTAGCCGGCTTTTAAAAATGGCGGCGCCGGCTTTATGCTAATGAAGCCCGGGAAATTCAAATCCCGGGCTTCATTAGCAAGTTCGGTATGCATACATTACCCCGCTAGTTCGAACTAGTGGGGTAGTGTAGACATACCCTCACAGATTTATCAGGGCATAAGCTTTTGTGGGAAACCCCCACTTCATCAGATGAATTGGAATAGAAGTTACAGAAGCAGGGATTTAAGGAAGAAGTTGCCTGTGTTAAGGGGTAGAAGTGGTCATTCACAGTACAGTAAACTTCCGATAATCCGGCACCTTTAGGACACAGGGGTGCCGGATGATCAGATATGCCGGACTATCAGAAGGGGGGGCTATGAGGGGTCTGGGGTGGGGGGATGCTACCCCAGACCCCCTCATAGCCCTCCCTTCTGATAGTCCGGCTCTGCCCCAAGAGTCCCCGATTCAGCTGCTGCTGAATCGGGGACGCCTGCACAGAGCAGCTGGGGTGCTGCTGGGTTGGTCCGGTAGCGCCGACCTTTGGCGCTGCGAGACCAACCCGTCAGCACCCCAGCTGCTCTTGGGGACGCCTGGGGCAGAGCAGCTGTGTAGCTGACGGGTTGGTCCTGCAGCGCCACTCCTCGGCGCTACTGGACGAACCCAGCAGCACCCCAGCTGCTCTGCCCCAGGTGTCCCCAAGTCAGCCGCTGCTGATACTGATCAGCAGCTGACTCCAGAAAGCCAGAGGCAGAACTCCTCTGCCCCGGGCTTTCTGGAGTCAGCCCTGGTCAGTTTCAGCAGCGGCTGAATCAGGACGCCTGGGGCAGAGCAGCTGGAAGGCTGCTGGGTTGGTCTCACAGCGCCGAGGAGCGGCGCTACTGGACCAACCCAGCAGCACCCCAGCTGCTCTGCCCCAGGTGTCCCCAAGTCAGCTGCTGTTGAAACTTATCAGCGGCTGACTCCAGAAAGGCAGAGCAGCTCTGTCTCGGGCTTCCTGGAGTCAGCCGCTGGTCAATTTCAGCAGCGGCTGAATCCGGGACAGCTGGGGTGCTGCTGGGTTGGTCCCGCAGCCCCGAGGGGCAGCGCTACTGGACCTACCCAGCAGCACTCCAGCTGTTCTGCCCCCTGCTTCCCGGATTCAGTGCTGGTCAGTTTTAGCAGCGGCTGAATCGGGGAAGATGGGGGCAGAGCAGCTCCAATGGTCCGGCTGCCCGGAGCACTTCCGGGTTCCTGATGGTGCCAGACCATCATGAGTGCCGGACCGTCAGATGCCAGACCATCAGAGTTTTACTGTATTTGGTTTGGAGATGTGAATATCCAGAGAGGGGAAACTGCTTTTGTAATGCATTAACCAGCTGAGGTCCTTATTTAGCTTCATTAACACAAGCAACTTCTTCCTTATATATACCCCTGTTTCTGTAACTTCCACTCCAGTTGTGTAACAATAGATAATTTCCCATTCAGGTAGTATCACCTTCTCACCACAGTTGGAGATAAGCCACATCCATTCTGGTTTAATTAGCACTGATGTCACAGTCCCATCTCTGTCTCCTTCCTTCCTTCTTCAGCATTGAGGAAGTCAGTTGAAGCTCATGAAACCTTATGTTCTAATAAATGCTAATAAATTAGTCTTTAAATGCTAATAAATTAGTTAGTCTTTAAAATGCCACTGAACTCCTTGTTGTTTTTCTTAATTTTTAGGATTTTGTTTACTGGGAAGACATATGATACCAGAAGACAACAATAGTCTGCATCAGTACAGAAAACAATGCACTCTATTCGGTGGAGCCTTGGTTATTGTAAATCTGAATGTCTTTAGGATTTAATTTCTGCCCTAGTTAAAGGAAACTACCCTGCTTCTGACACTGTTACAGTTACAATATTGCCATTAATATTAGCACTGCATTTCACTTGTCTTTAACATTCATACAAAAGTCTCAAACCATTTTACAAACAATAAATAATTCAGTCTTCACAACAGGAATGAAATAGGGTAAACAGATGAGTAACCTGAGACAGACAGATCCACAGCAATTCAGCAGCACTATTGGAAAAACAACTTGAGCGTCCTGAATCTCAGTCCCCTGGTCTAACCATCAGACAATGCTGCTCTCCATTTCCACTTTTTCTCCAAGTTTATGATCACATCCGATGTTGGCACACCTGGTATTATATGACCGTGTAGATTGTATAGTTAACTAAAAATTGCCTGTTGCCTATTTTCTAGCCTTATCTGCCCAAAACCTCTTGGCTGTTTAATTTTTTTTAACATCTCTCCCCACTGAAATGTTCTCTACTCTAATGTAAAACAATATCTGCCAACTCCCAAGATACAGCAGTTCCTGCTGCTGCTAGCATTTTCTCATTACAGCTTTCTTAGCTCCAGCATGTTGGATTTAGTTTAGCAAACAACTTTGCTGGAAATTGCTCGGTATGCACTACATGTTTTGCTAAGTGATATTTCCCCAGAGCTGGCAGATCACTCCAAAGTAGCAGATGTGAATGTTATAGAAAATCACTACCATAAGGAATAGCATAATTATATTTACTGCTGTTTGTAGTGCACCAAATTTCAAATAGAGGGACACTAGTACAACTGAAGCACACTAATAGACTTATTTTTTCTCGATAGACATAATTAACTTTATTCCTTTAATTCTCAGCTAAGGATTACACGCTAATACATGCCACTGCCCCTGAAAATTTAGGAAAAAACTCTCTTCCCACTGAAGCGAATGGAAGGTGTTCTATTGACGTAAGGTACTATGGGGAGGGTATTGGTCAGGTGGTTTCATTATGTGTACTTTAGATTTCTATAAAGTGTTAATACGGTAAGGACTTGTTTTGGAATATCCACAAGATCTAGTGAGTTACATTTATGTATGGTAAGGCAGGACTGCAACTTGCTAGACTTGATGTTATTCCCAAAGTGCTTTGGTCAGCAAGTGCCTTATTTAAAATCATATAATTAATATCTAACATTTATTACAGGAAGAGACTATGAGAAAAGTGTGTTGTCTCAGGTCCTGTTGCAGTAATTGCAGGTAACTAACTGAATATCCCATAATTGTTATGCTTGTAGATGCATTTTGGAAGGTGAGGAGAGGGCCAAAGATGTAAGACTATTTGTCAAAAGTTGCCATTATTATTATGGTCATATGAATTCAGCCTTCAAGTCACTTGTTGAAATCCATATCAGTTGCATAATGACTGAAAATTGCCATTATCTGTTTTTCATTGGGTGGACTATATGAAATAATTGCTACAAGTTCCAAGAGTTCAAAGATTTAACATATACAAAAACCGAAAGCAAAAAAGTGATAGAAATGTAGCCGTGTTACTCTGGTGTAGCTGAAACAAAAAACAGGACTATGTAGAACTTTAAAGACTAACAAGATGGTTTATTAGGTGATGAGCTTTCGTGGGCCAGACCCACTTCCTCAGATCAAATAGTGGAAGAAAATTGTCACAACCATATATACCAAAGGATACAATTAAAAAAATGAACACATATGAAAAGGACAAATCAAATTTCAGAACAGAAGGGGGATGGGGGGGGAAGGTAAATGTCTGTGAGCTAATGATATTAGAGGTGATAATTGGGGAAGCTATCTTTGTAATGGGTAAGATCATTAGAGTCTTTATTCAAACTTAGGCGTAAAGTGTCGAATTTAAGCATCACTTTAATCTATCATCTTTCTGAGGGAAGGAAGTGTGATTGTCCCCATTTTACAGATGGGAAATTTGAGGTTCAGAGAGATTAAATTATTTCTCTAAAGTTACACAGGAATTCTTTAACATTGTTAGGATTAAAAACCAATTTTCCTGCCACCTATTCTTGAACCTTAACCACCAAACAATTTCAGCAGCATCCTCAACACCAGATATGAACTACTACAGCAAAGTTCTCATTCTCACTCACTTCTACCTATTCAGAGATGACTGGAGATTTACAAGGACACTAGTATAATGAGCTGTAAAATTCACCTAAATCAAGATCTGAATGCTAATATTGTGAATGAAAAGACTTTGTTTACTCAGGATTATATCAGGACCTTCGAGAGCTGTGTAAGGTCCTATCTAGTAGGAGTATCTCTTCTTGGAAATATCCTTGGATGCATACAAATTATGTGTAATGCCAATCCAATTTGGGATACAGAATGGTTTGGGCAAGCTTCTACCTAAAAAATGATAACTCAGGCTATGTCTAGACTGCAAGCCTCTTGCGAAAGATGCTTTTTCGAAAAAGCCTCTTTCGAAAAAGAGCGTCTAGACTGCAATCAGTACTTTCAAAAAAGCAAGCCGCTTTTTCGAAAGAAAGCAGCGAGTGAGTCTGGATGCTCTCTTTCTAAAAAGCCGTGTTTGCTTTCAAGAACACCTTTTTTCAAAAGAGCACTTTCGAAAAAAGGCTACTTTTTTCGAAAAAAAACCCTGAGTCTGGACACAGCCTCAGTGTTTTGATAACTAAAGATTGCTGTCTCAAGGATTTGAGTTTCAATTTTTTGTAGACCCTTGCGAACAGGTGATTGCTAACAGGGAGTTTTGAGAGGGAGTTCTCCAGGTGAAGGAGAAGCAGATACAGGACTCTTGAGGGAAGTGTGTTTTGTTATTGGGGCTTTCTTACTGTGGGCTGAGCTTGTGTTTGTTTGGTGTATGGTGGTGTTGGGTTTTTTTAATTAATTTATTTTTTTTTTCTTTCCCTGTTTGAGTGAGGCTTTATAGAGGGAGTTCTCCAGGTAGAGGAGAAGCAGATACAGGAGTCTTGGGGGAAGTGGGTGTTGTGTTTGGGGCTTTCTTGCTGTGTGCTGAGCTTGTGTTTGTGAGTGAGGGTTGGTGTGTGTTCTTTTTTGTTTTTTTGTTTATTTATTTATTTATTTATTTTCCCCTGTGTTTGAGAGTGAGGCTTTTTTTTCCCCCCACCTCTCCTCTGCCCTCCCCCTCCCCTTGATGGAGTTTGTGCTGTGATTGGCTGTGATTGGCAGGTGGAAACTGTTGGCTTCTAACTAAAGTTTGAATTCTAGAAGCCTCTGCTGATTGGCTGAGCCTTGGTAGGGGGAGGGGCTTTATAAGGCAGTGAGCAAGCGACCAAGGAGTTTGTGAACAGGTGATTGCTAACAGGGAGTTTTGAGAGGGAGATCGGAAGGGGAGAGGGAAGGGCGGGAGGTTCTCTTGCCTTTCTTTTTAAATCCCTTTTCCAGGACAGCAGCGATGGTTGGTGATGGGTCTGCTGTTGTTACCTGCACGGCGTGTGCCATGTTTGTCTTCCTCCCGGAAAGAACAGATTTCATCTGCACCAAGTGCAAGCTGGTCGACATTTTGGAAGAAAAAATGAGAGGACTGGAGGCCCAAGTGTCGACCCTACGCTTGATCAGAGAGGATGAAGACTTCCTCAATAGAAGGCAGCATTTAATCCTTCAAGCACAGCAGGCAGAAGAGCCAGAGAGGGCAGTACGTGACCAAGAAGAGAACTGGCAGCATGTAACTTCTAGAAGGGGAAAAAGGCCAGCACGGGAATCCACCGATGCTATAGAGGTAAGCAATTGCTTTCAAGCTCTCTCCACAGGCTCTGCAGTGCTGAAAGCTCTGGAAGGGACCGCACAAGGAAGAAACCAGAAGGGAACACCATCTACTGGAAGGCATGGGATGCGTAGTCCTACGGATGGGGGTTCCACGGCCACCACGCCCAAAAGGAAACAACGGGTTGTGGTGGTCGAGGACTCCCTCCTAAGAGGGACTGAGCCATCCCTCTGCCGTCTGGACCTGGAATCTTGAGAGGTGTGCTGCTTACCGGAAGCTCGCATTCAGGATGTCACTGAGAGGCTTACCAAGCTGATCAAACCTTCGGATTGCTACCCCTTCCTGCTTCTCCACGTGGGAACTAATGATACGGCCAAGAATGATCTTGAGCGTGTTACTGCGGATTATGTAGCGCTAGGAAGAAGGATCCAAGAATTTGGAGCGTATTCTCCTCCATCCTCCCTGTTGAAGGGAAAGGACTGGGCAGGGATCGTCGAATTGAGGACGTAAATGCGTGGTTGCGCAGATGGTGTCGCAGAGAGGGCTTTGGTTTCTTCAACCATGGGACTCTGTTCCGGGCGCAAGGATTGTTAGGAAGAGATGGGATCCACCTAATGAAGAGAGGAAGGAGCATCTTCGCGGGCAGGCTTGCAAACCTAGTGAGGAGGGCTTTAAATTAGGTTCGTCGGGAGACGGTGACCAAAACCCTGAGGCGAGTGGGGAAGTCGGATACCGGGAAGAAATGCAGAGAGTAAGGGGCAAGAAAGGAGGACCCATGTTTCAAATGGAGAAGATAGGACAATCAACTGGTTACCTGAAGTGTTTGTACACTAATGCGAGAAGCCTGGGCAACAAACAGGAAGAACTGGAGGCCCTGGCCCAGACCAAGAAATATGATTTAATTGGGATAACAGAGACTTGGTGGGATGACTCGCATGACTGGAGCACTGTCATGGAAGGGTATAGACTGTTCAGGAACAACAGGCTGGGGAGAAAAGGAGGAGGAGTTGCACTATATGTAAGAGAGCACTACGATTGCTCTGAACTCCAGTATAAAGAGGGAGAAAAACCTGTTGAGAGTCTATGAGTTAAGTTTAAAGGAGCAAACAACAGTTCTCGTGGGGGACTTTAATCACCCTGACATCTGCTGGGAAACCTATACGGCAGTACACAGGCAATCCAGGAAGTTTTTGGAGAATGTTGGGGATAACTTCTTGACACAGGTGCTGAAGGATCCGACCAGGGGCCGTGCGCAGCTTGACCTTCTGCTCACAAACAGGGAGGAACTAATAGGGGAAGTGGAGGTGGGTGACAACCTGGGAAGCAGTGATCATGAGATGGTAGATTTCAGGTTCCTGACCAAAGGAAGAAAAGAGAGTAGTAAAATACACACCTTGAACTTCAAAAAAGCAGATTTTGACTCCCTCCGAGATCTGATGGGCAGAATCCCCTGGGATGTTAACATGAAGGGGAAAGGAGTCCAGAACAGCTGGCAGTATTTTAAAGAAGCCTTATTGAAGACACAGAAAGAAACCATCCCGACGCGTAGCAAGAGAGGCAAACATGGTAGGAGACCAGACAGGCTTACAGGGGAAATCCTTGGTGAACTTAAGCACAAAAAGGAAGCTTACAAAGAGTGGAAACTTGGACAAATGACCAGGGAGGAGTTTAAAGGTATAGCTCGAGAATGCCGGGGGCTTATCAGGAAGGCGAAAGCGCAAATGGAATTGTGACTGGCTAAGGATGTGAAGGATAACAAGAAAGGTTTCTACAGGCATGTTAACAAGAAGAAGGTGATCGGACAGGGTGTGCGGCCCCTAATGGATGAAGGAGGTAACCTAGTGACAGATCATGTGGGGAAAGCTGAAGTACTCAATGCTTTCTTTGCCTCTGTATTCATGGACAAGGTCAGCTCCTGGACTTCTGCGCCAAGTGACGCAAGATGGGAAGATGATGGACAGCCCGTGGTGGGTAAAGAACAGGTTAGGAACTATTTAGAAAAGCTAAACGTACATAAATCCCTGGGTCCGGACTTAGTGCATCCGAGGGTACTGAGGGAGTTGGCAAATGTCATTGTGGAGCCTTTGGCTATTATCTTTGAAAAGTCGTGGAGATCGGGAGAAATCCCAGATGACTGGAAAAAGGCAAATGTAGTGCCCATCTTTAAAAAAGGGAAGAAGGATGATCCAGGGAACTATAGGCCGGTCAGTCTTACCTCAGTTCCTGGAAAAATCATGGAAGGAATCCATATTGAGGCACTTGGATGAGAGGGAAGTGATTAGGAATAGTTAGCATGGATTCACAAAGGGCAAGTCGTGCCTGACCAATCTGATTAGCTTCTATGATGAGGTAACTGGCTCGGTGGACATGGGGAAGTCAGTGGATGTTATATACCTTGACTTTAGCAAGGCTTTTGATATGATCTCCCATAATATTCTTGCCAGCAAGTTAAGGAATTGTGGATTGGATAAATGGACGGTAGGATGGATAGAAAGATGGCTAGAAGGCCGGGCCCATCGGGTAGTGATCAATGGCTCGATGTCAGGATGGCGGTCGGTTTCTAGCGGAGTGCCCCAAGGTTTGGTTCTCGGACCGGTTTTGTTCAATATCTTTATGAATGATCTGGATGAGCGGATGGATTGCACCCTCAGCAAGTTTGCGGATGACACTAAGCTGTGGGGAGAGGTAGATACGCTTAAGGGCAGAGATAGGGTACAGAATGACTTAGACAAATTGGAGGATTGGGCCACAAGAAATCTGATGAGGTTCAACAAGGACAAGTGTAGAGTCCTGCACTTGGGACGGAAGAATCCCAAGCATAGTTATAAGCTAGAGACCAACCGGTTAAGTAGTAGTTCTGCAGAAAAGGACCTGGGAGTTACAGTGGATGAGAAGCTAGATATGAGTCAACAGTGTGCCCTTGTAGCCAAGAAGGCTAATGGCATATTAAGTTGCATTAAGAGGAGCATTGCCAGCAGATCCAGAGATGTCATCATTCCCCTTTATTCAGCTTTGGTGAGGCCGCATGTGGAGTATTGTGTCCAGTTCTGGGGTCCCCACTACAAAAAGGATGTGGACGCATTGGAGAGGGTCCAGCGGAGGGCAACCAAAATGATTAGGGGGCTGGAGCATATGACTTATGAGGAGAGGCTGAGGGACTTGGGTCTGTTTAGTCTTCAGAAGCAAAGAGTGAGGGGGGATTTGATAGCAGCCTTCAACTTCCTGAAGGGAGTTTCCAAAGAGGATGGAGAGAGGCTGTTCTCAGTAGTGACAGAACAAGGAGCAATGGTCTCAAGTTGTGGTGGGAGAGGTCCAGGTTGGATATTAGGAAAAACTATTTCACTAGGAGGGTGGTGAAGCACTGGAATGGGTTATATAGGGAAGTAGTGGAGTCTCCATCCCCAGAGGTGTTTAAGTCTCGGCTTGACAAAGCCCTGGCCGGGTTGATTTAGTTAGAATTGGTCCTGCCTAGAGCAGGGGGCTGGACTTGACCTTCTGAGGTCTCTTCCAGTTCTATGATTCTATGATTCTAGACCCATATGCTTCTTGAAGTTGCTGAGGCAGTGGAGGCTACTGAAGATATAAGATATAGTGTCACAAGACTGAGGTCTACATAACACAACGTAATACCTGGGGATTGTAGTGGACGAGAAGCTGGATATGAGTCAACCGTGTGCCCTTGCAGCCAAGAAGGCTAATGGCATATTAGGGTGCATTAGAAGGGATTGCCAGCAGACTCAGAGACATGAATTATCCCCCTTTATTCGGTGCTGGTGAGGCCACATCTGGAAGATTGTGTCCAATTCTGGTGGCCCCACTGCAGAAAGTACATTGATGCACTAGAGAGGGTCCAGCGGAGAGCAACCAAAATGATTAGGGGGCTGCAGCACATGATGTATGAGGAGAGGCTGAAGGATTTAGGCCTCTAAGGGGGGTTCCTAAGAGGATAAAGTGAGGCTGTTCTCAGCACTGACAGATGATAGAATGAGAAGCAATGATCTCAAGTTGCAGTGGGGTTGGATATTAGGTTGAATATTAGGAAAAACTATTTCTATAGGAGGATGGTGAAGCCCTAGAATGGGTAACATAGGGAAGAGGCGGAATCTCCATCCCTAGAGGTTTTTAAGTCCCAGCTTGACAAAGCCCTGGCTGGGATGATTTAGTTGGGGTTGATCCTGCTTTTAGCAGAGGGTTGGAATTGATGAGCTCCTGAGGTCTTTTCCAACCATATGACTATGATTCTAACACATATAATTAATTTCTCTCTGTGTTAGTTTAATTGAAATACTATATATTAAATAGACCCTTTAAACATAGGGCAACAATTCCATTATATTAGTAAATTATTAAAAAGAAACAATGATTGCTACAAGTTCTTAAGAGAATGCCATGGCATATCAATGCATACGGTATGTTAATAATTCAACAGGACAATGCCCGTTAAAATAATGGATGGCCACAATAAATATGGGGATAAAATATTGATAATGGAGTTTGACACGTAATAGTAAACCTTCAGACAATATCAAGGCCAGCTGTAGTAAATATATATAAGAAAATGCCTATTTTTTGTGGCACTTACATTGTTCTAAGATTAAAATTTTATTTATTTCAATTTTAACATACAAATAACCCTATCAAAGATATTTATATGACTGATTTACAGTAGTACCAGACTGATTCCCAGCTATCAGTGTATTTATCTTCATCACACTTCTGTGAGGTAAGGAAATGCTACTATCCTCATATCACAGTTGGGGAAACCAAGAGACATGTTTCACATCACACAGGAAGGCTGTGGTGGAACAGAGAATTAAACCAAGAGACCTTAAGTCTGAGGCAAGTGCCTTAACCCCTAGATCATCTTTTCACTGTACCCCCAGCTTCTTGGTGCGTTCTAGTTAAGACACAGACGAAAGCCAATCAAAAGCCTTGTTCCACACAAAGAAGCAAATGCAGAAAATGAAAAAAATACTCATATCAGTTTCCACAAAACGTATACATTCCAGGTAAAATGCCCCGCCCAACAAACATTAACTTGCCTACCATCAATTGTTTTGTATGTCCAAAAGGAGGGACTTTGCAGCAGGTCCCCAAAGTCCACTAACTCAGAATACTTCAGATCAAGAGTGAATTCCCTGCCATTAGTGATCCTCTCTCTGCATACCAAGGGAAAGTCAAATCAAATGTCTGTGCTGACTGGGAACTTCACAGACATGGAATAAGATCTCAATCATCTTCAGCTCAAGACTTCTCACTGCTGGCGCTCCAGTCATCTTCCTTCATCTTTTGCAGATCATCAGCAAAGTTTCTGAGGATGAGACTATGGAACAGGTTTCCTAGGAGTCACACTATCTTCCAGAGAGAACAGGAGATTACCCCAAATTCCTATTAATCCAACAGCAGAGAGATCTGTTGGAAGCACAATGTTTACCTTAGCCTGGCCTGTACTAAAGGAGAAAGTGTACTTAAGATACTCAACTCCAGCTATGTTAATTACATAGCTGGAGTCAAAGTATATTAAATCGTGTATTCGGGCAGTCCACACAGCAGGATGTTGATGGGATTAAACACTCACTTCAACTTCCCTTTTTTCTTACGAGGAGCGGGATTACTAGCAATGACAGGAGCACCCTTTCAGTTCAAATTAGGGGGTCTTTACTAAAGACCCTAGAGACCCTAAAGAAATGTCTCAGCCTTAACTAGAGTATGGATATTGACACCATGCTAGACTACTAACCTTACATTAATCAACAGAAAGTGAAGACGAGATATAATCTACAGAGCCTTTGGAACTCATATCAGTTATCTTTCAAGATTTTCACTAACATCTTTTACCTCATTGCTTCAACCTAACTCATTATCACAAAAGTCCAGGATCTAAAAGAAAACTCACCTTTCCCCAGTGTAGAAAACTTGATACTTCTGCTGTGCTACCTCCTCTGTTATGGCTTAACTTTGCTTAGCTTTACATTCACAAATCATACCTAAATAACATTTTGGAGCCAAGGAGAGGAAAGTAAAGATTATGATCCACAGCAAGGAAGTTTTCACCCATCTACTAGCCAAGAAATGAGGGAGATGATGGAAAAACAGAAGTGATGAAAAAAATAAGGAACAAATGCATCTTAAATATAGAAGTTTTTCCCTCTGGGTATGTCTACACTACAGCGCTAATTCGAACTAACTTAGTTCGAATTAGTTAATTCGAACTAACTAATTTGAACTAATGCATCCAGACTAAAAAACTAGTTCGAATTAGCGTTTTGCTAATTCGAACTATCATGTCCACATTAAGTGGACCCTTAGCCGGGGTTAAGGATGGCCGGAAGCAGTGCCGGCAGGGCATCAGATGAGGACTTAGAGCATGGAGCTGCTGTCTCAGGCTAGCCGAGGGCTGTGCTTAAAGGGACCAGACCCGCACCCTGGACAGACAGTTCAGGGGTGCCCCGCTTGCAAAGCAGTCCTGGCTTGGATTGCCCGGAGTACCCACACTGGGCACATCACAGCACTTGGCCATCAGACCGGCTGCACTTGCCACAGGCTGCCATCTGGGGAAAGGGGGCAACTGGGGGGGGCTGCAGGAGAGCTTCCATCCCCAGAAGCCCGCAGAGCCAGCCCAGTCCTCCCCATCGGGGGCTCATACCCCATTCCTCCCTCACCTCCTTCCACTTACCCTTCCCTAGCCCCCCTTCCTGATGTACAAAATAAAGGACAATTGTGTTCAAAAATAGAATCTTTCTTTATTGAACAAAACTGGGAGAGACTGGGAAAAGGAGGTGGGAGAGGGGAAGAGAGAGGATGGGAGAGGGGAGGGCAACTACAATGATCAGGGGTTTGGAACAGGTCCCATATGAAGAGAGGCTAAAGAGACTGGGGCTTTTCAGTTTAGAAAAGAGGAGACGGAGGGGGGATAGGATAGAGGTCTATAAAAGCATGAGTGGGGTGGAGAGGGTGCATACAGAAAAGTTCTTCATTAGTTCCCATAATAGAAGGACTAGAGGACACCAAAGGAAAGGAATGGGTAGCAGGCTTCAAACTAATAACAGAAAGTTATTCTTCACAAAGCAAATAGTCAATCTGTGGAACGCCTTGTTGCAGGAGGCTGTGAAGGCTAGAACTAGAACAGAGTTTAAAGAGAACTGAGATCAAGTGATGGAGGTTGGGTCCATGGAGTGGTAGTAGCCAGGGGGTAGGAGTGGTGTCCCTGCCCAAAGTTTGTGGAAGGCTGGAGAGGGATGGCACGAGACAAATGGCTTGGTCACTGTCTTCGGTCCATCCCCTCCAGGGTCCCTAGGGTTGGCCGCTGTCGGCAGACAGGCTACTGGGCTATATGGACCTTTGGTCTGACCCAGGACAGCCATTGTAAGCTCAGGGCTCAGGGTCGGGGGTCTTAGTGGACCACTTTGATTTTCATGCACACCTGCTCCTGGGTGGCCAGGCTGGCAGCTCTCCTGCCCTAGACGGCTGCTTTCCTGTGCCTAGTGTGGAGGTCGTGGACGAGGTCCACGATGTCCGCACTAGACCAGGCGGGTGCCCGCCTCTTGCGGTCCCGGGCAAGCTCCTGGGAGCCGCCAGCCTGGTCCCAGGAAGAAGGGAAGGGCTCGGGGGCATCGGGTGGCTGGCTCGAGCTGTGCCAGGTGCAGGGTCTGCTAGCTGGGTGCTGGCAGGCTTGCACCTGGCACGGGCACTGTAGCCAGCCCGTGCCCCTTTAAGGGATCCGGGGCCGGGAGGGGGGCATACGAGTTTCCCTGGTGTTGGCCAGAGTCGCCACCAGGGAAAGCTGGGGAGGGCTAGCCTCCCACTAGTTCGAATTAAGGGGCTACACACCCCTTAATTCGAACTAGTAAGTTCGAACTAGGCTTAGTCCTCATACAATGAGGATTACCTTGTTCGAACTAAGCGCTCCGCTAGTTCGAATTAAGTTCGAACTAGCGGAGAGCTTGTGTAGCGCCTATCAAAGTTAATTCGAACTAACGTCTGTTAGTTCGAATTAACTTTGTAGTGTAGACATACCCTCTCTTTCAGGTTTAGTGTCCAACTTCAGATTGTCCAGAGTTTTCCCAAGAGCTGAAAACTATCGAAAGAAACATGGAGCCATTTTTGAGCAAATCTTGGTGGGTTAAGGTTTGTATCAAAATCAGGTGAAACTCAAGAATTTGGAATGAGCATTTTTATGTAAGCACGAATCTCATGTCTTCAGGTTCTTATCCTGCTTGCTTTCATCACCTTTGTATCTCAGGCTTTGTCTATACCAGCGGTTCCCAACCTTTTCCAGATGGGGACCCATTTAGACAATTCAGGAAGACTTGGCGACCCAAGGCAATACAAAAATAGGGGGAGAAGGGAGGGCAGAGCCACCTGGGGAGACTGTTGGCGACCCTTTGAAATGTAATGGTGACCCATATTTGGGTCCTGACCCATAGGTTGGGAAACCCTGGTCTATACTGAAGGGGAAAGCCAACTTAAGAAATGCAGCTCCAACTATGTTAATTACATAGTTGGAGTCAAAGTATCTTAAATCACGTTTTTGTACCGTCCAACACAACGGGACGTTGATGGAAGTACACACTTCCATCAACTTCCCTTACTCCTCATGACAAGCAGGACTACTGGTGCTGGTGGGAGCGCCCTCTGAGTTTGAGTTACTGGATCATCACTAGACCTTCTAATTCAAACTCCAGAAGATTGGCTACAGCAGCATTGATCTTCTCCATATCCTAGACAACCCTCAGAGAGGATGTTCTGGGTGTGAATCTGCTCAGGTTAAAGCCAGAGAAAATGTTTGGTTGGACCTATGAGAGTCCCAACCACAACATTTTGATAAGCTTTAATATTAGGTGTTAAGGAGCCTGATCCAAAGTCAATGGAAGGACTCTCTTTGATTTTAGTGTAATTTGGGTTCAGCCCTGTTTCATTATAATTCTAAATGAATGATATATAGCAGGAGGCTAGATTATCCAAATTAATTGTCACTGATGAGAACCTAGCCATGCAATTTGTTGGGATGGCTGAGTTCCAAGTAAAGGATGAAAATTCAGTGACACAAGCCAAATTCTGACTAACTACAAACCAAGGAAACGGGGATGGCAGTGATGATTTGCAGATATGGAGTGTAGTTCCCTTCTCCTGGATTGATTTACTGCTGGTTTCTGTTACTTTTTGTCCAAGCCCACTGAAATCAACAGAAGGCTTTGGATCAGGTCCATAACATGCTTCAATAGGGGGATCTAGTGGTGATTTCTAGAGAGCGCAATAGTAAAAGCTTTTTTAATTTTTAGCTGAAAAAGGAACATACAAATATCCTAGGAGACTAGGAATATATCTATATTCTTCTGCAATACCTGATTGACATCACAGGAACCTAAAGCAGGGAAGGGACCTGTATTCTTTAAACAGCTAAATATCAACTGCTGTAGTAGAGGGAAGGAAACATTGAATCCAGATCTTGGCAGCTAAGTAAAGAAGATAATACTTGTGAACTATATTGTTCTGGTATGTATTTTTCTATTTTGAAATCTATATATATGTTGTTTCAATGAATCTTAAAGAGTTTTAAAGTAGAGTTTTATTCTTTAATTAATATCAAGATTTAATAAATTGATGCAGCATTAGAAAATTCAGTAAATTTGTTGCAGATTCTTACAAGAGAGTAGTTGTGTCATTTAATTGATACTTAATCATCTAAAAACCCAATAGTTGATCTTTAAATATTGTATTTCAACCCAGTAGTTACTTTTAGAGACTTTGAAGATCTTTTATATCCTAGTAGCTTTCATGACTTGTTTCAGTAAAAAGATAAAACTACAACTACTAAATATTAATTCACTTACCTTTTAAATAAACATAGACACAAAAAAGTAATTTTTTACAAGCATAGATGCTGATACTCATGTATCAGCCCCATTTTCAGCTGACACATTGCAACTACAATAATAAACCTAATAAATACCAGTTATCAAAATACAATATATACCAAGGAGGGAGAGGAATTATTTAAACTCAATATCAATGTGGACATGAGAACAAATGGATATAAACTGGCTATCAGGAAGCTTAGACTCGAAATTAGATGAAGGTTTCTAACCATTAGAGGAGTGAAGTTCTGAAACAGCCTTCCAAGGGAAGTAGTGGGGGCAAAAGATCTATTTGGCTTCAAGATTAAGCTAGATGGGTGTATGAAAGGGATGGTTTGATGGGATAACATGATTCTGGCAACTAAGTGACCTTTCGCTATCGGTGTAAATAGGCCAATGGTGGGATGATAGGAGTTACTATAGAGAACTTTTTCCTGGATGTCTGGCTGGTGAGTCTTGCCCACATGCTCAGGGTTCAGCTGATCAACATATTTGGGGTCGGGAAGGAATTTTCCTCCAGGGTAGACTGGCTGAGTCCCTGGAGGTTTTTCACCTTCCTCTGTAGCATGGGGCCAGACAGCTCCCATGCAGAACCCAGTAAGCACTAGGGTTGCCAAGCTGCCTCTGTATTGAGCTGGATAGCCCAGGATTTTCGGCTCCTGGCCAGGAAAAAATCAGAAAGTACCTGACATTTTAGGTGTCTGGTATTTTCTGATTTTTTTTTACCTGACAGGAGACAAAAATACCAAACTGTCCCGTTCAATATCAGACACCTGGCAACCCTACTCACAACCTGCTCCATCACTCAAACTCCTTCAAATGCCACACCTTCTCCTGCAGCCCACTCCCCTACCCCAAGCTCCCGTCTGCACCCAGCCTCTTTCCCAGACCCTGTGTGCCATTGACCACCAAAATCTTGTAGGAGGCCTCATCAAAAATTATTGCCCACCCCTGGAATAGGGATATATTTCTTTAAGAGACCCATAATGGGAGGTAAACATGAGTTGTGGCTGTGTCATTGCTGGTAGGCAGATTTAGCATGCCACACCCACACACTTCTGGAATTGGGTGTGGTAGCTTAGTGTCTGTCCAATAGGATCTGTCTCTGTTGCTGGAGTCAGACTCCACGGCTATGTCTAGACTGCAAGCCTCTTTCGAAAAAGCGGCTTGCTTTTTCGAAAGAAAGCATCCAGTGAGTCTGGATGCTCTCTTTTGAAGAAGCCCTATTTACATTGAAGAACGCCTTCTTTCGAAAGAGGAACTTTCGAAAGAAGGCGTTCTTCCTCGTGAAATGAGGTTTACCGCCATCGAAAGAAAAGCCGCGTTCTTTCGATTTAATTTCGAAAGAACGCGGCTTGAGTCTGGACGCAGGGGAAGTTTTTTCGGAAAAAGGCTACTTTTCCCAAAAAAAACCCTGAGTCTGGACACAGCCCATGAGGGCAAGCAGGCAGGGAAGCTGCTTTACTAAGGGTCTTGTGCCCTGTGTGAGCTGGGAGAGGCTGAGCCAGGCACAGAAAGCAGGCTGCTGTCCCTCACTCTGGAGCACTTTGCAGCAGGATTTCCTTTAAAACCGTATACTTGTGACTTAACTGTGTGACTGGTTAATCATTTAGCTGGCTGTCTAGCAGTGATCCACCGCAAAGGAAGAGTCTGCCTGAATTACAACTGAAAATTCCTAGAAGCAAGTGGCGGGGAAGATTGTGAAGTTTTGGTTATCAGAAATACTAAGAGACTTATGGGATCCAAAACTTTCAGGATCTCTGTTTCTTCTTGCTATGTTCTGTGTGAACTGAACTATTCAAATTGTATTTTTTTATTTATGTTTATTGTAAATGTAAAGATGATGTCTGTGGGTAATAGAACAGCTATGTTATGTTGTAAAATTAGACTATTATTTGTTTCTTCATCATAAGATTGTATAAAGTTATTAATTAAATACATTTTTAGCTTCTTTCAGGACTTTTAACATGGGGAGGCTGACCCCGTGCAATCCCTGCTGAAAATCCTTAGAGACTAAACTCTGAGTCTCCAGATACTTTTCTCTGGGAGTTAGATTTTTTAAGGTTTTGAGGAAGGGCAATGAAGTGAGGTCTAGCCCACTCCAAGTTAAATAAATCTAACCTGTATAAATGTAAGAAGTTACTAAAAGTGTTTTACTTACTTTAAAATGTAGATCTCTAGAGAGATCTATGAACCTGACTTGACCCTTGGATGCTGCCAGGGGAGAGGAAGCTATTGCCGTGAGGAAAAGCAAACTTCTCACAGATCTAGGCTTCTGACTGTATCTCTAGAGCCACACTTATCTAGATTAATAGTTTATAAACCAGAAGGAACCAATGTAATCATATAATCTGATTTCCTAAGTAACACGGGTCATAGATTTTCCACAAAAGAATTCCTTCTTTAACTAGAACATATCTTGTTTTTAAATTGCCAGTGACCAGTGGCAAATATTTCCAACTGTCCACACTCACTGTGAAAATCTGCAATTATTTCAGCATGGAAACATCTTCCAGACACTGAATCTTGTTATATCTTTGTCTGTATTCGAAACCAGGGATAGCAAAAGAAGTAATCTCCTGGCACCCTCATCAATACAGCTGGTCCAGCAACAGGCTGCCCAATTATTGCTGCCGCATGAGTAACTGAAGAGGTCAGTGGGTCAGCCTTTCAGCTAGCCACAGCTCATTATCTCTCTGATGCTCATGCCCACCACTGTGACTGCCCCTGTGTTACAATGTGACTGCTGGTCCTGCCTTGCACCCAACCTGGCTTTGGTTCTGCCCCTGCCTAGAGCCCCTCATTGCCCACTACCCACCTTGTTCTATTCCAGACCTCTGATTTAACCCATTCACCTGGGAGGGCCTCAGCTCTTGTAGCTAGTTCATGGCCACTAGTTTGACCTTTGGCTCCAGCTTCAGATTTCTGACAAACTCTGTTCCAGTCCTTGCTTCCTGATGCCTGTTCTGTCCAGTAGGCTATGCCACCATCACCACAATTGACTAACAGTATAATAGAATGTAGAACCCATAGTTGTGGTGGCTGTAGGCATGAAGCAGGTAGGGAATGGATCCTTTCTGATTACTTTTTTAATTCTGTATGTGTAACACTGACATGCAGAATGGAACCTGGGGTATCTTGAGTTCATAAGCACTGACTGCATGAGCTAAAAGCCAGCTAGCTATTAGCTGAGGCTATGTCTACACTGCAGAGGTTTTTGGAAAAGTGTCCGTTTTCCCCAAAAAAATTGAATTACATCCACACTGCAATCACATTCTTTCAAAAGAAAAATCAAAAGAACAGAGGGGTTTTTCCGACATTGGTAAACCTCTATGAGGAAGAAGCCTTTTTCCGAAAGAGCGCTTTCAAAAAAAAAAAAAAAAAAAAAAAAAAACGTGTGTGGACGGGGAAGCAGGAGTTCTTTTGAAAGAAGAGGAAAAAAGAAAAAGCACAGATGCCCTGGTGGCCGCTCCATCCATAGTAATCACAGCTTAAATGTGAGATAGCATCCACATTGATTGGATGCTATCTTTTGAAAAAGCAGATCACTTTTTCAATTCACTTTTGCTGTACAGATGCTCTCTTCCGGAAAAGCTTCTTCCGAAAGAAGCCTGCAGTCTAGACACAGCCTAAGCCTGTAGAGCAGCCTCATTATCTCTCTGTAAGTCATCTCTTTGCCACTAGATGGGACAGTGTACCACACCCATACATATGTACATCTGTAATTATGAATTGACTGCAGATACATACTGGCTCCTATTTTTCAGCCAAACTGCTCTGTTTTGCTATTACAGGCATAAAGCTATTCATCATGAGAACTGGTCTAGAATTTCCCCCCTTCAGGATAAATTTCAATAAAAATGTAAACTTTCTGCTAAGAACCTGAAACATTTTGAGGGAAACTGATTTTTTATGAAAACTCCAGTTTCTATAAAATACTATTGTTTGTTTCAAAGTCGAGTTTTTTTTCCCCCTTCCCAGCTCTACTCAACAGGAATTTTGTTTTTGGCTCTGACATGCCAAATTATAAAGGCATTCACATGAATCTTAGATTGTTTTGAAATGTAGAAACCCATATGCTATGATGTATGGTATGTGATTGTGTATATACATACTGTACATATGCAATGTATATATTTTCCCCACATTTGTACCTGTGCATTTATTAGACTTGTTGAAACAAAAAATATGTAACAGTGAAGTAATAATCATGCCAAATAAGCACTTGTTAACCACACTTTTTTCTTTTCTAAAATAGCTGCAGTATATTTCATTACCCTATAAAGCACATACTTTATGAAAGAGTTAGTGTTAGCCATAATCCAATGGTGCATATGACCTCTCAGGAGGCAAATATACTTTTACCCTGTAAAGAAATGATATAATTGTAACGTCAGTAATACTTATGCATAGGCAGAGAGCCAAACATTCGATGTAATTCTTTGCACTAAGTTTCTCAAATCACTCTTATGAAAGTGTGAATTTGCTTGGGGGAAGAAGTTTCTAGCTATGTGGGTATCTAATATAACTAGAAGTCAGAGGTATAGTGTGATTATTTGTACAGGGAAGGTGAGCATGCTTTGGCCTTCAAGTTATGAGATGGAGACCTCTCACACTCAACCTCTCACAAAGGCAGTATGCTGTATGATGGTTTACTGGTATTATGAGGAGATCATAGAATCATAGGGTTGGAAGAGAACTCAGGAGGTCATAGAGTCCAACTTCCTGCTAAAAGCAGAACCAATCCCAACAGAATCATCCCAGCCAGGGCTCTGTCAGTTTGAGCGTTAGATTCAGTGTCCTTTAATGTGTCACTCTATTCACAACCCTTATGAGATAACAGCAAGACCTACTTTTCTATTTTTCCCATAAAATATGTCTATCTGACTTCAGTCATGGCATTCAGAGACTACATGGGCAGGACAAACAGGATCTAGGGTAATAATGTCTGTGCTCAGAAGAAAATGACAACATTGATTACTGGCACAATCCAACTCCCCTTTCAAGTTAATAGGAGTTCTCCCATTGACTTCAATGGGAATTGACTCATGCCCTCTGAAAAATACATTTGAGATGACATAACAATAACTGGAAAATCAATTGTCTGTAGAAAAAAATTATGTCAATACAGGTTATACTGCATAATAATAACCTCTGAAATCCCCAGAGTAGGAGTTCAAATATATCAGTGGCAAGGTGAGTGTAGATTTAACACAAAATCATAACTGTGGAGCGTAAATAAAATCTACCACAGTGGTTGAGGAATCATTCTGTGGGTTAATATATGATCCCAGAAAGAGGAATATCTTGGTATTGAAGATTCCAGACTCATTTTTTTTATTATATATTCTGTCCAAAAGACAAAGTAATGTCTAAGCCCTGAGGCTCAAGTGTGTAGGACTTGAGGGGGAAGAGGTGAAATATATCAATACAAAGCACAACTCCCACTCCCATCTGCCAGGAATAGTGGCTTCCGCCCTTCATACCACTTACATGAAGCATTAGGTCTATGGGATCAGTATGATCACAGATAATTTAACACACTCCCCCTTAATCCCACAATACTGCTTGCTAAGTCAAAAATTAGAGGCCTTTCCCTGTGTGGAGACAGTCCACAGATGCAGCCTTACTGAGGAGCAGAGGGTATCATGTACACACACTATCAGGATACATTTAATCTAAAAACCCTAAAGGAAGGTGGAAGCATTCAGAGGAACAAAAAGATCAGATCTTCTTCCGATCACTTTTTCAAAAGCATTTTTTTTAAGTTTTTTTTGGAAAGAACCCTGTACATCTCATTTTTTTAAGGAAGAAGGGTTCTTTCAAAAAAGGGGGGGTTCTTTAAAAAAAAAACCCATCTAAACAGCTTTCACTTTCAAAAAAGTGATTGGAAGAAGATATGCAAATTAGTGCTGAATTTGCATATCTCATTTCGAAAGAGGAACGTCGTCTAGATGGACCCAACAGTTACTTTTTAGAGTAGACTACAATGAAAGCAAAGCCCACTAAGGGGATGCTACTGAATTTCACAACCTATTCTTCAGGGCTTCTGTGCTCAGACTGATAGCTAGGGTAAGATCACCGGCTGATATAAATCAGATCGCTTAACTGAACTCAGTGTAGGTATGATTTACATCAGCTTGGATCTGGACTAAGAGCCCTACTGGCTCTTGCTACAGTTCAAAAGCAGAAGCACAACATGAAGCACAGGGCCAGTGAGAAACTCAAGCAGTCCCTGCTTGTCCCATCCTCCCTGCTTTTGAAATGTACAAGTGCCCTCCTGCTGCTTCTGGTTTTGAAATGTAGTAAGAGCCCTGCTATTGCTACATTTCAAAGGCAGAAGCACTGCCAGTTCCCCACTGTCCTCCTACCTCCCACCCCCATGGAGACAGGGCTGGGGGGACAGTGCTTTTAAGCCAGTTTCCCCCAGCACTGGTTTCTGCTCCCCCTCCCCCGCTCCTTGCTCCCTCTCTCTGACTAGTCACTTACATTCCTAATCTGGACTACGTTTGCTGGTTATTGCGGAGTTCTGGTTGTTGGTGGTTATGGTGAACACACCTGTCCTGAGGTTAATTTTATATGAACACACAATCCATGAAGAGAAGAGAGAAAAACAGGACAATGTCTCCACATAGTTTCCATTTTGAGCACATATTTATCTAAATGCTAGTACAGTCTCAATGGAGGACACCAGAGCTCTTTCTTTAGTGCATGTCTAGGCAACCCTCGGCTTCCGAAAGAAGATATTCAAATTAGGTATGAATTTGCATATCTTCTTCCAATCCATTTTTCAGAAGAGGTTTTTAAAAAAAAGAAAAAAAAAGCAGTCTAGGCGGGGTTTTTCATGCAAAATACCCCTTTTTTGAAAGAACCCCATAAACCTCATTTTTTGAGGCATAAGGGGGTTGCGGCTATCTTCCTGGGGGGACACAGCACTGGGCCAGTTGTCATTTTCTTTTCCTGTACATGTGGTGGTGGTGTGGGGAACAGCAGGAGAGTGGACTGGCGTTTGGATCACAGAGTGTGAAATGAAGGACATGAGAAGTAATTCTTCTGCTCTACTGCATGCTGATTAGGCCTCAACTAGACTATTCTGTCCAGTTCTGGGCACCACATTTCAAGAAATATGTGTAGAAATTGGAGAAGGTCCAGAGAAGAGCAACAAGAATGACTAAAGGTCTAGCAAACATGACTTATGAGGGAAGACTAAAAGAACTGGGTTTGGTTAATTTAAAAAAAAAGAAGACTGAGAGGAGACATAACATTTTTCAAGTACTAAAAAGGGTGTTAAAGGAGGTGGGAGAAAAATTATTCTTCTTGACCTGTCAAGATAGTACAAGAAACAAAGGGTTTAAATTGCATCAAGGGAGGTTTAGGTTGGACATTAGAAAAAACATCCTAAATATCAGGGTGATTAAGCACTGGAATAAATTGCCTGGGGAGGGTATGGAATCTATATCATTAGAGATACTTTAAGGGCAGGTTATATAAACATCTGTTATTGTTGCTTGGCTCTACCATGAGTGCAGGGAACTGGACTTGATGACCTCTCAAGGTTCTAATAGTTCTAATAGTCTATGATTCTATGATATTAACACAAGCCTTTTGTTTCAGTCCAAATTTATTATGTAAGGATATGTCTACCCAGCAAAATTATTTTGGAATAACAGCTGTTATTCCAAAATAACTATGTGAGCATCGACACAGCAATTCCGTTATTTCCAAATAATTTCAAAATAATCAATGGCTTATTCTGACTTCTGTAAACCTCATTCTGCGAAGAACAACACCTATTCCGAAATAGCTATTTATAAATAAGGTGTGTGTAGACACTCCACTGCTGCTATTTCGAAACAACCCCTCACCAGGGCTATTCTAAGTTATTCCTCAAAGAGCTCTAAATCGAGATAGCACGTCTACATTAGGGAAGCCTGCCTTAGACTAATTTTGAGAATAGCTCATTCCAAAATAACCATGCAGTGTAGATGTAGCCTAACAGAGCAAAGCTATCAAAATGGATCAGGAATCCCCTTCTCATTATTGCCAGGATGTTGGTTATATTCCAATATATATATATATATATATATTTGGAATATAACCAACAGCATATGTATTTACTCATGTTCATATATATGTTGGGATGATATTTATATTAAGGGAGCAGATAGAATTCAGAGGGAATAAGTGAATGTACAAAATAGCTCTTCTTCTGAATACAAACGACCAGTGCTACATGCCTACTTGAATCCATCTTTGTTAGTTTATCTTCCTCTGAGTGATGAGGAAAACAAACATCTAAAACATACAGCCAGTATGCAGTGTGAAATCAAGAGATGGTAAGTAAGCCACAATGCCACCGACATATTCATTCCCTTGTATTTATAAATGAAAGCTGTAATCTGTTGATCAATGCAGTATAGTTGGTACTTCATCATATACTGACACCCCCGTACCTGTCAACAAATTAATGTTAGCCTCGTTGGCTGAGAGCTCATTCAGGACAGACGTGCTGCAGTAAGCTAGACAAGATAAGTGAATCTAACTTCAATGTTTCTGTGCAATTTAGGGAAGCCAGACAAATGTTTGCATATATCAGAGTCTGTAACTCCGTAAGCTGCCTTCATAAATGTAATCATGGAGTCAAAGTAATTGGGGCATTGCTACTATTTTAGGCTGATGGCACACAAAACCACAACTTAATGATCCAAGAGGGTATTTTTGCAGTAGATGGCCAGTCCACAAATACCCAGCGAGCTGGGGGGATGGTTATGGCACTGTTCACCAGGCAATTGTCAGATGTTGGAACAGCATTCAAGATAGTTCAGCCATTAGTACACGTCAGAACAATCTCCCAACTACCACTATATAAGTGAGGTGCAAAACCATTTAAATTCTTGCACCAATCTCAGACTGGATACAGACATGAGTTGAGTCATTAGCCTTCAAAATACTCTTCATACTACCTCAAGAAATATGACATGGATCAACTGGAACAGGGGCGCAGTACCTTTTTTGGGTCGAGGGCTACTGACCCACAGAAAAGTTGGTTGAGTGCTGCACATTAGTAAGAAGCAAAAAAAAAAAAAAAAACCCAAAACAAACAAACAAACAAACAACCCAAACACTCCCCACATTCTCCTCCCACATCAGAGCCAGTCTATTAGATTGTGTGCCCTGAGCCTGGAGGGCTGGATCCAGCAAGCCAGGGGCTACATCTGGGCCCTGGGCCTGAGGTTCCCCACTCCTGAAGTAGAACCATATCTTTTATTTCTGATTGCAGAAATCACAGGAACGGCATAATCTGTAGAAGGAAAAGCTGGATCTCAGGGCACTTTACTGCCCTAATTATCCAAAAATCTCTAGTGATATCTAAAGCCTTCTAACTTTGAAGATCTCAGACCTCCTCTCCATCAAAGCTTGGAATTATATAACATGGAGGAGCAAAGTGTGTGTTTCATTATAGTTTGAAATTGTTTTCTTTATGTAGATGCACTATCTGATTCCAGACACAAGATTGATACAAAGCAATTTTTCTGTGGGTACCAAGCATCTGAACACCATTCAAAATTAGTATCATATTTCTGAGCAAGCTACAGTAATGTTTTCTTTCCAGCTGACAAGCTCCTTTAGGGGTTGGATCAATTTAAACCTTAAAGTTGAGAATGTATGATTTCAAGGTCTTGTATCTTTTTCATTAACCTTGGAAATAGAAAATGGCACTTTTCTGTCCTTGGACGGGAACTCTTTATTGTCTACTCTTTCGCTAATGATTTTAAGACTTAGTTTTCAAATCACTATATAATTTAGCCATTCATTTATCCCACTGATGTCTCTGGATGGGATTTTCAATTTCTAAGGGAGGTTGGCATTCAAATACCATTGAAATTCTATGGCAGCTGGTTGTTAATTCCCTTGGGCTCTTTTGAAAGTCACAGCATCTGTGCCTTGTTCCAGATAAGAATGCTTTCCCAAATGAGCCTGATGCACCTACATACATTCTTCAGGATTCTCTCCAGAACACCCTTCTTCAAGGAGGGTTTAAATCCCACTTCTCCCCACACTGAAGCATTATCAGATAGACAAAGAAAGAAAGAAAGAAAGAAAGAAAGAAAGAAAGAAAGAAAGAATTAACATGACACCAGTTAAATTTCCTTATTCACAGATTTATATTTTTAATATCTAATCCCCCAGTCTTTATTGTCATCTATTTGACTGCAAATTACCTTACCATACTTCTAATTATATTGTAAATTCCTCTATAAAGTTAAAAGTTAAAATTAAAACTGAAGCCTTAGCTTTGTTTTAGCAGCAATGTTTTTATTACCGGCCTATCAACATTTCATTGTTAGTTCATATTTTCAGGAGTTTATACTGTTGGTAGAACTACCAAGAGCTTGATGATATATGCCTGATAATGCAATTGAATCCACATGGATCCTTTTGAACAGCCAAGTCCATGTGGCTGTCTTGATAATCACAGCAAAAAAGGGTAGCTATTCAAACCTTATCAACATTCCCTTAGGTCTACAAAATGGTTCTATAAATTAACCAAGCAGCCTTTGAGAGATATCTGGCACTTCTTACTTCCTTTTTAATATTGTTATGACATTGTTGTATGCATTTACACTAATTGAATGGTAGATGAATCTAGAACAACTATTAAACAGTTTGGAATTTGAGAGAATTGCTAAATAAATGCATGTCGCTCAATAGCTAGCAAAATTATTTAGATAAATGCAAATTAAAAATAACTAGAAATTAAAAGTTTCATATTTCAGGTGGATATCTACAATGCCATTTCCATTGCCAAAAAAATCACACTGAATAATCACAACCCCAAATACTATAAGGATAAAGTACTTTAGTTAACCTGTAGCAATGGATAAGGTAGGATCATCTTGAGTGGGTGCTGTTAGCATGCAATACTGAGATGTTAGAGACATGGCTTCAGCTCCTACCTCTGCCATAGGCTTTTGTGTGACCCCGGCCTAGTTGCTATGGGTGAGTCTACACAGCAGGGTGTAACTCAAAGTAAGCTACGCAAATTGAGCTATGTCAATTGAATAGCTTATTTCTAAATAGCTTATTTTGAAATTGGAAGCATCTACACAGCACTTATTTCAAAACAGAACACTCTTCCTCCAACTTCCCTTACTCCTCATACAATGAGGGTTACAGGAGTCAAAGTAAGAAATCCTCCAGCTTGATCATATTTTGACATTATTTTGAAATAACTGCCTGCTGTGTAGATATGGATTAAGTTTTTTACAAATAACACTAGTTATTTTGGAATAAAGTTGCTCTGTAGACATACCCTAAGTGCCTTGTTACATGGCTGTAAAATATCCACATGGCATTACTCTGAGGATACAGTGATTGGTGGGGCTGACATGACTGGATATTCATACAAGTACCTAAATTCCTTTATTATCTATCCAGGGAAGCTTATTGATTTACTGTGAGCATTCTTAGTTTCCACAGTTTGCTACAGTCTCTTCAGGGTGGTTTTAATTGCAGATATTGGCATGCAATCTTGATGAGGGATTTTTTTAAACTACAAGGTGATTAATCTGCTAAAAAGCAACAGGTTGCCAATCTCATAACCATAGTTGAAACATAAAAAATCCAGTGGGCATAAACATACTTGAATGAAAGAAAAGTTATTTTTTTGGTCAGGGCAAGATTTATGAGCATTTTTGCAGTATATTATTGTTACCCTTTCACTGATGCATGCACACATTGTGGGGCTGTGTCTACACTGGCCGCCTATTACGGAATAGGCATGCTAATGTAGCACTTGGGAATAGGCAAATCCACGAGGGATTTAAATATCCCCCGTGGGATTTGCATTTTCATGGCTGCCGCTTTTTTCCGGCTTGTAGATAAGCCGGAGAAAAGCGCCAGTCTGGACGCGATCCTCCGGAAAATAAGCTCTTTTCCGGAGGATCTCTTATTCTTGAAAGTGGGAATAAGAGATCCTCCGGAAAAGAGCTTATTTTCCGGAGGATCGCGTCCAAACTGGCACTTTTCTCTGGCTTATCTACAAGCTGGAAAAAAGCAGCAGCCATGAAAATGCAAATCCCACGGGGGATATTTAAATCCCCCATGGATTTGCCTATTCCCAAGTGCTACATTAGCATCCCTATTACAGAATAGGGGCCAATGTAGATGTAGCCTGCATGTTTAACTGAAGACACAGAACAAATTTGAGTCCAGAAAAAGTTCTCTTATCCTCAGTTGTTCGTGTTGACATTTTCTGCAGATCCATTAGAATCTTTCCAGGAAAAGAGTTATCATAGCTACTCCAGATACTCTATAAATAACTGGGGTGCTCATCTTAGAAACTGGATATACAGGCAGTCCCCGGGTTACGTACAAGATAGGGACTGTAGGTTTGTTCTTAAGTTGAATCTGTATGTAAGTCGGAACTGGCGTCCAGATTCAGACACTGCTGAAACTGACCGCCAGTTCTGACTTACATACAGAATCAACTTAAGAACCCCAGGCGTCCCCAAGTCAGCTGCTGCTGAAACTGATCAGCAGCTGATTCCAGGAAGCCCGGGGCAGAGCAACTCTGCCTTGGGCTTCCTGTAGTCAGCGCTGGTCAGTTTCAGCAGAAGCTGACTTGGGGACGCCTGGGGCAGAGCAGCTGGGGTGCTGCTGGGTTGCTCCAGTAGCGCCGCTCCTCGGTGCTACTGGACCAACCCAGCAGCACCCCATCTGCTCTGCCCCAGGCGTCCTGATTCAGCCGCTGCTGAAACTGACCAGCAGCGGCTGAATCAGGACCTGGGGCAGAGCAGCTGGGGTGCTGCCGGGTTGGTCCAGTAGTGCCCAGAGCGGCACTGCAGGACCAATCGGCAGCGCCCCAGCTGCTCTGCCCCAGAGTCCAAAACAAAAGCCTGGTCTGCTGGGGGGGGGAGCACACTAGCTGCGCCCCCCCCCAGCAGACCAGGGACACGGGGAGCAGAGCCGCAGCGGCAGCGGGGCTCTGGCAAAGCCTCAGAGGCGCGGGACCCCGCCGCGGCTGCGGCTTCAGTCTGGGTGCCTGTGGTCTGCTGGGGACCGTCCCTAGCAGACCACAGGCACCCAGACTGAAGCGGCAGCAGCGGCGGTTCCCCGCGCTTCTGAGGCTTTGCTCTGGCAAAGCCTCAGAAGCGCGGGAATCCGCCCGGTGCCCCTGGTCTGCTGGAGACGGTCTCCAGCCGACCAGGGGCACCGGAGCAGCTTACGAACGGGGCTTTCTCGCCCCGACCTCCGGGGCGAGAAAGCCCCGTTCGTAAGTGCGGATCCGACATAAGTCGGATCCGCGTAAGTCGGGGACTGCCTGTATTGCAAAAGGGTTCAAAGCCTTTAAAATGAAGAAGAGATACATTCAAACATTTGGATAAATTTAGATTTTGCAAGCCAAATTTTAAAAACTGAATTTCCAAGATACACTTCCAAAAATTGGTCCTGAATATGTGCTCTGTTAAATTGAACAAATGAAAACAGAAACAAATCCAGTAAGGAAGTTCATGTACATATCTGTGTAATGAAATCATGAGAGCAGCAGGCATGTTTTGCATGTACTTGAAGGATCATCTGAGTCTGAAAATTCAGAAAATTTTAGTAATAATAATATACTTCTTAACCAAAGTTAAACTAAAAGCACCAAAAAGTCTTATTTGCAATGTCCAGATTTAAAGTCAATCTGGAATACTAACCAAAATGCTAAGAAATCTCAGAAACCTATCAAGCTCTGTGATGAGCTTTTGTGGGCCAGACCCACTTTCTCAGATCAGATAGTGGATGAAAATTGGCACAACCATATATACCAAAAGATAGAATCAAAAAAATGATCACATATGAAAAGGACAAATCAAATTTCAGAACAGAAGGGGGATGAAGGGGGAGGTAAATGTCTTTGAGCTAATGATATTAGAGGTGATAATTGGTGCCAAAGTACCCATAAAAACCTGTTCCTTACCCATGGGAGCAATCCTATTTTGCAATAGCCTAAAACAAAAACTCAGCTCTAAATACATCAAATACAATACATATATTTGGACATTTTCAAAATCCAGGTTGTCTCTTGTGTCCTGAAGTCACTGCCATAAAAAACAAACATTAACTGGCAAGATCCTCAAAAGTAACTAATGATGTCTCGGCTTGACAAAGCCCTGGCTGGGTTGATTTAGTTGGGATTGGTCCTGCCCTGGGCAGGGGGCTGGACTTGATGACCATGTGAGGTCTCTTCCAGCTCTATCATTCTATGATAACTGCCTTATCTGATTTCTTGAGAGTGAGTGTGTTACTCTCTAACTGCTTTTTGAAAATCTTGTCCACTGGATTTTCACCAAAGAAGCCAAAGAAAATTAATATAGTCCCCTCCTCCGATTTGTCTGTGGAACGAGAAGAAGTTGATAGGATATGTGGGTATGGAACATGATTGCTTCCAGTGCTATAAGTCTGGCACATTATATCAGCACAAAATTCACTTTTAAGAAATAAAAAAAATCCATTCAGGAGGTTTTGTAAGTTATATTTTAGGAGACTAATTTTACAATCCAAACTTAACCCACTTTCATAAGATCATTAACAATTTGAGTTGCAAGTGCAATCTGTCTGACCTGGAGAGCTGCTCTGTTTATGATTGAATTGCCCAACATATCACCCATATTCCAGTTGCATGTTTATCATTGTTTTGAAGCAACTAGTAAATTACGCCCATATTTTTAGTAGAACATTCAGTTCTCACAACCACGCACATGCATTGTTAGAAGCTCACACAATCCTCCCTCCAGTTCTTTCCAGTGAGTTTTCTATTAAAATCAAGCTGGCAAAATTTTGACTCATCAGAATTCTCAAATAATGCTCCTTTCACCATTGCAATGCCAGATTAGCAGCATGCTGCCTTCAAATGTGTCAATTAGTAGATATTTGATTAAATGAATGTGCCTCTCATTGGCATATGTTTTTTATGGAAATGGCTGACTTGTGAATTATGGCAGAATGACTGTTGCTGAACTATTTGGAAAGATTCATCATTAAGGAGGTTAAGTGGGTAACTACAAAATAAAGGGCTTGCTCCTGCATTTCCTTCTCCCTCCCAAGAGAGCTAGGTCCTAACTCAAAGCCCATTCATTACAGTAGTGTTTGGATCATGCCTCTGTTCACCTTATGGCTGCCAGTTTTGGATAGACATATTCCTGGGAGATTTAATCACATGACATAATCTTTAATTAAAGATTAATCTTTAATACTTGGAGACACCAAACCAATCCTGGAGGGTTGGCCACACTAATTCAGCTTAATGGAAGTTTTGGGTGTGAAAATGGAATGGTCACCATCAATATCTTTACAGTTTGGCCTCCAGCCTTGTTAGTATTAGCAAGGAGCATCCAGTATACCCATATGCTTAGCTGACAATACACACAGTAACATGAATTACTTGCAAGTAACAATTGTCAAGCCTGTAATGGTGACCAGCATATCAGTACATGGCAGACCATGTATACTCAGTGTCTGTAGTATAGGAAAATTATAATGTAGCTAGATGAAAAGAAAAGTTGGTAGAAGGAAAGGAGGCACATCTAAGAGATTTTGAAAGGTGTGCACTGTGTTTACTTCCCTTGCAGAATCTGTATCCACACACTATGGCTGTGTCTACACTGGCATGAATTTCCGGAACTGCTTAAAATGGAATACTATTCCGTTTTCAGTTTTTCCAGAAAAGGAGAGTCTACATTGGCAGGCTGCTTTACCGGAAAAGCCCTTTTTCCGGAAAAGCGTCTGTGGCCAATGTAGACGCGCTTTTCCGGAATAGACTTCTGGGCTGTCTACACTGGCCCTTTTCCGGAACAGTGTTCCGGAATAAGGACTTATGCCCGAGCGGGAGCAGAATAGTTTTTCCGGAATAGCGGCTGATTTTGTACAGTAGAGCATCGTTGCTTTTCCAGAAATTCAAGGGCCAGTGTAGACAGCTCGCAGCTTATTCCGGAAAAGCGGCTGATTTTCCGGAATAAGTGGCCCAGTGTAGACACAGCCTATGTGTGCACTCTCCATAACAGCCACACAAAGTGCATGCAAATTCACATGCAAATTAAATTTTTCAAAGGGTAAGAAATGTGTAATTGTGAGACCAGTTTAGGCATCATGTTTCTGCTGAGCAAACTGCTCTGGATAGGAATACAGATTATGGGTTTTTTTAGTATCAGTGCGTCATTCCATTAAATTGCAGTGCCCACTACTAAAGATAGGTGGTTAGATTTTTAAACTGTTCTATTTTTTTTCATTTCTAAGATAGAATCCTACTTTTTATCCTATAGTGAAAGGCAAAGACCCTCCAGAGATCTAAAGTCCCAATGCTAAAATAATGGAACCAGGTGTCTGCATTGAGTTTCCTGACACTGGGCGATGAGGGAGTCAGGATTAACTATTCAGTGGTTATCCCATTTAAACAAAAGCTGGCAAATGGACAGTAACAGAGATAATTTCACCTGGGCCACAATCATCTTCAAGCACAGAAATTGAATCAGCTTTTTACTGAAGACTTCAGGGAGGCAGAGAAGAAAAATCAAAGTTAATAAATAATGATCAATACTTTGAATTGTATCTCCCAGATAATGGATTGATGTTGAATAGGGTAGTTGCTCTCTGTTACTTCACTAACAAGTGATAGTAATATCCACATTCATTCAAGTTGAAAAATATGAGCAAAGGTTCATTGCTAAATGTACATGGATTTTCATTTGTTTACTGCCTTGTGCAGCATTGAACTGCAAAGGCAAGAGTCTATAGGGAAAGGACAGAACAGGAGTCTGGTAGGGGCCAAGAACTCATTATGGTTATCCACCACCAGCTAGAGTCCAGCAGTAAGGGGTAGTGGTCTGAAGGTTTAATCACTTTCAGAAGACTCTTGGTCACATCCTGAATGCGAGCTCTCAGTAAGCACACTTCTCGAGATTGCAATTCTGGATGGCAGATGGATGACTCAGTCCCTCTTAGGAGGGAGTCCCTGATCACCACCACCCATCTTCTTCTTTTGGGGGTGGTGGTCGTGGAACCCCCATCCCTAGGTCTATGCATCCCATGCTTTCCGGTAGATGGTGTTCCCTTCTGATTTCTTTCCTGAGAGGTCCCTGCTAAAGCATTCTCCACTGCAGTGCCTGTGGAGAGAGCCCGATAGTGGTTACTTACCTCTACAGGAATGAGGGATACCTGAGTTGGCCTTCTTCTCCTTCTAGAGGTTACATGCTGCCAGTTCTCTTCCTTATCCTGTACTGCCCTGACTGGCTCTTTAGCCTGCTGTGCCTGCAGGATTAAACGCTGCCTTCTATTGAGGAAGTCTTCATCTTCTCTGATAGAACGTAGGGTTGATACTTGGGCCTCAAGCCCTCTAATTTTTTCTTCCAAAATGGTGACCAGCTTGCACTTAGTGCAGATGAAATCCCTTCTTTTTTCCAGGAGGAAGACAAACTGGGTGCATGCTGTGCCGGTAACAACAGCAGACCTATCACCATCCATACCTGGCTTCCTTCTGAGAGATTCCTCAGTTGTTATTAAATGCCTCCTTGAAGAGAAGGAGTGTAGTGAAAAGATATTAAAGAATGGTGAGTGTCTCTCACCTCCTTTCCACTCTCCAAACTCCCTGTTAACAGCCCCTGTTCACAAGCTCCCTGGTCGCTGACTCACTCCTTTATAAAGCCCTGGACTGCCTGATTAAGGCTCAACCAATGAGCAGAGGCTTCTAGATTTCAAACCCTGATTAGAAGGTCACAGCTTTCACCTGCCAGCCACAGCACACACTCCGTAAGGGGAGGGGGGAAAGGGAAAGGATGAAAAAAAACCCAAACAGCCAAACACAAGCTCAGCACACTGCAAGAAAACTCCAAACACAAACACAAACACACTACAGACAGCCACTTTCCTCAAGGGTCCTGTATTAGCTTCCTCTTTATCTGGAGAACTCCCTCTTCAAATTCCCTGTTAACAGCCCCTGTTCGCTGGAAAAACTGTTTCACTAGGAAGGTGGTGAAGTGCTGGAATGGGTTACCTAGGGAGGGAGTGAACTCTCCATCCCTAGAGGTTTTTAAGTCCCAGCTTGTCAAAACCCTGGTTGGGATGATTTAGTTGGGGTTGGTCCTGCTTTGGGCAGGGTTTGGACTTAATGACCTCCTGAGGTCTCTTTCAACCCTAGGATTCTATGATAAGAAAGCAAGCATGTCTATCATATGAAAACATATATATAACAGTTTCCAAACAGACTTTCTTTATGAGGCTTTAAGGAAAGCTAACAATCTGTACATCTTTGATTTTAACAAGGCACAGTATCATTCATCTTGGATTATAATAGAAGAATTACAGTACAATTATTACTCCCTAATTAATTCTGTCTGTGTGTATATCAAAGTTTTAATTATAGATACAAAATCTGCTCAATATTGTGGAATATTTATGCAAAACATTGTTCTTAGCACTTATTAGCTAAACTATAAAGTTTCACTACAGCTGAAGCAGCAATTTTAGAACTTATGCCTTCATTTTTGCCACTTCTTTACTGCTCAATATGTGGAGAGCACCTGATGAGAATACAATTTCACAAAAAAAACCACTTTGCATATCCCCACTTGGAAAGGGTTAGTACTGTTTTTAAGAAACATCAGTCTTCATTGAGAAGAAAAAATACTTTAAAATAGCAATAAAATATTGTATGGGAAGCTAACTGTGCAGCTGTCATTTTGTCTAGACAAGTCTAGAATAGCTCCATGACAGCTGGATTTGGGAGCTATTCCAGCCACAGTCACTATATTCGCTGCCATTCTTACTTCTGTTAGTCTCAATTTAAGCTCATCTGAGGAAGTGTGTTTTGCCCATAAAATCTCATGATATTATATATATTTTTGTTAGTCTCTAAGGCTATGTTTACACAGCAGCAGGGCAGAGTCTAGACACAGCCTAGTGCACTGTACATCACAGAATGCCAGCCATTGCACTTTAGAGCCTTTTCCAGAAAATATCTGTGTGAGAGCATCATTTAGAAAACAAAAGGCATGTAATAACTTGGTCAGTAGAAGGCCTTGTGGAAGTGTGAAGCATGAAACACATCCATGGCACTGTAATGTCCACAAATAAAAAACCTTTTTCAGACTGTCCTGTATTCCTTTCATTATATTGCAAAAATAGAAGCTCAGTGGGGCAAAAAGGAGGGGCAAGGAAGGAAACCCCTTTTGGGCTATTTAGTAAGGATATCAAAATAATAAACTAAGCAGTACCATTTCTGAGAACTCTAGAAAGCTAAAGGTACAAGCACAATCTGATGATGTACCTATTTTCCACATACCTACTACTAGGGTTGCCAGGTGTCCAGTTTTCGCCTGATAATTGCATCTTTTGTCTGGGAAAACCCCGCAGAAAACGTCCGGCATTTTCTGTTTTTCTCAGATGGAAGGACAGCGGGAGAAGTGGGGAAATTTAAAGGCAATGTCTGGCATTTTTTGTGAAAGTATCTGGCAACCTTACCTACTACTTACCTTTCCCCCTCACTCTACTTGCAGTCCTAACATTTTCTTCTGCTAAATCCAGTTAAATAATGCTGCTGAGAACAAGATCAACCAAGTTTTAATGTTTTCAGAGTTAATTTTCTTCTATTGTTATAGTATCAAGATTTAAAAACAAGTTGCCACAAAACTATAAATCAGATGATTTTTTTCTTTAAAAACAGACAGCATTTGCAAGACATTTTTAATAGTGATGAGTGGCCCTTAACTTTCAATCCAAATTTGCTAATAGCATGCAAAATGAGATGGAATTATCAAAAGTTAGCAAGCAAACCTATTGCTCTGTGATATGAAGTTAAGACAGAGTCATTTGTCTAGAAAGGGAGTTCCAGTTGTTTCATTTGAGTGTTAATAGCTGCTGAAAATTCTAATGCTACTATGTCTAGGAAGTAGCAATGAAAAGAAAAACTTAAAAGAAAGTATTTTGGAAACTGACATGCTAGCTTTATTAAAAACACTGCAATAAAGTTGGTACCTGGACAATTTATAGAGTTTCATCTCTAAATTTCTTGTCCCTGTACATGGAGACAGCACAAGGCTGAACCTCCACAGGTTGCTTTCTTCCAGAGGCTTATATTCCATACTTACAACAATGCACCTTAATTCCAAGTTGATGTGTATTCCTGCCAACAGCACAATGTCACATTCAGGGCCTTTGTGACATTCTCCCCCACAATGTTAGCAAGGACTTGATTAGATCCCATCATGTTGGCCTGGCAATCTGCCAGAGTTTTAAGAGAGATATGCTAATATAACATCCCCTTTCAGAGAATGGCATTCTGTGTCCCATCCCAATACATGCACTTGTCGCCATTCATAATTATTGCTGCTTAAGCAATAGTCTCACCAACTTAAAGATAGGCAAAGTCATCTACAGCTATTGGTAGCAGAGTCTGCTCTGTATAGTCAGGCTGACTGACCAGTGACATGGGAGAGATGAAATTACTATTAGGAATTAATTCACAGATGGGTTAAAAAGAGGCCAGAACAGTGTTTCCCAATGTTGATCTGAAGACACATACTGGTGTTTCGTGAGTTCACAGAGGCTGCTTAAGTCTCTTTTCTCTGTTTTAGTTGTTCTTATAGACTTCCTGACCCTTCATTACAAAGACACTGCAGATCTGTCAATAGTAGCTGTAAGCAAGGCGCAGGCAGCTGAAGAGGTTCAGTTGGGATTTGCTGCTGCATAAGAAGGAAAGGAGAGAAAATGGGTTGACCTCAGAAGCTAAAGCGAATGGGACATGCTAGTCACCATGTAGGGAGGAATATCCATGGGGAAAGGGAATAAAGCAGTCAGATAATGTCTCCCAGGGAGCAAGTGACCTAGTACCTAGGCAGCATGCCCAGGCAAAAGGGAACCATGTGATTGAGAAACATATTCAGAGGCAGAAGAGGATCAGAAAACAGGCCATATATCTAGGGAAGAAAGACAAAGTGGCAGAGAAGCATCTGCTAGGGATCAGAAGCAGAGAGAAAAGCAGAACAGGTAAAGTGTGGAAGACAAAATGACAATTAAAATAAAGGAATCATTGTAACTCTTTTCGGATTCTTTTCATTATCTAAAGGGGCCAGAACAAGACAGAATCCCCCACACAGAGAGAGATTCTCAAACAACATCAGGTGAATACCTCAGAATCAAAGACATGCTATAGCGGCATATTGCTATCTTTGCCACAAGCATACTACAGGCTGTTCTCTCTGAGTTGCACCACTCACAAAGCTCAGCGAAGAGTCAGCAAGGAGCTTAACTTCCTTCCAAAAGGTTGCAATAATCTGGTTGCATTACAGATGCTTAAAAATACATTCAGCACTTTCCTAACATCACTTTTCCATGTCAACAATTGCTATGGGTGCCCTAGTGCTTATTACAAAAGGAAAAACTATGTAGCACTTCAAAGACTAACAAGATGTTTTAATAGGTGATAAGCTTTCGTGGGCCAGACCCACTTCCTCAGATCATATTCTGGAAGAGAATTGGCATGACCATATACACCAAAGGAATACAATGAAAAAAGTGAACATTATTAAACTGACAAATCAGATTTAGTACACAAGGTGGGGTGAGGGGGAGGGAATAGCTATTTGAGTCAATGAATATTTGAGTCAGAGGTGATAAGTGGGAAGCTATCTTTGTAATGCTTAAGGTAATTAGCATCTTTGTTAAGGCCCGTTCATAAAGTGTCAAATTTAAGGATGAAAGAAAGTTCTGAAGTTTCCCTCTGTAATCTGGTTAAAGTGGTTATTGAAGGGGAACTGATCTTTTTGCCCATGACTAGAAGGAAAGGTGGCCTATGTGACCACAACTAGATCCACAAGATGATCTTTCTATTAAGTTGTGGTCCACTATTCCAAGATACCTTTGCTGCTCCAATAGATTTTGGAGATGCCAATGTCCTCTCACATTTCCCCTTTGACTGCAGAATCCATGGTTGTAAAGGGGAGTTTCTTGAAAAAAAAATCAAGTGAATAAACATAATACAATGAAGGTGAAGTCATGTTCTTCTTCAATGTACATTTTTACATGTACTGCTTTTATACAGTAAGCTTCATTCTCCAGAGTTTAACCATGTGAAATGCCATAAAATAGGCCAATATTTCCCATCACAGTTCTTTTACTTCACTTTTAATAAGATATCAAATCTTTGTGAAACTTTAATATTTATTAGATTTGATACCCTGGTGAATGCAATTTTTTTCTATACAAATTATTTTACTGGCAACATCTGTGTTCAGCAAATTGGAGTTTACTACATAGGGTTACACTGTATTAATACACCAAAATCTCTGGGCCCTGATGTTTAATTCATTGTTTTTATTAGTAAATTTCCAGGAGATTTAATTTGTAAATATTAAACACACCGACCACATAGCTTCATGCTTTGGATTGTATTTCATTAAACATAATCCTTAGTAATGAATCTTTGCAAATTTTTCAAATGAGACACGCCTCCATCCCTCTTCATTCCACCTCAGATTTTTGAGAAGCTCAGCCAAATGTATTAAGCAGAAGGAATAAAAATATTCCCATTGTGATATAAAATATTGCTGTGTATTCTACATGGGCATTAAGTTAGCATAGACAAATCCATCATAATCACCACAATACTTGAGCCATTTAGAGGAGTAAAGGGATATTTCATCTAGCTTCATTCCTTGCTGGTTGTCACAATACTCGCTAACAGGTTTGTGTTTTGAGGTTTTCTGTCTGAGCAGGCTAGCTATATCTTCTTACTCTCTGTATTTTCTACATACTGCGAGGGTTCAACTGCACTGCACCCGAAACTCGAAATAGGCGTAGTTCATTTCAAGTTAATTTTGAAATAGTTTATTTTCAATTTGGTGCTGTCTACACAGCGCCAAATTTCAAAACAGAGTGCTATTCCGAAAGGTCCCTTACTCCTCGTGGAACAAGGTTTAAGGGGACATCGGAATAGCCAGCCTGTTATATTTCAAAATAATGGGATTCCTGAAAAGACGTGGAATAGCTATTTTAGGATACTTCAGGTATCCTGACATAGCTTTTTAGTGTAGACATAGCCTGAAAGTGTAAAGTACACAGTTAAAACAAGAAAAAATCTTTTATAAGAAATACAATTTCTCACAAATACAGCATTTTGAAGAAAAGATAAATTAACCGTCTATTCATTTACAGCACTCTGAGTTTTGTGTATCAAATTTTGATTACAGGATTATCAGAGCCTCTTGTTAGCTAATCTGTTTTTAATGAATGTTTCTTTGCCAGCCTTGTGTCCTCTGCTTCAACTTTATTTTTTCATTTGTAGCATTTTAAACTTTTTTTTTAAAGAGTCTCCATAAAAAAAAAATCACAGGCAAGTGGTAAATGGTTTTGTAAACTGTAGTATAATTCCCTGCTTCAGCAAAGCATTTAAGCATGTGCTAAAGTCCCATTTACACAGGCATAGTTAAGTACCTGCTTAAGTGCTTTGTTTAGGTGGAAATAATACCCTTAATGAAATTTTACTCATATGGTTGTTTGCACTGTCCTAATCTGTCTTTTCTTCCTGCAAACTGTGCTTTTTTTAAGTCAGTGACATCACTACAGTGAAAAAACAAAAGTATAGGTTGCACCTCCTTTAACCGGCATGACCACAGATGCTCCTAGATGAGAGAACCCCAGAGTAGGAGGGCCAGCAACTCGGAGCCCCACGAATCTGGTGGCAGCAGGGCCACAACAGCCAGGACAGCAGTGGCGCTTGGGGCAACCCGGGCAGGGGTAGAGCGCCATCTGGGCTGCCTGCCACTCAGAAATGGGGCTGGGGCCATAGCTACACAGAAGGGGAAGCCTGGCTGGGGTGAGTCAGCCCAGGAAATGGCAAGGCTGTAATACCCTGAGCAGCAGCAGCAGGTCCACAGATGCCCAAGCGGTGTCCGCAGCATGACTAGAGCTGCCTATCGGCAGCAGGACCAGGCTGCACATGCAGCAGCTCCGGAAGGAAAAGCCAGGATGGGCTGTGGCAGCCCGACAGAAGCAGCACAACTGGGGCCATGTGCCACGCAGCTGCAGGCACAGTATTCCAGGAGGGGAAACCTGGCCGTGGCCGGTAGCCTGGCAGAAGCAGTGAGGCTGGCTATGTGCCACCTGGCAGGTAGTGGAGCCATGGCTGGGGCTGGCCAGCCTGAAGGAACCAGCAGGGAGGGGCAGCAGGCTGAAGGACCAGTGTCAGGGGACTTCCTGTTGTCTAGCAAATTCCCTCATCCGGGAACAGTCAGGTCCTGAAGGGTGCTGGATCAGGGAGGTCCAACCTGTACATAGAAATAGCAAATTACCAAAATATTTTGAAATTAAAAAAAAAATGCTCATGCCAAGTGGATGGCTAACTAACTAATTATCTTCTACATTTTGAAATAAAAAACAATGAGTAGTCCTGTGGCACATTACAGACTAACAAAAATATATACATAGTATGAGTTTTCATAGGCAAACCCCACTTCTTCAGATGAGATGGAGAGAAAAAGCAGGATTCTCAGCATAGGAAGGGAGAGGGAGAAAATAAAGCGTACCTGTCAATTGTAGTTCCAGCTGCTAATGAAGCTAATTGAGTGGTCTGGAAGTGTCTAATGAGGCTAATTGAGTGGTTTTAGCTTTTGATGTCAATAGGGTGTTGAATGTGAGGAAAGATGGTTTTATAATATGTTACCCTGTTCAAGTCTTTATTCAGGCCAAGGGAGTTAATGTCAAATTTGCATTTAAAAGTCAGTTCCACACTCTCTCTCTCTGTGATTGGCTTGTGAAATTCCTTTGTCGAAGAATGGCTACTTTGAAGCCCGTCAATGAGTGCCCCCAACAGGTTAAAATGGTCTCCTACAGGCAGGGGCGGATATAGGGCAGGGCAAACGGGGCGGCCGCCCTGGGCCCCGCACTTCAAAATGCCCTGCGCATGCGCCGTGGCGCCACCGCGCATGCGCATGGCGTCACTGTGCATGCGCCATGGCAAAGGGGGGGGCACAAAATTATTCTGCCCGGGGCCCCGCAAAACGGTCATCTGCCCCTGCCTACAGGGTTCTGTGTGTTACCATTTCAAATATCTGTTTTCTGTCCATTAATCCTTTGTCACAGAGACTGTCCAGTTTGGCCAATATACATGCCAGAGGAGCATTGCTGGCACTTGATGGCATAGATCACATTAGAGAATGTGTGGGTTTATGAGCCTCTGATGTTGTGGTTTATGTGGTTAGCTCCTGTGGTGTTGTCACTAGTATAGATGTGTGGATAGAGTTGGCAACAGCTTTTGTTTCAGGGGTAGGTTCCTGGGTGAGTGTCTGAGGTGTGATGTGTGGCTACTGGAAAGAATTTTCTTCAGGTTAGGGGGTTGTCTGTAAGCAAGGATTGGCCTGCCTCCCAAATCCCTGTGAGAGTGACTGGCAGAATGGTAACTATAAAGAACTTTTTTGTTGCTATGATTCTGGACCTATGCTGATGCTGGTCCAGACCTCAGTATAGTTTATTGAAACCCCAGATCTGTCCCCTTCAGTATGATAGTATGGCAGCTGGGAATTGTCGAGATGTTGGACCATGTCACCTTTCCCTTCTATGACCCTTACACATAGGTCAGGAACGAAGAAGTTCACTAGGAATCATCAGAGGACTCATTACTAGTAGGGGATCTTTTAATAACTGGTAATGTCTGTTTGTAGTAGCAGAATAGCAAAGAGCTGTCCCACTCTGCCAGAAAAGTGAGTTTAGTGTCTTGACATATTTGCTCAGTGCAACTTCTCACAGGGCCTTATTGTTTTTAATATAACACAAAGTTTCTGTAGTTCTTTTAGTCACCAAGAGTAACCTTTTTTTCCTTAGTTCCACAATAGGAGCTGCACACTTAGATGAGAGAGCCTACTGGTAGAGCAGAATGTGGGAACAGAGAACTCTGCAGAGAGGAGGGAAGATTTTTAGGTAAGTCTGCAGAATCTACTTTAGTTTGTGCCCACAGTGTGAATTCAAGCTGATTCTAAAGCAAATTGTCTGGATTGAAGTGCTTATATACTGCACACTACTAATATGCTTTCCCAAATGGATATGATAAGGTTGTTTCAAGTGAAAGGCAAATTACTGATTAGATCATTTGTCATGGGCTGATTCACTTGAAATTTTAATGAAATTTTAAAAGTGAGAATGTAAATTGTACAGAAAGCAGCTTCAAGAACCTACCAATGTGAAATTGGAAATACTGTTAAAACGGGTTTAGAAACTAGAAAATTCCTATTTTAAAGGAATAGTTCTACTACTTTCTCTAAAGTCCCACTAAGCAAATGAAAATAAGCTTGGAGCCACTCAGGAGCTTCAAGGTGATGGTAGTTCAGATGTGACCAGCAAGCTGACTCAGACTTAGTCAAATTATTATTGAACACGTATATTCCAATGGGGCCTAGAAGCTCAAGTCAGGACCACAGCCCATTGTGCTGTTGACCTCATCTTGTGCCATAAATGATTACTTTCAAAGATTTTTTTCTCCATACTCTGTTACACTCTCCCACTCATAACATTTCTTGCTCCTTTACTTACAACAATGGGAAAAAATTAAGTCTTGAAAATTCTGAATGAAGTCATTAGAGGTCCTTTTTATGGAGGACTATCAAGTGATTAAAAATTAATCATGATTAATCAACTGCTAAACAATAATAGGTTACCATTTACTTTAAATAGTTTGGATTTTTTCTACTATTTCAAATATACTAATTTCAATTTCAACACAGAATACAAGTTGTGCAGTGCTAACTTTGTATTTATTTTTATTACAAATACTTTCACTGTAGAGAACAAAATTGTATTTTTCAGTTCATCTCATACAAGTACTATACTGCAATCTCTTTATCGTGAAAGTTAAACTTACAAAGATAGAATTATGTACAGTGGAGTCCGGATTCACCGACACCTGGTAATCCGACACTCCACTTTATCTGACCCTGCAGCTCCCGGGGACTTTGTCCCCGGGAGCTGCAGGGTCAGATACGGTGTGGGCTGGGAGAACGGCCCCGCTTGCTGCCCCGTCTTTCTCTAGAAGCAGCTGCTGCCGCTCCTGCTGGGGACGTCTCCTGCAGGAGTGGCAGCAGCTGTTCCATTGCTCTTTTGGAGCAGCGGCAGCCAGGACGCTTCCAGGCAGGAGCGGCATCAGTTGTTCCATTGCTCTCTACAGTAGAGTCCGTATCATCTGACATATTTTTAATCTGACCATGTGTTGGTCCTGTTTAAGTTGGATGATAGGGACTCTACTGTACAAAAAACTGCATTAAAAAATAAAACAATGCAAAACTTTAGAGCTTACAAATCCACTCAGTCCTACTTCTTCAGTCAATCACTAAGACAAACAAGTTTGGTTAAAATTTGCATGAGATAATGCTTCCTGATTCTTGTTTACAATATCTACTTAAAGGGAGAATAGACATTCAGATGGCACTGTTGTAGCTGGTATTGCAAGATACAGTAAAATTCCAATAGTCCGGCATCCAATTGTACAGCAGTCCTGATAGTCTGGCATCAAAATGGCAAGAGCCTAGTGAATGAGCTTCAGCAAAAAACGAGTCACAAAACAGCAGTGGCAGCAGCTGAACCGAGCAAAACCGGATGAGACCAAGTTAGTCTGCAACTGGCATTGTGTGATGCTGGACAGTGCTTGTGCTACAATAAAAAGGGTTAAAACACTTTATGTACAGTATATACTGTATATATATATAACCAGTTTATAGTACCTCCTGATAGTCTGGCATATCCGATAATCCGGTACCACCTAGGTCCCAAAGGTTCCGGATTATTGGAATTCTACTGTATTTATATGCCAGATTCATTTGTCCCTTCATGCTTCAATCACCATTCCAGAGGACATTCATCCAAAGCAGAGCTGGCTGATGCATGTTAATTTTCATCATCTGAAGGCTGATTTTCTTTTGGGGTGGTTTGGGTTCTGTAGTTCCTGCATCAGAGTGTTGGACAGGGGGCTGCAGACACGGGAGTTTAAGAGGCAGAGCAAGAGATCCTGCTGATGAACAGGCTGTCAGGTGAGTATACTAGCTTTTGGTGTGAGTGAGTTTGTTCGACTGTTTGAATTTTGAATCAGATTTCAGGTGATTTCAGATTCAGTTACTGTGGCAGTTGGGATTGTGTGCCAGGGAGTGTTTGATCATTTGTTTTCTTGATTGCTTTTGATCAGCCTCAGGATCAGCCTTTCCCTGTGTGACTAATGAGGGGGTAGGCCTGACTTAGGGAGCAGGCTTTAAAAGCCAGAGGCAAAGTGAGCAGGGGAGCGAAGCGGACAGGGGACTGCAGACAGGGGAGTTTGAAAGAGGGAGGCCTACTATTGTCAGGAACACTCACAACACCTGTGCTAGCACTGCTTCTGTCTCCTCCATCTGTGCCTGTAGCCAGACAGAGCACCTGACCATGGATGCATCTGCCCAGATCCTGTTGTGGTTTTGCATGGACTGTGGCTTGCAATTCCCACTTACTGAAATCTAGGCAGGTGGGAGAATTACAGGAGTAAGTGGGAAGGCTGAGGAGCATCCGAATCCATGAGCAATTCCTGGAGAGTATTCATGTGGAGATAGCTGAGATAGTTGCCTCACTATACAAGATTGCTGACACACCACTGGTGGAGGAGGAGATGGCTCAGGAGGGACACTGGCAGCTGGTCACTTCTGGAAGCAGGCAGTACTCCATTTCTGCTCCCAACCCTCCCACTGTGGTACTGGGAAACCGTGATGCTCTTCTTGATACAGGAGATAAGGATTCACCCCCCACAGCAGAGGAGCAGAAGACTCATATCCCCAAAGCTGTGAGGTCTGCTGCCACCATTGTGAGGAGGAAACGTAGGGTAGTAGTGGTTGGAGACTCTCTTCTGAGGGGGACTTAGACAAGTTAGATGTCCGCAAGTCACCAGGGTCTGATGAAATGCATCCTAGAATACTCAAAGAGCTGATAGAGGAGGTATATGAACCTTTAGCTATCATCTTTGAAAAAATTTTGAAAGACGGGAGAGATTCCGGAAGACTGGAAAAGGGCAAATATAAAGTCCATCTATAAAAAGGGAAATAAGAACAATCCAGGAAACTACAGACCAGTCCGTTTAACTTCTGCTCCAGGAAAAATAATGGAGCAAGTAATTAAATAATTCATCTGCAAACACCTGGAAGATAATAGGGTGATAGGGAACAGCCAGCATGGATTTGTGAAGAACAAATCATGTCAAATCACTCTGATAGCTTTCTTTAATAGGATAACGAGTCTTGTGGATAAGGCAGAAGCAGCTGAAGTGGTATACCTAGACTTTACTAAGGCATTTAATACCGTCTCACCTGATCTTCAATAAATTAGGCAAATACAACTTATGGGTTACTATAAGGTGGCTGCATAACTGGCTGGATAACCATTCTCAGAGAGCAGTAATTAATGGTTCACAATCCTGCTGGAAGGCCATAACGAGTGGGGTTCCACAGAGGTCTGTTTTGGGACAGGTTCTATTCAATATCTTCATCAACGATTTAGATATTGGCATAGAGAGTATGCTTATTAAGTGTGCAGATGATACCAAGCTGGGAAGGGTTGCAACTGCTTTGGAGGATAGGGTCGTAATTCAAACCAATCTGGACAAAGTGGAGAAATGCTATGAGATAAATAGGATGAAGTTTAATAAGAACAATTGCAAAGTATTCCACTTAGGAAGGAACAATCAGTTTCACACATACAGAATAGGAAGCGACAGTCTAAGAAGGAATACTGCAGAAAGAGATCTAGGGGTCATAGTCGACCACAAGCTAAATATGAGTCAACCGTGTGACACTGTTGCAAAAAAAGCAAATATGATTGTGGGATGCATTAACAGAAGTGTTGTGAGCAGGACACAAGAAGTCATTCTTCCACTTTATTCTGATTAGGCCTCAACTGGAGTATTGTGTCCAGTTCTGGGCAACACATTTCAAGAAAGATGTGGAGAAACTGGAGAAGGTCCAGAAAAGAGCAACAAGAATGATTAAAGATCTAGAGAACATGACCTATGAAGGAAGACTGAAAGAATTGGGCTTCTTTAGTTTGGAATGGAGAAGACTGAGAGAGGACATCATAGCGGTTTTCAGGTATCTAAAATGGTGTCACAAGGAGGAGGGAGAAAAATTGTTCTCCTTTGCCTCAGAGAATAGGACAAGAAGCAATGGGCTTAAACTGCAGCAAGGGAGGTTTTAGGTTTGGACATTAGGAAAAAGCTCCTAACTGTCAGGGTGGTTAAACACTGGAATAAATTGCCTAGGCAGGTTGTGAAATCTCAATCTCTGAAGATATTTAAGAGCAAGCTAGACAGACATCTATCAGGGAGGATGTAGACCACTGGTGGGCAATAATTTTTTGTCGGGAGCCACTTCAAAAATTTTAGAAGTGGCCCCAAGCTTCACAGGAAGTGGTGGGGCATCAAGCTGAAGGGGCAGGGACAAGATATTTCCAAGTTCCCCACCCCTAGACAATGATTGGTCTGGGGGTGAGGGAATGCCTTTCCCTCACCCCATGTTCCCCCAAGGTGCCCATGCCCCTGGTTTGGGAGGAGACTTCTCTCGCTCTCCTGCCCCTAGACCTAGTAGGGTCTGGGGGTGGGGAGCATGTGAAGCTTCCTCTGCTCCTCCCCCCCCCCCCCGTGAGCAACGTGCAGCGCTTCAAAGCGCTACGTGCTCCTGGCACAATGGGAGGAGAATTCGTGCAGTTAAGGCCCGGGGGCAGGAGAGCAAGCGAAGCCTTCTCCGCTCTGCCTCCACCCTGCGAATCCTCCTCCCATCCTGCCAGGAGCACGTGGTGCTATGAAGCATGCTATGAAACCCAATTAGGGTGTGTCTAGACTACATGCCTCCTTCGACGGAGGCATGTAGATTAGCCAGATCGGAAGAGGGAAATGAAGCCGCGATTAAAATAATCGCGGCTTCATTTAAATTTAAATGGCTGCCCCGATCTGCCGATCAGCTGTTTGTCGGCAGATCGGGGGAGTCTGGACGCGATGCGCCGACAAAGAAGCCTTTCTTCATCGGCACAGGTAAGCCTCGTGAAACCAGGTTTACCTGTGCCGATGAAGAAAGGCTTCTTTGTCGGCGCATCGAGTCCAGACTCCCCCGATCTGCCGACAAACAGCTGATCGGCAGATCGGGGCAGCCATTTAAATTTAAATGAAGCCGCGATTATTTTAATCGCGGCTTCATTTCCCTCTTCCGATCTGGCTAATCTACATGCCTCCGTCGAAGGAGGCATGTAGTCTAGACACACCCTTAGGGTCTAGGGGCAAGGGAGCAGCTGGGCCTCCAGGAGCTGGATCCACCTGCTTGGCAGGCTGGATTCAGCCCACAGAGGCCCTTTTACCCACCCCTGGTGTAGACGGTACTATATGGAGGGTCCTTTCCAGTTCTAATGTTCTATGATTCTATGAAAAGCACGTGCCACCCTTCATCCTCTTAGAGTTTGGATGGCACTTCAGATTCTGAAACCTTGAGTGCTGTAGCTATCTTTAGAAATCTCACACTGGTACCTTGTTAGTGTTTTGTCAAATCTGCAGTGAAGGTGGTCTTATAATGAACTTGTACTGGATCATCATCTAAGACCACTATAACATTAAATATATGGCAGAATGCAGGTAAAACAGAGCAGGAGACATAATATTCTCCATTGAGGGGTTCAGACACCAGACCCACTGATGAGTGGGGAAGGGCAAAGAAAGCAACTGTCCCATGGCTTGGCAATTCAAAGGGGCCTGTGGTTCACGGCTGCTTCTGCTACAGTGGTTGCAGCTGGAGCTCTGGACCCTTTAAATTGCTACTAGAGACCTGCACGGTGCACTGCAGAGCCTTGAGCACTGGAGGTGTGTGGCTTGGTGGCACTGAGGGCCAGCTGCCCTGGCCCCACCCCTTCTGCCAAAGGCCCTGATCCTTCCTGGAGTACAGAGTCGAGCCCCCACTTCCTTTGCCCAGGGGCCTGGTGAGTCTGCCACTTCTCCTTTCAATCACAAATTTAATTAACCTATTATTTTTAATGAACATCATCAGCATGGAAGCATATCCTCTGGAATGGTCGTAGTATGAAGGGTTATACAAATGTTCAATATATCTGGCAGTAAGTACCTTGCAATGTTGGCTACAAAAGTGCCATGCAAACACCTGTTCCCACTTTCTGGTGACATTATAAATAAGAAGCAGGTGGCAGTATCTCCCATCAAAGTTTGTCTTAGTGATTGTCAGAACAAGTAGTAGGACTGAGTGGACTTGTAGGCTCTAAGGTTTTACATTATTTTGAGAGCAGTTATGTAACCAAAAAAAATCTACCTTTGTAAGTTACACTTTCATGATAAAAAGACTGCACTTCGGTATTTGTATGAGGTGAATAGAAAATACTGTTTCTTTAGTTTATCATTTTTATACTGAAAATACTTCTAATCAAAAGTATAAAGTGAACACTGTACACTTTGTATTCTGTGCTGTAATTGAAATCAATATTGAAAATTTACAAAAACATCCACAAATATTTAATATGTTTCAATTGGTATTCTATTGTTCAGTGTGATTAATTGTGATATTTTAAATCACAATTCATTTAAGTTAATCACATTATTTAACTGTGATTAATCAACAACCCTAATAAAAACAATATTCATTTCTGCCTGAAGACTCATTTGAAGGACTACTGCTAATCAGATATACAAGCCAAACATTGTTAATGAAAAGTGGTGGATTAAAAGGTAAAAATGAATACTTGCAAAATACTTGTAATTATTTTCCTGAAAATCTCCAATCCCTCCTGTAACTAATGAAAGAAAAGCAATCAAATCCATCATTGTCAAAAACCATATAAAAAATTCAAGATATGATTTTTTACTAGGTTAAAACATTTCACGGACTTTTGTCTTCATACATAAGAACAAAAACTAGCAAATGTGCTTATTAATTTTTAAAGGAAGCACTTATATAGAAGTGTCTTGAGACTGTGCTAAACCATGAATGGATGTGAGCAGGATCACTTGACCTATGAGTAAAATGATGAGATACATTTGTTTATGTTCATTTTTCCTGGTGACTCTTCTTCTTATTACTAAATGATAGATCACAAACTCAGGAAAACAAGAACATTAAGGGACTGAAGCATAGAAGCAAGAGGAGGAAACCTGGAGAGACCATGTTAAGTACTTTTTATTAAAGTATAATTGGCCATGGCCAGCAGTCCTCACAGAATCAGCATCATTGCAGCACGATTGAAATGATTTCTCCCCAATAAAAATTGCAGGCTGAAAGATAATGTGCTACTTGTATATTAAAAGGACCAAACGTATTACTGGAGTATCTCCAATTACACTTGCATATATGAGATTGCAATTGGTCCATAGCTGTGGCTACTAATTAGAAAATGTGCAGAAGATTAAATGCCTGATTGTGCCATTAAAGTGCAGTCCAGAGTAGGAGGTAGGTAGATCTATAGCACCCCTAAGCTTCAGATGCTGTTTGGTGCTCCGGCAGAGCACAGCTGTTTGCCATCCCATAGGAAAATGCAAGGTGCTCCCCCTTTTGTGGGCACTCAGTGGTCCCTTCCCTCTCAGTCCTTTTGAGAGGTGACATACATACAGGTGTGCCTGCCCTGCAGTTGAAGGAGTGGAAGCACTGCTTTAGTAGTAAGCTCCTTGTCCCCTTGCAAGCTCGTGCACTTTCATAGTACTCAGGGACATAGTGCAATAAATCTCAGGGAGTAGGTTTTTACTGTCAGGGAAAATCCCACAGTTGTTAATTACACTGGGGGGAGAAAAAAAAGTAATTAGGCCTTAGAAAAAATAAACTTTGAATCCAAGATAAATATTAGAAACTCCAGGTAATGATTAATAAGTAATTAATTCCATTGTGACAAATAGCCACTGTTGTTCAGTTACTGCACTCTCCTGAGTTAATTCTCTGTGGCTCTTTATAAAAAATATCACACACACTTTTCTTTGTTTACAGCCTCTGTTCGTTTTCCTTCTTAACAAGATAAATAAGAGTGCAAGTGGTTATGCATGAAGTCTCTTAGGCACCAAATAAGGTTTAATTGCTTCAATCTTTCCCTTGTCTCAATGTTAACTACTGCCAGGGAGGACAAACATAATCAGCTTTGGGCTTCCTCTGTGATTTATTTGGGCTTTTTTTTTTTTAAAGTAAGAGTGAATTAAATGTTTGCAAAAATGGCCAGCCTGCTTATACTCCTTTAGAAAAAAACAAAAGCCCTTGAAAGAGGTCCCACAGTTGGGAAACAGGAGTTGACAACTCAAATGGAAGAGAGTGTCAGACTAGAGAAAAAAAGAAGCGAGTAGCATGTAGGAGACACTGCAATGTGAGAGGCATAGTAGGAACGGGCCAGTGATGAACACCAGACAACAAAATACAGATAAGCATAACTATCAGCTTCTTTGTATCCTGGGATTAGTGGGCAGTGGCCCCCCAAAGGATAACAGGAACAGGATTTTATTAAATATAGAGGACAAATCTCCCCACCTCGTATGCCACACCCAAACAGGGGGATAGCTGAAAGTTAAAGGGTCAGAATCAGGGAACCAGAAGAGTACACTGAGCAGTGAATGTTGATGAACAATAATTGACAACCTATTTGGTTCTCTCAGAGGAGAAGGACCAGAAGGAAATGGGATGGACTAATTATGAAGGGGCAAAAAGGAAAAGCAGGGAGTGTCAGGAGGGAATACTGAGCTGTGGACACAGATGGGCATAGTTACCTAACCAACACACAATGCTATGGCACCCCCTTTTTAATACAAAAAGTCTGGAAATGTGGTGTTTTCTTTCCTTTAAATGATTTGGGGTGGGGTAATTTTCCAAAAACTGAAAATATTGGACAAAAATGGAAAGGTTTTGATGACACTATTGATTCTGTCAAGAAGTCATTTTCTATAGGGAAAGAAAACTGATGACAGGAAGTTATGCATCAACCAGTGCCAGCTCGAACCATTCTTGCGCCCTGGGCAGTGGGTGCGCGGTGCATGCGTGGCTCCTCCCCGGGCACACGCACAGCCCCAGTTCCCCGAGTGTGCAGAACCCCTTACAGCTATAATCAGGCACCGCGTGGCCCCCGTCCCCGGCCTGTAAGAGGCGCCGTGCACCTGGGGGTGGGGGGACACATGGTGCCTGATTGCAGTTGTGAGGGGCGCCGCATGCCCGAGGGCAGAGGCCATGCAGTGCCCCTTACAGCTGCAATCAGGCACCCCCCCATAGGTTGGCTCCCTGGGCAGCTGCCTGGATAGCTCCCCACCCTTAATCTGGCCCTGGCATCAACACTACTGATTATTCAGAAAAGGGAATAGTAATAGAAATGTAGCCGTGTTAGTCTGGTGTAGCTGAAGCAAAATGCAGGACTACGTAGCACTTTAAAGACTAACAAGATGGTTTATTAGATGATGAGCTTCCGTGGGCCAGACCCACTTCCTCAGATCACTATTTGATTTGAGGAAGTGGGTCTGGCCCACGAAAGCTCATCATCTAATAAATCATCTTGTTAGTCTTTAAAGTGCTACATAGTCCTGCATTTTGCTTCAGAAAAGGGGAAATTCTAATGCTTAATTGGGACTAATATGTTGCTTAGGCCTTTGACTAGCCCTCAGAAAAGGGGAGAAGTTTCACTCAAAAGATTCTAAGCCCATATTTGGGAATTTGGGGGAAAAATTGCCTGCAAAACTATTTCAGGATCTGACTGGCACAGAATGGCATGCCATGTGATACAAGATCAGCACTATATATTTCCCCACTCTACCCTGCTAATGCATCATAACTCTGATCTAAAAGGGTGAAGGGAGTCACTTGGCCTCCCTGACATCTGTCTCACCTGAGACTTCCAGCAAAGGTGGCCTAAATTGTGATAAATTTTGTCCTATGACACCAGCTCACTTTTAACTGTCCAGGACTACCAATTTATTTCACATAGGCTCTCAGAACAGCTAATACACTGAAAAAAATTTAGTGGCAGCAGAACTCACCAATAGAAGCAACTCTGGTTTAAATCCAGTTATTACAGATACATTAACCAGTGTAACTTCCAGCTGAAACTTCTATAGTTAGTTATAAAGATCAGGAAAGGTGATGTCCTTATCATTCAATAGACAATTTATGTTTCTATCAGCAGGAAAAAATAATGTTACCTTCAATATTATCATATAGAATCAGATTTTTTTGGTATTAAATATATTTTGGTTGGGAACAGAAATTCCGCAGATGAGAGGGCTCAAAATTCTCTGTCACCAGTTATATATTCAAGTTAGCATGTGTAATGTAACCAAGGGCAGAATTTAGCCACCTTAAGAAAATTTCTAAACGTAAACATGCTTTAGTCTTAGTCTCCAGATTGCCTGAAACAATAAGTCTGGGGAAAGACCTTAACAGTTCTATTTATCTTAGTGGAGTTTTTAAGCTTTATCTTTCAGTTGTCTTTAAATTTTAAAGTTTAACTATTTACTGTAGACACATTTAGCCAAAATATCTAGCCTCATCCCAGAGCCCTGAATGGTCTTCCAATGTGGCAAAAGGCCCAGGCGTTCATACTTATTTACCAGAGCCTTCATCTTCCCATGTCAACTGAAATATCTGTGGCATACTGAGGATAGGTGTATGATACAGGACAAAGTCTAATTAAGATGCGCAACTTCAGTTACATTAATTGCGTAGCTGAAGTCAAGTAGCTTAACTTACCTTTTGGCGCTGTCTACACTTGCAGGAAGTCAAAGGAAGAGCTATCTTCCTTTGACTTCCCTTACTCTTTGTGAAGGCAGGTTTACTGGCATTGTCGAGAATGCTCCCTCACTTTGAATATGCTGTCTTAACTAGACCACTAATTCAAACTCTGGAAGATCCACAGCGTAAGCTTTGATCTTCCTCTGGAATGTAAATGTACACGCAAATCTGAAAATTTAGGGGCAGAATAAAATTAATTGATTTTAGTATCAAAATAAACCCAAAGGGTGCTTTACAAATTGCATTATTAATCTTCATATGTAATTGAATAAAAACCTCCATTTAAAAAATGTCACCTAGATCTACCATAGATTTTGCTGATTGCCACAGGAAAGGCTTTGCTGCAGCATTTGGGTCCAGTGTGATTGGAATTCACTGGGCCTTGAAAATCATTATTAATTTGATGTTTTTAACTGTAAGTCATGAATACTAGACTATTTGGATAGTATGTCTAACGCTCCAGCTACATACTAGTAATCATAATGGCACTAAGGTTCAACCTAGAGTTCCAGTAAGATTAATGAGCATGTATTAGTGTAGTCATAGTAGTGCTACTGCTAAGGGGATTAGGAAGAAATTTTCTCCTGAAGGCTGGTAAATCCACAGTTGACCGTTACAGCATGCAGTGCATCTTCCCTAGAAGCATCTGATTCTATATCAAACTCTGTCAGAAGCAGTATAGTAGATTAGATGAATCACTGCTCTGTATCAGAATAGCAATTTCTATGTTCCTACTTGCCCCACTTATGTTAGGAACATGTTCTATCTACCTCAGCATGCCAGATCAGGAACAATTCCCAGCTATTTCAATATGTTCATTAAGATATTGGTACAGCTGTAGGCAATGTTAGAGATGTCCTAGTTGTTTGATTCTGTAATTTATTCACTAGTTTCATATATAAACAATTGTCTACTGATACTAGCTAAGACTAGCTGTGTAGTGTCCAAATGAGAACTAGCTTTATTAGAAAGCTATCTTTGTTCAAGTCTGTCCTGTCTGAAAGAATAGCTACCATAAAATCCAGATTGATAGAATTTGTTGATATTTTCCAAATATTGTACTGGGTCTTCACCTATCACGTGATGAGCAAACCTCATTAAATAAACAATCTTTTTCTCTCTTGCACACAACCCATATTTTGAGCCTCTGAAATATAGCTTTAATTTCTGAAAGGCTAGTCATGTTCAATTCTAGAACCCAGGAGCAGTTCACTCACACACATCTCATAACTCATGTGAGCCATTTAAACACTTTTCCCCCAAATGACACAATCTAACAAGTTACAGTATTGTTGTACTTTCAAAGTTGCTTGTTCTACAAAAATTAGATTTTAAGTATGATGAAAGTGACAGATGTGATAAATAGATTGCTAAATGAAATGTCTATCTTTTCACTTGTATGCTTTATTCTAGGTAGCTTTTTTACCATCCTTTGTGGAAACATGAATTACTTTTTAAATCAAAGTCACTCAGAACCAAGAATATGTATAATGGATGTAATCACTGATAGTGTTTTTCACAGGCAACAGATATTTATGGTACAACGCTATAAGGATTCTTGACATTTTAAACTCCTATAACTAGGACATTATTTGTTTTTATCAACTTGCTTCTGTACAGCAAAATATATAAACTTTTTTTCAATTGAAAATATAAAGCTGAGGCATCAGCCTAGGTATGGAGTACTTCTAATAAAGTGTCCCTCATTGACCGACCACATATCTAGGACATGGCAGAAGCTGCCTTGCTACATCATACAAAAAGTTCGGGTGCAGTGGAATCCCACACAGGCACGCCTTCCTGTACCTACATTGACTGACAGATCTTTTGCTTCCGGTAGATGGGGCAGAGGGAGATTTACCCAGTGTTGCTGAGGTCCTTGACTCAATTTTTATTTTGTGGAAAATAAAATGACAATGTACATGCTTCATTTAAATAATTGCTCTTGGGTGAGGCTGAGGATGAGGAGTTTAGTATTCAGGCTGGAAAGACAGGATGACCCCATCCCTCTCTCATCACAGCAGCTTGGGACCAGGGAATAAGCGACTGTCCATGTCCATTGAAGCCACGGCAGAAACAGCTGGAGGAGGGGTACATGTCCCCCAGCTGGGGCAGCTCTGAGACAGCTCCAGATTGGGTGCCATGCCCTCCCCATTGCCTCAGCATGGAGCTGCCACAGCTGGGCGGGAGCCCAGCCCCCATTGGCCCAGAACAGAGCTGATGTAGCAGCTCTGTGCAGGAGCAGGCAGGCAGAGGTGGCACGCTACACACCTGCCTTGAGCTCCTCCCCTGTCTGATCCTGCCCTGTGCCCTCTTTCAGCATTTGCTCAGTTATGTCAATATAGAGGACTGAACACGATTTGGTGATTGTCTGTTTGGTTTTATGAGAAGCAATCCTATTTCGGGTACATCCTGTTTTCTGGGCACAACCAAATCCTTATGTTACTTTCAGCTATAAGAGAAAGCTGCATACCAAATGTGGTGATCCTAGCTCTTACTGTTTAGGGAGAGTTCTTGAACAAACACTTTCTCAAATATATAGAAGATACACCTGAGAACATGTCACTTTTTTCTATAAGTGCAGTTTGAGCTCCCAAGAAAATCTCAGGATCCAACAGAACTCCAAGAATGTGACCCTGAATTGCAAATGGCAAATGAATTACCTGCATCAAGGATGCAGATTTCACCTTCACCACCTTTTCTGATTGCTTCTCCAAACCTGCAAACATTACTGGTCTTATTTGGAATCAGAGTGATTTGTGTGTGCTAAAAATAGACTAGTCATAAAAATATTTCAAAGTCACCTTTTGTTTCCTTGACTTCTATCATAGTTTATCCAACTTCACATTCCCCAGACATCGCACTTGCCATAAATTCAAAGCAAATATTTCTCCTTTCTTACTCTTTTTTTTCTTGCATTCTTATTATATCAGATTTTTCATTTTATTCTATTATAATTTAAATTTACTTTGGAAACTTCTTGGGACTATCTTAGTTTAAAAAAAAATATTTCCTTAGATCAGAGCGCAAACCTCTTTCATGGGAAATTGTGTGAATGAATTTTTGGCTTCTTCACATACAGCCTAAGGATGTTGGTGATTCATGTAAGATCACCAGCTGCTGAAAATGATTTAGCTTTCTATGTGTTTTTGAGAGTGCACATAAGCTTTCATGCTGTAAATAAGCATCCTGACTTTTCACAATAAGCCAAAATACAAGCAAATCCTGTTTCAAAACAAATCCAACCCAAGATGCTCCCTAAAACCCAAACATTCCATGTGATCTTTGCCCCATCCCCTACAGACAGGCCCACCAACAGAGGGAGGCAAAGGGGGCAGTTGCCCTAGGCCCTTTAAGTTGCTGTTGGAGTGCCACGCCCATCCTGCCCCTTCTGGGAGTACCTCCCTCCGCCTTCACAAGCCAAAGAAGCAACAAGCTATAGACTGAAGACTAGCCATCACACTACTGACAAACCACTGAAGCCAAAAACAAGCCCTATTCCTGCACCTACAGCAATAAGAATCTTACTGGAAATATGGCATAGAAGTGTGCTTGTATGCACACAAGGCTCTCAATAAATACATTCACTTTCATTAGGGTTTGATAGCACATAAAACTCCAAAAAGAAATCGATGTGCTTTGTAGGCTAGTATGACAATTAATGCAATCTGCTCTTCCTTGTTAGTGGATGTTAGTGATTATGTGTGAGAGGAATAGTTGGATACATGGCAATAGCTGCTTGCATGATAGATAGCTGTATTGAGGGAGGGACTGGTTAAATACAAAACATTACTTCTCAGCCCACTCTCCCCAGTGCCTTCAGCTCTCTCTCTTTCAGTGGTGCATCTCCTTCATATCCCCAAGGCAACTCAAACTCACTGAAGGTGTAATTGAACATTACAGAACTGGGTCAGTTTAAGATTTGGGATAACAATTACTAATCAGTTTGTCTGTTCTTGGCTGTATCACTTCTGTGATCTCTTACAGTTTCCTGCAGTCCAACTAAGTCTTGTTGCCTCTGATAGTCCTAAAGTTACTAGGACTTCTCTGATGTATTTTTTTATTGTTACCAGAGCTTCACACATTATAAAACAATACGGAAAATGAAAGATCTTCAACATATTTTGTGTGTCCAAAAAATTTAATTGGCTGTAAAAAAAAATTAAATTATTTACAGTTTTACAGCTAAAGAAAAGAAGCATCATGCAAGATGATTATATATGTGTGGCTGAACAAATTTTGTACCATAACTTTTTATTGTTTATAATTATTTGCTTTACTTAGGGTCTAATCCTGCAAAATAATAAGCACCATGAACTCCCATGAAATTTAATGGAAATTGAGGGCCCTAAACACAAGGATACAATGGCTTCCAGGATTAGAATCTCAGAACAATAGAAGTGATTCAGTTAATTAATGGCAATATTGTGTGAAGCTTACTTACAAAGACTATCAAAGCATGCTCTGCTGAAATGAGGATTAATTGTACAACAGAATATTTTGGTTCCAAACTCAGTGGTGCCGACAAAGATAATGTGTTAGTCTAGTGAGATGCCAGCGGTAAGGTCTTTTTAAGTATTTTGGCACTGTGCCTATCTCACAATGCCTAACTGATTCAGGAGCCTAAACATTATTCAAAAGAAATGTAAGTCAAAATCCCATTGACAGCATATGGGATGGCTCTGAAGTGCCATAAAACATTTTGGAAAATGAGATTTAGGTCTAAATACATTTACAGGTCTCAAACTAAGTGCTCAGTCTCCAAACAATGTGGACCCATGAACGAGCAATTACTAACCAGTCAGCCACTATGATAGCCTGACTAACATAATAGAAGCATTCTCCTCAGATGAACTATTTTTAGTAGCCACATACCACAATTATTTGCAGTTGCAAATATACCAGGCCGGTATATATAATTCAAACTAAATACACCTCTCCATGGCAAGAAGTCTACAGGTTGCACCTCCCTAAACTGGGACTCTCTCATCTGGCAACATCCGTGGTCTGGCAGAACCATGGAAGTTGCTGAATGAGAGAGACCTGGGGCAGAAGGGCCACTGGCTGAGAGCCCCATGAAAGGCAAGGCTGGTGGCAGTGGGACCAAGGCCTGAGCAACCCGGTGGCGATAGCGGGAGCCATGGTAGCAGAGCAGGGGCAGCCTGGCAACCCAGCTGGAGCTGGGGCAGCCAGTGTGTGCCAGCCCCATTACAGGGTTGTGCTGCGGCAGCCCGAGAGGGGCTGCATGCTGGCTTGGCAGTGGAGACTGAGCCTTGGCAGCCTAGCTGGCAATAAAGCCGGGCTATGGCAGCCAAACAGGGGAAGCCTATCTGGAGCCACAGCAGCCAAGCTGAGTCCGTAGCAACCCAGCTTGAGCCATGGCAGGTTGGCAGCCTGATTGGGCTTGTGCACTGGCCAGCAGTGGGGTTGGTGCCATGGCAACAGGGCCAGGGCTGTGTGCTGCCATGCTGGCAGTGGGGCTGGAGCAGCAGTTATGGGAGTGGGGCAGCCATGGTTTTTTTTTGTTTGGTTGGTTTTTTGAAGGTCAAGTAACATACTTGCAGTCCACCTTTGCCATAGGATATCAAACCAATGAATCAAGATATTAGATCCCAGTTTCTGTGTTTAGCCACAGTCATTTTTGACAGCTACCAGAGTAAATTTAATAAAATTACTTTCAACTCCAAAACTTTCAACTGAAAATCGTTAATGCAACAGGAAGCAGTTAATTGTTTCCAGCTCCTTTTTTCTCTTTTTCCTGCATTTCACACACTACATTCTCATTTGAAATCATGTTAAGTTTTGTTCTGTGTATTTAGATATATCCATTCTTGAATTAACCTGTATTGTAGGCCTTTGGGGAGTCATTTTGTTTGAGCATCTGGACTCACCACATGTTTCTTACTGGAAAAAAATAATCATTTATAAGTTGTGATGAGTATTAAAAATGAGAAGAATGAAGATGAGCCTCCATCTGTTTAGTGCATTATAAGATAAGTACACACAAAAGTTTGCATTTTAGAAGTTTATGGAGTGAATTGGAGATAAGCTGCTTATTAGAATCTGCCACCAAACAGCTCTATCTATTTTATCAATTTAATCTGAACTTAATTTAAATAACCAATATTACCTAATATCATACTTACCGTATCTTACTTTATATAGTTCCCAATTTACAAACTAAGGGCATGGTGCCAGTCTGGTGGGCAAGACGACAGGTATAAAAATCCTTTAGTGTGCTCTTTATTCCATACATACTTCCACCATGCCTCCTATCGTGGGGCCAGTTGATGGCCAATTCAGCCTCCAACTCAAAGTCAATCAGCTCTAAATAGTGCCTGGATTACTATGACCCCAATAGACCATTCCAGCAGCTCAGACTCACTGAAGAAAAGGGGTTTTCTGGGCATACACCCTTATCCCAGGCCGCACTTTCTACACCAGCAGCTAAGAGAAGGAGTGATGAAGATGCACTACATCAGTTCTGTATTAGCTGGGCAGTCAGTGCACACAGAGAAACCACAGCGGATCATAGCAGTACAAATGGGTCCCAACAGAGCTGAGGGTCTCACCTTAATTTTTGTATAATAAAGCAGAAATATTTTGATTCAGAAGACTAGAGAATGGTGTAATTGCTTATTAAGATTAATCATGGTACAAAGCCAATTGTTTATTGTAATGCATATTATAAAAGCATCAAGCTGTTTGGACATGTAGTGCAGTATTAAAACACAACTTAATAGCAACTAGTAATTTTTACTTTAATTAAATGACTGCCTGTTATACAATTTCTATGTACGTACATGCATGAGGGCACACATGAACACACAGAGAATTAGTGATTTTATATCTCTTTTGTGAGAAATGAATTAATCTTCATGTAGGAACCCTATGGCTTTTATTTACAGTATACCTATCTGTCAGCAGCAACTAATTAATTGGAGTCTGTCACAGTCTCAGAACAACCTTAAAGCCAGTAATATTTCCCTGTGCAGATTAAAGGAAAACACGGAGAGTTAATTTGAAAAGATTTTTTCTAAAATGTCAGGAACCCTTTAATCAAATAAAGAAAATTCATGACAGGAAAAAAAACCCCTCTCCATTCTGACATTTTATTAGTAGCGGGATGACACTTCACTTCTGTGCTGACATGCATGCAGCTCTAGGTAGCAAGTGTCAATATGGTCACTGCACACAATTGGGAGAGACTCCAATAGTGCTGCATTGGGTGTATAAGTGCATCAACAGTCTGATATCTATTTCATTTGGCACCAATGAAAACAATAAATAATTACTAAGTTGTAGTCATCCCTCTTAGGACCAGAGCTGTGGTTAGATCCCCATCTGATGTAACTGTCCCTTAATTGCCTAATGTCTGAGATTAAATCAAGCCCTTAATATCATGCTGATATCAGATACCATCTGTCATGTTTATATCACACTCATTGCCATCATCTCTGAACACACAGATTTTAATTTTTTGCAAATATTTGTATTTTCAGATCCTCTGACTCATTTCTCTCATACTAGAGTGTGCATTTTAATACTGCTGCAAGAAAGCACGCCCTTCTGTGGCATGGATGGAACTGAAACAACAAACTTTAAATTTCTGAACCGAACCCTTCATCAGCATCAGAGAGAGGAAGAGAAACAAAACAACATAGAGTTATCATCCACGAACTCAGATCCCACAAAAGTCCCCTTGAGTCGACATCCATATTCCAATATCTGTGGGAAGCAAGTCATATTGGAAAGGGGAGTAGCTGGGATCTGGCCACCCTATGTCCCAGTCTCATCTAGGACATTGTGCATCTTTCCTATGAAGTGCTGTTTTCCTCCTGCGAGTGTTTTTAATTTTCATTGGAGTCAGTGGAGATTGAAAAGCACTGCAAGTTCCTGCAAGGTCACAACACCTTTAATGCCTATGGGGTGACTTTTACTTCATTTCTCTTCTCTCTGAATGTGAAGCCACAAGCAGCTCTCCAACATCAATACAGCTCCCTAGAGTAAGGACAGGAAGAGAATGGAGAAGGGGAATCTTATCTGGCTGCCCCAAGAGTCCTTCATTTCCTCAACAGTTTTAAGAAGGTATATGGAGAAGACCAACTTCTGTTGGACAGACAAGCTTTTGAGCTCTAAAGGGCTTTTTTATAGCTCTGCATGATGTGAAAGCTATTCTCTCTGACCCACAAAAATTAGTCCAATAAAATATATTACCTCACCCGCTTTGTCTCTAATATTCTGGGACCAACATGGCAACAACTACACTGTATCTGTATAAGGTGTGTTGTAGTTTCATGGCTACAAAATCCTTTATAAGCAGTAGAGGATGGATTCAAAACTGAATTGCTAAATTAGCCTCCACATGTTTTGCACAATCCCTTGGGATCAGATGATGGTTTGTGTCTTATATTCTTTCAATTTATATAAATGTACATGGAAATCCTTGTGGAGTCCAAAATGCAGTAAGAAACACAGCTTGATTGTGTTATGTGACTAAGCCTTGTGAGATTTCTGAGTGTTGTGTACTTAATCCATAATGTTGCCAAGGCTCTTGATATTTAATACTTTTCTAGAATTCACAGCCCACAAAGTCAAGTAATTGCATGAAATAATTCATCCTTCATTTAAAAAAAGTTTCTAGCCCTCAGAAAGCTTGCACATATGACCGAGTGTACCCTAAAGAAAAAAAAAAGACTACACTAAATAAAAGACAATCCTTTTTAAAAAAGAATCTTAATTTTTAATCCCATATTATTTTAGGGGAAAGGTGCCTCATTATGCTTAATACATGTTCACTTTAACTATAACAATTTCTTTAGGGTCTATGGAGTGAATGCTTAATAGCAAGAGTATAGAACATATGCTATAGAGCCATGTTTACCGACTGTCTAATGAAAGTCAGTATGAAAACAAGTTAGTACACACACAACCATGGTTTTTCAGTATTTTACTTCTCAGCATTAGAGTTCCTTACGGTCCACTCTGAGTCTAAAAATTCCTGAGGATCAACCAGAAGGCTCATATTGTACCATTTGAGATCATCAACTACAGTTATGAAGCAAAATATAAAGTGCATCTGAACTAGTATATTTGCATCTTCTGCCCCTCCCCCCCCATCACCATTGTCTTACACTGAGACTCACATTCTGTTTGACTCATTTAGCCATGCATCTCTTACAAGCATGCAACTTATATCACTTCTACATTTGCTCCATGGAGTCTTTGGCTTCTAGACTGGCTTAATTACATAGTTAGGGACTGAAATAATAGGGAGCACCAGGGAATGCAGCTAACAGGAGAGTATGTTAAAGTGGGATGCTTAAGAGAGCCATTTAGGTTTAAGTTACTTGAATTTAAATGTCCCTCTGAATTTGGTACAAATCTAGTTTGATTTTTTTCAGAAGTTCTATCACCTTTATATGGGAGAACTCTTGTTCATGAACAGAGCACGTTTCCCTCTTAAAAGGGTTTTTTTTTTTTTTTGGTATCAAATATGTTTTAAGAGCATGGTTGTTAAAAATATAATTGACAGAAGGAAATTAACTAAAAGATTGCATGTCTTCAACAAACCATAACTCTTGGATGAAATAACAGATCTACACATTGAGAGTGAGAATTATTTCGAGTGAAAATTGGTTGTGAAATAGGCTCTTTCCAATCAAACAGTCTGATTGACTGATCATTGCTAAAGGGCTTCATGTTTCAACAGAAGTGCAAAGTTTAATGGAAAGTCAGAGCTTTTGTTATTTTCATTCCTGTAACTTATAAATTTAAGGGCAAATATTTTTATTGCAGAATTCTCCGTGCATGAGTTACAAAGCCCAGAATATCATTGCAGACAATCAGCTGACATTGAATAACAAACTTTAACAAAGATGTGTTGTAAAACGGTTTGCAAAAATCTCACACAACTTGCCTATCTTCCAGACAAGAGGATAGGAAAGAACTATTCTATAGTCATAATGAGAAATCCGCAGCAACATCATTCAAAGTAACCCAGTTTTCTCTGCACATATTGCTACGTATTAGTAAGGAAAACTATTGCTTCCACAAGGAAACTACATTCAACTAAATAAGACATCCTTTGAATTTTCTGTATTGGGGAAAGACTGATCTGTTCTCAGACTGCTCAGTGCCCACCTTTAAGGGACAGGAATTTGTAAGGGCCAAATCTGTTGACTGACCAGTCTCCCACGGTGGTTTGAAAAAAACAAACCCCATAAGAAGAGAGGCTGAAGTAGAGTTCCTAGAGCCTAAACCAAGCTGGGGTGGCACAGGAAGGTGTATTATCCTGGATATTAGCAGGAAGCATTATTTATATTGTAGTATGGCAGGGTAGGAGATGGCACAATGATTTTCAGTCATCATATATATAGTAGCCCAATGTCTGTGACTCTGTAATGCTGAAATGCTGGCTATTCCCTCCGGGTGGGGCTGTTGCTTGAGTCACGTCTTTCACCTCCAGCCGTGGCGCTTGGCTGACTTCTGCACCGGGCCGCCACGGGGAGCAAGTTGCTCAAGCGGCCGTTTCGGTACCGTGGTCCCCCGCGGTGGCCCGGATGAGCAGTGCAGAAGTCAGCTGAGCACCACAGCAGGAGGTGAGGGGGGGAGTGGTTATGTAAATGGCCAGGGGGTGGTGCAGAAGTCAGCCGAGTGCCACGGCGGAAGGCGAAAGGGGCGGGGCAGTGACATGAGGTGTGACAGCAGCTCCAGGCCCCGCCCCCGACCATGAACGTCACCTCCCAGCCCCCCCTTCACCTCCCACTGTGGCACTCATCTGACATCTGCACCGCTCAGCTGGGCCGCCACATGGGAGCAAGTGACACAAGCGACCGTTTGGGCTCCGCGCTCCCCATGCAGCATGGGGAGCGTAGAGCCCAAATGGCCATTTGGGCTCCATGGTCCCCCGAGTGAGAGGCAGGAGGGGGAGGAGAGCTGAGAGAAAGAGTAGGAGGAGGAGGAGAGAGAGAGAGGCGGAGCAAGAGACCGGAGGCTCAGGAGAGAAGACCGACGTGGAGGAGAGACCTGAAAATCCTGTCTTATGATGGGCTAATTGGCTAGTACTAAAGATGTTTTAACTGCCTTTATGTTGCCAGAGTGGTATAAAGCAGGCAAAAATGTGGTCCTGAAAACATCCCCTACTCACGGGCCTTCCTGGCCAGTGCATAGTTGCCATAAGAGTTCTGCACTGGGATTATGGATGTGTTGAGGACCTGGGACAATGTATACTGTGCTTTGGCTATGCTCAATTTCCAAGAGACCATAGGTGGGTCCTGGGAAGCAGAGTTCAAGAATGAACAGCATTGCCAGGAGCAGCATAGGGTCAGTGCTAAAGCGTCTTGCATGTCCCCACATAGTGTGGGGGCACATCCATCAATTTCAATGATAATTTACACTAACTTAGCATCTGCCCTGGGGTGTGCAAAAGTGACAATATCTTCTGTGCTTCTCTATCTCTGCCCCAATTGCCCTGACCAGAGTAACTGAAAATCAGACATGTGTCCAGAGGTGCTTGCCGGTTGCCTTGCTCCTTATTTAGCCTGTTTTCCTCAGACACTAGTATTCTGACCCCAGGGGTATATCCCTAACCTGCCCCAGTACAATCCCACTGATGCATTCAGCAGGACTGGAAACACTAACACCCTATCCACATGTGTAAACCCTCATCCACACACACTGCACTAGGGGAACACTACAGCTGTGTTAATTGACATAGTTCCACTGAAGTCAATTGAGCTACATGAACTTGAACCAGCTAAAGTTGCTTGTTTCAGTGTTGACTACACCACTGTTGCTGCCTCCCTCATAGACTTCTGTGGAATGGGAAGGAAATCCTTGTGAACTTGCTAACTTGATCTTTTTCACCACGGTTTGTTTGTACTGTGGGCTGAAGTCTGCTCCTACCAAAACCAATAGAGTTGTTTTCAGTGATTCAATGGGGAAAAGGATTGAGCCCCCGATTTATTGCAATCACTGCAATTGCAATCACTCTGCTCTTACCTTTCTCTCAACTTCTGAATCTGAGCATCTCTCATCACAGCTTCCAAGTTTGCTGTTTCTAATGGGCCATTCTTTTAGGTCATGTGCCAGCATCGTGGAGAAAGTCACCAGCATTCCTCCAATCCCAAAAGCTTCACAGCCTACCTCATGTGAAACCCCACAGTACACAATGCAGACTGTCCCTGGAGCAAAACCCATTCAACACGTATGTATCTAAAGTTGTTAAAAAGATAGTCAAAAGACAGCATATATATCAGAAATTTCTTCCATGCAAGATTCCTTATGCTCTTACAGTAACTCAGTGCTAAATACAATCCCCAAACATGTTCATTACTAGAGACTGCTTTAATTCTGTCTTCATTATTAATGGCATGTCAAAGTTAAACCCAGAAGTCATAGAAGTGTCACCACAATGTCTTCAGATGGTTATATCTGAGAGTCTTGTGTGAAGTAATTAGACGGGAACAGCACTTAAGTGAAAGGTGTGTTACTAGGAAATGCTGGAAAAGGGAAAGTTACAGATTGGCAGCAAGTAACTGAGAAAAGACTTATTTAGACATTTACTGAAATAAGTGTAGTTTAAATGTAATGTTCAGTGTCTCTAGAGCAGATTTTATTATCCATTCTCTACCAGTTTTCTTAGTTCTCTCTTCTTGTCATGCAATAGTGATTCATTTGATTTTTTTTTAGTGTAAGCATAAAGAATTCCCAGAATGGTGTGACGTCCAAGGATACATTCAGCCAGTAGCTAAAGAGGGTATTAGAAATTATCATCCTCAAAACTTCAGAAAGCCAAAACCTTAGTCAGTTTTTTCACTCATTTACTCTTAACTTCAAAATATAAATTGCCCAATATCACTCTTTTATTGTAAGTTTGTTAGTCTGTGCAAAAAAGTTATCATTTAATCTGATAACTACTAACAGCATAATCACAAGTGATCATCAATTATAGCCAAGTTACTTCTTGTTTGAAATATTTCAAAATACAATATATAAAATGTTATCTTGTAATTCAATATTTTTACAAACTGTCCACCTGCAGCTGGATGACATTAATGAAACAGCCCGCTGTGCACAGTAAAAATCACTTCTGTCATGCGTACGTGATGGTAACAGAGATTTCTGCAAACAGGATGAGCATGACTAAACTCTGAGAACTATAATGATTCACTGGACCATTAGTGGTTGCTGTGGCGTAGCAGTTTAAAAAGTTGAAGTCACTCTTCTGCCATTATATTTTACATTAGAGTACCATACCTAAGAAATTAATATCGTTATAAGCACTGTCACAAGTAAATCCACAGATACTGAACATAAACATTAAGCAATGCATGTAAAGTCACTTTCTGGGCTCAAGCTCCTTAACTATGACATTTAAATATTAAAAAAAAACAAATAATCATGCTCTTTAGTGCTTAGCAATGATTTAAGTCATCTTCAAAGTATATGGCAGATTTTCTTGGAAATGAACTTACTCGAATGTAGCATGACAGAAACACCCACAGTACTTCCAAGTGCTCAATAACAGCCCAGCATTGAATTAAAAAGTAATTATTAATGTACATCACTTTATAAATGTGTCAGATATGTATAAATTTCTTACCTGCCTTGGGTGAGTCTTGTTTGAAAAGGCTTATTCTGTGAAAGATGCAGGTCTTTATGAATAAATTAGAAGCAAAGGTGTGCTTAGCACTTCCAGTTTTCAGCAAAGCTCGAGTGTTACATGCAAAGTAATAAATTGGCTCCTCAAAGTAGCTCAGACCATATTAATGGGAACAGTTACAGTCACTGCTTGCAAGGTTGCTGATGTTGTTCCTTCTGCCTTTGCAGAGAAGCCTAATGTATGAATGAGCCAGAGAGCATCTCTCTCTCTCTTTCTCTTTCTCTCTCTCTAATGGTGAGTTAGCATTCAGTTTATTCTGCAGAAGGTGGAAGAGGACAAGCTGACAGACAATTGTGTAGTTTCCTCCCCTGCCGAGGCACAGGGATATGTTGTGAATAAAGACAAAGCCTTCCAACAGTGCACCACACCACTCTCTAGATAAGAGCTGCAAGGATGTGCTGTGCTGTTCTTCAGCATGCAGACAAGCCTTAAATGCAGCCGGACACACTCATCATGCTTTCCTCACTGAAGACTGAAGACTTGAACCAATAACTTGGGGGTGGGGGCACACCTCTTTTGTACAAGGCAATCAGATTCTCTGAAAGTGACATGCTCAATGTTTTAATTGCTTTTTCGAATTTAGACAAGGGACTTCTACTTTCCACATATATTTTTAAAGCACACTCCGCAGAACATTGCTGTGTCTGAACTTATAAGACGGGACAATGTTATGTAGTTAGGCTTACATTGTAAGTTGTTTAAAGAGTTTTGCAACCTAAGAGAAGAAACATTTCCATATTTTCCCAAGAAATAAAGAACTTGCCTGCAGTGCTGAAAAGCACTTCAGTGCTTAGCAATGATTTAACTGTAACCCTAACCCTAACCCTAACCCAGCCAGTCACAGTATACCAAATAAAATAAAAAACGAATAACTGGTAAAAAGTTAATACTTATAGCATAATGTGCTAAATGCACATCTATTAGTACTCAGGCAATGAATTATTGTAAATAGATGAACCTCAGTGTTACAGAGTCCCTGTTTGCAAATATTAATTACTTTTTGCAAGTTTAGGTCAAAATTCTTCGTAAATTTTTAGGGCAGACAGGGCAGATAACCTTTCAGTTTGAAGACAGATTGCCGCTCCTTCCCTACCCCACCAGCAGAAGGAGAAAAAAAATCATTAATACTGTGGTCTGAGTTATTAAGAGGATCCACTGGGATGGATGGTTTGAGGCCCTACCACTTTCACAGATATCAAGGCCTTTCAATACTGAAGACATTGGAACCTCTAGAGAAGATTAAACTAGATGGCTGTGTCTACACTGGGCCACTTATTCCGGAAAAGCAGCCACTTTTCCGGAATAACTTGAAAGCCGTCTACACTAACCACTTGCTTTTCCGGAAAAGCAATGACGATCTATTGTAAAATTGTCAGTACTTTTCCAGAAAAACTATGCTGCTCCCGTTTGGGCAAAAGTCCTTTTCGGGAAAAACTATTCCGGAAAAGGGGCAGTGTAGACAGCACAGTAGTCTTTTCTGCAAAAAAGGCCCAATCGCGAAAATGACGATCGGGGCTTTTTTCCAGAAAAGCGCGTCTACATTGGCCATGGACGCTTTTCCGGAAAAAGTGCTTTTCCGGAAAAGCATCCTGCCAATGTAGACGTGCTTTTTCTGGAAATACTTATAACGGAAAACTGTTCCGTTTTAAGCATTTCCGGAAAAGGGTGCCAGTGTAGACACAGCCGATGGGTTTATGAAGGGGATGTTTTGATGAGATAACATGATCTTGGTAACTAATTGACCATTCATTATCAGTGGTAAATAGGTCAATGGAGGGATGATAGGAGTTACTATAGAGAACTTTCTGGGTGTTGAGTCTTGCCCTCATGCTCAGGGTTAGGCTGATCGCCATATTTGTGGTTGGGAAGGAATTTTCCTCCAGGTAGATTGGCAGAGGCCCTGGAGGTTTTTCGCCTTCCTCTGTAGCATGGGGTACAGATCACAGCTAGAGGATTCTCTGCATCTTGGGGTCTTCAAAGTATTTGAAGGCTTCAATATCTGTAATATAGGTGAGAGGATTATTCTGGGAGGGGGTGGATGAGATTCTGTGGCCTGCACTGTGCATGGGGTCAGATTAGATGATCATAATGGTCCCTTCTGACCTTAAAGTCTATGAGTCATGAGTCTATGAAAGGACATTTCAGAACAGTGAAGCCCAGAACTATTCTGCCTTGGGGACTCATGCCTCCACACTGCTCTGTTGTGTTTACAGGAGCCATACGACATTGACTTTGTTCCCGTGCAGTTTCTTAGTACAAGTCATAAAATTCTCCCAATTTTACCTATTTTAACTACTTACATACTTCCACATGGAAGTCTAGCTGCTGGGCTGGAGACACAATGCAAAAAGTGGCCCGTTCCATGATTTTCCCCTTCCAGCACTTGGTCCTGATCCATTCTCCTGTAGAGTGTGTGGTATGGTGAATGAAATGGAGAAAGAAAGTCAGGTTTCAGGAAAGTCTTAGCTATTGGAACCACACCAAGATCAGAACTTCAAGCCAGGCCCAGTTTGCTTGTACATAAACTCTAGTGATTCAGCAATTTAATACATATCTTTCCTATAATACTGCCTGTCTGCTGCATCACTTATTGGTAATGAATTATTGTTAAGGATCATGTAATTTGACATTTCCTCCTTTCATATAGACTAGGTGAGAGCCCTTTTTAAATGTGAGGGTGTGAATGATGGGGTTATTCAGGAATGTTTTACTGACCTGACTTAGCAGCTTGTTTGTGTTCCTCACTCTGGAAACATTTGACTATCTGCTTTCCACAACATTTAAGAAAATGCTTGATTTTTTTTTAAAGGTATAGAAATGGCTGATGTCAGTGTGCACAAAATTCTGATTTCCCATCTTTAAATAAAACCACAAGTCATATTTTGCCTATAGTCACTCATGTGTGACCCCACCAATTTCAGTGGATTTCTACAGGTATAATTTGGGTACAATCTTTTCCAGTGTGTTCATGACCTATTTTCAATATCTCTGACTACTGTAGCATAAAGACATGGAAGGCAGATGAAAAGAAGAGGTGCATGAAGGTTGGTGGTTCCACTTTGCAAGGGATCATGGAAACTTCGTTGTAATGTTGATTTTTCATTGGCTCACATTTTTGTGATTTTATGTTTGCTGGTTGAAAAAAATATATAAAATCTCAGCAGTTTGGCTAAAAAGTCCAGATTGTGTCAAATCTTGGGATGGTATGTAAAACTGCATGATTTCCTATTGACACAAATTCAACTCCATTGAATCTGCTCTGAGTGTCTCTCACATTACAAATGTTTCAATACACTCTAGCCACGAGGAACTACAGCTTCTGCCAATTCTATGAAATGAGAGTTCAGAGAAAAAGAAAAATGGAGGCCAAGAAACCATGAAAAAATGTTGACTTCCTAGTTGATTTCCAAGAATATGTTTTTTCCAGATTCATTGTGTCTAACAGAATAGTTGGGGGGGGGGGTATTAGAAAACTACTGTTTGTCAAACACTCTGGGAAACCTAAAGCACTTCAAACTCAGCTTTGGGACAGACCAAATTTCAAATTAGTTTGGAAAGTCCTGGACATGGAATGTCACCTTTCTCCTTCCATCCTGATAGGCTCCAAATCTGCACTCAACTGAGGATCTTGGCTTGCACAGAACCACTCTGATATTTACTGACTTGCCATTGCACACAGAAGCTTGGAGTTATACAAAAGATAGATTAATTGTCACAGCTCTCAGTGAACTACAAGCTGCAGCATGCCTACCATTCCCAGGTGCTGAACACTTTCAGTGCCCACTTCTACGTGAGCAGAGGTGCTCAGCATCTCATAGAATCACAGAATCATAGAATACTGAAAGGGACCTCGAGTGGTCATCGAGTCCAGTCCCCTGCCCTCAGACTATGTCTACACTACAGGCTTCTTGTGTGTCAAAAGCTTTTTGCAGAAGACATCTTCTGCAAAAACTTCTTGCCCAAGAGTGCATCCACACTGCAAAAGCACATCGATACGCTTTTGCACAAGAGAGCATCCAGCCTGCAAGGATGCTCTCTCGAAAGGAAACTGATTGCTATTTACAGAATAGCCACCAGGGTACACATGCTTTTTTCGATTGCCTTTTTTGTGCAAAAAAACCCTGTTCCCAGTCCACACACATCTTTTTGTGCAAGAGCTCTTGCGCAAAAAGGAGTTATTCATCTCATAGAAGGGGGAATACCTGCACCAGAAAACCCCTTTTGTTCTTTCATTTTACTTGCACAAAAACGTGCTTGACATGTGGCCGTTCTGCGAGTTTTTGTGGAAAACCAGCTGCATGATCAAACCAAAGGTGAGCACAAAACCTAAGACATAAAATTGAATAACACTACCAGTCAAACAGGCAAAATCCCAAAGGTTTGCTGCAACAACTAACATGCTATCCGAAAGACTGAAAAAACAAAGAGATACCCCACTACTTTTGTAATTTAATCTGTACTCTCTGTGGCTACGTCTACACTGGCCCCTTTTCCGGAAGGGGCATGTAAATTTCACGAGTCGTCGTTCCGCGGGGGATTTAAATATCCCCCGCGGCATTTAAATAAAAATGTCCGCCGCTTTTTTCCGGCTTTTAAAAAAGCCGGAAAAGAGCGTCTACACTGGCCCCGATCCTCCGGAAAAAGTGCCCTTTTCCGGAGGCTCTTATTCTTACTTTGAAGCAAGAATAAGAGCCTCCGGAAAAGGGCACTTTTTCCGGAGGATCGGGGCCAGTCTAGACGCTCTTTTCCGGCTTTTATAAAAGCCGGAAAAAAGCGGCGGACATTTTTATTTAAATGCCGCGGGGGATATTTAAATCCCCCGCGGATTTCCCTACGACGACTCGTGAAATTTACATGCCCCTTCCGGAAAAGGGGCCAGTGTAGACGTAGCCTGTATGTTTTAGACCATAATTACTAATGTAAGCAGTTTTTAAAGTGTAATGCAGTACAAGTATTAGCACAGAGCAGCCAGAAGAATTTCAAACTGTTGACCAACATTTTGATTTTTTAATAAAAGAAATGGCATTGCCATGAAGTCACTGTGTCTCTTACCCTTAAAGCTAAACACAGCAGGGCCTTCAAAAGAGTGACTCACCATCTGCCATGCCCCCTTCATGACAAGGCATAGCACAACAGCCTCCCCTTTTCTGATTCCCTCTACCAACTGCCACTCCAGCCTTCTTCTGCTTCTTCTTATGACTGGGTTCTCTTCCATGGCTGACAGAGGAACCCCAGCCTCTCCTCTGCTCTGTGCTCTAGTCTAGGGACCCTGAAGCCAGCAGCTAAGGGATCATTTTTGCTTCCCTCAACCACTTCCTACCTCCGCTTGACTCTATGCTCTTTTTCCATCTCTTTGTGGGCTCACTTTTCCTCAGAGTCTTCATTCCTTCTCAGGCTCTGCAGAATCCTTTCCTGCTTGGTTCAGAGATATCCCTCCCAGAGTGTTCCCCCCTGGAGGGGCAGCTCCTGTCTACATCTCTCTCTATACTCATGTCTTTTTTCACAGCTCCTCACTCAAGAGCATTTTGCAAGCCTACTTGCCCTCTGGCTTTCCAACCACCTTTCTGCTGCCCTGAAATCCTTCCTTTTTTTAGCACCCAGTTCTTCCCAGCTGGGTATAACACTAACCTGGGTCTCACCCACCCTCCAGCTGCAACTGGGTGCACTAATTGTTCTCTGGCTTCAGCTAGTCCTTTCAGTGCCAGCACAGAGTATACACCTCATCACAGAACTTTACTCATGAACATTCAGAGAAGTGATTTTTTTCCCACAAGAAAGTTTGTGGAAAGAGAAAAATACCATAAACACAGTCTTGTGGTAACTATTGGTAATACCATAGCACCTAGGTTCCTGAGTAATGGAACAAGACTATATTTTGTTAAGGTCTGTACCAACACGGAACACAAATTTGGTCCCTGCTCTGAGGAGCACACAGTCTAAATGGACAAGGTAGACACAGAGTGGGGGCAAGAGTAGAAAACAAAAGCAGAGTGAACAATGGAATAACAGCACACGGCATGTTAGTTCTAGAGTCGATGTTCTGATATGTGGGTAGGGTTGTCAGCTCTCCCACTTTTTCTTGGAGTCTCTTGCAGTCACATCCTGTTTCCCAGAGGTTACCTCAGCCAAATTAGGAGGGTTTGAGAATTATGGCACAACAGTGGAGTGAAATAAGTCTCCTTTGCCTGCTTTCATTCTCCGCTGCTCCCAGAAATGACCAGCACTGTTTCTGCAGCCCCTGGGGAACAGGAGATCTGTGCTCACTGCTTCTGCCCAGAGTACTGACTCTGCAACTCCTATTGACCTGGAAATGAGGTCAAAAAGAACTTCAGGGGCAGTGCCTGCAGGCAGTGCCATGCAGAGACACCCTGACCTCTACACGTAGATACTGCCAGAGAGATTTACCTTGGGAACTACACTGCTGGACTAAGTTCTGACCCTCTGCATTCTCCTGGACCCCATTTCTCTGCTTCTTCCTAGATCCTGCACCCCACAGCCAAACTCCCTCACAGAGTCTGCACCCCACACTTCAACTCCTTGCCCAAGTCTGGTGAAAATGAGTGTGTGTAGGGGACTGCAAGTGGCACAGGCAGGATAGAGTGGACAGGATGGGGTCTCAAGAAAGGGATGGGACAAGGGCATGATCTTGGAAAAGGGGAAGGGAAAGGGTTTTTGGGTTTGCACAATTAGACAATTGACAGCCCTATAGGTGGGTGGGTTCAGTTAGGAGGGATTGAGGCACAGACAAGGGAGAGGGGTTACTGAAGGGAAGGGTGGTGAGGGAGACAGGGAAGGGGAAGGAAGCTGAGGCAAAGAGACTGTAATGAAGGGGCGGGTAGGAACAAACAGCCAAATAGCATAGGATAGAGGAAGTCCAATCAAAACTGTAAAAAACTGTCCAAAGAACAAGAATTTGGATGTTCTGCTAGAGTCTCTGGCCGGCTTCTCTTTGCAGTGTTTCCCCAAATCCAATGACAGTACCTGGGTCAAAGTGCCCCCAGAATATGTAGGGAAAGTTCTCCACTGCACAGTTCAGGTATGGGGGACAGAGACGTCTGGGCCCAGAGGTGAGCAAACTTTTGGTTTGAGGGCCCCATTGGGTCTGGAAATTGTTTGGAGGACCAGGTAGGGAAGGCTGGGAGAGTCAGTGCCTCCCCAAACAGTCCTCACTCCCTATTCAACCCCTTCCACCACTCCTGCACCCTAAGTCCCCAGGATCCCCATCCCCTAATTCCCCTGCTCCCTGCCCTTTAACCATCCCCTCGAACCTCCCATCTTACTCCATAAGATAAGAAAGACCCATCCAACCCATCCTGCTCCCACTTCCTGCCCCCCCCCCCGGACTCTCCATCCCCTATCTTACCCACCTCCATCCTCTGACTGCACTGCCTGTGGCATCAGGGCTGGCAGTGCAGTAACCACACTGCCCAGGCACTGGGGGAGCTGAGGCTGAGGAGAAAGGGGGGAAGAAGGCAGGGGCTTGGGGCAAGCCACCCATGTTCACTGTGCTAACTGGGAATTGGGCTGACTCCTCCCAGCAAAGCTGTCTTGGCCCTACTCCCTAGTAGGAACTTGGGGGCTGGACTAAAGAGTCCAATGGGCCAGATGTGGCCCATGGGCTGTAATTTGCTCCTCTCTGCCCTGGACTCTTCCTGGGCCCTATCCTTACCCACCCATGCCTTGTTACCTGCTTTTGTCTGTTTCTGCCCTACAAATACGTGTCCCTGGATATACTTTACAGGGCCACTAATGAAACGCTCTTTACATTATTCACTGCTGTCATGCTGTCCTGAGTGGCACAACCCCCAATCTGGTTGTGTGTTCACCAACCAAGTACAATTTCCCAAAATAAAATAACAGCTTCAACTTGGAGTCATTAAGAGGTGCCTTGTTCTCTCTGGTCTATTGCGCCACCCTGACAAGCTTGTCTATGTGAGAACTACTCCCTTGCACCAAAAATCATAAAAAACATTCCGGTTTCTTGCAGTCCCAAAGGACCAGTCACTCTCCCCAGATCAATTGTACTATCTCACAAGAGACAACACTTGGAACAAACTCCGTAATAAGCTAACTAAAGATTTTTTAACTTCAAAAATGACATGAGAGTTATTTACAAGGTTAAAGCAGATAACATATACACTCATAATTCGTCAGCAGAAAAAGGGCTACCTATATCTGACAAATACACACACAAGTAATTCTATCACCTTTACCCAGCCCTTAAATCAAATCTGTTTCATTCCACTCAGTTAACAGACTAATTTATGATTTAAGTAATATCAGATTCAGTGGAGTCTTTGGAGTTAAATGTTCATAATGAGGAATGTATGCCCCAAAATAGTGATATGTAGAGCCTTGTAAATCTGTGGACATTCACTTTTTATCTTCATATCTATATCTGTGGATATAGATCTCCGCAGCTCATTTTTGTGAATACAGATATGGATGCAGATACAAATTTTGCATCTGTGCAAGGCTTTAACAATATGGACACATTCACATTCATATGGTCATTGGTAGAACAGTTCTAGTAAATTAAAATCACTATAATCTGATGGCTACTGTTGCAAATATAAAATAAACTGGTGGCCCCAAGCCATTCCTTACTGGTGTGCACATCCCAAAATGGCTACCATAATTACCATCAATTGTCAATCAGGGAACTAAAAATGCTGTGAATTCAAGAAAAGGTCTCAAAAATAGTAACATAGATGAAACAAAGTTGTTGTTTTTTTGCTAGCCTCATTCTCGAACACAACATGTTTCATCTGAAATTTCCAAAAAAAATCAACCCGAGGCAGATACAGGCATGGAACATTTTAGTCCAAATTATTAAACTTTGGCATAGTTATAAGCAACTGAAAATAGTATCTTATAATGGAAAGTGCTAGGCAGCCTAAGTAATAGACTGTGCTAGCTGACTTGCCTATAACAAAGATGTAAACTTTCATCTCACAGGCAAACAGAACTAACCCTTTTGATGTTTGCCCCATGACTGGCATATAGCACGATAACAAACAGAACTGATTCTACATATCTATGTCATTTGACTCACTGCTTCCAAATGGATACTATTACATGAAAGACTGATGCTGCATCCATTAATTTTGCATGTTACTAGATCTTTTTCTTCATCTTTGGGAGAATGCTGGTTTCTATCAGTGCGAAGTTTTTTGTTGTTTATTTGTTGTTGATGATGATGATTATAACTTCATAATGTATTTGGGTTTTAGATCATTTTTTTCACTTAAACACCACGTTTCTGCTTCTCAGAGAATATGAGGTGCGTGTAAGTAGGCATGTATAGTGTATGCAGCAAGTAACAGAATCCTATTAACTGCTAGTTAGGGTACCCCCAACTGTTCTTCTTTGCTCTGATCTACTGCACTGTCTCCATTTCAAGTCAGAGGATAATTAACTGACTCTACATGATTTCCGGCAGGCACCAATAGTTTACTGATTCATTTGTTGACAGTACTTTAGAATTCCAGAGTTGGAGATCTGTTGAAAACTGAAGTAAAATGAAACTGGGTGGGGGTTCCCTTTTCATTCTGATTTACTGAAAACAGTGCCTCCCCTAAAGTCCCTGAAGTAAGCCAGTATTGCTTACACATCATAGTTCTTCCTCTTCAAGCCATCACTTGTGATTTAAGGGTCTTTGAGTAGACAATCCAACTACTTAGTAAGTACTGGTTCATGGTTTGAAGAACTTATGCAAGAAGGTTGCACAGGACCCACAGTTGCAGGTGTCCACTTTTCTACTGGAATGCCCAGTTGAAATGGCATCCTACTGACCGGGCCGCTATAAGTCCAGTTGGTGGCACAGCAGGGCTAAGCCAGTCTCCCTGACTGCCTTGGCTGCATGTAGCTCCCGGAAGCATGCAGGGGGGCTCTGCATGCTGCTTCCACCTCAAACATGAGCTCTGCATCTCCCATTGACTGGGAACCATGGCCAATAGGCGTTTTAGGGGTAGTGCCTATTGACAGGGCAGCATGCAAAGATACTTGGCCCACACCTCAGCTTTGAAGGCAGAGGGGGACATTCTGCAGCCTCTGGGAACTGCTTGAGGTAAGTGCCACCTATACTTGAGGTTTTCCAAGAAAATTATGGGGTATATTTGAAAGCCAGTACGCCCAGCCAGTGTTTTTCAAAGCTGGGTCACTGGACCGCCATGGTAAGCCACTGGCACGACCATGCTGCTTTGTTTACTTAATGTATCCGTAGCCACAGAGCCTTTTAACTCCCACCTTGTAAACAAAGCAGCAAAGGCCTTCCCAGTGGCCAGTGGCTTACCCTGGCAGCCCCCGACCCAATTTTGAAAAATGCTGCACTATGTTGTCATCTTAAAGCTAAGAGGTAGGTTGCCAACACACAAAGAAAAAAAAGGAGATAGAAAATTTTGCATTCATTCCTGTATATTTCATGCACCTAACATGGCTATTGGCTTGAAAGGACATTTTGGGCAAACGAAGAATATAGAATCAGACTGAGTTATATGTTTTCTAATTCTTTCAAACAATGCACTGAAACACGGTATTTTTCAGTTTACAGTATAGTGATATTTTCATAAACCAAGTACCAAGCCAATGTATATATATAGCACAAGCATAACAATGATCTAAATCACACTTGGTATATCCACTTCAAATATTATAATATCTAATCTGCTGGACAGTTTCAAACCCATTATAGATGGGAGTTTAAAAATTTGGTCCGGGAAAAGATGATACGAATAGCCTCCCTCCAAGATATTAGTTTTTCACCATAAAGTATGACAAATAGAATGAATATGGGGGAACTGTTTCTTAGCAAATAAGAGAACAAAATTTCATTTGGTCCTGTATGTTTCCTTTTAATGTAGAAGAACACATTTATTTTAAAAAAGCATATGTCACTTTTCAAAGTAGAGTACAACTATATGAATTGGGACCCACTGATACATTAGGATAAAGAATGCTGAGATAGCTCTAATAATGACAGATGTCCATTTTACCTGACCTCTCTAATTTTTCACTCCCTTTCCATCTCCTTCCTCTAGGCTTATTCCCATTTTTGCATATATAAGTATGCCATTATTATTACTACCTTTGTTACCTCTACTCTAATGTTATGTCTGTGCAATATTGTCTAATTTTGTCTTGGCTGGACTTGTAGCTTTGCCAATTTGTAAAATATCATATTTACCTAATTTTATTGGCTATTTGGTAACATAGGGTATGTCTAGACTGCATCCCTCTGTTGGCAGAGGGATGCAGATTAGGCAGGTTGACACTGCAAATGAGGCAGGGATTTAAATATCCCACACCTAATTTGCATAAAAATGGCCACTTTGTCGGCAAAAACTGGCAGTCTAGAGGAGGGACTGTCAAGAAAGTGCTGAGTCGGCAAAACATGGCAGCCATTTTTATGCAAATTAGGCACGAGATATTTAAATCCCTTCCTCATTTGCAGTGTCAACCTGCCTAATCTGCATCCCTCTGCCGACAAAGGGATGCAGTCTAGACATATCCATATACAAGCTATTCATCATTTACTCTTTTGCATTTATCATTGTTTCTTTATGAAAATTAATAAAAAAGAGACTGTCTAGGGAAAAACATTCTGTAAGTGTATTTTTACAATGATGTGGGTTGCCACACAGCCTGTCTATTCCTAGAATATGACAGACCTAGAAAATCAAGAACAATTTTGCCTTTGAGCTACTGGATCCTTCATATGCATGAAATGCTAAACACACTCATTATGCATCATTATTTTATGACTATCTAAAACATCTGTGTAGTAGCTCAGATCATTGCACACCCAAGAGACAATAGTAGCTTCCTGGAACTTTCTGCATTTCAGACAGGAAATTACAAAAATATACAGAAAAATGGATTTGCTCTGAAAACAAAAAGAAAGGGAGAAACAGAATGTTGGCGAAACAGTGTGTTTAGGTCCGAAGACAAACTAAACATTTTTCAATATGAATGGGGACTAATCCATTGGGTCTAGTTACACCTTCAATTGTCAGCCAGTTGCCAGTGGTTACTTCTGAGAGCCAAAATCTTAGTGGAAGGCCCTTCTGAAGCTGAAAATCTCCAGGACAAAAGGAGCCTTTTTGCAATAGCAGCTTCAATCTCCCCTCTCTTGGAGGATATTTACAAAATCCTGGGTCCACTGAAATCAGTTGCAAAGCTCCATTTGGTTTCAGTGCTACCAGGAGTCTTCTAGGTAGAGAGAGACAATGCAGACCCAAAGAGAAGCACATACTAGGCAAGGGAAAGAGATTTGGCCTGTTCCAGGCACAGCATTTGGCAACAGTAACTCTGAGGGCCACAGACATGAACCAAAGCTATCTCCTTGTCCAGAGATCTGGTTTGGGCAGCAGCATTATCAACATCAGCCCTCCCATTGAATGAATCCTTCCATGTTGCAAGGGACAGGATGGTGCATTCAGGTTTAAATGTTAATGTCTCGAAAGCTGGGTAATTAATCTGGCCATTAACTGTTAGAGTTATCCGCTTCTGAATAGCTCTGCTCTTTAGGTGGCATAATAAATCAAACCATACCACATTAATGGAAAGCTAATGATAGCAAGTTAACCTGATTTTTCCAACCGACTTTCATTGCAACTCTCATTCAATCACTCTGTCAGTCCTACCCATCACCCAGTAGATGAATCCAGTCACTTGTTGGTTTGAACCTTTGATTTTTCAGCACCTTCTGTATGCCGCCTGCTATTGTCACCAGTAAAATATACCATAATCTCTCTCTCTCTAAGTTTAATTAATGACAATATCTGAGCTTACCAACAGCCTTGGAGTACCTGGCTAATAGTTTGGTTTGGCTCTGCATGGTCAAACAATTTTCTAAAATTCTTGCCATATCCAGTGGATAAAATTAGATTTTACAGGCAGTCCCCGGGTTACGTACAAGATAGGGACTGTAGGTTTGTTCTTAAGTTTAATCTGTATGTAAGTCGGAACTGGTGTCCAGATTTAGCCACTGCTGAAACTGACCGCCAGTTCTGACTTACATACAGATTTAACTTAAGAACCCAAAGCGTCCCCAAGTCAGCTGCTGCTGAAACTGATCAGCAGCTGATTCCAGGAAGCCCAGAGCAACTCTGCCTTGGGCTTCCTGTAGTCAGCGCTGGTCAGTTTCAGCAGCGGCTGACTTGGGGACGCCTGGGGCAGAGCAGCTGGGGTGCTGCTGGGTTGCTCCAGTAGCACCACTCCTCGGCGCTACTGGACCAACCCAGCAGCACCCCAGATGCTCTGCCCCAGGCATCCTGATTCAGCCGCTGCTGAAACTGACCAGCAGCAGCTGAACCAGGACACCTGGGGCAGAGCAGCCGGGTTGGTCCAGTAGTGCCCAGAGCGGCGCTGCGGGACCACCCGGCAGCGCCCTAGCTGCTCTGCCCCAGGGTCCACAACAAAAGCCTGGTCTGCTGGGGGGGGGGTGCACTAGCTGCGCCCTCCCCCCCCAGCAGACCAGGGACACGGGGAGCAAAGCCGCAGCGGTGGCGGGGTGCCGCGCCTCTGAGGCTTTGCCAGAGCAAAGCCTCAGAGTCGCGGCACCCCGCCACCGCTGCGGCTTTGCTCCCGGTGCCCCTGGTCTTCTGGGGACCGTCTCCAGAAGACCAGGGGCACCAGGAACAGCTTTTCTCACCCCGGAGGTCGAGGTGGCGGGACTGCTGCGCTCTGGGTGGTCCCGCTGCCTGCGAACTCCGGGGCGAGAAAGCGCGTAACTCGGGGACTGCCTGTATTGGAAAAGATATTAAGTTGTTTGTTGCTCTGCTTAGTAACTGACTGTGGATTTTTGTATGCCTGTAAGGTGACAGGTGGTTTCTTTTTGTTTGTTTGTTTGTTTGTTTTTCTTGGAAAAGTCTTCAAGGGAAAAAATTGCTCCAGTAGGCTTTAGATCATCATTTTCTTTATTCTTCACATTTACATATTTGCTTATTTTGCACACGTGAATGATTCCTAATTCTAGTCTAAATCAGTGGTTCCCAACCATTTTTATACTGCGGACTGGAAAACCCATTCTATTTGGGGCTGATCCTGCTTTGGGCAGGGGGCTGGATTCGATGACCTCTTGAGGTCCCTTCTAGCCTTAGGATACTATGATCACAATATTCAACAGCATGAGCACAAAATCACCCCCACAAATTAATCTAATCTTGCAATTACACATACAAATAGACATCTATCTGAAGGTCAGCGTGGACAACCTGATTTCGTCAGCACTTGAAGCTAGACAATCTACCTCATTGCTAGGTGTGCATCTTACAAAGTGCCACTGACTAAGGTGTGGCCAGTGTGCCTGCAGAAGGTACTGAACAAATGTTGTAAGATTCCTGTAGAGCGGTGGTTCCCAAAATTTTATACTGTGGATCAGCAAACCCATTTATAAACTTTTGATGGACCGGTAACATTTAATTCGCATATTTGCATATACATTGTGCAAATAATAAATATGCAAATATTAAAATAAAATGTTACTGGCTCACCAAAGGCCCTGCCACCTAGAACTGCAGCCAACAGCTGCTTTAGCTCCAACAGTCACCATGTAGCAGGCTGCTGCTGCAGCTGAAGCCAACTATTCACGGCAGCTCTGGGAGACGGGACTAGGATACACCCTAGCCCCCTGAGCCCTCCAGTGCCAGCTCTAAACCCTAGAGCCCCCTACTCCTCCACTACCTCCCAGCACCAGCCACTGACCCCAGAGTCCCCCACATCCAACGTCCTCAATGCCAGCCCCTCACACCTTAGAGCCCACTACCACTAGACCCCCCCCTAGTGCCAGCCTGTTACCAGAGCCCCACTGCACCCAACCACCCCAGGACCCCCATCCAGTGCCAGCTCCCCACCCCTTGATGCCCCAGTGTCCCCCACTGTCAGCCCCCTGACCTTGGAGCTCTTCTCCATAGAGCCCCCCCATCAATAGCCCCACCCTGGAGCCTCCAGTGCCTGCCTTGCCCCCCTCACCTAGCCCTGCACTGCCTCCCAGCCACCAGCTGAGCACTGTGACCCAGGCAGCAGCTGCTCCATGTGGCCCTCCCACTGGACAGTGAACTGCTTTACCATGGCTGGGAGGAGGCCTTGCCCTTGCCTAGTGCTGGTGGGCTGAGAGGCAGGGCAGGACACACCTCTCCTAAGAACCATGGCGGGAGGGGAAGCGCTGGCTAGTGTATCGCAGCCCCAGCCCCCAGAGCCTCCGTGGCCCAGCAGCCAGGGTTCGCAGACTGGCGCCAGTCCGCCGACCAGCGGTCGGGAACCACTGCTGTAGAGAACTTACTGCAAATTAAAGTTGCTCTCCAAAATGGCTTTCCTAGCAGAATCTTCTCCCTGCAGGGCAGCACACCCCACTCTGCTACTAAATGGAGTGACACTCACACATACCTTCTGTGTTAATGGAGGCGAATCAAACCTCATCCTTTCAACAAACATTAACACGTTAATGTCAATAGAGTGGGTAGCAGCAGAACTTAGAGCTTGTAGCGTTGGGAATCATATATCTTACTGTCAGCTATTTTTAACCTAAGGGGCCAGCTTATAAATCTGTGTGTGTGCGTGTGTGCACATGTGATTGATAGAGAGAAAGAAACTTTGTTAATGCGCTCTGTTGTGTTAACATTTTGAGTATATATTTCTATGGGACACTTTATCTTTCAAGTAAGGAAAAAGTGTTACTAAACAGATCCATCAAGGAACTCTTCTTTGCATCTTGCTCATTATCGTTGCTTTCAAAATTAAAGAGAAATAAATTCCAGTGGTTTCCTGTCAACCTGGCTTTTAGTTCAGACAACATTGTAGCAGTGCTTCCATTCCCGTCAATCACCTTTTGTAGCATAAAGAAAAGGAAAAGTTACTGACACAACGGAGAATTTCTTTACATTGTACCCTCACTTTCTGCAGGGACTTTGGGAGTTGAAACTATCAAATTAGTGTCAATTTGAGGCATTTCTGGGAAGCAGGAAAGTAAGGGAAAAAACACCTAAGCTTACCTGCATTCGTTTTACATGTGGCCCACTGCCAACTTCTAATCATAGGCACTGTCAGTCCCCTACAAGGACATATTATCTCAATGTCCACATTTTATTTTAATTATACAAATAAGTAATCTTCTTGAGACTGAACTCCAAGAAATAAAAAATCTAGAATTTAAGCATCTACACAAACATAAAAAGCCTCTTTCATTACTTTTAGAAATAAATATTTCCTTTCTGACAAAGGAAGATGAGCAAAGAGTTCTTCGATTGCTTTTTCTTTGCTCCACTGACATTTATCTACCTATCCTTCATCTCAGCAATTCAGGTTGTGAATGCCAGGGGAGATTGATGAACCACTCCTTATAGATTTAATTAAATAAATGTAACAAATAGAGGGCAATGCAGGGCTAGTCAAAAACCAAAGGAACATTGGAATTCAGTTTCAGATTTACATTTAACTTCACTCCATGAAATATAATTAATTGAACGTGCAAGTTTAGTGCTACCTTTTGGCTACCTTTGACAAAAACCCATTGTCCAATGTCTGCCCTCACATCCTTCATATAGCATAGTATTAAAACAGAAAATGCATGACCACATGAGAAATCAGAATAGCTTGACACTCATGTATTCTACATCTTCTCACATTCCCCCACACACGTAGGGTATGTCTAGACTACATGGCTCCATCGATGGAGCTATATAGATTAGTGTACTCGAAAAAGGGAAATGAAGCGGCAATTTAAATAATCGCCGCTTCATTTACATCAAAATGGCTGCCGTGCTGTGCCGAACAGCTGTTTGGCAGCACAGCGTGGTAGTCTGGATGCTCCATGGTCGACAAGGGAAGCCTCATTCCACGAGGCATAACGGGGCAGTCGACAAGGCCTTCCCTTGTCGACCGTGGAGCGTCCAGACTACCACGCTGTGCCACCAAACAGCTGATCGGCACAGCACGGCAGCCATTTTGATGTAAATGAAGCAGTGATTATTTAAATCACCACTTCATTTCCCTATGTCTAGAAACCTAATCTACATGGCTCCATTGACGGAGCCATGTAGTCTAGACATACCCGTAAAGTACATAAATAAATAGAAAAACCTGTAATCACAAAAACAACTGCCCAAAACCCTAACTAAATTAAAACAAGCAAATTTTGACCCCAAAAGTGTAAGAGTCAAGGCTCTAAGGTGATTTTGGACATTTGCTATTTCTGTTAATTTTATGTGGAAGCTCTCACTGCCCTAGAGATGGCAGGCAGTAAAAAACTCTAAAACAGAAAGAATAGGATGAAAAGCCCCACCCACAGTAGAGTAGACAAGGCTCACTCAGGACCATGTTTAAATTGTGGCCAATATTTTGTTATTGTACATTCATTATTTATTATGCCATGGATTTGTAAGATGGTGGAATCAGATGTGATACATGTGAAATAACAATAATAAAAAAGTTTTTGTGCACGTGCTCCATGTCCATGAAGATATGACTTCTCCAAGTGTCAGCTTGGTCACGTGCATCTGATATTTTCATGCGGCATGTTCTCACGTACACCTGTGCTCTGTTTTATAAAGTACTAGAAATTTTGCACAACATTGGTTGGGTCCTTCAGGGCCGGGTGCTGAGCGTGTAGGGGGTGCTGGAGTCAAGGAAGGAGCTGAGGTGGTTAAGGGAGGGGTTAGGGCGCAGGAGTTAGGGGAAAGGGCCTGGGAGGTGTGGGGGGCTGAGGGCAGGAGGCTGGGAGATCTGGGGAAGAGGATTACAGGGGTTGCAAGTCAGCAAGGGTTTCACTATTCCAATAGTGAATGCTCGTGGGGGGCCAGGGCTGCACTGCTTGCCCCAACCCCCAGTTAGCCACCCCTTGTACGGATGTAAGGGGGTGATTGGGGTTGAGTTGCCCAGGTGGCCAGCAGCTCCTTGGTGGAGGGGGTGGGAGGGATGAGGGCTGGGCTGCCTGCCTCTCCCCCCCCCCCGGCCCCTCCTTATGTTCCCACCTATCCTTGCAGGTGCGGCAGGAGGGGGCCGAGGCTGCAATGCCTGGCAGCTCATTTCAGTGGGGACTGGGACTGCTGTCCAGCAGGGCTTCCTCTCAGCCAGCTCTGCAGCTAAAGGCTGGAGGAGAAAGGGTTTTTTAGGGGGAGGAGCACTTACCTGGGCCAATGGTCAGCAACATAGAGAATCCTGCCCTCAACAGGCCACCTTCTTCCTGGAGCAGCTGCCACCCTTCTGTCCTCTACATGCGTTATTCCCTGTGGTCATTGCAGAGCATAGCTGCCTCTCCTATCAGGCCCTTCCCTTTCATGTTACGGAAAACAATAAATGTCCAAGCATATCCCATTGCCCTAGCACAATCAAACATTCACCTTGCTTTAGGTTAGGAGAAGAGGAAGCTGCATATCAAATTTGATGATCCTAGCTCTTACTGTTTAGGAGAAGTTTTGAACAAATGGACTTACAGATGAACAGACAGAGAGATGCAGCTTTCAACTACCTGAAAGGGGGTTCCCAGGAGGATGGAAAGAGGTTGTTCTCAGTGGTGACAGATGACAGAATGAGGAGCAATGGTCTCAAGTTGCAGTGGGAGAGGTCCAGGTTGGATATTAGGAAAAACTATTTTACTAGGAATGTGGTCAAGTACTCGAATGAGTTACCTAAGGAGGTAACTTTTAAGTCCCTGCTTGACAAAGCCCTGGCTGGGATGATTTAGTTGGGGCTCATCCTGCTTTGGGCAGGGGCTGGATTCGATGACCTCTCTTCCAGCCTGAGGATTCTAGGAGTTCTTCAGCAAACAATCAGACAGATGAATGCACAGACACAGAGACAGGCAAATTTTCTCAGATATATAGTAGATAGGCTGAGATAATTGGTACTCTGGTACAAAACCTGTGGTCCTCCTTACTCTTCTGGTATGCTGAACAGGAGTTAAAAGGATTTAAGATTTTTACCAAAATTCCAAAAGAAGGGCATGTGGACAGTTGGATTCTTTCAATAATCTACCTTCTGCTGCTACATCCTCATTCTCCAAGGACTGGGCTCCCTTAGTATGTAGCAGGGAAGAGGCTGGAGGGAAATGGCTAATTGGTGCATGGGACTCACTGCTCTTCTTTGGATATTTATCCACACATCATGTTATAGACTCTTGGATGTGGCATCCCCTCTACTCTATCAACCTCTTCTGGGGAGAGGTTTGTGAGTCAACCAGGGCTTAAAATAACAGGCAACACTGAGCCAGCTTCTCCTCTGCTGCTTGCAAAGAGAGAGCTCTCACTTCCTCCCTTTGTGCTGGGGAAATCACTCTCCAAATAGATCTCCTTTCTTTTGTAGTGCAATGAGTGCATCAAATCTGTTTCCATCTACTTTATCTGACAGGCAGAGATGCAGTGAAAGATCTTAGGTATGTATCCTCCTGCCATGGAGGAGTAATTCTGAGATCCTAGATTTTGCAAAAATACGCCAGCTGCCCCATGATTTCACAATATAATTAGTATTTCCCTGGATGGCCACACATTTTGTTTCCTATGTTGGGAATGAGGCAGACATGAGCCCCCAAAATTCCCTTTAACAGGATAATTCTATGCAACAACACAGCTCCATGTCAGCAAAGCTCTCTGCCTAACTTTGGCCCCTCTTAAATTTTGGACATGGGAGGACCTGATACCATTGAATCCTCACTCAGGCTGTGTCCAGACTCAGGGGTTTTTTCGAAAAAAGTAGCCTTTTTTCGAAAAAACTTCACCTGCGTCTAGACTGCAGCCGCGTTCTTTCGAAATTAAATCGAAAGAACGCGGCTTTTCTTTCGAGGGCGGTAAACCTCATTTCACGAGGAAGAACACCTTCTTTCGAAAGTGCTTCTTTCGAAAGAAGGCGTTCTTGAATGTAAATAGGGCTTCTTCGAAAGAGAGCATCCAGACTCACTGGGTGCTTTCTTTCGAAAAAGCGGCTTGCTCTTTCGAAAGTTCCGCATGAGGTCTAGACGCTCTCTTTCGAAAGAGGCTTGCAATCTAGACATAGCCTCAGTGTAACCAGACCTCATTTCTACTGAAGTCAATGTCACCCTGAGCAAGGACTGAAATATTTGGCTCTCTTGAAGTCCGTCCCAACTGCAATACAATTGTAGTGGAGTTACCTTAGGGAAATATTATTGGTCTAATAGGCCTTATCTGCCTTCTCCTAGAGGCATTACCACCCTCTCTCAAGTGGGACTACTAATAAGACAGAGTCCTTCAGAGACCTAGAAAGATGATGACATGGAACAATTGGGAGCCAGCAGGCCACTTATTAAGGCTTGCTTAGTTCTTCCGAGGATAGCGGTGGGAATAACAAACACACTGTCTGGCATTTTCAAGCTCATTGAATTAGTTTTGCTCAAACTAAATACTCATGAAAATTCCTGCAGGCATTTGCAAAGTCTGATGCAAATTTAGAATAGACTTTATTGATTGCAGCAGATACAACATTAAAAAATGCTTAGAAACAGATACAGATGAGACAGTCCTGCAGAGAAAACTCCCATTGGGACAGGTTGAGTGAAACTGATCAGCGTGTGTTACATGTGCTCCTCTGCCCAATCCACAGGGACAATAAGTCTGTTACACAGAGGGGAAAGTAAGCTGGTGTGCCCGGTGCGATGCTCCAGCAAGAAACTGGCAGGCTAGGGCTCTTAGCTGAAGGGGGTGGGGCAGTGTGCCCAGCCCAGCTCATAGACTCATAGACTTTAAGGTCAGAAGGGACCATTATGATCATCTAGTCTGACCACCTGCACAGTGCAGGCCACAGAATCTCACCCACCCCTCCTAGAATAATCCTCTCACCTATATCTCAGATATTGAAGCCTTCAAATACTTTGAAGACCCCAAGATGCAGAGAATCCTCCAGCTGTGATCTGTACCCCATGCTACAGAGGAAGGTGAAAAACCTCCAGGGCCTCTGCCAATCTACCCTGGAGGAAAATTCCTTCCAGACCCCAGCTTTCAGCTTTCAGCTGGCTGCCACACTAGAAGCAGGCAGCCTGGCATGTTAGGCTATGTCTAGATTGCAGGCTTCTTTCGAAAGAGGCTCTTTAGAAAGAGCCTCTTTTGAAAGATCGCGTCTAGACTGCAGGCGGATCTTTCAAAAGAGCAATCCGCTTTTTCGAAAGAGAGCACCCAGCGAGTCTGGATGCTCTCTTTCGAGGAAGCCCTATTTACATTGAAGAACGCCATCTTTCGAAAGAGGAACTTTCGAAAGAAGGCGTTCTTGCTCGTGAAACGAGGTTTACCGCCATCGAAAGAAAAGCCGCGTTCTTTGAAATAATTTCGAAAGAACGCGGCTTGAGTCTGGACGCAGGGGAAGTTCTTTCGGGAAAAGGCTACTTTTCCCGAAAAACCCCCTGAGTCTGGACACAGCCCCAGAGGGGCTGCCTGGCTAGGGGTGGGAGAGTTGGGCATGTTAGAGTGGGCTGCCTGGCTAGGGGTGGGAGAGTTGGATTCTTTCAATAATCTACCTTCTGCTGCCACATCCTCATTCTCCAAGACTCCCCTTCCCCTTCTGTAGCCATTGGGGGGGGGGAGGGGCTTCAGCGGCATTTACCCCAGTTGTGGAATGAGAGTGGGTTTTTTTATTTTTGTTGATTAGGGAGTGAGACAAAATTCACAGCAGCCTGCTCTTTCTCTTGGCTGCCCAGGGAAGGGCAGAAGAGGAAAGTTGACAGGCTGTGAACTTACCCTCACTCACCAATCCACAAACAGGAAAAAGCACCACTCAACTATTGGGGCTAAGTGAGGGGGTAAGTGTGCCCCTACCCTGAAATGTCACTGTGGCCTGCCCCCTGCACTCACCCAGCCCCCTGCCCTGAGCCTCAACCTTGACTCCTGCATCCCCGTCCCCAGCCCTAAATCCTGCATCTGCCTCATACCCTAATCTCCTGATCTGAGCCCGCTGCCACTAGCCTCCTCCTTATACACCCCAACCTTGACTCGTGCACACACAAACACACACACACACACACACACACACACACACAATCTGCTCTGAGCCCTCCCCACTCTACCCCACACTTAATTTTTTTTTACAGGTACTGTTGTACAGCCAATCCCTCCCTTCCCTTAGCTCCCCAAAGGGGCATCATGTTGTGATAGGACAGTACCTGTAAGAAATTAAAGTTACTTTCACCCCTGCTGTTACAGTCACCAGCTATACAGGTAGCTGGATTTTAACTCAAGCTCTACAGACAGAGGTAGTCACCCCCCAGAACTAAGCCGGTAGCCATCATATAAGCACCACAGCTTTCCTGTTGCAGCCAAGAACCTCTGAGCCCTAGAGAGGAACTCACACTAGAATTGTTACCATTACCTTCCCTTCAGGCTTTCTGCTTTACTGGTCAGAGAGTGCCCAATAACAACCTAACCCTGTAGTCTTCTAGGATAGCTTGAGTTGTTGCATCCTCTGGCTGCCTGGATATGCTTATGGGATTCCACAAGAACTATCCTCCATCCTGTTTGACACCTATCTGAAACTTCTATGGGAAGCAGCGAGACAAATGTCAGCATGAACAAATAACAATCAGCTCCACATGAGGCCACTAGGAGTTGCTTCAAAAACACTGAAGCAACAGTAGCCATTGAGAGGCTCATCACATCAATATTCTCCTTTCCTCACTAGCTTCCCATGGAATATTGGGCCAAATTCAAGGTCATGGTTCTCCTCATGTTCAGAAGGTGCAGGTTTGACCAGAGTTACTCAAGGCAGTGATTTCCAACCATCAGACTGTGGACTGGTGCCGGGCCACAAACCACTGGCTGCCAGGCTGCAGAACTCTGCCAGGCCACACCCATGGCTTGATGATTGGCTTGGCGGGACTCTAAAACAAGGCCCAATCTGTCTAGACACCCCCCTTCTCATCTCCCTGGATTGTCTCTGTTCCCTGCACTCAGGGTATGTCTACACTACCCACCTAGTTCGAACTAGGAGGGTAATGTAGGCATACCGCACTTGCAAATGAAGCCCGGGATTTGAATTTCCCGGGCTTCATTTGCATAAGCGGGGCTCCGCCATTTTTAAATCCCCGCTCGTTCGAACCCTGTGCCGCGCGGCTACACGCGGCACGAACTAGGGAGTTCCAACTAGGCTTCCTAGTTCGAACTCCCGTTACTCCTCATTCCACGAGCGTCCCTAGCCTGGCTGCGCTTGGGGGAGCAGCCTCCTCCTCACAAGCAGTACCCCCAGTGCTCTGGGGCTGCAGGGGGAGGGTTCGGCCCTGGGCTGCTCCCAGTGGAGCCTTTTTCCAATCTTTTGGGATCTGTCCCAATCTCCACGAATTTTCAAAGATAATTGCCAAAGGCTCCGCAATAACATTTGCCCACTCCCTCAGTACCTTCGGATGCATTAAATCTGGGCCCATAGATTTGTGTTTGTTTAGCTTTTCTAAATAGTTCCTAACTTGTTCTTTCCCCACCAAGGGCTGTCCACCTCCTTCGTATACTGCGTTGCCTAGTGCATTTTTCTGGGAGCTGACCTTGTCCGTAAAGGCAGAGGAAAAGAAAACATTGAGTACTTAACTTTTCCCACATCATCTGTCACTAGGTTACCTCCCTCATCCAGTAAGGACCCCACACCCCTCTCTGATCACCTCTTACTGCTAACATGCCTGTAGAAATCTTTCTTGTTATCCTTCACATCCCTTGCTAGCTGCAATTCCAATTGCGCTTTCGCCTTCTTGATAACTCCCCGGCATTCTCAAGCAATATATTTATACTCCTCCCTAGTCATCAGTCCAATTTTCCACTTCTTGTAAGCTTCCTTTTTGTGTTTAATCTCACCAAGGATTTTCCCGGTAAACCAATCTGGTCACCTACTATGATAGCTACAATCCAGTACAATGAAACTACTGGTGAGTACTTGAAACTGCTTAAGGTAGTTAAGACCAAAGCAGATTGTGAAGAACTTCAAAAAGAGCTCACAAAACTAAGTGACAGGGCAACAAAATGGCAAAAGAAATGTAATGTGGCAAAAGAAATGTAAAGTAATGGACATTGGAAAAATAAGCCCAACAATATATATACTATGATGGGGGCTAATTTAGCTACAACTAATCAGGAAAGAGATCTTGGAGTCATCATGGATAGTTCTCTGACGATGTCCACACAGTGTCTAGTGGTAGTCAAATAAGCAAATAGGATGTTAGGAATCATTAAAAAAAGGGATAGAGAATAAGATGGAGAATATCTTATTGCCGTTATATAAATCCATGGTACGCCCGCATTTTGAATACTGCATACAGATGTGGTTTCCTTATCTCAAAGAAGGTCTACTGGCATTAGAAATGGTTCAGAGAAGGGCAACTAAAATGATTAGGGGTTTGGAACAGGTCCCATATGAGGAGAGATTAAAGAGACTGGGACTTTTCAGTTTGGAAAAGAGGAGACTAAGGGGAGATATGATAGAAGTATATAAAACCATGAGTGGTGCGGAGAAAGTGAATAAGGAAAAGTTATTTACTTGTTCCCATAATATATTAACTATGGGCTACCAAATGAAACTAATGAGCAGCAGGTTTAAAATAAATAAAAGGAAGTTCTTCTTCACACAGCGCATAGTCCATCTGTGGAACTCCTTGCCTGAGGAGGCTGTGAAGGCTAGGACTATAACAGGGTTTAAAAGAGAACTAGATAAATTCATGGAGGTTAAGTCCATGAATTAAGCTATTAGCCAGGATGGGTAAGGAATGGCATCCCTAGCCTCTGTTTGTCAGAGGGTGGAGATGGATGGCAAGAAAGATATTGCTTGATCATTACCTGTTTGATTCACTCCCTCTGGTACACCTGGCATTGGCCACTGTCGGCAGACAAGGTACTGGGCTGGATGGACCCTTGGTCTGACCCAGTATGGCCATTCTTATGTTCTTATGTGAGACTCATGAGCAGCACGCTGGTTTCTTGGTGACTAGTCTGTGGCTAGAGAACTCACTTCCAGAAGAGAAGAGAAGAGAAGAGAAGAGAAGAGAAGAGAAGAGAAGAGAAGAGAAGAGAAGAGAAGAGAAGAGAAGAGAAGAGAAGAGAAGAGAAGAGAAGAGAAGAGAAGAGAAGAGAAGAGAAGAGAAGAGAAGAGAAGAGAAAGGCCACAACTCTCAATATCTATAGAACAACGTGTAAACCCCATTTCTTCAATCTATCTTTTTCTTAGCAAACCCATGAAAAACACTGTTATTGTTAAAATCCCTTTGGAATGGGGAAAGGAGAACTAGGTCCAGAGATTTTTTGTGATCTTCTGTGATCACTAATTAGCAGGTCTACAGACACCATGATAATGGACATTGCAGGAGGTAAGAGACAGAGCCATATATGTACTCTCTTTCCAGGATGCACAGCCCACTACTGAGGCTGCATTGACCCAATATGGGCTATTCAAGGAGAGGGGAAGTTGCAATAAATTTGATTCAGCAAATATCTTGCACCTTCAAATGAAGGATTTTTTGCAGAGTCCTGTTATTTGAAATTTTATATTTTCCCTGACTGATTTATGCCCACATTGTGGGTAGATTTATCTTGGTTATTATCTTCCTTGGAAATATTGAGTATAATTCATTCCTGTTGAGTATGGCATTGAGATCATAGAATCATAGAATCGTAGGGTTGGAATAGACCTCAGGAAGTCATTGAGTCCTGCCCAAAGTAGGACCAAACCTAAGATGGAACTGTTAGGAGATCTTTTCCCGTCACCACACTTGATTCCATAAAAAGGAACTATATTCAGATTCTTGCCTCTATAAATACTAGAGGACATAAAGTAGATTAGGAGTTCATAAGCCTCGCTGGAGAGGGTGACTTGGTTTTTCTGAAGTTTGTTCAATGTCTGGACCTCATGTATAGAAGAGTTAGCACCTCTCTCGTAGCCAGGATGAGTGGCGTCTCTCCTGCAAGTCAACCAATTAAATTTACCCAAATTTACCCCCCAAAATCTTAGTTTCTAGAAATTATCAATCCATTGTAGTTTCCCTTCCTACTGTAGATTGGGAAGAGGAATCTGTGTCTTCTTTGTGCTGAGTTTAGGCCCAGTAATGGTTCATCCTTCCTTTAGCCCACCTCTCGTATGTATGTGGAGAAGGACGCAGAGCCAGCACACTAAACTACCTCAGTTGTATTGGATATGAGAGGCCTTCCAGCAGTTTCTCAACCATTTTTATCCAGCATAGTTCAGCCAAAATGGCCTGGGGCACTGATGTTTCAGACCCACAAAGCTACTTCACAAACAGGTAGTTCTAGGGAGAATGTAGAATCAAAAAACTTTGATTGGCCGATAGTAGCATGTTCTGGAAACAATTAGAACCTTGGCTTCTCTACCAGCTGAAAAAGCACCAAGTTAGAAGATCAATGGGAAAATACCTGAAAAAAATCAAGGTATTGTTAGTTCAGCCTCCCTATCAAATAACACACAACACAATTGAGAGCATTCTGGGTAATGTTTAGGACACTTTTTATTAATTGAATTCATTGTTTTATTAATGTTAATATTTCACAGGAAGATAGTATACATTATGTAAAGTTTTATAAAGCCCATTTCTTTAATTTCACTTCAACAGTATTTACCCTCAGATGAGGTGAAAAAGGGCCTTTGCTTAAGGAGATGATGCATGTGGTTGAATCAAGGAAAACTCAGCAGTGCACATTGCAAACAGCATACTAGAGTCAGCAATTCGGTCTCTTAAAATATGAATGCTCTTTCCAAGTAACTCTAATTACCATACTTCAGTGGCTCAAACAAAATGATCCAATAGGTCAGAACTGTTTTTTAGATACCAACCTTCCAGTCAAAATCTTTAATCTTCTTTATAGTGCAATTTGTCTTACATTCCCCTGAAAGGTCTCTAGCATGCAGAAGTAGTTTCTACTTTAGGGTACTATCATGGAATGATATACAGATCCTCTAGCAGACAAAGTAGTTTTCTGGGAGATTTAAATTTTCTCCTTTTAACTTGATGGTATCAAATTATTGGCCTTGGAACTCACTTTTTGAAATATAGGTGATACCTGAAATGGCAAGTGGTAATGAAGTCAGTATTATTTTTGTCTCAAATAAAAGCAATAAACCAAATAGAAATAACGCTATGGTTATGACACAAACTGAAAATTGACATTGACTCTTATCCATGTCTTTATGGCAGGGATGGGCAATAAGCAGCCCTGGGTTGGATGTGATTTGCCAGGGTTAGCCCCTGGTGGGCCATCTGACACTTTATTTATCTGCACACAGCGGCAAATGACCATTTTGCGGGGCCCCGGGAAGCATAATTTCGCGGGGCCCCCCTTTGCCATGGCACATGCGCGGGGCTTTTTGAAGCGCGGGGCCCGGGACGGTCGCCCCGTTCGCCCTGCCCTATATCCGCCCCTGTCTGCACATCCACAGGTACAGCCATTCGCAGCTTCAGTTGTCTGCAGATCACCATTCCAGTCCAAGGGGAACTGCAGGAAGTGGTGCAAACCTAAACACCACTTACTGCAGTTCCCATTGGCTGGGAATGTCAATCCACAGTCAACGGGAGGTGCAAGTGGCTGTACCAGTGTATGCACAAGAAAATAAACGATTTGGCACACTGCCAGAGGTTAACCCTAAAGATCAGCGTGTGGCCCACAGGCTGCCTATTGCCCTCCCCTACTTTAAGGAAAAAGACAGAAGAGAGTAAATTTACATCATCATCATCATCAGTCTGAAATAATTGCTTCTTTGGGTGTTGTTTGCTGCTTCTGTAAACTTAGCATTTCTCCTAACCTAATTCGAACTACCATTACTCCTCGTGGAATGAGGAGTAACGATAGTTCGAATTAGGATCTTTAATTCGAACTATCTACTCAGTGCCGCGTGTAGCCACGGGCATGGAGTTCGGACTAAGGGGATTTTAAAATGGCGGTGCCCGGGAACATGCCAATGAAGCCCGGGATTTTTAAATCCCAGGCTTCATTTGCAACTCCGCTTGCCCTAATTACCCTACCTAGCTCAAACTAACGAGCTAGTGTAGACATAGGCCTCACTTTATTCTTAGCAAAAAAGATTTTTGAATGAAGAATAAAAAAAAGGGGAAGGCCACCAGGGTTTGGCTCACTGTAGATAGCATTGGTTCAAATATCTACCACTATGTTTCCCCTGCAGCTGGTGATCTGCCTTCATGTTCCACTGCTGTGCTGCACAGATTCTGCTGTTGACTGTGCACTGCTGCTTCATGGCATGGATTGCAGCTTCATGAGTATGTTGAGAGATTACAGGTTTGCATTACAAGGGCTGTACAAGCTGCAGAAAATGAAGCAGGATCATTAGAAGACAGAAAGCAAAAGTGGCAGGAGATTTGTGGGAGTCAGAGAAATGTGACAGGAATTTGGGTTTTAGAGACAATGCCCACAGAGTCTATTTAAATATCCTGTGCCTAATTTGTATAAATATGGCCGCCGCATTTTGCTGACTCATCACTTTGTCGACAAAAAGCAGCAGTCTAAAGGGGGATCTGTCGAGAAAGAAAGACTTTTTTGACAGATCCCTTTTGCCTCCTACAAGGAGGTTTACAGGATCTGTCGAAAAAGGCTTTCTTTCTCGACAGATCCCCCTCTAGATTGCTGCTTTTTGCCAACAAAGTGTTGAGTTGGCAAAACGTGGTGACCATTTTTATGCAAATTAGGCATGGGGTATTTAAATACCTGCCTCATTTGCAATGTTGATCTGCCTAATCTGCATCCCTCTGCCAACAGAGGGATGCAATCTCGACATACCCTAAAGGCCCCTATTCAGTAAAAAACAAAGTCAGACAACTCATGTGCTTAATGATATGCACATGCTTGACCACCTAAATCAGGCACAAAAGGAAGGAAAGGATCCAATAGGTTCTGGAGGATTGAAGAAAGAATTTTCAAAGTAAAAGATTAATAGAGTCTGTCCTTGATTCCATAAATGTGACAGATACTAACGTTAGAAATCAAACTGGATCATTAGTGCCTCCTTGAGATAAAAGAGGGTAATTCATGTACGTTTTCTTGGTATTATTTCTTCAGTCAGCATGGTTGTAAATTCAGGTGTGATTTGTTCAAGGTCATCTTGTAATCAGAAGCAACAGAATGTAGCATAATAAATGTGAAAATCTTCATTCCACAGTCTAGCTACATTTAATGTAATGTAGAGCCACCAGACCCAAAGAGAAATGACACAAAATCATCAGAAACACAGTAACGTTTCACTTATAAGCTAATGTAGGAATTTATGGATTATGCAATACATCTACAGTGAAATATAAGCCCAAAGATAAATCCTTAGATCCAGTTTATGCCCGCCCCTGAGCAGGTGGAATGAACAGCAAGGATCTCCTCCCTGCCACTTCTGCCCTTGTGCTGAGGCCAAGTGGCACTGCTTCCTGCTAGTCTTTAGTAGAGTTAGCCTCCTACAAGGAGCAAGGAGAGAGAGAGCGACAGCAAAGCCACAGATGTCCAGTCATGGGTGGAAATTGCGTCTTTTCAAAGGAATATAGAGCTGTTGCTCTAGGATGCACTCCTCCAGCTTCAGAGGAACAATTCTGGCAGACTTATCAAGAATGCCTTCTGAGGTTCCCATTCAGCAAAACCCTCTGGTATGCCCCACAAAAAGGTCATGTTTTAAAAGCCACATTGTTTACCTGAATATAGAGAGTCGGATCCTCAGCTGGTGGAAGCTGTATTTAATTCTACAAGCAAACAGCTGGTCTTTACAGCCTCAACAAAAAAACCCAAAGTGCTCCAAAAGAAGTCAATAAATAAACTCCTGCTGGCTTCATAGGAAGCAGGATTATGGCTAAAATCCTCTGTCTGAGAGCTATAATAATCCAAAAGTGGTGATTTACAGGTGCATTTGTAGGGAAAACAAAGAAGCAATGTAATGAGAACATCAATATAAATACACCAATACATATATAGCAATACTGAACATCTCAACTCGGTTTCTTCTATAATTGGGTGAGGGGAGTCTCTCAGAAAAATATCCCTTAGTTTTACATCTGCTGAAATAAATCAAAAGTCCAGAGAGTAGGAGTATGGATACTTTTCAAACAAAAGGATGTGAAATAAAATGAATGGAGAGAATTATATTTGATTTTTAACAATCACAAAATTTACCAGTACAAATACTGAAAATTAAACAGAGGAAAGAATAATTTTTAACCACTGCAGAGTCTTGTGTTCTGGTTTTCAGCTTTAGTATGAACCTATTTTATCCAGGTTATATAAGCCTATAAATAGGAGTTGGTAATAGAACAGCAGCCACTGTCTCAGTTATAGACATACATACATATAACCGCTTTAGAAAAAAATCAGATGTAATAGTATAAAATTTGCATTTTCCTTCTAAATGAATGGTTTTCTTTTGTTATAGGAAATGGCATCTTATGAATAGATATTATGCAAAATGCTAAATCACATTTTCTTTTCTTAATTACACTCAATATGTTCTCTAAATAACTGCCAAGTTTATAGCATACATGCACATTTGTTTATGAAGGATTATAAGTATTCAGTGTCTGTGGACCACCCAAAATGGAATCAATTGAACCTTAACAATAATCTCTTACCTCCCTTTAGCATTCTTTAATTAACACACTGTAGGGGTTTTGGAGTGGGTGCTTTGTTTGTCACATTATAAATCCTGCAGCCTTAGGACTTGTAACAAATTAGGAAGTAAAGTGTGGAATGAATTCTGTTTCTTAAAATGGGAAGAACTGATGTTTGGAGGTGATATGAGCAAGAAACATGAACATGGCAACCTAATTACTGAAAGTGTGTTACTTTGCTTTTATCACACTGAAAGAGAAAACAACAAGCATGACAATAAAAAAGGGAAGAATTAGACACAAAATAACAGCCCTGTTAGAAGAAAGGTTACTTTTTATTATACAGGACTGAAAATGCATAAGTGGGGGAGAGAATGAGAAAACTAATGTTCTTTACTTTTAATTCCTTTCTATAGAAATAGAGTTGTCACCAGATGGTTGCTGAATACATCCTTTGAAACATCACTCACAAGTTGACCACTACGATATATCCTGTATTTGAATATTCCCAGATCCTGAGCTCTTAGCATCATGGCATCATGACTGGAGGGGATCTGAAGATGTTATCAAGGTCAGTCCCACACACAATGGCAGGACCAAATAAATGTAGTCCACCCCTGACACGTGCTCATCCAACCTGTTATTAAAAATCCAAGATGAGATTTTACTATCTCCCTTGGAAGCCCTGATCCAGAGCTTTACTATCTTTACAGAGAGATAGTTTTCTCAGATGTCTAGCCTAAATCTCCCCTTCTGCTTATTTAGCTCATTACTACTTGTCCTACCTTCAGCAGTCATTGAGAACTGTTGGCTCATGTACATCTAGGGCCCGTGAGTACCATTTTCCTTACATTATCTTTACATTGATGTAACTTCAATACAATTACTGCCTATTTACACTGGTGATGTGACAGCAGAGTTGGATTTTAAGTGTTTCCCCACATATTGTAAGAGTATAAATATGTATCCCACCAGAACTGTGCTTACATTCATAGAGGCCTTTTCTGCAGGCTGAAATCCATTGAAGTACAGCTCAATAAACTGGTCTCTGGCCTTTTCATTTCTATGTGAAAGACTCCGGGGTGGGAAGGTTATTACTACATTTAAAAAGTTGAGCTGGCTCTGAGGCCTGAATGGAAAGCCAGCTTTGTGTGGTATAAGAGAGATGGCTATGAGAGATCTAAGTTGAATAACCTCAATTCACTATCTCATGGACCTCACCACAGAAATATAATAAAGTTACATACCTGTTACATACCAGCTCGGTTTTCCCTTTGATATTTATACACCCAGAGCCTCCTTTTGTCCCCCCCCTTTTTATCCTCCTCCCCCACCCCTTCCTTCTCCCCTATTTATTTTGGTTCTGGACATACAACACTCCAGTCATCTGAAGAAGTGGGCTGTGCAGACGAAAGCTCATGATACCATCTACATGTTTTGTTTAGTCTTTAAAGTGCTACCAGACTATTTGTTGTTTTTTATGTTTATTATAATAATGTAGTACAAGCAAGTGCCAGTTCTCCAAAGGGCCATGGAATGTAGTAAAGATGGATTTTGGTGTACTGTTCTGCTAGGCTCTGTGCTATCCTAATAGATGTTGCCATTCATTGGTACAGAAGTTCATCTACAAAATTCTTCTACAAAAGTCTTTTCCCAGACTGTGAACACACAATTTTTTTGTTCTAGTCTTATCATTTAGAAAAAGCATCTCTGCATATAAAAACAAAAACAAAACAACACTAGGAATAGACAATCATTATGAAAAATATAACAATACTGATGCTATGTCCTCTCCAAACCTGGACTCATTTCTACAAGTGAAACTGAACCTGACATAGCCAGTGCCTTCTGGAGAGGCAGAACGTCCCCTCTGCCTGACACCATCAAAACAACCCATAAAAGAAGAACAGTAACGCATCACAGAAGGAAGAGAGACTGGATAGAAGCTATCCCATACCCAGAATCATCATGATTCAGTGAACAGACTATTGGACTAGGAGTCAAAATTAATTCTGTTCTCAGCTCATCCACTCGTTATCTAACTTAGTCATTATCTTAGTTTTTCCCATCTAATATTTCTCACCCAGATTTAAACACACAGTTTTTAGTAGTATGGTTTTTTTATTATACTGGCAGCACTTACAGAACATTTGAGGCTTGTATTTATAATTGCTTTAGTTATTCCTCTAGCCATACTTCTTTGAAGGTTCTGAAATATGTGATGGATTTAAAATTTTAAAATCATCCAGAAGTATGCAATAACCAAGACACTTGCTATAGTCTCAATCTGATCAGATTTAGGATTCATTGGAAATGTCATCAGAGCACCTGTGCTTATGGGATGTATTGTTAAATTTGCAGACTTAATTTTGTATACAATTATTATTTGGATGTGGTACAGAAAAGCATCCAGATTTGGGGTGCATATTTGAACATCTGCACAAAACCCTAACTCCAAGGTAAAAACAAACATTCCTCTGTGAATCTGATCCAGTTTTCATTAAGATCAATGGTAAGGTTGATCGTGCCCTTTCTAAGATGAGGCATTTTGATATGTGAGTCTTGTTGTTGTTGTTTTAACTCTTCCTGATTAACAGAAATCACTTTACTGTGAAGGCTTTAGGGGATATGAAAAACTCAATCTGCAAGGCCACTGTCTTAGATACAGCATTGATTTACATCCTGCTCTTTGCACATTTGCTCTGTTAATTGATATAGTTCTGGATAATAACAACCCATTAATAGCTATGAGTGTGGTTTTAGGGGAAATGGAGATGCGGAAAGAATTAAACTAACAAACAGGAATGGAACAGGATTTATTTAATTGCAATAAACCTGAAAGAAAAATAAAACTGGAGGTACTGTTATGATCCTAACCTTTTAAAATCAACCCTCTTCTCCTCTTGTGATGTCAGCTTTAACACAAATATATCCTTATTTTTCACGGAGGGCTGGGTTCAAAAAACATGGCCCTATATATTTTTGAGCAGAAACCTGAACTGATTCATTTAGATGGTTCCAAAATATTTGATCAAGACTTTTTCATCCTTCTCTCCATAGCCCTTGCTTCATCTGAATATGTCTAGGGTTAATAATCCAGGCTGAGATTTTCAAAGTCATGGAACCAGGGTGACATGTTTCAAAGTGATTAAATTACCCAAGAGCCTAAATCTCATTGAAAATCAATGAAATTTAGACTCCTAAATCCAACATCAGCTAGGAGCCAGCCCAGGCTGGGTGGAGAGACTCAGACCAGTGCACAAGGGTTTGACCTAGCATAACAGTAGAGATACTGTGGCTCAGGCGTATGGGGTTGGGTGGGTTTGACAGCCTGAGCTTCAGCTTGAGCCGCAGCATCTATTCTGTTATTTTTAGCAAACTAGCTCAAACCCCACTGGGAGAAGTCTGTATCCAGGCTGGGAGGTCTGCTCTCAAAGGTGTATCTATACTGCAGCTAAGTCCCTTTGAAAATATGTCCCTTACCAATGTGAGTATTTTACCCATAAATGACTCCAGCTGGTGTTCTCCATATTTAGCTCAAGTTTTGTATGCCACATATTCAAATTTTACCTCTATCCATCAAAATGGAACACATAACTTTGATGCTTATTGAGTCTTGAAGAGTCCAGTCTGCTGATTACTTAGGGTAAATAAGGTTAGAATTTAGTTCAATAAAGGACACTGTATACTGTAGTGTGTACACTGAGCAGTACAGAGCTTTCCTGGTATTTTGAGGATTGCATAAGAGTATGCTGACATGCTTCTCAATTATACTGACAGGAGAAGTTCTAAGAGGTCAGAGGTTAGGTACTCAGAAATGAAAAAACCAGCAGTATCAATGCTTATCTGAAACACTTTGGCCTAATCACTGCAGTAAAAGATTTGTAATAAAAGGTTCTTTCATTATATTTCCTAGTCCTTGCTAGGAAAACAAATACAGCAGTACACAGAAAATTCAGGAAGTTTTTCAATAATGTTGGGGATAACTTCTTCCTACAAGTGCTGAAGGAATCAACTACGGGCCATGCGCAGCTTGACCTGCTGCTCACAAACAAGGAGGAACTAGCAGGGGAAGTAGAGGTGGGTGACAACCTGGGAAGCAGTGGTCATTAGATCGTAGATTTCATGATCCTGACCAAAGGAAGAAAGGAGAGGAACAAAATATACAACCTAAACTTCAGAAAAGCAGACTTTGACTCCCTTAGAGAACTGATGGACAGGATTCCCTGGGATGCTTACGTGAAGGGGAAAGGAGTCCAGGAGAGCTGGCAGTATTTTAAAGAGAACTTATTAAAGGCACAGGAAGAAACCATCCCAATGCACAGATTGGCTTACTGGGGACATCCTTGGTTAGCTTAAACACAAAGGCTACGTCTACACTGGCCACAATTTCCAGAAAAGGGTTGCAAATCAGGTAAGTCAGGATAGGGAAATCCGCGGGGGATTTAAATATCCCCCGCAGATTTAAATAAATATGTCCGCCGCTTTTTTTCCGGCTTGGGGAAAAGCCGGAAAAAAAGCATCTAGACTGGCGCGATCCTCCGGAATAAAGCCCTTTTCAAAGTAGGAATAAGAGATCCTCTGGAAAAGGGCTTTATTCCGGAGGATCGCGCCAGTCTAGACGCTTTTTTTCCGGCTTTTCCCCAAGCTGGAAAAAAAGCGGCGGACATGTTTATTTAAATCCGCGGGGGATATTTAAATCCCCCGCGGATTTCCCTATCCTGACTTAACTGATTTGTTCCCTTTTCCGGAAATTGTGGCCAGTGTAGACGTAGCCAAAAAGAAAGCTTACAAGAAGTGGAAACTTGGACAGATGACTAGGGAGGAGTATAGATATATTGCTTAAGAATGCAGGGGCGTTATCAGGAAGGTGAAAACTCAATTGGAAATGCAGCTAGCAAGGGATGAGAAGGATAACAAGAAAGGTTTCTACAGGCATGTTAGCAATAAGAGGGTGATCAGAGAAGGTGTGCGGTCCTTACTGGATGTGGGAGGTAAACTAGTGACAGATGATGTGGGAAAAGCTGAAGAACTCAATGCTCTCTTTGCCTCTGTCTTCACGGACAAGGTCAGCTCCTAGACAAATGCACTAGGCAATACATCATGGGAAGGCGGTGCACAGCCCTCGGTGGGGAATGAACAAGTTAGGAATTATTTAGAAAAGCTAAACATACAAAATCCATGGGCCCAGACTTAATGCATCCAAGGGCACTGAGGAAGCTGGCAAATGTCATTGAGGAGCCTTTGGCCATTATCTTTGAAAACTTATGGAGATTGGGACAGATCCCGGATGATTGGAAAAAGGCAAACATAGTGCCCATCTTTAAAAAAGGGAAGAAGGACAATCCAGGAAACTATAGACATGTCAACTTTACCTCTGTCTCCTGAAAAATCATGGAAGCCATCTTCAAGAAATACATTTTGAAGCACTTGGAAGAGGGGAAAGTGATCAGGAATAGTCAACATGGATTCACCAAGGGCAAGTCGTGCCTGACCAATCTGATTAGCTTCTATGATAAGGTAACTGGCTCTGTGGATATGGGAAAGTCGGTGAATGTGATATACCTTGACGTTAGCAAAGCTTTTGATACGGTCTCTGACAATGTTCTTGCCAGCAAGATAAGGGAATATGGATTGGACAAATGGACTGTAAAATGGATAGAAAGCTGGCTAGCCTACCAGGGGGTATGTCTACACTACCCCGCTAGTTCGAACTAGCGGGGTAATGTAGGCATACCGCAATTGCAAATGAAGCCCAGGATTTGTATTTCCCGGGCTTCATTTGCATAAGCGGGGCGCCGCCATTTTTTAATCCCCGCTTGTTCGAACCCCGTGCCACGTGGCTACACGCGGCACGAACTAGGCAGTTCGAACTAGGCTTCCTCATGGAAGACAGGAGTAACGGTAGTTCGAACTAGGAAGCCTAGTTTGAACTACCTGGTTCGTGCCGCGTGTATCCACCCGGCATGGGGTTCGAACGAGCAGGGTTTTAAAAATGGCGGCTCCCCGCTTATGCAAATGAAACCCGGGAAATACAAATCCCGGGCTTCATTTGCAATTGCGGTATGCCTACATTACCCTGCTAGTTCGAACTAGAGGGGTAGTGTAGACATACCCCCCCTCAATGGATAGTGATCAACAGCTCAATGTCAGGTTGGCAGTCGGTTTCTAGTGGAGTGCCCCAAGGATCTGTTCTTGGACCGGTTTTGTTCAACATGTTTATTAATGACCTGGATGTGGGTTTGGATTGTACCCTCAGCAAGTTCGCAGATGACACTAAGCTTGGGGGAGAGGTAGATATGCTGGAGAGCAGGGATAGGGTCCAGAGTGACGTACACAGATTAGAGGATTGGGCCAAAAGAAATCTGATGAGGTTCTACAAGGACATATGTAGAGTCCTGCACTTGGGACGGAAGAATTCCAAGCATTGTTACAGGCGGGGGACTGCATGGCTAAGTAGCTGTTCAGCAGAAAAGGACCTGGGGATTACAGTGGATGAGAAGTGGATATGAGTCAACAGTGTGCCCTTGTAGCCAAGAGGGCTAATGGCATATTAGGGTGCATTAGGAGGAGCATTGCCAGCAGATCCAGAGAAATGATTATTCCCCTTTATTCGGCTCTGGTGAGGCCACATCTGGAGTATTGTGTCCAGTTCTGGGCCCCCATTATGGAAAGGATGTGGACGCATTGGAGAGGGTCCAGCAGACGGCAACCAAAATGATTAGGGGGCTGGAGCGCATGACCTATGAGGAGAGACTGAGGGATTTGGGTTTGTTTAGTCTTCAGAAGAGAAGAGTGAGGGGGGATTTGATAGCAGCCTTCAACTTCCTGAAGGGAGGTTCCAAAGAGGATGGAGAAAGGCTGTTCACAGTAATGGGGGATGGCAGTACAAGGAGCAATGATCTCAAGTTACAGTGGGAGAGGTCTAGGTTGGATATCAGGAAAAATTATTTCACTAGAATGGTGGTGAAGCACTGGAATGGGTTACCTAGGGAGATCGTGGAATCTCCATCCCTAGAGGTTTTTAATTCTCAGCTTGTCTAAGCCCTGGCTGGGTTGATTTAATTGGTATTGGTTCTGCCTTGGGCAGGGGGCTGGACTTTATGACCTCCTGAGGTCTCTTCCAGCTCTATGATTCTATGATTCTACTTCGGTCTGGATCTAAAATTCCAGGGGGATAGACAGCTGGGGTAAATTTCATTAGTCAATAGGGCTTTGGCAATGTATCCCAGCTCTTGAGCTGCCAAAGAACAGTCTCCCTCAAGGTGGTAGAGCACTTTGGCCTATATTATCAGACTAAGGACATTTTTACACTACAGAGTTATTTTGAAATAACTCATATTATTTTGAAATAACCAGATGAGTGTCCACATAGCAAGAGCATTAATTCAAAATTATTGTGAAATAACGGCTTTGGTATAGCAAAATAATAACCCCTCATTCTATGAGGAATAATGCCTCTTTTAATTTATTATTTTGAAACAGGGTGAGTGTGGACATTCACCTGTGCTTATTTCAAAATAATTGGACTCAAGGGGTGTGTCTAGAATACAGGTTTTTTTTTTTTAAAGTGGCCTTTTTTTCAAAAAAACTTCCGCTGAGTCTAGACTGCTGCCTTGTTCTTTCAAAAGTAAATCAAAAGAATGCGGCAGTTTTTTCTAGCACAAAAAAACTTGTTTTACGATGAAGAACGCCTTTTTTCGAAAGCGCTCTTTCGAAAAAAGGTGCTATGTAATGCAAACTGTGCTTTTTCGAAAGAGAGCATCCAGACTGCATGGGTGCACTCTTTCAAAAAAGCGGCTTGCTTTTTCAAAAGTACTGGTTGTAGTCTAGACGCTCTTTCGAAAGAGGCTTTTTCGAAAGTATCTTTTGAAAAAGGCATGTATTCTAGACATAGCCAAGGCTTCTCACAGCTGCCCTGGTGGCCACTCTGTCCACACCCCTCAAAACTCTATAGCTGCCCTTCTTCTGGAGGGTTTAAAGCTGCAGGCACAAGGGAAAGGTCTTGTGGCATGATGCGCCCCTGCTAACACCATGCCACACCATCAGCACCCTGCTCTGCCTTCTTTGCTGCCATGAGTGACCTCAGCATTCCCTCCAAGTCCCCTCACAGATGCAAGTATGCCGACAGCTACTAATGAAGACCTTGGTCAGGGGCAAAAGAGGGCATCATCATGGACTGGTGTGGCAATCCTGGATCTCATAGAGGTGTGGGGCGAGCAGTTTAACCTCAGGGATCTCCGCACCAGGTGCCACAGTACAGATGTCTACATCTGGATGGCTGCAAGCCTGGCCCAGAAGGGGCACATGTACACGGTGGACCAGGTACACATGAAAATCAAAGAACTTCATGAGACCTACACTAAGGCCAGGGAACAAAGTTCCCACTCTTCAGTGGCAGCCCAGACCTGCCGCTCTTATGAGAAGCTGGATGGCATCCTGGGAGAGGGACTGGTCACCACCCCACTCTCATCAGGGACCCTGGCCTTGTCACATCTGTCTTCAGCCTCCAGCAGAGAGGGGCTATGGACCAGGATGAGGAGAAGGAAGAGAAGGAGAAGGAAGAAGTGAAGGAGGAGGCCAGCAACAATACCATGGCCACCAGCCAGGACATCATCATCTCCCTGGAGCCAGCACCCTTTTCCAGGACTCAGACGAGGCTGGAGAAGGCACTTCAGGTGAATTCCATAACTATATGCAGGAGGAGGCAGAGGGCTGCAAGAGGCTGTGTGCTCCTCACTCAGTCTTCTCAGCCTGGGGCTCACACAACAGCCTGTGCATGTTTGTGCACATGGAGGCGTTGTCCAGAGAACGAAGCCCCATGTGGCTGTCACACAGGAACCCATCGCTCCATCTCACAATGTTTCTGAAGAGACCTGCCTCACAATGTTTCTGAAGAGACTGGGGTCTTAGAAACATTCAGCAGTGGCACACAAGGCACATGGTCATGCCCACACTCTTGGACAACATCAGTTCCCGGTCAAGCATTGTGAGGCTTAGGAAACTGGTCCTGTGCATGGGAGCTTGCCACAGGAAGGAAGTGGAGGGGACCCCAGTACCAACGTCCCCAGCAAGCAGTGTCTGCTGCTGAGGTACATGTCTTCCATCACCCTCACCCCTCTTCTCCAACAGGCATAGATAGAAGTTCTGTCTGCAGAATGCATTACAGAAAGAATGTGAACACACTGGAGAGAGTCCAGCAGAGGGCACTGAAAATTATTAGGGAGCTGGAGCACATGAGCTATGAGGAGAAGCTGAGGGATTTGGGCTTGTTTAGTCTTTAGAAGAGAAGAGGGAGGGAAGATTTGATGGCTGCCTTCAACTACCTGAAGGGAGGTTCCAAAGAGGATAGAGATAGGCTGTTCTCAATGGTGACAAATAGCAGAATGAGGAGCAAAATAGCAGTGGGGGAGGTCTAGGTTGCATATTAGGAAAAACTATTTCACTAGGAGGGTGGTGAAGCACTGGAATGGGTTACCTTGGGAAGTGGTGGAACCTTCATCTCTACAGGTTTTTAAGTCACGACTTGACAAAGCCCTGACTGGTATGATTTAGTTTGGGTTGCTCCTGCTTTGGGAACGGGGTTGTGCTTCATGATCTCTTGAGATCACTTCTAGCTCTATGATTCTAGGATGCTGCCACTGCCAAACTTGTTGTGTGTACGGCACAAAGAGAAGCCGAGCCACCCATCCCCCACTCTCACCCGTATGCTCCTGGCCTGCACAGCACCTTTCAATGCTTGCTTGTCCCTGGGACATACTGTTAATGTGGGCTTCTTTATTTGCTAATGTTAGCTCTTTTGTAATCAGCAATTCAGTTGAGATATTTAAGTTGTTAATTTGTAGGGTTTGTCATTTTGTTTTGTTGAAAACAATGGGTGAGCCTCCATTTTGATTGGCCTTCTTCTTTGCTTAGAGAAAAGGTGGGAAAACAGGGAAAGAGTGGGAAATGTTGCTAGGCAACAGGAGTGCATAACTAGAGAGTGCTCAGAGTTCTCTTCCTCCAGCCTGCTCATTGACAGGGTGCAGCGAGTGCTGCTCAGAAGACTGGTCTCTGGCTTGGAGTGACCATTGTTATTAAGGTGGGGTAACATCTGAAGGTATTTGATCTTTGGAGAGCACATTTGCTAGCATGGATTGCCTGGAATATACAGGGCTAACACACACACAAGATGATGCAAAGGGGCTAGGCTCCCAACCTAAGTTCCTACTGCTGCTTGGTCATTCCCAATCTGTCATCCGGACAGAAAACTGCAAGTCGGCTTTCCCTGCAGGTGCGTAAGATAGAGGAACTAACACTCACTTCCCCTTCATTTGATTGTTTGTGTGTGAGCCCCTCAGTTTCTAGACCCAGTTATTGCATCCTTCCCTATACCTTTTTACCTTCTCTATGCTATAGGTAGTTTCTTTATAACTTTGTGTGTGAACTCCTCATTTGGTGCCCTGATAGATGGGTGAACAGGTTGAGAACCAAATAAGAGGTTAGGTGGATCTCTGTATGTGGATCTCTTTGGAGTCCTCTTTCTCTTACAAATTTGTCAGCGAGGCAGAAGCCCAAACACATCTGTGGGATTCTTTTTCCTGTTTCTCTCCTTCCCACCCCCACCCGCAGCCCACATGATTATAGGCCTCTCCTCTCTTTTCAGTTATTGGTTCTTTTTATTTGGTCTTGGGAACTGGGTACCACTGGACTAAGGCTGTGAGTGTAACATGTGTATGAGAGAAAGAGTATCTTCCTGTCCTTATGTGCACTCGGGACTTCAGGCTAGCGGGAAGATGGTCAAGTAGCTGGTGGTATGGGGACCAGAAAACCAAAATGGTGAGTGACAGAAGCTGAGAAGAGTCTCTGTGCTAAGGGATCTGGGCCCTGGGATCTGGACGTGTGTCTTGCCAGACGTGGGTCCAGGAGGGGAGACTTCAGCAGAAAGGCAGGTAGTTGGCCTACCAAACCAGTACAAAGCTTTTTCTGAGGACAACAAGCTTGTAGAAAAGCTAATGTGGGTTAGAGTGGTTGAACAGCTCAGATACTGGGGTGAGCAGCAGTCAACTCTATAGAGTTACAGAAGTGCTGCAATTCCAGTGCACGAGGAGACAGAGGGCACCCAAGTTCAATAAAAGCACTGTGCAGGTAGCACATTAGGGTCAGAGAGGCAGAAAACTCTCCAGTGATCACAACTGTAGCAGCTCTAAGGTCACTAAGGGAAATTAATACTATTATTGGCTCAATTGGTAGGGACCATGTACGCATGGGCAAATTGTTTCAGGCCAGGGCAGGAGCCCGAGGGGAAATTGAGCATTCAACAGGCAGTTTACAATTTGGCAAAAAGCAAAGGCTCATGGAAAGCCGGGACATTCCAGGAATGAGAAGTCTGAAACACTTTTCAGTCACGACCTTCAATAAAAGATCAGAAAAAAGCTTTATTATATGGACTCTTATCAGTCGCCGAGGAATTAGTGGGCACTGAGCAGGACCGTCAAATATTAAAGGCCAACACAGATGATAGGACCAAAGAGGCCAAGTTGAGTAAGCTCCATTCTAAAATCGATGTGCTTCAGGAGCACGTAATGGCATGTGCTACTCAATCTAGTCTGCTCACAGTCCAGGTTCAGGACCTTATTGACTATGTGTCCGAAAAGGATAGAATAATACCCACATTAAATATTCAACTCGAGGAATCTCAAGCAGCTAATCAAAACTATGCATGCTGGTTTGAGTGAGGCAACAGATCACGCTGGCTGCCAGAATGAGAGGGATGGCTATAAGCCAAGCTAGCCTTTACAAAAGTGACAATGAGGGCCCTACAGGCTGACCTTTTCCCATAGAAGCTCAGTTCCTCAAAGAGGGATAGCAATGAGAGTGGAGTGCCCATTGACCAGGAATACAATTAATCCAACTCCTGTGTAAATATGGTGAAAGTAGGGCAGCCATACCGACAGCTCCCCCTGTTGGGGGTAGAGCAGAGGGATTTGCAGTAGTAATCCTTTTATGGATGGAAGAAACAGTGCCCTTAGCACCTATTACGACCACTATATTAACCTGAGATAGTGGTAACCAACAGAGGGAGGAAGTGAAGTATGACAGCAAGGAGTTTTGTCCTGATCATGTGCAGGCTCTAGGGAAGTCATTAGGCCCCCTGATATACGAGACTGCTGTAGATTGGATGCCAAGAATTTCAGGCATCCCAAATTTAGTGATGGGAGATATATCTGTCCTTGTCAGGGAATGCATTAGGTCTGAGGAATATCTTGACCTCTTGGCAGAGATAAAAACAGCTAGCACCCCTAATCCTATTGTAGTATATGAGAGTATCTATGGGTATGTCTACACTACCCCCTAATTCGAACTAGGGGGATTAATGGAGTCATACGGAGTTGCAAATGAAGCCCGGGATTTGAATTTCCCGGGCTTCACTTGCATGATCCCGGCCAGCGCCATTTTTAAATGTCCGCTAGTTCGGACTCCGTGTCCACGGCTACACGCGGCACAAACTAGGTAGTTCGGATTAAGCTTCCTATTCCAAACTACTGGTACACCTCGTTCCACTTTTGGTGCCCTAATAGAGGGGTGAACGGGTTGAGAACTAAATAAGAGGTTAGGTGGATCTCTTTAAAGTTCCCTTTCTCCTTACAGTGGGGGTAACGAGGCTTCCTTGGACCTCTGTGCCCCTGCAGAAAAATGCCTGCTATGTAGGCAATGGATGGCCTTGCTTGAAGCACATCACCATCATCTGAAATGAGTCCTTCAGTGCTGGCTCAGAGATTTGGACTAGTCTTCATGCACACTGTCTCCTAGGATGACTGCCTTTCTCACTTATCTTCACAGCTATTAAAGCTAGAGGTGTGGTGCATACACTACCTCCTGTGCCAACATCCCAGTCCTGCAAGACCCGCAGGTGATCCCGAGATGAACTTTTGCGGGAACACCTGGAGTGCCCTCCAACCCAGTTTTGAGCAGGAGCAGCAGGGGCGGGCTGTCGACTTAGAGGAGTGCTGTGCTGTCCAGGAGCTATGCCGCACCATCTAGGAGTGGCTGTCCCAGCAGCACGAGACCATGTGCACAGCATTCACAACTGCATCGAGTGCCTGGTTGCTGCCATTGAGCAATCTAGCAGCCATCACCCCCTGAACTCCCTCCCTCTACCACCTAACCCATTCCTTCCCAAGTCCCTCTAGCACCTACACTTGCCCCTGCGCCCACCCTCCCCACTTCTCCTCTGAGCCTCCCTTCCCCCAGGGGCATCTACACCAGGCAGTGGGATCTCTCAGGCAGATGAGGCAGGCTTCAATTCCAGCTACATCCCAGAGCACCTCCTACCCTCTTCCCTCCTTCCAGATTCTTTCAGCAGTCCTTCCCCAGTTATATATTCCCCAAATTAAAATTACTGAGTTTGTTTCAAACAAAAAGTCTGGCTTATTTTATCTGCAGGGGAGGGGGAAGGTGGGAAGTGTAGCAGGAGAAGGGAGGTGTGGGGGAGAAAAGGCATGCAGGGGCAATGCAGAGGCCCCTTATGAAGAGTCTTACAGCTGGCCTTGGACGAAACTCTCCCTCAAAGCCTTGTGGATGAGCACAGCCCCCTGATGGGCTTGCCTGATAGCAGTGATGCGCAGCTGCTCAAAAGCCCTGGTGAGCCACTCAGCCTCTGCCCCACATCCTGGCAGGAGAGTCTCCTCATTGTTCTCACAACGGTTGTGGAGCACACAGCAGGCCGCCACCACCTGGAGGACACTCTGGTTGCTGAGGTCCAGTCAGGTGAGGAGACACCGGAAACTTCCCTTGAAGCATCCAAAGGCACCCCCCACAATAATGTCACCTGCCGAGCTTGTTGTTGAAGCATTCTTTAGTGGGATCCAGGCATCCCATGTAAGGCTTCATTAGGCATGGGGGGTCAAGGGTAGGCTGCATTGCCCACAGTGCACATGGGCATATCCACCTCCCCAACCCTGATGGTGTGGTTGGGGGAAAATGTGCTTGTGTGCTTCCTCTGGAAGAACTGGAGTTCTTGTATACACAGGCATCATGCACCTTCCCCAACCATCCGACATACACATCCATGAACCTGCCTCTGTGGTCCACGAGGGCCTGAAGCACCACTGAAAAATACCCCTTTCTTTTGAAGTCTGAGGACCAGTGGTCAGGGGCCATGATGGAAATATGGGTGCTGTCAATGCCTCCCCCAATGAGGAGGCTGCACTTTGCTCAGGATGATGACTTCACCCAGCAAAATGTCAATGATGGCCTTTACCACCTGGAGAATCACAGAATCACAGGATTGACAGAGCCCTCAGGAGTTCCCAGAATCCAAGCCCCTTCCCACACCAGGACCAACCCCAATTACCCCATCCAAGGCAGGGCTTTGTGAAGCCAGGACCGAAAAACCTCCAGAAAGGAAGATTCCACCCCCCTTCCTAGAGAACCCATTCTAGTAGCTCACCACCCTCCTAGGACAATAGTAAGGGAGTCAAACCTGCATGAGCAAGGCCCTTGTAACCAGTCAGACATGATGCCCTCCTCCCTTCTTTTCACTGGCGTCTAGCTGGCTGAACATACACCTCTTCTTTTTCCTCTCTTAGGGTATGTCTACACTACAAAGTTAGTTCGAACTAAGGGACGTTAGTTCGAACTAACTTTAATAGGTGCTACACTAGCGCTCCGCTAGTTCGAATTTGAATCGAACTAGCAGAGCGCTTAGTTCGAACTAGGTAAACCTCATTTTACGAGGACTAACGCCTAGTTCGAACTAGCTAGTTCGAACTAAGGGCTGTGTAGCCCTTTAGTTCGAACTAGTGGGAGGCTAGCCCTCCCCAGGTTTCCCTGGTGGCCACTCTGGCCAACACCAGGGAAACTCTATGCCCCCCTCCCGGCCCCGGACCCCTTAAAGGGGCACGGGCTGGCTACGGTGCCCGTGCCAGGTGCAAGCCTGCCAACACCCAGCTAGCAGACCCTGCACCTGGCATGGCACAGAGCCACCCACCCGATGCCCCCCAGCCCACCCCCTCTTGCCGGGACCAGGCTGGCGGCTCCCAGGAGCTTGCCCTGGACCGCAAGAGGCGGGCACCTTCCTGGGCTAGTGCGGACATCGTGGACCTCATCCACGATCTCCGCACTAGGCACAGGAAAGTGGCCGTCTAGGGCAGGAGAGCTGCCAGCCTGGCCACCCAGGAGCAGGTGTGCATGAAAATCAAGGTGGTCCACTGAGACCCCCGACCCTGAGCCCTGAGCTTACAATGGCCGTCCTGGGTCAGACCAAAGGTCCATCTAGCCCAGTAGCCTGTCTGCCAACAGCGGCCAACCCTAGGGACCCTGGAGGGGATGGACCGAAGACAATGACCAAGCCATTTGTCTCGTGCCATCCCTCTCCAGCCTTCCACAAACTTTGGGCAGGGACACCACTCCTACCCTCTGGCTAATAGGACTCCATGGACCCAACCTCCATGACTTGATCTCACGTCCCTTTAAACTCTGTTCTAGTTGTAGCCTTCACAGCCTCCTGCAGCAAGGAGTTCCACAGGTTAACTCTTTGCTTTGTCAAGAACAACTTTCTCTTACTAGTTTCAAGCCTGCTACCCATTCCTTTCCTTTGGTGTCCTCTAGTCCTTCTTTATGGGAACTCAGGAAGAACTTTTCTGAATGCACCCTCTCCACCCAACCCCTGCTTTTAGAGACCTCTATCCTGTCCCCCCTCCGTCTCCTCTTTTATAAGCTGAACAGTCCCAGTCTCTGTAGCCTTTCTTCATCTGGGACCTGTTCCCAACCCCTGATCATGTTAGTTGCCCTCCCTTCTCCCAGCCTTTCTCTTCCCCTCTCCCACCTCCTTTTCCCAGTCTCCCCCAGTTTTGTTCAATAAAGACAGAGTCAATGTTGGAAGAAACGTTATCTTTATTTTGTACATCAATAAGAAGGGGGGCTAGGGAATGGTAAGTGGAAGGAGGTGAGGGAGGAATGGGGTACGAGCCCCTGATGGGGAGGACTGGGCTGGCTCTGTGGGCTTCTGGGGGTGGAAGCTCTCCTGCAGCCCCCCAATTACTCCCTCTCCCCAGATGGCAGCCTGTGGCAAGTGCAGCCGGGCTGATGGCCGAGTGGTGTGATGTGCCCAGTGTGGGCACTCAGGGCACTCCAAGCCAGAACTTCTTTGCAAGCGGGGCACCCCTTAGAACTGTGTGTCCGGGGTGGGGGTCGGGACCCTTTAAGCGCAGCCCTCGGCTAGCCTGAGACAGCATCTCCATGCTCTAAGTCCTCCTTTTATGCCCTGCCGGCACTGCTTCCGGCCATCCTTAAGCCCTGTTCAGAGTTCACTCAATGTGGACTTGCTAGTTCGAACTAGCAAAACGCTAGTTCGAACTAGTTTTTAGTTCTAGATGCGTTAGTTCGAACTAGCTTAGTTCGAATTAAGTAATTCGAACTAAGTTAGTTCGAACTAGCGTTGTAGTGTAGACGTACCCTTAGTTAGGATTTATGTTAAGCCCTTTATTATGCCTTATTATATTCTTTGGTATGTCAAGCAATGCAATTTATGGGTTAGGTGTGTTGTTATGTCAAGACCATAAGACCAGACTTTGCCTAGAAATCTTATTGCTTAATGTATGCTTATGAATACGTATGTAAACTGTGGAACGTTTGTGAGGTGGGAATGAGGAATATGCAGTCAAAGGCAGTTTAGGATCTGTAACCTTTTAAGGCAAAAAAAAGACCCTGCAAAGTGTCAACATCAACTGATGAGCAGCCAGGATAAATATCTCTCTCTCTCGGACAAGATGTAACAACTCAGAAGAAACCTGGGACCACCCAGAGAAAGTCTTGCAGATCTGAAGGGATCTCCCAAGAAACCTCATGGCCAGGTCTCTGGGAAGCTGATGCCTGGCCAGCACTCCAGCCACCTGCAAAATCAAAAGTAATCTATCCCACACTTGCAGCCTGCCTCCAAACTGCCAGCATGAATGACATATGTATGTGTGTGTATCACCTTACTCTTAAGAATCTGTACCAATAAATAACCCCAAAAGCAATACTGCTCCAGCCCACCCTTTGTCCAGGTTTGTTCCTCAGCAGGTCTGAGGAAGTACAACAGCCCTGACAGTCTATCTCCCCATGCCGAACTGGCTCCCCACAGCAATCTTCCAAAGTTCTATAGCTATGCATTTCTGGAGGGGGGTGGCACATCACATGTGGGCGTCTTGTTACCAAAGAGCAGGGAAAGACACTCGCAGAGCTCCAGGAAGGTGTCCTTCTGCATGCGGAAGTTCTGGAGCCACTGCTGGTCATACCACTGTTCTATGACAATGCAGTCTGACCAGTTGGAACTGGTCTCCTGGAGCCAGTAGTGGTGGCGCGCAGTGTGAAGGGGAGGATGGAATGGACTGTGGGGCATGAGGAGCACCCAGGCCAGGTTGAGGACTTGTTCCATTCTGAGCTGGTCGTCGTGATCCTTCATTGCCAGGAGGGCATCTTGCATAAACTGTGCCATGAGTTGCAGCAGGAGGTAGAAGAGCCCATGACTGCTTCACAGCAGGTCTGGCTCCATTCTGGAAGCGCTGCGGCATCCACAAGGGCAACCAGAGCACATGGTGTGAGTTTGCCGTCACTTAAGGAGGTAGGCAATGGAGAAGAATCTGAAACAGAGCTGTAGAGAGGAGCCCCTTTAAGCACAAGCCTCAGATAACTGTAGGAAGCAGCTACAGGAAGTGATTGTTGTCCTGATGTCCTGCCTGGAGTACTTCTAGAGGGGCTTTAAATGAGATTCAGGATCCAATCAGTGTAGACGCACTATTTTGATATAGCTCTACGCTATTTCAATGAGGATTCATAGTATGGACCTGCTATTTTGAAAGGGTACGTCTACACTACAGCGCTAATTCGAACTAACTTAGTTCGAATTAGTTAATTCGACATAAGCTAATTTGAACTAACACGTCTAGAACTAAAAACTAGTTCGAATTAGCGTTTTGCTAATTCGAACTAGCATGTCCACATTAAGTGGACCCTGAACCGGGGTTAAGGATGGCCGGAAGCAGTGCCGGCAGGGACTCAGAGGAGGACTTAGAGCGTGGAGCTGCTGTCTCAGGCTAGCCGAGGGCTGCGCTTAAAGGGTCCCGACCCCCACCCCGGACAGACAGTTCTCAGGGGTGCCCCGCTTGCAAAGCAGTCCTGGCTTGGAGTGCCCGGAGTGCCCACACTGGGCACATCACACCACTCGGCCATCAGCCCGGCTGCACTTGCCGCAGGCTGCCATCTGAGGAGAGGGGGCAATTGGGGGGCTGCAGGAGAGCTTCCACACCCAGAAGCCTGCAGAGCCAGCCCAGTCCTCCCCATCGGGGGCTCGTACCCCATTCCTCCCTCACCTCCTTCCACTTACCCTTCCCTAGCCCCTTTTCTTGATGTACAAAATAAAGGAAAATTGTGTTCAAAAATGGAATCTGTCTTTATTGAACAAAACTGGGGGAGACTGGGAAAAGGAGGTGGGAGAGGGGAAGAGAGAGGGTGGGAGAGGGGAGGGCAACTACAATGATCAGGGGTTGGAAACAGGTCCCATATGAAGAGAGGCTAAAGAGACTGGGACTGTTCAGCTTAGAAAAGAGGAGATGGAGGGGGGACAGGATAGAGGTCTCTAAAAGCAGGAGTTGGGTGGAGAGGGTGCATACAGAAAAGTTCTTCATTAGTTCCCATAAAGAAGGACTAGAGGACACCAAAAGAAAGGAATGGGTAGCAGGCTTCAAACTAGTAACAGAAAGTTGTTCACAAAGCAAAGAGTCAACCTGTGGAACTCCTTGCTGCAGGAGGCTGTGAAGGCTAGAACTAGAACAGAGTTTAAAGGGACGTGAGATCAAGTCATGGAGGTTGGGTCCATGGAGTGGTATTAGCCAGGGGGTAGGAGTGGTGTCCCTGCCCAAGGTTTGTGGAAGGCTGGAGAGGGATGGCATGAGACAAATGGCTTGCTCACTGTCTTCGGTCCATCCCCTCCAGGGTCCCTAGGGTTGGCCGCTGTCGGCAGACAGGCTACTGGGCTAGGTGGACCTTTGGTCTGACCCAGGACGGCCATTGTAAGCTCAGGGCTCAGGGTCGGGGGTCTCAGTGGACCCCCTTGATTTTCATGCACACCTGCTCCTGGGTGGCCAGGCTGGCAGCTCTGCTGCCCTAGCTGGCCACTTTCCTGTGCCTAGTGCAGAGTTCGTGGACGAGGTCCACGATGTCCGCACTAGCCCAGGAAGGTGCCCGCCTCTTGCGGTCCAGGGCAAGCTCCCGGGAGCCGCCAGCCTGGTCCCGGGAAGAGGGGGAGGGCTGGGAGGCATCGGGTGGGTGGCTCGATCCGTGCCAGGTGCAGGGTCTGCTGGCTGGGTGCTGGCAGGCTTGCACCTGGCACGGGCACCGTAGCCAGTCCATGCCCCTTTAAGGGGTCTTGGGCCGGGAGGGGGGCAGTAGAGTTTCCCTGGTATTGGCCATTGTGGCCACCAGGGAAACCTGGGGAGGGCTAGCCTCCCACTAGTTCGAATTAAGGGGCTACACAGCCCTTAATTCGAACTAGTAAATTCGAACTAGGCTTAATCCTCGTGGAATGAGGATTACCTAGTTCTAACTAAGCGCTCTGTTAGTTCGAATTAAATTCCAACTAACGGAGCGCTAGTGTAGCGCCTATGAAAGTTAGTTCGAACTAACATCCGTTAGTTCGAACTAACTTTGTAGTGTAGACATACCCAAAGTTATTTCAGGAATTATTATTTTAAAATAGCTTATTTTGAGATAAGCGCCAGTGTAGCTATAACCTAAATCAGCATATACAGATAAGAAAATGGAAGGAGCAGCGAAATGAATCTCTGAAAAGATTTTGTCTGAGTTCAGTGAGACTCTTGGGTAAAGTATTATACTGCAAAGCTGAGTTTTTCAGGGCTTCTCAGGAGACCTGTTAGCCCAGGTTCCACTGAATTCAATGGCGATTGGGAATGATTGGGTGAGGGGGACCCTCAGCCAATATGTTTAGGTTCACACTCTTGCATCCTTACATCGACTGGGTGAATTTGTTAACTTTCTGTTACTTAAACCTTAATTTAATTGTTGGCAGATTATTGTATTAGCCACTCTGAGAAACAAAACAAAATACAGTATCACTCTTTGAGGTATCATGTATGTAGTGACATGTTAGTAGGGCCTGGTGCTTGGAATTTGGTGTCTACACGCAGAAGCGAAGCGGGATTCCGAGATTAACCCCATTCCACGAGGAGTAACAGTGAATTCAAACTAAGGGCAGTTACTTCGGGCTAGACAGTTTCCAAAATGGCAACTGGCCAGGAATATGCTAATCAAGCGTGGGATATTTAAATCCCGCACTTCATTAGTAATTTCGGTCACCCTCATTAGCCTCCCTAGTTCAAACTAGGGGGCTAGTGTAGACGTACCGTAATATAGTTGTAGCTAGTCTCGGTTTTCATATCAATGTCTAATTTTCAGTGATTTCTATTTAACTCTTGGTCTTGATATCTTGTGGCAATAGTCCCCACAGGTTAATTATGATTCTACAAGTTCTGCATCCACCTTATCATGAAAGGGCTCTTTCAAAATCAAGAAAAAGGTGGGTTAAGCACACAAAATATAATACAGGGTTGTCTGTGCTGTCTTAGCGATCATACTATTCTTAAATCCCGTGGGGAACATAGAATCATAGAACTGGAAGGGACCTTAAGAGGTCATCGAGTCCAGCCCCTGCCCTCAAGGCAGGACCAAGCTCTGTCTACACCATCCCTGACAGATGCCTACCTAACCTGTTCTTAAATATATCCAGAGAGGGAGATTCCACCACCTCCCTTGGCAATTTATTCCAATATTTGACCACCCTGACAGTTAGGAATTTTTTCCTAATGTCCAATCTAAACCTTCCTTGCTGCACTTTAAGCCCATTACTCCTTGTTCTGTCCTCAGAAACCAAGAGGAACAAATTTTCTCCTTCCTCCTTGTGACACCCTTTTAGATATTTGAAAACCGCTATCATGTCCCCCCTTAATCTTCTTTTTTCCAAACTAAACAAGCCCAGTTCATGAAGCCTGGCTTCATAGGTCATGTTCTCTAGACCTTTAATCATTCTTGTCGCTCTTCTCTGTACCCTTTCCAATTTCTCCACATCTTTCTTGAAATGTGGCGCCCAGAACTGGACACAGTACTCCTGCTGAGGCCTAACTAGTGCAGAGTAGAGCGGCAGAATGACTTCACGAGTTTTGCTTACAACACACCTGTTGATACAACCTAGAATCATATTTGCTTTTTTTGCAGCAGCATCACACTGTTGACTCATATTCAACTTGTGGTCCACTATGACCCCTAGATCCCTTCCTGCCATGCTCCTTCCTAGACAGTCGCTTCCCATCTTGTATGTATGGAACTGATTGTTCCTTCCTAAGTGGAGCACTTTGCATTTCTCTTTATTAAACTTCATCCTGTTTACCTCTGACCATTTCTCTAACTTGCTAAGGTCATTTTGAATTATGTCCCTATCCTCCAAAGAAGTTGCAACCCCACCCAGTTTGGTATCATCTGCAAACTTAATAAGCGTACTCTCTATCCCAATATCTACATAATTGGTGAAGATATTGAACAGTACGGGTCCCAAAACAGACCCTTGCAGAACTCCACTTGTTATCCCTTTCCAGCAGGATTTAGCACCGTTAACAACAACTCTCTGACTATGGTTATCCAGCCAATTATGCACCCACCTTATCGTGGCCCTATCTAAGTTATATTTGCCTAGTTTATCAATAAGAATATCATGCGAGACCGTATCAAATGCCTTACTATAGTCTAGGTATATGACATCCACCGCTTCTCCCTTATCCACAAAGCTCGTTATCCTATCAAAGAAAGCTATCAGATTAGTTTGGCATGACTTGTTCTTCACAAACCCATGCTGGCTATTCCCTATCACTTTATTACCTTCCAAGTGTTTGCATATGATTTCCTTAATTACCTGCTCCATTATCTTCCCTGGGACAGACGTTAAACTGCCCGGTCTGTAGTTTCCTGGGTTGTTCTTATTCCCCTTTTTATAGACGGGCACAATGTTTAAAGAGCTCTAACACTATGTATGTGTGGATGGATAGATAGATAGATAGATAGATAGATAGATAGATAGATAGATAGATAGATAGATAGATAGATAGATAGATACACATACACATACACATACACATACACATACACATACACATACACATACACATACACATACACATACACATACACACACACACACACATACACATACACACACACACACTTAAACAAAGGACCACATCCAGGTACAATTTTTACCCCTTTCTGTGCCTCTCGACTCCAGCGTGTCAGGCCAGGGCCGGTCTCTCAATTCCTAGTAAAGACGAATACGAGGTGGGCGTCCCCTCTGGAACCTCGGGAGATCAAACACCAAACCCGACCAGCAGATAGATGGTAGACTGACACTCAGAGAAAATGTGCTGCTGGACCCATCTTTATACCCCTGGGGGCCCGTATCCTCTTTCTTATCTAAGATGCTGAATTGTACTGGTCCATTTTGTGGTGCCAGTTCTTACAAGCAAGTTTCAAGTTAATTTACACTTGCAAGAGAGATAACTAAATTATGAGTACTAGACATTTTTTTACTGGGCGAGAGATTGCTCCCCCCGCGGACGGTTGTGTGTTCGTATCAATATGGGTTTGAGTCAAGGACACTCCTTGGCAGCCTCTTGTTCAGCAATTGGCGTATCTCTGTTTACAGCCATTCACGGTCACAGCAGCCTGGGCCTTCTGCTCTGTGTGCCCTGTATGCTCCAGGCAAGCAAAAATGGATGTTACAAAGGGGGTTCCTGTCTGGCTACAATTCCCATGTTGCTTGCCTATATTCATCCTTTGTTATTTGTCCTACTTTCCATTTTTTATAGGACTCCTTTTTTATTTTGAGATCATGCAAGATCTCCTTGTTAAGCCAAGCTGGTCTTTTGCCGTATTTTCTATCTTTCCTACACAGCAGAATTGTTTGCTTTTGGGCCCTTAACAACGTCCCTTTGAAATACTTCCAACTCTCCTGAGTTGTTTTTCCTTTCAGTCTTGCTTCCCATGGGACCTTACCTACAAGTTCTCTGAGCTTATCAAAATCTGCCTTCCTGAAATCCATAACCTCAATTGTGCTGGTCTCCCTTCTACCTTTCCTTAAGATCATGAACTCTATTATTTCATGATCACTGTCCCCCATACTGTCTTCCACTTTCAAGTTCTCAACTAGTTCCTCCCTATTTGTTAAAATCAAATCCAGAATAGCTTCTCCTCTGGTAGCTTTTTCAACCTTCTGAAACAGAAAGTTGTCTCCAATGCAGTCCAGAAACTTATTGGATAGCCTGTGCCCCGCTGTGTTAGTTTCCCAACATATGTCTGGATAGTTGAAGTCCCATCACCACCGAATCTTGGGCTTTGGATAGGTTTGCTAATTGTTTAAAAAAGGCCTCATCCACCTCTTCCACCTGTCTAGATGGCCTGTAGTAGACTCCTAGCATGACATCACCCTCATTTTTTACCCCTTTTAGTTTAACCCAGAGACTCTCTACACAGCTATCTCCTACGTTCATCTCCACTTCAGTCCAAGTGTGTACATTTTTAACATACAAGGCAACCCCTCCTCCCTTTTTTCCCTGTCTGTCCTTCCTGAGCAAGCCGTACCCTTCCATACCAACATTCCAATCATGCGTCCCATCCCACCAGGTTTCTGTAATACCAATGATATCATAGTTGTATTTATTTGTTAGGAATTCCAGTTCTTCCTGCTTGTTACCCATACTTCTTGCATTTGTATATAGGCATCTAAGATACTGATTTGATCTTGCCTTCCTGTTGTGCCCTGACTCTCCTTTCTCCTTGCCATTATAGGCCGTAGTCCCCCCCATTTCCAACCCATCTCCCAGTCTCACACATTCAGCACTTACCTGTGGGCTTTGCTCACCTGTCACCGTCGAACCTAGTTTAAATCCCTCCTCACAAGGTTAGCCAGTCTGTGTCTAAACAAGGCCTTCCCGCTCCTGGACAGGTGAACTCCATCTCTGCCAAGCAGTCCTTCCTGGAAGAGCACCCCGTGGCCAAGGAAGCCGAAGCCCTCCTGGCGACACCATCCTCGCAGCCAGGCATTCACCTCCAGGATGCACCTCTCTCTGCCTGGGCCCCTACCTTTGACAGGAAGGATCGAAGAGAATATGACTACGAAAAGTATGGTTCTCTGGCAAAAAGGCAGAGTTAAAGTGCTTACGACCTGATTTATCATTATTTTTAACAGGTCTCTAGAGATGATCCTGGAAATTACAGACTGGTAAGTCTAACGTCAGTACCAGGCAAATTAATTGAAACTATAGTAAAGAATAAAATTGTCAGACACATGGATAAATATAATTTGTTGGAGGAAAGTCAACATGGTTTCTCTAAAGGGAAATCATATCTTACTAACCTGCTAGAGTTCTTTGAGGGGGTCAACAACCATGTAGACAAGGGGGATCCAATGGATATAGCATACTTTGATTTCCAGAAAGCCCTTGATAAGGTCCCTCACTAAAGGCTCTTAAGTAAAATAAGTTATCATGAGTTAAGAAGGAAGATCCTTTCATGGATTGATAACTGGTTAAAGACAGGAAACAAAGGGTAGGAATAAATGGTAAATTTTCAGAGTGGAGAGATGTAACTAGTGGGGTCCCCTAAGGGTCTGTCCTGGCACCCATCCTATTCAACTTATTTATAAATGTTCTAGAGCAGGGGTCTCCAAACTTTTCTGCCCGAGGGCCACATTAACTATCAAACAGCAGTTCGGGGGCCGACTACACACTTGAGGTCCAAATAAAAAACAATCAAAACATGGATGTTGTTTTTAATTATTTATTTAATATTATTTTATTCAGTTATTATTTAATAACATATCGATACACTACACATGAACACCTGTATTAGTGTGAATGGTGAAATTGTTTCCTGGATGCCAAAATAGCAGATAAGAACGCACTGGCCAATAGGGAGCAATTGTCCACGCCAAGTCCCAACCCCTCTCACTGTGAGGGACGCGCAGAGCCCGGATGTTCACAAGCAATAAAGCGCAACGGCCACCAACAAGCCATTGGCACCCATGGGGCGGGTTGAAGAAGCGCCCCGCCCCCGGAGAAGTAGCCCCTCGCTCCTAGCCCCTGAGAAACCGCCGTAGGGTTTCCTCCCCTCAGTCCAGCCTCCCGCGATCCTCTGCCGCCGGGTCTGATCCGGAGCCCGCCTTCGAGACCCCCCTTTTTCGCCCGCCCGGCCAAGCGGCACGCGGAGCCGTCCCTGACCTGGGCTACCTGCTGTCCCGTGCGCGCGCTGGGGCCTCGCGCAGCCACCTGCGAATCTGTTTCTCCCACTGACACCAATGCTCGGAACAAGCTCTCTCCTTCCACCGCCGCAGCCACCCTCCGCCTGATTGGCTCCGGTTGGTGCCGCCCACAACGCGTGACCCCGCCCAATCTGGGTTGAGAGGGACTGAAACGGCGGCATTGAAAGGGCTTCTGGGAAACGTAGTTTAAACCGAGAGCGCCTCAGGGATAATCTCGCCGGCACGCGGAAGAAGGCGGGGCTAGACCTTGAGCGGCGATTGGCCAAGACAGCCGCGATTCTGGGCCTAGACTCTGGGCCGTAATTTTTTTTCCGTAGACAAAAAGGTCTCCATGGGCCAGATGAGAGGGCCTTGCGGGCCGCATCCGGCCCGCGGGCCATAGTTTGGAGACCCCTGTTCTAGAGAATAGGGTAAACAGTGAGTTGGCAAAATTTGCAGATGATACCAAACTGCTCAAGATAGTTAAGACCAAATCAGACAAAAAGATCTCACAAAACTAAATGCAGGACAATGTAGCACTTTAAAGACTAACAAGATGGTTTATTAGATGATGAGCTTTCGTGGGCCAGACCCACTTCCACAGATCAAATAGTGGAAGAAAGTAGTCACAACCATATATACCAAAGGATACAATTAAAAAAATGAACAAATATGAAAAGGACAAATCACATTGCAGAACAGAAGGGGGATGCGGGGGGGGGGGGGGGGGGGAAGGGGGAGGAAGGAAGGTAAGTGTCTGTGAATTGCTGATATTAAAGGTAGGGAGAGTGGGATGTTTGTGAGTTAATGGTATTACAGGTGATAATTGGGGAAACTGTCTTGGTAATGGGTGAGAAAGTTCAAATTCTTGTTAAGTCCTTGTTGGCAAGTGTCGAATTTTAACATGAATGACAGTTCAGAGGATTCCCTTTCAAGTGCAGATGTAAAAGGTCTTTGTAGCAGAATGCAGGTGGCTAAGTCATTTAGAGAGTGTCCTTTCTGGTTAAAGTGGCAAGAAACTGTTTTCTCTTTGTGATCTTGTCTGATATCTGTTTTGTGGGCATTAATCCTTTGGTGAAGTGTCTGAGATGTTTGTCCAATGTACGTAGCAGACGGACACTTTCGGCACATGATAGCATAGATTATATTTCTGGATGCGCAGGAATATGTGTTCTTGATCTTATAACTCACTTGGTTAGGTCCAATACCAAGACAGTTTCCCCAATTATCACCTGTAATACCATTAACTCACAAACATCCCACTCTCCCTACCTTTAATATCAGCAATTCACAGACACTTACCTTCCTTCCTCCCCCTTCCCACCCCCCCCCCCGCATCCCCCTTCTGTTCTGCAATGTGATTTGTCCTTTTCATATTTGTTCATTTTTTTAATTGTATCCTTTGGTGTATATGGTTGTGACTACTTTCTTCCACTATTTGATCTGAGGAAGTGGGTCTGGCCCACGAAAGCTCATCATCTAATAAACCATCTTGTTAGTCTTTAAAGTGCTACATAGTCCTGTATTTTGCTTCAACTACCCCAGACTAACACGGCTACATTTCTATCACTATTTCACAAAACTAAGTGATTGGGCAACAAAATGGCAAATGAAATTTAATGTGGATAAATGTAAAGTAATACCATTGGAAAAAATAACTCCAACTATTCATACAATATAATGGGGGCTAATTTGGCTACAACTGCTCAAGAGAGAAATCTTGGAGTTATCGTGGATAGTTCTCTGAAAACATCCACTCAGTGGATGTCCCAGTATAGTTGTTCTTATGTTCACATTACTTCAGTTTTTTACTGTGTAACTCCACTGATTCCCACTTTTTCTCCCCTTTTTCACTTTAATTGAGAATAAATGTGGAGGAACACAATTAGGCCCACAGAGTCTAAGAAAATATCAGGTAGATCAAGTTTCTGCAACAATCAAACTTGTGTAAAATGGGGTAATTTTGGTATGAAACTGCTGAGCTTTGCTGTGCATCTCTGGCCTGTGATACTGCAATTAACATGCAATTTCATGATGATCTAATTAAGCAATAATAATTTAAGACAGGAGACATTTCCTGAGAATTAATGGAGGAGCTGATATCCCAAAGTGCAGCTCTGCTGGTCATTAACCCTAAGAAAACACCTTGTGTTGAGGTTGTTTTTGCTACTGTAAAATGAAAGTTGGAGGAGAGGGAAGTGAACAGATTTATATATATATATATGATGCAATTTTAATTAGTAACAGGTTGGCATATCTAGAAGTAATACTCTGCTATGCTATTTTAAAACCCCTGAATCTGAAAAATTTATATAATTTGATATTTTTAATTTTTAAAAGGTAAAAACATTTTAGTACCATGGTAAAGTGAGAAAAAACATACCTGACAGTCAGAAAATGCAAATATTAAGGCTAAATACAGAAGTATGATTTGGCTTTCATTGTTTTCATGTACTACAATACAGAACCAGAGTCCGTTTCATAACAAGCGACAAGGAGTCCTGTAGCACCTTATAAACTAATAGATGTATTGGAGCATAAGCTTTCGTGGGCAAAGACCCACTTCGTCAGATGCATGTAGTGGAAATTTCCAGAGGCAGGTATAAATATGCAGGCAAGAATCAGGCTAGAGATAATGAGGTAAATTCAATCAGGGAGGATGAGGCCCACTTCTAGCAGCTGATGTGGAGTTGTGAACACCAAGGGAGGAGAAACTGCTTTTGTAATTGGCTAGCCATTCACAGTTTTCGTTTAATCCTGAGCTGATGGTGTCAAATTTGCAGATGAACTGCAGCTCAGCAGTTTCTCTCTGAAGTCTGGCCCTGAAGTTTTTTTGCTGCCGGATGGCTACCTTTAAATCTGCTATTGTGTGTCTAGGGAGATTGAAGCATTCTCCTACAAGTTTCTTGTATATTGCCATTCCTAATATCTGATTTGTGTCCATTTATTCTTTTGCGTAGGGACTGTCCAGTTTGGCCGATGTATATAGAAGAGGGGTATTGCTGGCACATGATGGCGTATATTACATTGGTAGATGTGCAGGTGAATGAGCCAGTGATGGTGTGGCTGATCTGGTTAGGTCCTGTGATGGTGTTGTTGCCCACATATCTACACCAGCCTCGGTGCCAACTCTGCCCACATATCTACACCAGCAACACGAGGTGTAACAGTTAACTCGAACTAAGGACTTAGTTCAAGTTAACGTTCGACTGCCGCGTGTAGCCGTGGGCAGTTAGTTCAGACTAGGGGTATTTAAAAATGGTGCTCAGATGGGAAGATTCAAATAAAGCCCAGGATATTTAAATCCTGGGCTTCATTTGCCACTTCGAATGCCTACATTAGCCTCCCTAGTTCCAACTAGGGGGCTAGTGTAGACATACCCTAATGTGCTACAGGACTCCTTGTTGCTTTTGCAGAGCCAGACTAACACGGCTACCCCTCTGATACTTTTCACCACAGTACAAGTGTTCACAAGATTCTTAAGGAATCTTCTTATCTATGGCTACCATGTAAGAGCAAGGAATGTTTCCAAACCTATACTCTCCCCAATGACGGTTTTAAACATTTAAAGCTGAATGACTGAATCCATTAATTTCAAACTTAACTTGATTTTCAGGTCTTAATGTGATTTTTAGAAGTTATTAACATTTTAGAAATGCAAGTTTGGAATAATGTACAGGCAGTCCCCGGGTTACATGGATCCGACTTACATCAGATCCCTACTTACAAATGGGGTGAGGCAACCCCGCACTAGCTGCTTCCCCCCCCCCCCCCGGCAGACCAGGGAGACGCAGAGCGGCTTTTCTCAGCAGACACCTCAGCTTGAGAATAAAGGACTGAGGGAAGTGAGGTGTGGGAGAATAAAACTGAGCTCTGGAGAAATGTTTGGCTAGAGATTCCCCTACAATATGTACCAATTCCGACTTACATACAAATTCAACTTAAGAACAAACCTACAGTCCCTATCTTGTACGTAACCCGGGGACTGCCTGTATTATTAACTAGTGGTGCACCTATTCAGAGGCATAAAGACATAATTAGGGCTGGTGGGAAACTGGAAATCCTGTTTAATGGGGATTTCCAAAATTAAATAATTAAAATCCAGCATCAGAATGAAACCTCAACATTCAGAAATTTCTCACACAATGGGATTTCTGAAATTTTATTTTAAAAAAAAATCAAAATACTCTGTTTTGATTTTTCAAAATGAAAAATGGATGAGGATCCTCATTTGTCTGTTCTGAAAGACATGGGAGTCCCTGCTATGACCCAGGGTTTAAATGTTTCCAGGCTTTCAGCTCTGAAGCAGCCTGCTTGGCAGGTTGTTGGAAATCTGCCTGATATCTATTGGATGATTTGACAAAATTGACACATTCCTACACAATGTTTTGACTTAATCAATTCAGCATTTTTTGTCAACAGAAAAATGTTTCTGTTGGAAAGTTTGGAGCAGTGTTACCCATGTCTTTTGAATCATTCCTTTCTTCGTAGCAGGTGAAATTATTCCACTAAAGCAGGGACCAGCGCAAGGCCTATAGGACACTTCAGTCCCAATCTAACCTTATTACCCTAAATGAAGTGGCTTTCAGTGGTGTGCAGAATAAACTTAAAAAGCAACAAATGGTCTGGTAGCACTTTATAGACTAACAAACATATAGATGGTATCATGAGCTTTTGTGGATACAGCCCACTTCTTCAGATGACCAGAGTTTTGAGTATAAGGATGTGCAGACCCAAAATACATAGGGGAGAAGGAGGGAGAGGAAAAAAAGGAAGGGGGCGGGAAACAAGAAGCAGAGGGATGAAAATATCAAAGGGAAAAATAAGTAGATAGAACTGATAACCTATGGGCACCTAAAGATTGGATAGTTAAAAGAAGTAGATAAGGATCATAGGATAGCAGTTAGATAGGAAGGGTACGAACACAAAAATCTACACAGACAAAGAGCTGTTGGCACCTTCACCAAATGTTAGGTTGATAATGTCCCAGCCATCCATTATCTCGATTGAGGAAGTCATCAGTGAGAGAATTGAATTTGTGGATGAATTGTAATTCCAATGCCTCTCTGTGTATTTGGCTTGTAGAGTTGGTTGGTGACAAGACAGCCACCTGGAGATCTTTTAAAGGGTGATTATGTAGATTGAAGTGTTCTCCAACAGGTTTCTGTATGTTCCCTTTATGTATATCTGATTTGTGTCCATTGATTCTTTCCCGTAGGGGCTGTCCAGTTTGTCTAATATATATAGCAGTGGGGCATTGCTGGCATTTGATGGCATAGATCAAATTACTGGATGTGCAGTTAAATGAGTCTTTGATTTGGTAGCTTACGTTGTTGGCTCCAGTGATGAATTCGCTTGTATAGATATGTGGGCAGAATTGGCACTGTGGCTGATTGCAGGGCTGAGTTCCTGGATGCTTATGATGTGATTGTGTAGTATGGTGACCAGAAAGAATTCATTTTGGTTTAGGGGGGAGGGGGTTGTCTGTAAGCGAGAACAGGCTTTTCTCCCAAGCCTCTGAGAGTGAGGGATCATTTTCCAAGATGGGTTGCAGATTGTGTACAATGCTTTGGAAGGGGTTGAGTTGTGGACTGTCGGTAATGACAAGTGGAATTCTGTTATTTTCTCTTTTGGATCTGTCTTGAAGTAGTTCATGTCTGGGTGCTTTTTTGGCTCTATCAATCTGTTTTTTCATTTCTCCACATGGGTATTTCAGTTTTAGGAATGCTCTATAAAGATCCTGTAGGTGTTTGTCTCTGCTGTGGGATTGGAGCAAATCTGATTGTATCTTAGGGCTTGGCTGTATACAATAGATTAAGAAATGTGTCTGGGATGAAAGCTGGAGGCATGAAGGTAAGTGTAGTGGTCGGTGGGTTTCTGCTATAGGGTGGTGGAAATGTGTGCATTATTTAATTGTACTGTAGTGTCCAGGAAGTGGATTTCTCATGTGGACTGGTCCAGGCTGAGGTTGATGGTGGGGTGGAAGTTGTTGAAATCCTCGTGAAATTCTTCAAGAGTCTCTTTTCCGTGGGTCCATATGATGAAGATGTCATCAATGTAGCATATATAAAGTAGGGATGTTAGGGGGCGAGAGCTGAGGAAATGTTGTTCCAGATCAGCTGTAAAGATGTTGGCATATTGTGGTGCTGTGCGGGTGCCCTTGGCTGTACTGCTCACTTAGAGATACAAATTGTCTCAGAATTGAAAGTAGTTGTGGGTGAGAACAAAGTCACACAGCTCTGTAATCAGGTGTGCAGTGCTGTTATTGGGGATAGTGTTCCTGATGAACTGTAATTCATCTTCATGTGGAATGTTGGAATAAAGGGCTTCTACATCCATAGTGGCAAGGATGGTATTTTCAGGTCGATTACTGATGTTTTGAAGTTTCCTCAGGAAGTCAGCGGTGTTGCGGAGGTAGCTAGGAGTGCTGGTAGCATAGGGTCTGAGGAAGGAGTTGATATAGCCAGATAATCCTGTGGTAAGTGTGCTAATGTTGGAGATGATGGGCCGTCCAGGATTTCCAGGTTGGTAGGTTTGTTTTTTTTTCTGGCTCACTATGCAGGGTGAATTTCACCCTACATCAGTAAGAACCTGATCCTAAGCTACTGAACGTAAAAGACATCTAGCCTTAAAAGGAGGATAGCATCTAAGAGAATTGTTGTCCATTTTTCATAGTAAAAATAACTGCAGTGTTTTTTATACCAGGCTTCAACTACTAAATCACCCTTTTGCAAAAGCAAGCAAGACAAAATAATATCTGTGCATAACAGAACAGGGAGGATAAGCTCATCTTAATCAATACAGTCTCAAGACTCCCGGCAATTGCCTGTTTTTCCATTGTCATACACCTACAATGTGTCAACAAGGATGTTGAATGTAATGTGAGGAACTCCCTAACTCAAAGCAGTGGAAGCCTTGAATGCAGCCAGAGCCCTGGAGCCCTTTAAATCACCACTGGAGTACCGTGCTGCATGTTCCGTCTGGTTTTGACAAGGGTGGGGGGTAAGCCATCCACACCACCTGCAGCCTGCCCCCGTCCTGGCCCTGACCCTTTTGCCCCAAATCTCATCACTTCTGAGAGCACAAAGGCACTAGGTTCCCCTGGTCATAGGTGTCCAAATTCCACTGACATTAAATGGGAGTTGGGTGCTTATCTTAGGGTTTTATAAAAATCATCCTAAATATTTCATATTTGGATCCTTCCTATGTTGCTTTGTATTGCATAGGGGAAGTCTTACTATTTAGTCATGGTAGTAACCCTAAAGATGGAATGATAGGCAGAGACCTCCAGATAAGACAGAACATGTGTCTCCATCTTGCTGCAAATCTTGAAATACTTAAAATACTGCTCAAGTACAGTAGCAGATTTTAAAGATGTCTGACCAGTTAGTCACTTGTAACACCAAGTGCTATAATTTGAATGTTACTAAGAGTGCAGTACACTAGCAGAGTAATTAGATTTTAGTCTACATAAGCTATTGTATCCCCTAAAGTACCAGTACTTTTACTGTTGCCTAATATTTATGCACATTGGCAACCAATAACATTGAACACTTGAAGTATGCTATTTAAGTGTAATAAAACTAAGGAAATTAGGAAGGCATAATTAGTCCCAGCTTTACTTGAAGTAAGAGAAGGAAATGGAGAGCCACTATTTCAAATGTGAAAAATCGAATAGGGGATTATATAGCACATGAGATCACATCATAACTCTTTCTTAGATAAATGTCTAAGTGTTTGCCACATTAATGGGCCACCAGATAACAATGCTTCTACATGTTCAATGGAAAGATCAATAAGAAGAGAAAGATGTTATACAGGTTCTGCATTTTGTTTCTGGGAGAAATTGTCAATCGGCACAATAAGAATGAAGGTCAAACTTTGCAGAGCATTAATATACGCTTCACAGATACTTTTGTTTTGCGCATTTATCCGGCAACCTATTTTGCATACGTAATGTCAGAAATTGTGAAAGTCCAGTCAATTACTTACAAATCATTCTTCTAATACTGTGTCTACAGTAACAATCTAATCTGAATCTAACAATACTGAAAAATTTGTCATGTTTCATTGTGATGATGAAAGTGAATATATTAATGCCTCTGCATTGGTTAAGAGGGCTCATAACATTCCACAACTACAGCAGTAAAGTCTGGGTGAGGGGAAGGTTTCAAATGAATTTTCAAGGAATGTAATTTCATCTAAAGCAAGAAGCCTCCAGAGAGGACTCTTTCAGAGATTTAATTTGCCTTCTGATTTGTCACAATCAACCCAGATGGTTATGCATATCTTCAGTTAATATATACTTCCTATGATGCACATAACTAAGGTTTGGGCATAGTGGACGAGATGGTAGATGCTGCAGGAAAAGACTTGAGACTTTACCCTAGTCGGCTGAATTGGATGGGAAGCCCATGGCCTCTTTGTCTCTTTGGTAGTGGGCTGTGTTCTCACCCCACAGAGGAAATACGCTAGATAGCTTGCCTATGGAACAACGAAAGAGGGCATATGGTGCATGTATAAAATACATTATAACAAAAACACATCTGGGAATATGCACACATCCTCATTATTTTTCAGATTAGTGGTGGCCTGAAGTTACCATTTTTGTGTCTCCCCCAAAAATAATTGTGTTACTTTTTTGCATACACTGATTTCCAACAATAAAATGACAAAAGTAAAAAATATTGCAAAAAGGGGTCAGACTTTCATTTGCAATTTTCACACTGTGAATCAGGTGAGTCACACAAGGGACAATCCAACTTCCATTGAAAGTCAATCAGAGACTTTCCTTTGGCTTTAATGAGAACTGGATTGGATCATTAACCAAATTGCTTAAAGGATGAATTTGGCCCATTTACAAAAAGATGGTGCCTCAAGACATAGAACCATGTTGCATTTTGCACTATCCCTGTGTGAGCTAGAAAGCAGTTAAAGCTACACAGTTTAAGAAATGAAGGATCCAATAATCTCTCAAATATACCTTGTTATAATTATTATTTTTAGTGAGTGGAATGTCTAAGATTTATACTGCCAATCATAATTAATGTTTTGTGTCTCTTCTAATGCACTGCTAATTAAGTTGAAAATATTAGAAAACTTGGCTATTTAACAGGCTTGTTGCTATTAAGTTGCCATGGTTGTTGTTCTTATTACTCTACCTTTGTATTTGTTTTTCCAACTGTAATGCTGCTTTTGATTTCAAGGGCTACATCATTTCATGGACAGAGTGAAGAAAATTTAAAGACAGGCTAGCATGTCAGTAGGATTTGCAGAACCTTCTGCAAAGTAAATAGGACCCTCATGACTTCTCAGTCATTGGGGTGTTCAGCTCCCTAAACTAAAGGAATTGAGAGCATAGACAAAGGAGAAATGAAATGCACCTAATTAATTCCCAGATCTCTTCAGATAGTATAGCATGTTTGGAACCACAAGAAATTGTGACTGAAATGAAAGAGGTATACTTACGGCAATGATGTTAAAACTGTAGTCCATTTCTTAGTGCTGCAATATCATTGCTATATCACACAGTACTGTTATACTTTAGGATTTCTCATTTTTATTATACATCTCTCCTTGCAGTTTTATATTGTTTATAATTGGTCTAAAATTTATTTTCCACATTGTATAGATGCAGCCAATATCTTTCTGGCAAGTATTGAAAAATATACTCTAATTTCACCCTATTTTGCCATTGGGTTTTGTCGGGGTCCCCCCCCCCCCCCTGACGGGGGTGGTCACCCTCCTCTGGGGCATCATTCAACCAGCTTGGGCCTCGGCCCGAAGCGTGGTGCCCCTTTTTAGGGGAAATACGGCCTCATGGCCTAGCCCCCAAAGTTCACTGCCCCCGCAATAGGGGGAGCACGGCCTCCCGGCCTAGTCCAAAGTTCACTGCCCCTGCACTAGGGGAAATACGGCCTCCCGGCCTAGTCCAAAGTTCACTGCCCCTGCACTAGGGGAAATACCGCCTCACGGACTAGTCCACAGTTCGCAGGCCCAGAGGCCTATTCCAAAGTTCTTTATCCCAGCCCCCACTCGCCGGGGTCTCGGGCAGCAGGGGTAGGGAGTCCCGGGCCCTCCCTCTCCACCGGGCCCTGATCCAGGGCCCTAGGAGTGGCGGGTGGTTCCCACCACCGGCCCGGCAGGGCTCCTCCCCACAACACCCCGAGTCCTGAGGGGCTTTTCCAGCTCCCTGCCCTGGGTCACTTCCTACCCCCTGCTCCTGGTCCCACCTTTCGGCGTTGGTCAGCTGGCTGCACAGGTACTTCCCCGGCAACGTCGGAGTTGGCAGCATCCGGTCCTGTGCTCGGATCATGGGGGGTCAGTCGGCAGCTCCGGCGTTGGGGCCGAGCCCGGCTGAGGCCCGGCAGCGGCACGTTCAGCCCTCTTGGTGACTTCCTCTTTGGCCGGCGGGCGCTAGCTCCAGCTCGGGCTGCAGTCTGCCCCTTCTGAGCAGGCCAGCAGCCTTTTATACCTGTGCTCCCCTTGGAGCATGCCCAGTAGGGCTGTGTGGGTGGGGCCCTCTCCGCCCCCGGCACCAGGTGGTTTCCTCTCCGCCCCCGGCACCAGGTGGGCTTGAGTGCGGGGCAGGGCCGCCCCGTCATAGGTTTGTATATATCAGTACAGTAAACACAGAGCTATTATTTTTTCTTTGTTTAAAAAAAAAAGACTAGAAATCTCTTGGGTTACAAGCGGCCAGATCCACAAAGGGACTTAAGGCATTCCAATACTGAGCATCATGGTACCACATTTCTAGGCACTTAGAATAAATCTCAAAGCCTGAGTTAGGTGCCTTCACTCCCTATACAATGAACAGGGAGAGACAGATGTGACCTAAACTATCCAGTGAGAGGTGCCAAGAAGAGGGATGTTTGCTAAACCCCATCCCTCTGCATAAGATAAACACCTATATTTGGGCTGCAGGGAGCACCTATCTCCACTTAGCAAACATGAATGGGAGCATACCATCTGGAATCAAGTGATTGGGCACCTAGGTAGCTTCTTGGAGAAATGAGTTTGATACCTGTCTCGTTTCAGACAGACAGCTTGAGCTGAGATGGGGTAAGAAGGTCTCTGATGGTTAGGGCACCCAGCTAGGAGGCAGGAGACCCAGGGTTCATTCTCTCTCCTCCAATCATGCTTTCATTATCCTCATTGAACAGCTTCAATGAGAAAGACTGAGATAGGGCCAGATCAGAATATCCCATTTCTGACTGATAAGAAGTAGGGGGTGGACTGTCTAAATCCTCTCCCAAAGAAATTGAGAGATCCCAAAAGCTTAGAATTAGTCCACCAGAGTCTCAGTTTGTGTCTCTGATCATGAGACCTGAACAATATGTTGAGTATGAACCATCTCTCCACTTGCTTGTACGGATCCTTAGTTGGAGTCCAGACAGCCTCTTCTTCAGCTGTGGATCACTGCTAGGCAGCCAGCTCACTGATTAACCAGTCAATTATGTCACAAGTGAACAGGCTTAAAGAAAACCCTGTTACAAGAAAATACAAAAACTGAGAACAACAAGGTAGAAATGACTCTTTCCCCATTACTGTATTTAAAGAGGACCTGAAGAATCCCATTGACTGAGGAAGTAACTAGAACAGCTTGGCTAAAATCAAAACAACATTCCAAGCATACAATTAAACCAGAAGTTATTTTTTCCTCCCAGTTTCCCCTGGCTATAACTAACTTTGCCCATGTGCCCTGGCAGAGGTTTAACACCATTACCACCTGCTGCAAAGTGCTACAGAGTGAGGGACAGCAGCCTGCTTTCTGCTGCTTGGCTCAGCCTCTCCCAGCTCACACAGGGAACGAGGCCCTTAGTAAAGCAGCTGCCCTGCCTGCTTACCCTTGTGGAGTCCTACTCCAGCAACAGAGACATACTCTATTGAAGCAGACCCAAAACTACCACACCCAATTCCAGAAGCTTCTGGGTGTGGAGTGCTAAATCTGCCTAGAAACAATAACACAAACCAGTGTTTCTTAAATTGTGTTCCATGGCACACCAGTGTGCTGCAAGACAGTTGGAGGTGTGCCTCGGAGAACAACAGAATTCAAAATGGCCACTCTTAAAGGAACAGGCAACTTTTTTTTTTTTTGCTCAACAAAAAATCCTTGGTGTTCCTCATAAAAAAAAAATATTGTTTTGGTGTTCCTTGGTCTTAAAAAGTTTAAGAAACACTGTCCCAGACACAACTCACTCACTTCTCCCCATCTCTCTTAAAAGGTTATCTCCCTGTCAGGTACATGGGTTACATAAGAATGAGTGTACATTAAGATCAAAATTTTTGCAAACTAGAAGGGTTATTTTGAAATTGTCACAGAGAAGGACAGAAGGTTAATAAAGACAATGAAGGACAGCTCAGAATTCAACAAAATGAATACTGTATGTAATTCATTCAACTGTACCAGTTCCCCTTGAACAAAATGAATCAATGTGCAACTCATCAGTCATTTCGCACAATAATGGTTCATAATTGAAGGATGTCACAGGATCTATGTCTTCTACTTTGGAAATAAACATTTTGGGTTCATGCCAACATTTATTTTCCATAAAACAGAAGATTCTAAAATAAATATATTGGTTTTGCCTTGGCATTTATGTAGCATTAGGAAACCATTATTCAGTGACATTTTATTCCATTGACATTATCTCCACAAAAAAGGCTGGATGTACTGGAACCTTGCAGTCTGGCAAACGGTTATTTAGTAAAATAACAGCCACTGATGGATCATAATAAGGGAACACATAATAGTTAATATTATGTGAATAGTCAGCCTGTAGATTCCTTGCTTTTTATAAACTAGAATAGGTTTCTTCATATTACTTGGAAAGTAAATTACATATTTTTACTAAAAATCATAAAAAAATTATTTGAGATTACTTGGGATAAGCTGAAGCTGACTGATGCCAATGCAAGTCTTTCCATTCATGTCAATGGTTTTGGAAAACAACCTAATTCCATAATTCTATCTGGTTATATGGTTTCCACTTGAATTTATAAACTTACTCAAGTTAGATTGCAAGTCAGCCCAGCTCACAGTTTGTGAACCTCCATAAGGGAGTTTTTTGGGTCTACCCCTGCTGACCTGCGTACACAATTATGTTTTCCCCACTGAAGGTGTTATAATCAGTATTTACAGCTGTGTAAGTGAAAATGCAAGAAATCAGTCATGGATGATTAGAAAAGAAGTCTTTCTAGGTGTGAGATTTCTGTCAGCTCCTGATTTTAAGTGAATCAAAAATACATGATAATAAAGATAGCTTAGTGAAACACACTTATTTTTGTTTTCTATGGGATTTTTCAAAATTTACCCTAGACAGTTTTCATGACATTTGTGTCCTTCAGTTAACAAGCAGTGTTCCCTGTAAATTATGCTCTTGTACAGCTGCCCAGGAGAGATTCAAATGCTCAGCTGAATAACAAAGCACCCACAGCTAGGTTTTTGTTTCTACTGGTGGTGAACATTTGCACAAGCCTCAGTGCACATAAAAATGTATTCCGCATGAGGATAGAAAAAATCCACACATGAATGGAAAAGATTAGAGGGAACATTGTTAACAAGCTCAAAAATTAAAGCAAACCTCAGTCTAAGTTTTTATATCACGTTCATCATCTTATCTCTGAGAATAACCTTCCTCTGTGTTGTAGTGCCAGTCAGAACCATGAAGTGCAGATATTAGTCAAATTTGAGCTAGTCTCTAAATTCTTTAGAATCTCAGAAAAAGTTTGGTTTCGATTTCTTACACATTTTGTGTAAAAGTTTGAATGAATCAAATTTTATTGAACCTGATCTGCACATTCCTGTTATTTACCTGTAGTTTGAGCATAAGAACAGAACCCTGAATACAGTATTAGGCAATAAAATGTATTTTGCTTCACCTTTAATTTAGTTATTTTGAATTAGTAATATGTGAGTATAAAAGAAGGTTTCATATTCCACTAGATTTTCTGCATCGATTGTTCACTGAGATATTATTGACTTAAGTATCTACTTAAGTCTCATAGGGAACCTGAAGACATATCAGTTTGAGCTATCCATTTATTAGGAATGTACATAATAATTTAACAGCACAAATGTTTCCAAAAACAAATATATGTAGTATGACAAAAGCATTATGCAAATTTTGGTTTTACAATGGTTTAATTGTGCCATAGTATCTTATGCATGATATAAGCAGTGCATCAAGCCATGTCATTGCTCACAAAAGCAGATGGGAGTTGGACCAGATATCTTGCTGTCTCAGCCTAAATGTATAGAAGCCTTCGGGGCATACTACCTATTAATTTAAAAGTCTAAAACTAATTAGGTATGTCAGGGTGACCTCCTCCTAATCTATATTCATCACAGAGCACAAGCCTTCTGTCTCCATTGTTTCCATAATAAAATAGCTGTTGATAGACTTATATAATTGACTGTTTCTGAAGTGGACTCATATTATGGTGCTACATGCAAATTATGTGTAGTCCCAACAGAATAAAGATAAGCAAGTAAAATAATCCAACTATCTCCAGTAATTAACTTCTGATATTTCAAATTAACACAAGAAGAAAAACTTACACATATTCTTGAAAACTGAGCTATAAAGTACACTGAGGTCATATTTGTTCAATAGTAGTGAGAAGGTTATTTGAAAAACGTAGAGATTCATACAGTATAATACTGATTATATTCATTATTTCTCTGTATTTGTAACCTGTCACAACTATTACCTATTTACAGTTTTCCATATTTTAGAGAATGATTTGAATGCATACTGGTGAATTCACACTTGTGTACTATACCATCACCAGTCCTATGCATCAGCTGAGTTGCACTGAAAGTTGGATTTTCAATGGTACCAAAGATTAATGTCCAATTTCCCACTCAATTCCAATAGATTCTTGTTGCAGCTACTCATGGTATATACAGAGCAGAACACATCAGTCAGTCAAATTGTATGCTTCCTGCAAGTTTCCCTTTCCCTGTCCTCATTGAAAATGCTTGTGCCCTGTTAATTATAGAATGAGCACTTCTCTAAGGATAGCATAGCCTTAGTAATTTTTTTAAAATTAAGTGTTTTCCTCCACTCTAAGGCTCTGTTTCACCGGTGATATATTAAATACTGATTAATATTAACACCAATTAAACACAGTCAGTAGATCAACAGCATGTTAAACTCAAAGTGCACTCCATCATTTGATAGACAGTTGCGATACCCACAGCATTTCCCATCCACTTCAATGCTTTTCCATAGAAAGGTCAAAATCTTTAAGTCCTTTTACAAGTATCAATGGGAGTTTTTCTGAGTAAGGACTTTAGAAGGACTCTAGGGAAGGCTAGAATTTTCAGATGAATGTGTGTGGGAGTTAGCACCCAAATCCTATTGGGGTTTTATGGGATTAGGATTCATAACTCCATTTCTATAGTTTAAGTGTCTCAGAAACATGTGGTTTCCTATATTTAACACAACATACAACATTTTTTTCTGCATAAACCTTTATTAATATGGTTGGTTAGCATCATCCCTATTTAGCAGAAGGGAAAACTGAAGTACAAGGAGCTCAAGTGAGGCTTTGGCTACACTACGGGGATTTTCTTGGATACCAGAGGTTTCCCAGAAAAACTCCGCCACATCCAGGAAATGCATCTGCTCTTCCACTTTTTTTGCAGAAGAGCAGATGTGTTCTTTCAGAAGCCCTGTCTTCCTCCTCCCACGAGGAAAAAGGGCTCTTCCAAAACAGGAGGCTTTTCCAATATTTGATCCAGTATAAATGGGCCAAATTTCAGAAAAACCTCTTCCGAAAGAAGGAAAACCTTTTTCCGATAGATCTTTGTAGTGCAGACATAGCCTGACTCATCAAAAGAAACTAAAAATAAAACCACATGGCAGATCAGCAACAAACTGAACACTAGAACCCTTGTCCTGTATTGATTTTTTACCCTTATTTTCCCCATCAAAATCCTATAGAAAGAGGGTTTGCTCACAAAGCCTTCTCATACCAGGGATAAGTTGTAGAACATGAATGACTTTATTATAACATCAGTGAGTTGGTTCAATCTTTGCTAATGTAATACAACAGTTGCTAATATAAAAATCATTAATACAATAGGAATGTCATTAGCACATACAATAGTTTTACTTTATTAACAGCCTCCTTTCATATTAGCAATTTTGGTGTAATTTAAGTGATACCCCCGTTATCATGCTGAATTGTGTTTTCATTAATACAGTGAAAAAGCCATTAATATGAAAATTGCTCATTCTGAATCGCATTAACTGATATGCTTATCATATTATCTGTGGGCTGATTTTAACCCAGGTACTGAACAATCTGAGAGGCATCAGCTTCCTGTAGCACTCTAATCACAATATTCCTCTAAAGGCTCTCATTATCCTTCTTGTCCTATAGGTTCTGTATCACTTTCAACATCTTGATTGCAGGAAAAAATCATATAAAAGTTTTCCCACATCATCATTATTTCACATGTATAGTAAAACATATTTTATATGATCACCCAAGGAACCAGCAAAAATCAGTTATCTAATAAAGTGAAGGGAAGAAGGCCATTCAAAAGCACCTACGTTACTCAGACAAACTTAACTGCAATTCAATCATTATCCTAAAATTCTTAAGCTCTTTTGAAAATTCCACTCAGTACCTTTAGCTATAGGTTGAATTAAATTGCATGCACATATTATAAGGGCTTGCTTACTTTCTTTTCTGAAAAGGGGGCTCCATTTTTATGTTGCCAGGATTTCCTTATCAAATTTTGCTCAGTTCACAAGTATGCCTCAGTTCATGAAAATGTAATTTCATCTTCACAGCCACAATTAATGGATGCAGGGGCCAAAGCTGAATATCCAAATAGGTCAACAAACATGAGGAAAAGGGTGATCTGCTTGATATAGTGAACAGTCTTAGGAAAGACTTTGACAAGATGCCTCGTCAGAAGTATCAGATGCCAACGTGGTTTGCCCTCAGTGTTCAATTTATGGGTCTATATTAGAACCACTAAAATGAATGCTCTAAGATTGACCTCTGGAGAGTCGATCCTCTCGCAAATGTAGACATGCCCCAAAAGCATGAAACTGAAAGAGTTGGCTGATGTGATTGCAGAGCCACTCTTAGTGATCGGGGAGGTCCCGGATGATTAGAAAAAAGGCGAACCTAGTGCCCATCTTTAAAAAAAATGGAATAAGGAGGCTCTGGGGAACTACGGTCTTTGTTTACAACACTACTTAGCCACATTAAACTTTGCATAGAGTGTAACTCTTTCTTTATGCTTACAGTTTTCCTGTACCTTCATTAAACAACTTGGTCTGAAATGGTCTTACTGAAAATAAACCAAACCAATTTGTTTTAAACCTACAAACAAGATTACTGGACCTTGAAAACCTCATTTATTTACACTATATATATATATATATATGTATATATTTACACACAGATAAACATACATTCTCTCTGAACCTCTCTTACACTATTTCTACATAGCTGTACAACAATTACATTCCCTTTTTATTCATGGGGGTAGTTAAGATCCAATAGAACACCCTCCCTTTAGAATTCTTTTAGAAGTATCTATAATCAAATGTACGGATTTGAGTCAAATTTGCCTGGATTATTTACAGACATTCCTTTGGAAAAAGGGCCCATTTTTCCTTCAGAATGGCTGCAAAGAAACCACGATTTTCTATTTACACCATTTTAGCATTTGAACAATTGCTCAATTCTCTCCATTCTCTGTAGAGTTAAATTCTCTGTGGGTTTTTCTTTTCTTAAATCACTTTCTTATCTCTAAAAATAAAAAAAATGGCCTTGTTTCAGATATTACTCTTGTAAGTATGTTTTAAGGATTTAGATTTCCAGCCTTTTTCTCAGTTCTACCACAAGGCCTTCAACCTATCTGTTGCCTGCCTGCTTGTCTGGGCCTGATCCTGTTTTCCTTGCTAAATGGAAAGTGGCTCCTTTCCACAGACTCAGTCTTTGTCCCATTCCTTAATTTGCAGGCAGTTCTATACTTACAGGACTGCACCCACAACTCCTCAGGATTTCCCCAATCCTTTTCTAACATGTCTCTATCCCATTTTGGGTTGCCCCAACCTTCCTGGGCAAACCCTTTCTCTATACCAGTAAAATCTATGTCTATCATGACAGGCTTCATGTTGCTGTATGTGAACCAGTAGCACAATCCTGCCGACTACGCCAATTCTGTCAGCCGATGGTCAGGGCAGTGTGTGCGTGTGTGTTACACCCAAGTCTTCAACTGCTGAGACCGGGGTCTCGTCACAGTGGGCAGCCTAGGAGGCTGGAGGGCACCCCAAAAAAGAGTTTAACATCTGTGACTTTACTGCTAGGAACGGGGTCCCGTCGCAGAGGGCAGCCAACAGGCTCTCAGACGCCCAGAGTTTATAGGAAGAGCTTATTACACCTCAGATATTAGCTGCTAGGATACAGGACCCCTTCGCAGCGGGCAGCCTGGGGAGGCTGAGAGATGCCCCAACGGATCTGTCCCCTGGAAGCAACACGATCCAAAATGCCCAAGCTCTCCCTATATCTGTCCCTTATGACTGGCTGAAGTTCTTTTAAATTATGCTTGGTTCTGTTACAGCAACTGAAGGAGTCAGGTTAAAGCTTAAACAGTTACTATTTTATTGTTACAGTGTAAACTTAGCTGTTAAATGCTACTGCTGTGTTACAGATAACACAGCCACTACAAAGGACAGGACAGAATTTACACTAATAAGTCACTTACAGGTACCAGGAAACCCTTTTGGTTCTCTGAGCTCTTATTAAATGCATGCAAAATAGACACCTAGCAGGTATATATTTTTACCCCTGCGTTCCAGACTTGGCGTGACCAGCGTCTTTCTCTCAATCCCTCGGGAAGAAGTAGGATGAGGTTGGGTGTCCCACAGACCTCGGGAGACAATCAATACCTGCCAGTAGGTGTAGGTGATTGGAGCTCAAATGGGGTGGGCTACTAAACCCCTCTTTATACCCCTTGGGTCACGTAGGCTTCTTCCTGGTCTCAAGTGGCCAATTAGGAAAAATGGCTTTGAATGCCAAGTTTCCCATGAAGGGTGCAAAGCATAATTCACACCTGGGAAAATGCAGACAATGGGCACCTCTGGTATATGATGGGTGAAGATTCCTCTCCTGGGACAGTGCAGGTGTGTCAATTACTGGTACTAGCCATCAGGGCGACGGGAGGCCCCGGGTCGTTAGCTAGCCCATTTATTGTCTGGTTTCTGTTTATGGTAGAGTCAGGGACAGGCAGCAGACCTGCATTCCCAGGGCATCAAAGGCTGACTGCCTTTCTCTCTGGCGGGGGGGGGGGGAAACAAGATGGGGTTCATGTCTGGCTACAGGAGGTCTAGGTTAGATATTAGGAAAAACTAGTTCACCAGGAGGATGGTGAAGCACTGGAATGGGTTACCTGGGAAGGTGGTGGAATCTCCATCCCTAGAGGTTTTTAAGTCTCAGCTTGACAAAGCCCTGGCTGGGATGATTTAGTTTGCATTGGTCCTGCTTTGGGCAGGGGGCTGGACTTGATGACGTCCTGCGGGCAGCTGGCTAAGCAGCAGTTGTGAGGAAAAGACCTGAGGATTAGGGTTGTTAAATTTAGATTAATTCGCTAACCAAATAGCCAATGCAACTTGCATTGACTATTCGATTAGTTGATAAGGGCACCTCCCCAGGGCTGTTGCTATACTTCAAAGAGGCAGCACCACATGGAGCCCAAAGCCAGAGCCTGTGGATTCCCCAGATGGACCGGGCTGCACACGATGTTTCAAAGCAGCAGTGCCTCATGGAGCCCAGAGTCAGAGGGGGACACTGAGCTCCATGCGGCACTGCCACTTTGAAACATCGTGTGCAGCCCGGTCCAGCTTGGGAATCTCCAGGGTCTGGCCCTGGGCTCCATGTGGCACTGCCTCTTTGAAGCACCTTCCCCCCACTGTTTTTGCCTCTTTCTGATAGAGGCAGCAAGCGTGGAGGGAAGCGACTGGTCAACTAGTGTGTCAACTATCCGATAAACATCGGATAGTTCACTAGTCGACTAGTCATTCACATCCCTCCCGAGGATTACAATAGATGAGAAGCTAGATATGATTTGATGGTGTGCCTTTGTTGCCAAGCAGGGCAACAGCATATTGGGCTGCACTAGTAGGAGTGTTGCCAGCATTTCGAGGGAAGAGATTATTCCACTCAATCTGGCACTCATGAGGTCACATTTGGAGTATTGCATTGAGTTTTGAGCCCCTCACTGCAGAAAGGACGTGGACAAATAGGAAAGAGTCCAGAAGAAGGCAACAGAAGTGATTAGGGCCTGGGCCCTGACTTATGAGTGGTGGCTGAGGGAAATGGGTTTATTTTATCTGCAGAATAGAAGAGTTAGGGGGGATTTCATATCAGCCTTCATCTACCTGAAGGGGAGTTCCAAAGAGGATTACAAAGGGGTATTCCAAAGGCTTTTCTCAGTCATGACAGATGACAGAATAAGAAGCAACGGTCTCAAATTGAAGTTGGGGAGAAATAGGTTGGATATTAGGAGAAACTATTTCATAAGGTGGGTCTAGAAGGGTTTACCTATGTAGGTGATGTTTGGGCTAAAATTATCCATGCCAATTGTCTGCCTTGGTTTAAGGTTTTGCAAAATTGGTTCTGCCATTTCTGAGAACAAAGTTAGGAAAACAGTGGTTTTGACCATGTTAAAAAACTCTTATAATTTTTATTTAGAGAAGCTCTAATTTCTGTGGAAAAAAATATGGCATATGATCATATAATCAGACTATAATAATGCATATTCTTAATATGATTAGGCAACCTTAATTCTGATACTTCTTAACTACTGCTTGACTTTACAACCATAATGCTCTTTTAGGTTTTTGTTTGTTTATGTAATACCTATATACAATTAACATGACATTCAATTAACCACATGTCTGGAACTGTTTTCCTTCCTTGCAGGTCAATAGATTGGAAGAAATGTTAGCAATAAACAGACACATTTTTCATAACTGTTCACATTACTTAATCATAGGTTTAGTCTATACTCTAAGCAAGTTCTAAGCTAATAAATTATAAAACTCAGTATACTTCTTTAAAGTTTTGTCTTCTGTTGTAGAGGTTGCTATAAGAGCATGTCAAATGGAAGGGATATTTTATCATTTTTTCCTTCCAAACTAGAGAAAGTCATTAAAAATATATTTTTGAGATCATTTAAAATGATCCAAAGTAGCCCTGTAGACCATTTGGTAGTGAATTTTTAACTGTATTTCAAGATCCTCCAAACAATTATTTTTTTCTTGTAATCCATTATTTGTGACTCGGAGGACTATATTATCAGCATAATACTAATCACCATTCCCTGTGTAACTTTCTCATACAACAGAAGACAGTAGGGAGAAATGCAGGAAAATAGGACTCCAGAGCTTATCAACTTTCAGCTGTCAAACCTTTTATTCATCTCAAGGTTTGGTAGTTTCTAGACAAATGCACTTTGGTTGAAATCCCATTTCAGAAATAAAGCTTTCAAGGTGAAATAATATTTCACTTTCATCACCATGAAATAAAAGAAAAAGAAATGTTTGCAATACCAGAACTCCATAAGCAGCATCTTAGGATATCAAAAAGTGAAAATGTAAGAGTTTCTGACAGCTTTTGCCCTGACTCTTTCTTTTCTTCACAACCCTTGTCCTCACAAAAAGGAATGCATAAGCAATATGCACTAAGAACAATAGTTCTTAGTATGAGCGACGAGGAGTCCTGTGGCACCTTATAGACTAACTGAAGTATAGGAGCATAAGCTTTCGTGGGCAAAGACCCATTTCGTCAGATGCATGTAGTGGAAATTTCCAGAGGCAGGAATAAATATGCAGGCCAGGATCAGGCTGGAGATGATGAGGTGGATCCAATCAAGGAGGATGAGGCCCACTTCTAGCAGCTGATCTGGAGGTGTGAATTCCAAGAGAGCAGAAGCTGCTTTTGTAGTTAGCGAGCCATTCACAGTCTTTGTTTAATCCAGAGTTGATTGTGTCAAACTTAAAGATGAACTGTAGCTCAGCAGTTTCTCTTTGAAGTCTGGTCCTGAAGTTTTTTTGCTGCAGGATGGCTACTTTTAGATCTGCAATTGTGTGTCCAGGAAGATTGAAGTGTTCCCCTACAGGTTTTTGTATGTTGCCATTCCTAATATCAGATTTGTGTCCATTGATTCTTTTACGTAGGGACTGTCCTGTTTGGCCGATGTATATAGCAGTGGGGCATTGTTGGCACATGATAGCATATATTACGTTGGTGGATGTGCAGGAGAATGTACCAGTGACAATATGGCTGATCTGGTTAGGTCCTGTGATGGTGTTGCTGGTGTATATATGTGGGCAGAGTTGGCACCGAGGTTTGTTGCAAGGATTGGTTCCTGAGTTCGAGTTATTATGGTGCGGTGTGTAGTTGCTGGTGAGAATATGCTTCAGGTTGGCGGGTTGTCTGTGGGCAAGGACCGGCCTACTTCCCAAGGCCTGTGAAAGAGAGGGATCATTGTCCAGGATGGGTTGAAGATCACTAATGATGCGTTGGAGAGGTTTTAGCTGGGGACTGTAGGTGATGGCCAGAGGTGTTCTGTTGGTTTCTTTCTTGGGCTTGTCCCGTAGCAGGAGGCTTCTGGGTACACGTCTGGCTCTCTCAATCTGTCTCCTCACTTCCTCGTGTGGGTATCGCAGTTTACAGAATGCTTGTTGAAGATCTTGAAGGTGTAGGTCTCTGTCTGAGGGGTTGGAGCATATGCGGTTGTACCTCAGTGCTTGGCTGTAAACAATGGATCGTGTGGTGTGTCCGGGATGGAAACTGGAGGCATGCAGGTAAGTATAGCGGTCGGTAGGTTTTCGGTATAGGGTGGTATTGATATGACCGTCAATTATTTGTATCGTGGTGTCCAGGAAATGGACCTCCCGTGTAGATTGGTCCATGCTGAGGTTGATGGTGGGGTGGAAGCTGTTGAAATCATGGTGAAATTCTTCCAGAGTCTTCTTTCCATGGGTCCAGATGATGAAGATGTTCTTAGTATGTTGCTCAAAACAATGTTACATTCTCTAAGGATATGTCTACACAGCTGTTATTTCGAAATAACTTTACTAGCATCTACACAGCCAAACTGCTATTTTGAATTTGGTAACTTCACTTATATCAAAATAGGGGGCTTCCAGCCTTCCCAGGGTGCCCTGGTGGCCACTCCAGCCTCAACCAAGAACACTCATCTCCCTCCCCCCTTCCCGGAGCCCTTAAAGGGGTGACTCTGCCCACAGTGCCTATGCCAGCTCCAAGCCTTCCAGCCCAGAGCCAGCAGTCACTGCCCGTGACCCAGTGTCCCCAAAATATGAACCAGCAAGTCACTGGCAGCCAGCCCTCCACCGCTCCCCAGGAGCAGTTTGCCAGGTCCCAGGAGCCTGCCAGGGACCAGAGAAGGTGGGCGCCTTCCTGGTCCAGGATGGAGATCATGGACCTTATTCATGTTTGGGGGGGATGCCCCCAATGTCCATGATCTCCACACTAGATGGAGGAACGCGATCATCTATGGCAGGGTAGCTGCCAGCCTGGCCACCAAAGGCCACATGCGAACCCAGGAGCAGGTTCACATGAAAATCAAGTTGGTCCGGCGAGACCCCCAACCCTGAGTCCTGAGCTTCCCCTCTTCTTCTTCACCTTGCTTCCTCCTTCCATCTCCCTCCTCCCAGGTTACCCCCTCCCCTCTCCACCCTCTCTTCTGCCCTCTCCCACCTCCTTTCCCCAGTCTCACCAGAGTTTTGTTAAATAAAGAGAGTTTGTGTTTATGAAAATATGTGTATTTTATTTGACATCAGGAAAGGGGGTTAGGGAAGGGTAAGTAGAAGGACATGAGGGAGGAATAAGGCACAGGCCCCCAGTGGGGCAGACCAAAGAGAGTCTTAGTGCTCCTCAGGGTAAAAGCTCTCCTGCAGGGCCTCCTGGATACTGACAGCCCCTGGATGGACCACCCAGATAGCAGCCTGCAGAAAGTGCAGCCAGACTCACAGCAACATGTCCATGAGAACCCCCAGAGTGCTCAGGGGCAGCTCTGTCACCACGTTGCAAAGTGCTGTGATGTCCTGAGTGAGGGCAACCAGAGCACGCAGAGACAAAATGCTTTGCTGTCCCTCATCGAGGTAGGCAAGCAAGCAGGGAAACACGAGAACCGGCTGTCTGGAGGGGGGGGGGGTCCCTTTAAGCACAGGCCTCTGATAACCTCAGGCAGCAGCCACACAAAGTAACTCCTGACCTGATGCCCTGCTGGACCTGGTTCCAGCCGGCCTTAAATGCAATTCAGCGTCCACTCAGTGTGGACATGCTATTTTGAAATAGCAAAACGCTATTTCGAAATGCATTTTGCATGTACAGGCGGTATTTTAAAATAACTTATTTTGAATTAACTATTTTGAAATAACGCTGTAGTGCAGACATACCCTAATTGTGGTGAAGTTGGGGTTTTGACCCAGACACCACAGGAAGAAGAACAGAAGACCAGGAATGTAGTTTAACTAGACTACACATTTTGGCTACGTCTAGACTGGCCACAAATTCCGGAAAAGGGATGCAAATCAGGTAAGTCAGCATAGGGATTTAAATAAACATGTCCGCCGCTTTTTTTCCGGCTTGGGAAAAAGCCGGAAAAAAAGTGTCTAGACTGGTGCGATCCTCCGGAATAAAGCCCTTTTCCGGTGGATCTCTTATTCCTACCTGAAAGTAGGAGGATCTCTTATTCCTGCCTTCTCCTCTGCAACAGAGTATCTTGCTCCCTAAGTGATAGAAATGTAGCCGTGTTAGTCTGGGGTAGTTGAAGCAAAATGCAGGACAATGTAGCACTTTAAAGACTAACAAGATGGTTTATTAGATGATGAGCTTTCGTGGGCCAGACCCACTTCCTCAGATCAAATAGTGGAAGAAAATAGTCACAACCATATATACCAAAGGATACAATTAAAAAAGAGTGAACAAATATGAAAAGGACAAATCACATTGCAGAACAGAAGGGGAATGCGGGGGGGGGGGGAAGGGGGAGGAAGGAAGGTAAGTGTCTGTGAATTGATGATATTAAAGGTAGGGAGAGTGGGATGTTTGTGAGTTAATGGTATTACAGGTGATAATTGGGGAAACTGTCTTGGTAATGGGTGAGAAAGTTCAAATTCTTGTTAAGTCCTTGTTGGCAAGTGTCGAATTTTAACATGAATGACAGTTCAGAGGATTCCCTTTCAAGTGCAGATGTAAAAGGTCTTTGTAGCAGAATGCAGGTGGCTAAGTCATTTAGAGAGTGTCCTTTCTGGTTAAAGTGGCAAGAAACTGTTTTGTCTTTGTGATCTTGTCTGATATCTGTTTTGTGGGCATTCATCCTTTGGCGAAGTGTCTGAGATGTTTGTCCAATGTACATAGCAGACGGACACTTTCGGCACATGATAGCATAGATTATATTTCTGGATGCGCAGGAATATGTGTTCTTGATCTTATAACTCACTTGGTTAGGTCCAATAATGGTATCAGCAGAATGAATATGTGGACAAAGCTGGCAACGGGGTTTGTTGCAAGGGAAGGTACCAGGGTTGGTATTAGTGTGGTATGTCCTGTGGTGGTTGGTAAGAATCATCTTGAGGTTAGGTGGTTGTCTATAGGAGACTATGGGTCTGTCTCCCAGAGCCTCTTTGAGTATGGTATCCTGTTCCAATATAGGCTGTAGTTTATTGATAATGTGTTGGACAGGTTTAAGTTGGGGGTTGTAGGTGATGACAAGTGGTGTTCTATTGCTGGTTTTCTTGGGTCTGTCTTGAAGTAGATGGTTTCTAGGTATTCGTCTGGCTCTTTCAATTTGCTTTTTTATTTCTCTGGGTGGGTAGTTGAGATTTATAAATGCTTGGTAGAGATCCTGAAGCTTCTGGTCTCTGTCAGTGGGATCCAGAAGCTTCAGAAGCTTCAGGATCTCTACCAAGCTTCAGGATCTCTACCAAGCATTTATAAATCTCAACTACCCACCCAGAGAAATAAAAAAGCAAATTGAAAGAGCCAGACGAATACCTAGAAACCATCTACTTCAAGACAGACCCAAGAAAACCAACAATAGAACACCACTTGTCATCACCTACAACCCCCAACTTAAACCTGTCCAACACATTATCAATAAACTACAGCCTATATTGGAACAGGATACCATACTCAAAGAGGCTCTGGGAGACAGACCCATAGTCTCCTATAGACAACCACCTAACCTCAAGATGATTCTTACCAACCACCACAGGACATACCACACTAATACCAACCCTGGTACCTTCCCTTGCAACAAACCCCGTTGCCAGCTTTGTCCACATATTCATTCTGCTGATACCATTATTGGACCTAACCAAGTGAGTTATAAGATCAAGAACACATATTCCTGCGCATCCAGAAATATAATCTATGCTATCATGTGCCGAAAGTGTCCGTCTGCTATGTACATTGGACAAACATCTCAGACACTTCGCCAAAGGATGAATGCCCACAAAACAGATATCAGACAAGATCACAAAGACAAAACAGTTTCTTGCCACTTTAACCAGAAAGGACACTCTCTAAATGACTTAGCCACCTGCATTCTGCTACAAAGACCTTTTACATCTGCACTTGAAAGGGAATCCTCTGAACTGTCATTCATGTTAAAATTCGACACTTGCCAACAAGGACTTAACAAGAATTTGAACTTTCTCACCCATTACCAAGACAGTTTCCCCAATTATCACCTGTAATACCATTAACTCACAAACATCCCACTCTCCCTACCTTTAATATCATCAATTCACAGACACTTACCTTCCTTCCTCCCCCTCCGCCCCCCCCGCATCCCCCTTCTGTTCTGCAATGTGATTTGTCCTTTTCATATTTGTTCACTCTTTTTTAATTGTATCCTTTGGTATATATGGTTGTGACTACTTTCTTCCACTATTTGATCTGAGGAAGTGGGTCTGGCCCACGAAAGCTCATCATCTAATAAACCATCTTGTTAGTCTTTAAAGTGCTACATTGTCCTGCATTTTGCTTGCTCCCTAAGGGCTGAGAGGAAGGGGAGTAATCAGCCTGCCCTCTTCCAATGAAAGAATATAAGTAGCTTATCTTTCTGGCCTGGTCCCACAGTTCAAACTCCTTCCAGGATACAATGAACTCAAACAGAAGAATTTTCTTGACCTCCAGGGTTAATTATAAATCAAATGGTTCCTTACCTTTCTGGGGCTTAGTTCTCTTTCCCAAATTTCACAGCAAGATTTCACATAAACACCTATTGCTGACTGTGGCCACCAAAAGGTTCTCATCTAGTTCTTCTGGGTGTGACTTAGGGAGCATCTCCCTTTCCCTCTCTCCCACTCTTCAGGATACAGCCAGAAACTGCCTTGCTAGCAGCAGGCAGAAACTTTTGTTGGCTGCTGCTGATCACCAACCCTCCTGGCTGCCAGAGGAACAGATCTTAATAGTTCCCAAAATAGGATGCTCCTGATATGCCTCTTTAGGCAAAACATGGATGTCTGATATTCACTGGTCCTTCCCTCTCAGAGAACTGTTTCCTTAGGCAGGATGCAATAGAGCAATAGACCTCCAGCAGGTGGTTTAGGCCAGATAAATCACATGAAAAAAGCATGTTAGAGATAGTGAGTTTGTCAGGTCTGAGGCTACGTTTAGACTGAATTGCTTTTCTGGGATACTAGAGCTATCCCAGAAAAGCAAAGCCGCATTCAAGAAATGCATCCGCTTTTCCTAAATTTTTTTTGAAAAACCGGATGCTGTCTTTCGCCATCCCTGTAAACCTTGTTCTACAAGACATAAGAGATGTGTTGAAAGAGCACTTTTTTCTAAAATTTGGCACCATGTAGATGCACAAAATTTCGGAAAATGCTCTTTTGAAAGTAAATCCGAAAAAGATACCCAATTTGCATTCTGCAAATTGCATTTCTTTTTTCCGATTTAACTCTGCAGTCTAGACATAGCCTGAGTTAGGATTTCCTTGTAAAGAATAGTGAACTCTCTGCCAATTGGCTTCAAGGTCCTTGTGCATTCCTGCTGGTCCACCAGCATTCCCAGTGGTAAAAGTCCACTTTACCTTGACCAAGGAGATATCCTTCATTCAGAGGTACCTGAAGTTCTGGATAGTAGCTGACTTGTTGAAGATGTCTGATGAGTGAGATCCATAAAATTCTGAAGAAAAATAATACAGCATTGTAGCTAATACTTGCCAAGCAAGTTTATCTCCTTGGTATGTTCCAAAAATTGCAACAGCTCAGCTATGAAAGAAGATGGTTTAATATTTGTGGACGTCCAGAAGCTCTCTTGGATTTCCCCTTAGAAAGCAAACAAAAATGCACATTCAAGAGGGTATGGCTAGAAAGATATCACAAAGAAGTCTCTTTCATGGGCTCCATTATATATACCCAGACATAACATTGAACTAACATGTATCGTACAACATTGGGCCATAATTATTTCCAAATAGGCACCTATAATTTTAAAAAATCCCTAGTCAAATAGTGCAGAAACCTGCACACATACTAACAGACTGAGATATTAACTTAGCTGGCTTGGAAAATTCCAGCCCTAGTGTCCTTGACATTATGTTTCTTGACTATAATCACATTTTACAGAGTAAAAGTGTTTATTGCTTTGCAGGGGGAAAAAAGGATGAATCTATTTTATTCCTATCAAATTCTCTAAGGTCTTAGGACATCAGTGCACTGCACTGTTAATGGATGGAGATGAATTACCTGCTTGATGCTGCAAGTAAAATTGAGGACAGTATTCCATTGATCTGTGAAAACTAAAATACTTAAAACAGCTGCAAGCTGCACAGCAAAATTTAATGTGAGCATCTGCAAGGTACAAGTGACATTTGACTTCATAATGCTGCTTTTCAAACCTAGACATTTCCTCTTATCCTATCTGAGTTCATAATGACAGGTAAACTTAAAACAGCTGCTGAAAACTAGGCCATAGAGAAACCAAGAAAACTCATGAGCATCATGTGCAGAAGAAATCTGTATATACCTATAGACAGGAAATCATTGTATTACATCAACAGGATTTCTTTTCCATTGGGAAGGAAGAAAGGTGGAGGAGATATGATGGAGGAATTTTAAATTAGGAAGGCTGTAGTGAAGCTGATCACAGCTTCCTGTTGAAAGCAAAGTGTGAGGGGAATCACAATATGAAATTAATGGTGAGACTGTGACTTAGACTATATCTTTATGACGGCAGGCAAAGGGGACTAATTACAGGCAGTCCCCGAGTTACGCGGATCCGACTTATGTCGGATCCGCAGTTACGAACGGGGCCCGTCTCCCTGGTCTCCAGCAGACCAGGGAGAGGAAGCAAAGCGGTGGAGCACGCGGGCAGCTGACAGTCCAGACGCGTCTGGGCTGTCCGCTGCCCGCGTGCTCCGCCGCTTTGCTCCCCGTCCCCCTGGTCTACAGACCAGGGAGAGAGGGAGCAAAGCAGAGCAAAGCCTCGGAGCACGTGGGCAGCGGACAGCCCAGACGTGTCTGGGCTGTCCGCTGCCCGCGTGTTCCACGGCTTTGCTCCCCGTCCCCCTGGTCAGCAGACCAGGGAGACGGGGAGCAAAGCAGAGAAATCCGCGGAGCCCGAGGGCAGCAGGACAGCCACGGCGCGTCTGGGCTGTCCCGCTGCCCCCGTGCTCCGCGGCTTTACTCCGGATGCCTGTGGTACAGCAGCTGTGGCGCTGCTGGTTGGTCCCGTAGTGCCGCTCTGGGCGCTACTGGACCAACCCGGCAGCACCCCAGCTGCTCTGCTCCAGGCGTCCTGATTCAGCCACTGATGGTCAGTTTCCGCAGCAGCTGAATCAGGATGCCTGGGGCAGAGCAGCTTGGGTGCTGCTGGGTTGGTCCAGTAGCGCCGAGGAGTGGCGGCGCTACTGGACCAACCCAGCAGCACCCCGGCTGCTCTGCCCCAAGCGTCCTCAAGTCAGCCGCTGCTGAAACTGACCAGTGGCTGACTTCAGGAAGCCCCTGCCTGGGGCTTCCTGGAATCAGCCGCTGATCAGTTTCAGCAGCAGCTGACTTGGGGATGCCTGGGGTTCTTAAGTTGAATCTGTATGTAAGTCAGAACTGGCCAGATTCAGCCACTGTTGAAACTGATCAGTTTCAGCAGCGGCTGAATCTGGACGCCAGTTCCGACTTACATACAGATTCAACTTAAGAACAAACCTACAGTCCCTATCTTGTATGTAACCCGGGGACTGCCTGTAATATTCACTTATACCAGGGGTTCTCAAAGTGTGGTCGATAGACCACTAGGGGCCTGTGACCATCTTGCAGGTGGGACACAGGCTTGGGGCTCGCCCCTCCCTTGCAGCAAGGAGCCTGTGCTGGTGCTTCAGCCCTACACCTTCCACACTGGTGATATCGGAGCACTGGCTTTCTGCTGCAGGGATGGGAGGGGGGAGCCTCAGGGGTTGTATCTGGCTTGTGGGGAAAGGTAGCAGCTCTACTCACTGCTTCTCCCCGTCCCCCTGGCTGGGGGAATAGCAGCTCAGGAAACTGCTCACCTAGAGTCTTTCATCTTTGCTCCTATTGGTCAGAATTAATGGGAGCAGCAGGGGGTGGTGCCTGGGAGAGGCAGGAGGCATGGCACCAGGTAAGTGCCCACAGCCACGCATATCGTCCATCCCTCATGCAGTCCCCTCCTGCTGAGACTCTCCACCCCATCCTTAGCCTGCTCCCTTGCACCCATTCCACCCACTCTCAGCCCACTCCTGCACCCAACTTCCTGGCCAGACCCTCCCTCCAGCTTGCTCCTGCATCCTAACTCCCAGCCAGACTCCACTCTCCCATTCTCTCCTGCACCCATTTTGTCATCATGGGTGGTTGGCTTCTGGTCCGTGAAAAGGTCTGTGTTGAGTGGGGTGGGCCATGGGACAAAAAGTTTGAGAACCACTGACTTCTGTCCTTGTATGAGTTACCAGACCTTGGTACCAGGAGTGCCGGGTCCCTGCACCATCCATTTCTCACACTGTGGATCAGATGAATAGGAAGCATATAGAGAGGGGTAAGGGAATGGCTGGAGTTGTCGCTATCTAGCACTGCTGGTGCAGGGGTGTCAGAAATTGCTATTAGCTCAGACAGATCTTAAAGGCACATTCTAACCCTAAACAGATGCATATTTCATCCCACATTCACGGACAAACCCAGTTTAATACTAAGAGTGACAAAAATGTATGGCTTTATTGTAAAGATTGATCAAGAAGATATCAATGCCTCCCCAACACACTCTTTCTCTATGACACAGCTAAATCAGAGTGAATTTATAACACTCTTTTTAAAGACTGACATTTTATAGTTCTGCTGCTTTTATTAAATAAAAGCAAAATGTGGATCCCTTTTTGTGGGTAGAGAGGATTCAGACTTTAATGTTGCCTCCAGAGAACACTCCTTCGCTTGATTGATTGGCATTGCCCAATTGCATTTCATTGTGTCCCCCACAGACTGCGATACACAAAAAAATACCAAGATCATCATGGTTAAAACTGCTTTTACAGGCTCTCTCTCCCCTCTTTTTTTGCTTCCTCTTCCTCTGTCACTGCTCACTGATAGGCTGTAATTGCAGAATGAGTGAAAAAAAGCAATGGCACTGAGATTTGCTGCAAGTTTTGTGATGTGTGTCTGAAAGATTTATGTCCTGATTAAAAGAACCTTGAATGAATTTTCAGATTGAAAATTGTTTGGGCCATAAGCACATGTGCCTCTTATTCATTGATCCTAGGCTGATTCTTTCTTTATTATGGTGAGAAGCTGAAGATGGAGGAGGGAAGAAGAAAAAGAGAAAACACAAAATACGTAGAGGTCTCTAGCTTTTTTGTGTGTGTGATTAAGTGGTAGATTAAGTGACATCTATTATCATTCTAAAGCTTCACTCTTGTCTTTAATATCAGATTAGGCAACCATGTTTTTCTACTTGATTGTAGATTGTATTTTTCCCATCTCCAAGAAGTAGCTTCATTTTTCAGTCCACTAAATATTTTATTTTGGACAGGCCATGTATTAGGAATGAAAATAGATCTGATTACATTTTCAGGAAATACATCTTGACCTGTAATTAAAAAAAATGTCATCATGGAGTTCTTATATGGCTCCCAGGAAGGTTTTTGTTTTCAGTAGAGACATGCACTATAATACTTTTATTCATATATTTAAAGACAGTATGTCATCTAATGGGTAGAGCAGGAGCTTGCAGACTCCTGGATTTTACTTGTAGCCCTGGATTTCTGTGTTGCTTTAAGAAAGTCACTTTGTTTATCACAGTTGATCTAACTGGCAAACGCTATCCATAATTTAGGTACAAGCTATCCTCACTATTAGTCCAAAATACATTAAAAAAAACCTTGGACTTATAGTGAAACAACTTAAAGCAAGGAATTTTTTTCCCATGTCTGACTTCCATTTGCGCAACAATTTTTTGCACAACTTAAGAGCAAGGAATGGGAGGGCATGTAACAAATCAGTTACTAAAAACATCAATTACTTCAGTGCAGAACAGATGTATACCAAGGCAACTGATACATGGGGGCACCCTGTACAGCAATGCCCATGTAGTATTTGTGAAGTGTTGTGAAACTCTCAAATAAAATTGTTGAACACATACTACAATAATTGACAGGATATGAAACCTTGATTAGAAGTCAACAGAAGAAAAAAAAGTGCCACACAATATAAATATGAAGGTTTCAAGTGTGTCGGTCTTGAAATAAGCAAATCTCAGTGATATCTTTGGGTATGTCCACACTACAGCGCTAATTCGAACTAACTTAGTTCAAATTAGTTAATTCGAACTAAGCTAATTTGAACTAACGCATCCGGACTAAAAAACTAGTTCGAATTAGCATTTTGCTAATTCGAACTAGCATGTCCACACAGAGTGGACCCTGAACCGGGGTTAAGGATGGCCGGAAGCAGTGCCGGCAGGGCATCAGATGAGAACTTAGAGCATGGAGCTGCTGCCTCAGGCTAGCCAAGGGCTGTGCTTAAAGGGACCCGACCGCCACCCCGGACAGACAGTTCTCAGGGGTGCCCCGCTTGCAAAGCAGTCCTGGCTTGGATTGCCCGGACTACCCACACTGGGCACATCACAGCACTCGGCCATCAGCCCGGCTGCACTTGCCGCAGGCTGCCATCTGAGGAGAGGGAGCAATAGGGAGCTGCAGGAGAGGTTCCACCCTCAGAAGCCTGCAGAGCCACCCCAGTCCTCCCCATCGGGGGCTCGTACCCCATTCCTCCCTCACCTCCTTTCACTTACCCTTCCCTAGCCCCTTTTCTTGATGTACAAAATAAAGGACAATTGTGTTCAAAAATAGAATCTCTCTTTATTGAACAAAACTGGGGGAGACTGAGAAAAGGAGGTGGGAGAGGGGAAGAGAGAGGGTGGGAGAGGGGAGGGCAACTACAATGATGAGGGGTTTGGAACAGGTCCCATATGAAGAGAGGCTAAAGAGACTGGGTATGTCTACACTACCCCGCTAGTTCGAACTAGCGGGGTAATGTATGCATACCGCACTTGCTAATGAAGCCCGGGATTTGAATTTCCCGGGCTTCATTAGCATAAGCGGGGAGCCGCCATTTTTAAATCCCCACTGCTTCGAACCCCGTGCAGCACGGCTACACGGGGCTCGAACTAGGTAGTTTAGACTAGGTGCCTATTCCGAACTACCGTTACTCCTCGTGAAACGAGGTGTACCGGTAGTTCGGAATAGGCACCCTAGTCCGAACTACCTAGTTCAAGCCCCGTGTAGCCGCGCTGCACGGGGTTCGAAGCAGCGGGGATTTAAAAATGGCGGCTCCCCGCTTATGCTAATGAAGCCCGGGAAATTCAAATCTCGGGCTTCATTAGCAAGTGCGGTATGCCTACATTACCCCGCTAGTTCGAACTAGGAGGGTAGTGTAGACATACCCACTGGGACTTTTCAGCTTAGAAAAGAGGAGATGGAGGGGGGATATGATAGAGGTCTATAAAAGCACGAGTGGGGTGGAGAGGGTGCATACAGAAAAGTTCTTCATTAGTTCCCATAATAGAAGGACTAGAGGACACCAAAGGAAAGGAATGGGTAGCAGGCTTCAAACTAATAACAGAAAGTTGTTCTTCACAAAGCAAAGAGTCAACCTGTGGAACTCCTTGCTGCAGGAGGCTGTGAAGGCTAGAACTAGAACAGAGTTTAAAGAGAAGTGAGATCAATTCAGAGAGGTTGGGTCCATGGAGTGGTATTAGCCAGGGGGTAGGAGTGGTGTCCCTGCCCGAAGTTTGTGGAAGGCTGGAGAGAGATGGCACGAGACAAATGGCTTGGTCACTGTCTTTGGTCCATTCCCTCCAGGGTCCCTAGGGTTGGCCGCTGTCAGCAGACAGGCTACTGGGCTAGATGGACCTTTGGTCTGACCCAGTACGGCCATTCTAAGCTCAGGGCTCAGGGTCGGGGGTCTCACTGGACCACCTTGATTTTCATGCAAACCTGCTCCTGGGTGGCCAGGCTGGCAGCTCTCCTGCCCTAGACAGCCACTTTCCTGTGCCTAGTATGGAGGTCGTGGATGAGGTCCACAATGTCCGCACCAGACCAGGCACGTGCCCACCTCTTGCGGACCCGGGCAAGCTCGGGAGCCACTAGCCTGGTCCCGGGAAGAGGCGGAGGGCTGGGTGGCAGCGGGTGGCTGGTTCGTGCCGTGCCAGGTGCGGGGTCTGATAGCTGGGTGCTGGCAGGCTTGCACCTGGCACGGGCACCGTAGCCAGCCCGTGCCCCTTTAATGGCTCTGGGGCCGGGAGGGGGGCAGACGAGTTTCCCTGGTGGTGCCCAGAGTGGCCACCAGGGCAAGCTGGGGAGGGCTAGCCTCCCACTAGTTCGAATTAAGTGGCTACACAGCCCTTAATTCGAACTAGCTAATTCGAACTAGGTGTTACTCCTCGTAAAATGAGGTTTACCTAGTTCGAATTAAGTTCGAAGTAGCAGAGCGCTAGTGTAGCGCCTATCAAAGTTAATTCGAACTAACGTCTGTTAGTTCGAATTAACTTTGTAGTGTAGACATACAAAGTGTAGTGTAGACATACCCTAAGTTATTTTGAAATAATTTCCTAGTGTAGACATGACCTTCCAGTCCTGCATTTCTATGATTGCATGAAGATACTTAAAGTGTACAAGCTGGCAGTGTGGAAAGAGCAGGGGCATCAATATGATAGAAGCATAGACAAATAGGACAGAACAGAGGGAACCTGGCATCAGAATGCTGACATCTTCTGGCGGATGGCCCAGGCACTCTCGCACCAGGGACACCCAGCCCAAACCCTCAAGCAGGTCCAGGAAAAGGTGAAAGAGCTGCACCTGGGCTACATCCGGGCCAGCGAGGGCCAGGGGGCAGGAGCCCACACCTGCCCCCACTATGACACTGGATCCTGGGCCAGGCAGCACCACAGGCCCCAGAGGTCCCCATCAACAGCAGCAAGAGGCCCCCCATCACCAGGCCCACGAGGCGGTGGAGGACCCGGAGGATGACAGTGGATCGGAGGACGAGGGCAGCCCCGATGTCTCCCATGTGTCCTCAGAGGCCGGGGAAAGATCCAGTGGGGAGTGTTGTGCTTTGGACTCACAAGGGCGGGGGGGAGCCAGGCGCCCGGGGGGGCAGAAGGGGGAGGGAGCATCACTTAGGCAGCGTGAGCTGCCTGCTGCATAGCATTTAGCAGTATGCATCCATGTGCAGCCTGGTGACAAAGAGACATGTGGCCGCGGCAGGAAGTTCCAGGGCACGCCTGGGACCATGCTGCTCACTCACGTCCGAACCAGGGGGGAAGGATGGATGCTGGCTGGACCAGCCAGGGCCCCAGGGGCTCTGGCCAGAGCCCACGGCTCCGCCACGGGTGCAGCACACAGAAACAGCCCACATTGTTCCATGCCTGGCTGTAAGGCACAGCCAGCTGCTGCTGGGAAAACCGCAGCATCACAGCCCTGTGAACGTGGCCCCCACTGAGCCCCTCACCTGCTCCCTGTGCCTAGGCTGGCCCCCCTGAGGAAAGTCCCCACTGTGGCCACACACGTCCCTGGGTTACCATATTGTGAGGGCTAGTGGGAGGGGGAGGGGAGATGTGCTCGGGCCAGCCCTAGGGCCATGTGAGTGTTGCTGCAAGGATGGGACACTCCCCAGTCACCCCCCTGGTTCCATCCAGGAGACATCCCACGTGATGCGGATCTGAGAGCCCAGACCACGTCTGCCATATGTGCTCCGAGGCATCTTGCTCCCCGTCAAACACCATTGATTAGCCCAAAGCCTCACAGCTTCCCCAGCAGGAAGTTCCACAGGTTAACATAACACACACGCCCTCCCACCCCCCAAGAGGCCAGGACACACACCGGTGGCTACAATACATGGAGGAGCACCCTTCTCAGAGGGCAGTGCTGTATGCAAACATACAACACAGGGCGGGGGGAGGAGGCAAGTGGGCCCACGCCACAGTACCGTGCTGACACCTGGCCTCAGGGGCGGAGGACATGGGGTGCGGAGACGGTGGCCGGCCTGCCTGACTGACCCATCCTTTTCTCTGTTCCCTGCAGTGGGACCAAGCAGGAGCGGGGGATCCTCCAGCCCCGCAGCAGCGGCAGCTCCCCTAGCCCCGAAGTTGGCGGGTCTGGCACCGGGACCACCTGCTTTGGCGGCACGTTAAGGCCGTCGAAAGAATCGAGGCATCCATCACCCAGCGGGTGGAGGTGGACCTGGAGTGGAGCCAGCAGGCCTGGTGCCACTTCCAGGCCCACTGTGATAGGGTGGACAATGCTATTACTGCCCTCACAGCACACATAGGCCATGCCGTGCACTACGGCATGGCCATGCCCCATCCACCCGCAATCCCTCCCTTCCAAATAACCATGCCCCCCCTCCTGCTGCTGCCCCTCCTGCTCCTGCCATGCCCCCCGCTCCTGCCGCTACCCCTCCCACCCACCTCTCTGTGGTGCCTGTCCCACTGGGGCTGGACCTACACACCCTGGTCCAGCCCCGCAGGGGAGGTGGCAGGGGCCACCCCTCCCAGCACTAGCTCCCTTGCCCACTCCCCGTTCAGAGCCCCCTCCCCCCTCCCAGCACTAGCTCCTGTCCCCACTCCTAGTTCAGAGCCCCCTCCCCCATGTAAATAAAAAGTTGACTTTTGTTTTCCCAAAAAAATGTATTGGTTGTTTATTGGGAGGTACGTGGAGGAGAGGAGAGAAGGTTTGGGGATGGGAAGGAGATGTCGAGGGAGCCTGAGGCGACCCTACTCTGGGGCCTGGGAGAACAGCTCTGTGAGGGCCTCCTGGATGCGCACCCCATCGTGGTGCGCCTGGCGGATGGCAGCTGTGTGGGGCTGCTCGAAGGCCTGGCCCTCGCCTGCCATCCATGCTGGTAGGAAGGCCTCCCCCCTCCGCTCCACGAGGTTGTGGAGCACGCAGCACGCAGCCACTACCTCTGGGACATTCCGCTCACCCATCTCCAGATGGGTGAGCAAACACCGGAACCGGGCTTTCAGATGCCCGAAGGCGCACTCCACTTGGTTCTGGGCCTGGTTGAGGCGGTCGTTGAACCGGGCCCAATTGTGGTCCGGCTGTCCCGTGTAGGGCTGCATTAGCCAGGGCAGCAGGGGGTAGGTCACGTCCCCCACAACGCATGTGGGCATTGGCACGTCCCCGACAGTAAAGTCCTGCTGGGAGAAGAAAGTGCCTGCCTCCAGCCTCACACACATACCGGAGTTCCTTAGAATGCGGGCGTAGCTTGTCCTGCCGGACCAGCCCACATAAATGTCTGTGAAGCAGCCACACTGGTCTACGAGGGCCTGGAGAATGATTGAGAAGTACCCCTTTCTGTTGATGAAATGGGCTGCTCGATGGTCCGGGACATGGACGGGGATGTGGGTTGCATCCAGGGCTCCCCCACAGTTGGCAGCAAAGCTGGCCACCAGAGCATCCATGTCGCACAGTCAGATGACTCTCGGGAGCAGGACGACATTGATGGCATGGACGACCTGCAGAAGGGTGCAGAGAAACACAGGGGAACACATCACATAAGGCATGGTGAGTGCGTGCTCCCTTGGGCCCTCTCCCCGCATGATGTCCTCTGTCCACACACACACACACACACACACACACACACACACACACACACACAGCAGGGCCCCCCCGCAGCAGGCCTGTGCAAGGGAGGGATGACCCAAACCCCTGGGTGACCCAGCCTGGAGTCTTGCCTGCCCCTGGGAATGGAGTGTAGCACCCTCTCCCTCTCCCCCCGCCACTCCCCCTGGGACTTACCTGCATAACGATGGCACCAACGGTGGATCTGCCCACCCCGAACTGGTGTGCCACCGATTGGTAGCTGTCCGGGGTGGCCAGCTTCCATAACGCGATGGCGACCCTCTTGTCGATGGGGATGGGTGCCTGCAACCAGGTGGTGGTTCTCTGGAGCACAGGGGTGAGCCAGGCACACAGCTCCAGGAACGTCTGCTTTCGCATGCGAAAGTTCCGGAGCCATTGCTGGTCGTCCCATTGCCCCAGCACCAGCCGGTACCACCAGTCAGTACTGGTGTCCAGTCTCCAGAAGGCCCTCTCCATGGTGGGGTGTGGAAGCCACAGGGATGCTATGGCCTCCCTGGTGAGGGAGTCCAGAGCAACCTCTGCCTCGAGGTCCTGGAGGAGGAGTGCAGCAGCCTGGAGCAGCTACTGGAGCCACTCCAACATGGCCGGAAGGGGCAAGAGGAGGCACAAGACCACCCCTGGCTCCATGGGGCAAGAAAGGAGCGTAGGATGAAAAAAAAATCAGCCAAAGGCACTAAGACAAAAGGCAGTGGTGTCCAAAAAGGCAGAGGGCAACCACAAAAACTGCTACAGCTGTCAGTCCCTGCAAGAGGTCCTAAAGCACAGAGCAGGAGACAAACGGCTGTCCAGGGAGATCCCTTTAAGTACATGTCTCAAAGGGGCTCCAGCCCCCACCCCCAGAAATGGCCGGTGCCCTTTTTCCCTTTTCAAAATGGTTCCGAGCTTCCGCTTTTAAGTAAAAGCATCCTGCCAATGTAGAGGCTCTTTTGCGCAAAAGCACATCGTTCTGACGATGTTTCCCGGACCAATATAGATGCGCTCTTGCGCAAATACTTTAACGCAAAAATTTTTCCATTAAAAGTATTTGCGCAACAGAGCGCCAGTGTAGATGCAGCCTTGATGTGTTAGGTGAGAGGAAGAAAAGCCTTTCACACAGACAAAGCCTTTTAAAATCAACATGGCAGATTCTGAACATCATTGATTAGAGATTAGAGGGAGCTGGCGTTTCTGACAAAAATATTTTGCAAAGTTGTGTCAAATTCACCCACAACAAAAAAAAACCCTAAAAAATTAATAAATCAACATTTTTGAAATATTTCAATTTGATAATATTTGTTTTGAAAATTGCTTCATTATTTATTTTTATTTTTAAAATACAATTTATTTATTTTTTAAAAAAAATTAATAAAGTTCAAACAAAAAGTTTTTTGCTGACCCCAAAAAGAATGGATTTTCTACTTTTGGTTGTCCAAAAATTTCAAAAACAATTTGTTTTGGTCATCTTAAAAATATATTTTTTTTAATTTTTGGCATGCTGCTCTAATAGGGATAGATTTACGCACATCCTAAAAGTTAAACACTTGCTTAAATGCTTTATAGAATCAGCACTTTAAGTGTGATAGAATATATAAAACCCTAAAATAGATTGTATCAATTTCTGACCCCAGTGGCAAAACCACCAATGACTTGAATGAGGGGCCAGGATTTACCTCATAAACTTCATCAACGTCAATGGAATTAAATCAGAAGCAATGTTGGCCTTTGTCCTTTCAGAACTGAATAAGCTTAGCTAAAACAAATCTATAAGAAGGATCCTATTAGAAAGAAATGGAATTTGTGGAAGCAGTTTATGGATTATAATATACCAAATCAATATTGATTTATAGATGGAGGCTTAGAAAGTTGGTTAGAATTATTTGTATTTGAATAGACTCTAATTTGCATTGTTATGCAAGAGAAAGTATTTAGTTCAAGTTTCTGTCTGTCTTTGCCTAACTTCCCATAATTATAACCCAAATAGAACCCATAACCTAATTTGGAGTGGAGAGTTTGTTTTGTAAGATATGTATGATCAATTTGTATTTGTTTTAATTTTATAATGTAAATTCAATATAAAAGGCCCAGAAAAAGCAGTATAACTTTTAATACTTCAAACTGTTAGAAGAATGGAAATAAACATATTTACTGTACTGTGACATATGGCTGTTCCCTCTCAAATTTGTATTTTAAAATAAGTGATAAGATTGAAGAACCTCAGTACTCTAAATAAAACCATTATTCTTCAGAATGAACATAAATTCTCAGGAAATGTATAGTCTGACCTTTTCCATTACATCTTTTTTATAAATGTACCTCTCTCATCTCTGGAACTGCAGAAACTGCTAAGGCAGCTTTGAAGTAGAAGCTGGGACTATATACAGCAATGAAGCAATTGTGATTTAAAGGAGAAAGGATTTGGTCATGACACTCATGGGGAAAGAGACGTAGGGTAGAGATGCTAAGGGCATTTAGTTTGAGGTGGTGGAATCGTCCATCCTTGAATTTTATTAGACAGTGTTGAAAGATAAAGGAGCAGTCCTTGTTGTATGTCTATTTAGGTAAGAGGATTATTGGTACACATGGAAGACATTCATAATACCATTAAAAATGCCAATATTTTTGCCAGCTCCAATAAGTTCCAATTCTCAAGTATAAAGTACTCTTCAAAAAAGCCACAACATCATAATTTTCATAGAATCATAGAATACTAGGACTGGAAGGGACCTCGAGAGATCATCGAGCCCAGTCCCCTGCCCTCATGGCAGGACCAAATACTGTCTAGACCATCCCTGATAGACATTTATCTAACCTACTCTTAAATATCTCCACAGATGGAGATTCCACAACCTCACTTGGCAATTTATTCCAGTGTTTAACCACCCTGACAGTTATGACCTTTTTCCTAATGTCCAACCTAAACCTCCCTTGCTGCAGTTTAAGCCCATTGCTTCTTGTTCTATCCCCAGAGGCCGAGATGAACAAGTTTTCTCCCTCCTCCTTATGATGCCCTTTTAGATATCTGAAAACTGCTATAATGTCCCCCCTCAATCTTCTCTTTTCTAAACTAAACAAACCCAATTCCTTCAGCCTTCCCTCATAAGTCATGTTCTCTAGACCTTTAATCATTCTTGTTGCTCTTTTCTGGACCCTCTCCAATTTCTCCACATCTTTCTTGAAATGCGGTGCCCACAACTGGACAAAGTACTCCAACTGAGGCCTAACCAGTGCAGAGTAGAGCAGAAGAATGACTTCTCATGTCTTGCTCACAACACACCTGTTAATGCATCCCAGAATAATGTTTGTTTTCTTTGCAACAGTATCACACTGCTGACTCATATTCAGCTTGTGGTCCACTATGACCTCTAGATCCCTTTCTGCCATACTCCTTCCTAGACAGTCTCTTCCCATTCTGTATGTATGAAACTGATTGTTCCTTCCTAAGTGGAACACTTTGCATTTGTCTTTATTAAACTTCATCCTATATACCTCAGACCATTTCTCCAATTTGTCCAGGTCATTTTGAATTATGACCCTATCCTCCAGATTAGTCGCAACCCCTCCCAGCTTGGTATCATGTGCAAACTTATTAAGCGTACTTTCTATACTAATATCTAAATCATTGATGAAGATATTGAACAGAGCCAGTCCCAAAACAGACCCCTGCAGAACCCTACTTTTTATGCCTTTCCAGAAGGATTGAGAACCATTAACCACTCTCTGAGTATGGTTATCCAACCAGTTATGCACCCACCTTATAGTAGCCCCATCGAAGTTGTATTTGCCTAGTTTATTGATAAGAATATCATGTGAGACCGTATCAAACGCCTTACTAAAGTCAAAGTATATCACATCCATCGCTTCTCCCGTATCCACAAGACTCGTTATCCTATTAAAGAAAGTTATCAAATAATGACCCTTTGTAGATTTATTTTTGGTGTGATTATGCTTCACTTTTCCAGGAAACGAAGGTTAAGGGAAAAAACTTAAACAATATAAAGTCTAATAATAGCGCCCTAAAGACTAGCAAAATATGTAGCCGGTATCATGAGCTTTAATGGGTACAACTCACTTCTTCAGATGAATGGAATATTAAAAGTCCAGTTCCAAAATAAATAGCAGATGGGGAGGAAAGGAAGGGAAAAAAAGAGTGAATTAGAGTGTTCATGTTACAGGAAGCTGATAGACAAGGTGCAAATTGTTCTTAAGAACCCATTGTTTGGTTGGTTAAGTCATTACGATGTAGAACATAATGTGCAAGCCAGAAAATGTTTTTCTTCATACCTTTGTGAAGGCTCCCAAATTTGTAAATAAAGTTAAGTTCCAACGCTTCTCTGCGTATTTGGCTTATGGAATTGGCCTGAAACAACATGGTCATGTTGACATCATTTAATGAGTGCCCGGGAGGGTTAAAGTGTTCTCCAAGAGGTTTCTGTGTGTTGTCTTTTCGGATATCTAATTTATGTCCATTAATTCTTTCATGTAGAGACTGTCTAGTGTGGCCAAGCTACATGGCAGAGGGGCATTGCTGGCATTAGATGGCATAGATCACATTATTGGATGTGCAGTTAAACGAGCCTCTGATATAGTGGCTGATGTGGTTGGGCCCAGTGATGAAATCGCTTGTGTAGATGTGTGGACAGAGCTGGCACCGGGCCTGATTGCAGTGGTGGGGTTACTGGTTGCTTATGATGGAGGTGTGCTGCGTGGTTACTAGAAAGAATTTGTTTGAAGTTAAGGGGTTGTCTGGAGGCAAGGATTGACCTTTCCCTCAAGGCCTGTGAGAGTGAGGGGTCATTTTCCAGGATAGGCTGTAGATTGTTAATAATGCGTTGGAAGGGTTTAAGTGGTGGTTGTAGGTAATGACAAGTGGAATTCTTTTGTTTTCTCTTCTTCACCTGTCTTGAAGTAATTCCTATCTGTGCACTCTTCTGGCTCTGTCAATCTGTTTTTTTTTTCACTTCTCTGGGTGGGTATTTCAGTTTCAAGAGTGCTCTATATAGATCCTGTAGGTGTTTCTCTGTCTGTGGGACTGGAGCAAATCTGGTTGTATCTTAGGGCATGGCTATAAACAACAGATTGAGAAATGTGACTTGGATGGAAGCTAGAGGCATGTATGTAATTGTAGTGGTCACAAGTTTCTGGTATAAGGTGGTGCAAATGTGTACATCATGTAATTATACTGTAGAATCATTGAATCATAGGACTGGAAGAGACCTCAAGAGGCCATCGAGTCCAACGCTCTGCCCAAAGCAGGACCAACCCTAACTAAATCATCCCAGCCAGGGTTTTGTGAAGCCAGGACTTAAAAACCTCTAGGGTTAGAGACTCCACCACCTCCCTAGCTAACCCATTCCAGTACTTCACCACCCTCCTAGTGAAATAGTTTTTCCTAATATCCAACCAAGACCTCCCCCACAGTAACTTGGGACCATTGCTCCTTGTTCTGCCATCCGTCACTACTGAGAACAGCCTCTCTCCATCCTCTTTGGAACCTCCCTTCAGGAAGTTGATGGTTGTTATCAAATCCCCCCTCACTCTTCTCTTCTGAAGACTAAATAAGCCCAAATCCCTCAGCCTCTTCTTGTAGGTCATGTGCTCCAGCCCCTTAATCATTTTGCTTGCCTTTTGCACTGTAATGCATCCACATCCTTTTTATACTGGGGGCCCCAGAACTGGACACAGTACTCCAGATGTGGCCTCACCAGTGTCAAATAAAAGGAAATAATCACTTCTGTAGTTCTGCTGGCAATGTTCCTCCTAATGCATCCTAATATGCCATTAGCTTTCTTGGCTACAAGGGCACACTGTTGACTTATATACAACTTCTCATCCACTGTAATCTCCAGGTCCTTTTCTCCCAAACTTCTGCTTAGCCACTCTGTCTCCAGCCTGTAACAGTGCTTGGGTTTCTTCCGTCCTAAGTGCAGGACTCCTCACTTCTCCTTGTTGGACCTCATCAGATTTCTTTTGACCCAATCCTCCAATTTGTTTAGGTCACTGTTGACCCTATTCCTACCCTCCAATGTATCTACCTCTACCCCTTGCTTAGTGTCATCCACAAACTTGCTGAGGGTGCAATCCGTCCCCTCATCCAGGTCATTAATAAAGATGTTGAACAAAACCAGTCCTGGAACTGATCTATTGGGCACTCCGCTAGAAAATGACTGCCAACCTGACATTGAGCTGTTGATCACTACCCGTTGGGCCCAACAGTCTAGCCGGCTTTCTATCCATCTTACCGTCCATTTATCCAATCCATACTCCCTTACCTTGCTGGAAACAATATTGTGGGAGACCGTATCAAAAGCTTTGCTGAGGTCAAGGTATATCACGTCAACCAACTTCCCCATGTCCTTAGAGCCAGTTATCTCATCATAGAAGCTAATTAGATTGTTCAGGCATGACTTGCCCTTTGTGAATCCATGTTGACTATTCCTGATCACTTTCTCCTGTTCCAAGTGCCTCAAAATGGATTCCTTGATGATCCCCTCCATGATTTTTCCAGGGATTGAAGTGAAGCTGACCAGTCTATAGTTTCCAGTAGTGTCAAGGAAGTGGATCTCTTGTGTGGGCTGATCCAGGCTGAGGTTGATGGTGGGGTGGAATTTGTTGGAATCCCTATTCATTTATTCAAGGGCCTCTTCCCTATGGATCCATATGATGAAAATGTCATCTATGTAGCGTAGGTAGAGTAAGGATGCTAGAGGGCAAGAGCTGAGGAAGGTCAATCATAAAGGTCAGTCATAAAAACATTGGTATATTGTGGGGCCATGTGGGTGCCCATAGCTGTGCTGCTGACTTGAAGATACACATTGTCTCCAAATCAGAAGTAGTTGTGAGTGAGGACAAAGTTGCAGAGCTCTGTAACCAGGTGTGCAGTGGCATCATCAAAGATGGTGTTCCTGATATCCTGTAATCCATCTTCATGTGGAATGTTGGTGTAAAGAGCTTCTATATCCATGGTGGCCAGGATGGTGTTTTCAGGAAGATTATTGATGTTCTGTAGTTTCCTCAGGAAGTTGATGGAGTCCTGAAGATAGCTAGGTGTGCTGGCAGCATAGTGTCTGAGGAGAGAGTCAATATAGAGTCAATATTGAGATGATGGGTTGTCCAGGATGTCCAGGTTTATATATCGTTGGTACTAGATAGAAAACTTCTGGTCGGGGATTGGTGGGAGGTGGGGGTAGGAGGTGTTTGTGTACATTTAGTCCTGAGCAGTATCAGGGAGCTTTATGATCAGTTGTTTTAGGGGTTTTGGGGGGGAGGGGAGTATTCTTTAGTGGGATCAGAGGAGAGAAGCTTGTAGAATCCGGTGTTGGTGAGTTGTCTGGTCACCTCCTGTACATAATCTGTTCTGTTTATGATGACTACAGTGCCCCCTTTGTCTGCCTCTTTGATGATGATAGAATTGTTCTGAGGCTGTGTATAGGCATTGTGTTCTGCATAACTGAGGTTACATGTTACATGCTGTTGTTTGCTGATAATGTAAGCCCATGCACGTTTGCAGAAGCAATCAATGTAGTCGTCATGTCTCTTATTACAACCGTTAGTAGGGGGCCACATAAAAGCCTTCCTCTTGTGGGATTGGAGAGTGAGGGGAGCAGCAAGGTCAGTGTGTTGTACATCGGTGTGTTGAAAATATTCCTTTAGGCAGAGGTGGAAAAAATAGTCCTCCAGATCTCCACAGAACTCAGTCATTTTTGTGGGGGTGATAGGATTGTAAATGAGGTGGCAAAGAAATTAAGCTAATGGCTTAACCCAAGTGTCTGAAAAAGAGATTTACTACAAACGGGTAAAGGGACCAAGGAGATGGCCTCTTTGAATGTCTCCTGGGTTGAACTAAAGATCTACTTCATGCACTGTGGTGGTATTCTTAAACAAGCTGGCCTACTTACTATACGCAGTAAAAGTTCCTTTCACATGTAATCAGTTGTATTGTCTCCCCTTTTGTTGGCCAGAGAATCTCAGACAAAGCATCTCCAGTTAGGCACTACATATATCTGATTGAATACCTGTTGAGGTAATGGGTTTCAATGCCACATATCACCTGAATGACAGACCAAATATAAAATAATTTTGAATAAGACTAGGATGCAGGAGATACACACAGAGTCACACACAGTAGACATGAGGCCAGGATGTCATGGGAGCAGTCAAAGACGAAATCTGACTTAATAATTTGAACTCAGAGCTGTGCCATAGGTGCATTCTGAAGTTAAGAACGCTTGCATAAATTTTGCATTGACTCTGACATTCAGGTATTCTAGAGGAGAAAAGGAGCTATCTAACATATGGACCACAGATTTGGACCACAGTGTTTATGCAATCTCAGTCTATTCAATAAGGTTGTGCTGAACTCAAGGGGAGTTTGAATAAGTAAATTGTTCAGGATTTAGTCCTTTGTGAATGAAATAAGATAGGAAATACTGGTCTGAATCTGTGTTCACTCACTTTGATCCCTGTGGGAAGGAACCCTTTGCAGAAGCCAAAATGAGTCTTACCAGTTTGAAGCCAGCACAGAAAACTGAAAAATAAAAGATTAAGTTGAGTCCTCTGAAAATTTGGGCCATACTAGGGAAAACAAAATATTTTGCTTTGTGCATTTGGTAAAATCACTGATAAAATAACACACAACTTAGGTTAAAGATAGTATTGCTATAATACACATCCAAGATTTAAGCTTTGGAGGCAATGAGCACCTGGCATTCCCATGGATCAGGCCAACTTAACTGGAATTCAGCTACTGTGGCTTATCCCTTTTTCATTTAGTCTGATTCTCAACCTGAGATGTTTTGATGTTTCTTCTTAAACTACTTGGGATTAACCTCAGTGGAACATGCTATCACTACATCAATAAGACTATCATCTTCGTTTTAGTGAACAAATTAATTGATACCTATTAAGCAACTGTAATGACATATAATGAATGTGATATAATGGAAAGCTCAAAAAATACCAAAAGAAATGTAAATATTCAAGCATATATTAGTTCCACTGCATTGCTATCTAATCTGTAGAATCTGTTGGAAATTTTAAAAATGCATTTTTCACAATAGTCTGAAGAGAGAGAAGAGAAACTACTGTTGTATATTGATCTGCAAGACATATATTTTTTCCATTCTTCAATGTTAAAGGAATCAATCTCTTAACTAAAGCAAAAATAACTGTATTGATCATCCAAATTATGGTTTAGCTTTTGTAGAACAATGAGTGGGTTGTATTGGTAAAGTAATAACATAAATGCCAGTTATTATTGTGTCTTTTTCATGCCATCTGGTAGGTTATGATTACTAAAATCATTCCCTGACAGTGAAAGAAACATTTCCAAAACATTCAGTGTGACAAGCAAATTATCAGAGGACTGACTGCATTAATCCCTCATTATTGTACCAGCTATAGATACATTTTGTCCATACTGTAGTTCAAAGAGTTGAGATCCCATTCAAAAGAATACAAAAGAAATATCTAACTGCAGTCCAGGGCAACATTTAGCTCAGTCTAAACAATGTACAATACTATACTTACAGAGAGAGCTACATGAATTTCATGTCTGAAAAATATTACTCTTTTATGCTTTGTAGTTCACATAAAAGTAACATATTTTGTTTCTTGTCCCACTTTTCTTGTGACATGGTTTTATGAGTGGACGATATTATTTTGGTGGGGAAAAATATATTTTTGCTGCAAAACTCAGAACTTGCTCTCTGGTGATTTCCTGCAAAGTTACTAAAAGTTTTCAATTTTGCTGAGATGTTGTTTAGACTTTTAGCATGATTAACTCTTGTCAGACCCAATATCACAAGAAAGCAAACAAATTGCAATACGTGTCTTGCTTATCCATAAACAAAATGCAGAAAAAAAAACCATGATCTTATTCTTTGTTGTCATTATATTTTTTTCTTGTACAAAAGCAAAAATTGTAGATCAGTCAACATGCTTTTGAGACAATCAAAGCCTGAATCATCCAAAACAAACTGTATTTATTGATTTAGATATACTTGTTAATGAATTTAATTCTTAAATGTATTAAAATATGCAGATAAGCTTGCATCTCAGGGTAAAGGTTGTGTCTCCAGGAAATATGTTATCTCATCTACCAGGAAAAAGGCATCCATCAAAGTGCATCACTGAGGGCAAAGGAAGTCTTCACATTCCATGGTGATTGCATATTGGAAATAGAAGATACAAACACCTGCACAGAGGGGAAAGAATACGACTATGGTTTTCACTATAAAAGTGGGAGCTCATAGGTCTTTGGGCAAACAAGAGAAAGGGGCTGACTGCTACAGTGATAAACCATGAACTCAAAGCTAATGGCATATGAGACTACAGGTGCCAACCAATATACCTGACATTTTAAAACTTTTCTCACTTGTATCAATCCAGGAACTGTGGCTCAGGGCTGGGAGTGGCATGGCCTGGGTACAGCTGGATTTGCCACTTCAGGTGCGGGAACCTTGTCAAGCTTGGGATTCGGTGGGTCAAGTGACCACAAAGGTGTCAGCGGGGGGGGGGGGGAGTGGGAGGCGGCCTGTAGCAGGGTCAGGGATGACAGGGCGAGGGGGTATGGGCATTGCTTGGGGAGGTAGTAGGGACACTGCTTGGGGGTGAGGGAGAATGGGCATAGCGGGGGGGGGGCAGGAGGGTGGTAGGCAGGAGCAGTGACCACAGCCAGGTGTGCCATCATTTCCCGCATGATGGCACACATGTTATCGCCCTGCCACATGAGCTGGTCCCAACCCAAAGCAAATGAGACTTGGCTGGCTTATGGCTCCAGCCCTAGTGTGGAAGCACTGTTGAAATTCTACAAGTACAAACTCACCAACCTTTCTATGTCAACAAGGAATGAAAAACAGACCAGTGCCTGAATAGAATGATTATTTATTCTTATTCTTATTAAATTGTACATTCCACCCATCTCTTAACTTTTCAGACTTACAGGGAAATGCAAAGGCCATTTGGGAGGTGATGGCCCAGAGCCATGGCAGGCAAGGGCCTGGATGAGGGCTGGACTCAGACATTAGTATCTGCTATTTCTTTTTTGTCATTCAAATGGATTTTGGAGGATGGCTGACATCCCAGCCATCCTGTGGCCCTTTGCCATGCACACAGAGGTACTTCACTGCCACGTCCCTATCCTAGGTGATGGGGAGGGCTGCTTGGGGGTGAGGGAGAATGGGTATAGCAGGGGGGGCAGGAGGGTGGTAGGCAGCTTTCCCACCTTCATGCAGCCAGGGACTTATACTTGCCACTCCCATGCTGGAGTGTCCACATTATTTACTGACAATAAAATTAGCAGCATTTTAAAATACTGTGCACAAAATAGTTATTTTTTCGGTGTTGAATGCCCTCAGGAACAAGGGGTGCTGGGCAATTGTGGGGGCGTGTGGGTGGAGATCTCTGGGTGAGGGACCACCAGGTATCAGTGCCGTAGCCACAAGTGGGTCTGAGTGGGCCATGGCCCACCCACATATCATCCTGGCCCACCTAGTCCTGTCTCAGCTTTACTCCTGCCCTGCTCATCCAGGCTCACATGCTTGTGAGGGAGCAGGGTCAGGGCACAGAGCTTGCCTGCTCCAGGGCTTCAGCTGAGGAGAAGAGGTCATGCCATGGGGCATGTTCTGCCCACCTGCCACTCCAGCTGAGATCCAGGATTGGGGTGTGGGGTTTGCTCTGCTCTTCCCGTCCAGTGCTCCAGTCACAGAGCCCAGTCTGGGACTTGTTCTGCTCATCTCACCTGTTGCTCTTGCCAGGGAGTGGAATTGGGTTCGCTCCTCCCCACTCCCTAGATGGAGCGCTGGAGCGGGGCAGAGCCCTGTGCCCAACACTGCTCCTGGTCAGGAGTGCCAGGCAGGCAGAGCGGGGCAAGCCCCAGTGGACCAACCACCTCTCCTCAACTGGAGCTGGACAAGCCCCACTGCTCTGACCCTGCTCCTCAGAGGGAGAGCCAGGCAGATCAGTGAAAGCCCCTCAATCCCATTCCCCAGCCGTAGTGCCAGGGGAGGGGCAATGCAGGGCCTGGGATGCACTTTTTTCATGCAGTTTCACTCCCCAGGCCACTGGAGGTGGGGAGAGGTGGCCCTGACAGCTCCTGCCCTACCTTCCTGTCTTTACCCACCTTAAATTGGGCCCACTCACAAGGTATTCCCAGCCTGCCCCCCATTGTTCCCTCCTACCGCTAATGAGGCTACAGCCCCCCACAAAAATGGATGTAGCACCGGCTTCTTGCGGCATGGGGGGAAGTCCCATGGCTGTACACCAGAGCCAGCATCTCAGGAAGCACACACGCTGCTTCTCCCCTCCACACAATAGTTGGCATACTTCCTGAGATGCCAGCTCTGGTGTGCAGCCATGGGACTTCCTTCCCCATGCTGCCTGCTTTCCTTCCTTCCTGTGGTGTGGGGGGCAGAGAAGTCCCACAGCTCTGCATTAGTGCCGGTATCTCAGAATGCATGTGCGCTGATCCTCCCCTCCCCACAACAGTGGGTATGCTTCCTGAGACATCGGCTCTGGTGCACAGCCACGGGACTTCCATGCTGCCTGCCTTCCATCCTTCCTTCAGTGTCAGGGGAGGGGAGAAGTCCTTTTGCTGCACACCAGAGCCAGTATCTCAGAAAGGATGGAAGGAAGGGAAGACAAGACCCCCTCCCCTCCCCACAACAGCCCACCTATATAGCATATAATTGTTTGCTTTACAACATAAGGTAGTTCGGAGGTGTACCGGTAGTTCGGAATAGGAAGCCTAGTCCGAACTACCTAGTTCGAGCCCCGTGTAGCCGCGCTGCACGGGGTTCGAACCAGCGGGGTTTTAAAAATGGCGGCTCCCCGCTTATGCAAATGAAGCCCGGGAAATTCAAATGCGGTATGCCTATATTACCCCGCTAGTTCGAACTAGCGGGGTAGTGTAGACATACCCCTACCTATTAATTTCATTTTGTGACCCCTATGTTCGTATTATGGTATCAAATAAATAATTTTTATGCGTTTACTTTCTCCAGACCAGTCATGATTTTATAGACCCCTATCATATCTCACCTTAGTTTCCTCTTTTCTAAGCTGTCCCAGTTTTATTAATCTCTCCTCATATAGCAGCCCTTCCAAATACCTAATTATTTTTGTTGCCATTTTCTGAACTTTTTCCAATGACAAAATATCTTTTTTGAGATGAGGCAACCACATCTTCATGCAGTATTCCAGATGTGGGTGTACTATGGATTTAAATAGAGGCAATAAGGTATTTTCTGTGTTATTCTTAATCTCTTTTTTAATTATTCTTAACATACTGTTTGCTTTTTTGACTGCTGCTACACATTAAATGGATGTTTTCAGAGAACTATCCACAGTGACTCAAAGTTGTCTCTCTCTCTTGAGTGGTAATAGCTAGTCCCCTAACTCTGCACGAGGAACTGGAAGCATTTCAGACAATGGTACCATTCAGGCCTTGGAATTCAACTTATTTCCTAGGAGCCTAAATTTGGCCTCTGTCCTATTCTTCCCTGTCATTGGTCCCTACATGTACCACAACCATCGGCTCCTCCCCAGCACTACACATAAGTCTATTTAGATGTCTTGAGAGATCTGCAACTTTCTCGCCAAACAGGCAAGTCACCATATGGTTTTTCTGGTCATCACAGACACAGCTGTCTATGTTTCTAACTATTGAATCCCCCATTACTAACACTTGTCTTCTCCTAATAACTGGAGTTCCATCCCCTGGAAGGAGGGTCACAAAAATGGGACCATTTCCCTCTGCTTCAGTTGGATGTTCTCCTTCCCTTAGCCTTTCATTCTCTTCAGCAACTGTGGGTTGTAAAGGGGAAAATCCAACTGTGTGTATGAATAGAGCAACTTTCAAACTGTGCAAGAATGACTTTATGTGTGTTTTATGTGCCATAGGGATTTTGCCTTTGGCACTATGGGTATGTCTACACTACCACCCTAGTTCGAACTAGGGTGGTTAATGTAGGCAACGGGAGTTGCAAATGAAGCCCAGGATTTGAATTTCCCGGGCTTCATTTGCATGTTGCCGGGCACCGCCATTTTTAAATGTCCACTAGTTCAGACTCCGTGCCCACGGCTACATGCGGCACAAACTAGGTAGTTCGGATTAGGTTTCCTATTCCGAACTATCAGTACACCTCGTTCCACGAAGAGCATGGAGTCTGAACTAGCGGACATTTAAAAATGGCGGTGCCCGGCAACATGCAAATGAAGCCCGGGAAATTCAAATCCCGGGCTTCATTTGCAATTCCAGTTGTCTACATTAACCACCCTAGTTCGAACTAGGGTGGTAGTGTAGACATACCCTTTGTTTCTACTGAGCCATCATACTTTGGAGAGTTTGGTATGTAATAACTAGGTGCTTTTTTCTGAATTCTCCCTTTATTAATATTTTCAAGGATTAAAAATTTAAATACAACCCTTGCTGTTATACTGGTACTTCAGCTAGTCCTTTTGCTTTTGAAAAGTATGAAGAGAAAGAACATTTAACTCTGATGAGTGAGAAAAACTGGCTAATTCCCACAAAAGAGTGAATGAGCACTTTAACACATCTCAGGTAATTTTTAACTAGTTATTACAATGATAACTTTAAAACACACCAGGCAAATGTGTCAAGTACAGATAGAATGTCCTTAAATATGAAGCAAAAAACATACAAATAAAAGAAGCTTGTTCCAAAATGGAGTTGCAATGTGTCTTGTTAGCAGATAGGCATTCTTGTTAAAAATGCTTAGTGTCTTGGAAGCAATACAGTAATTTCAGTAATACCTCCTTTTCCCTTTGTATCTCTGTGGCACAGTATACTGTCCTTCAAAATTGGCTTCTCTTCTAAACTTTTGATACTTCTAATTTTGGACTGTTTAACGGAAGGACTCCAATTTTGTATTACTAGTTGCAGATCAAATGTTATCCCCTTGAGAGAAAGCAGTAGAAATTACTTTGGATTTGGGTTTGCATTGTTTTTAACACAATTCATAGCAAACAATAAGCCGAAATCTTCCCTCACAAATTTTATGGAACTCTGTTAACTTCCATGGAGTCCACAGAGTATAAGGGAGTAAGGAATTTGTCATTCATATATTGCTCTAATATTAATTTTATTATTTAAAATATTATATTGAATATTAACTTATAATTTTCTTACTTAGGGTTCAGTTATGCTTAGCAAGGGTGGCCCGTGGCACAGGGAAATTATGGAGCCAGGAATGCTCCAAAAGCCTCTACAAAACTCTGAGCATATTGAGATGACATTTCTTTATTTACAGCATTATTTGTAGATGTCTGAGGACGGTTCATGTTAGACCGTACAGTACTGCTGGCACTGATGTATGTGGACCAGTATTTAAAAACAGTAAAATAATTGCAGGTAGAGAATGTGGAAATGCAGAATTCTAGAATGTGAAGCTAGAACAGTTTTTCTTATTCTCCAGGTATTCACCACTGCCTCTTGAGCTGCTTCTCCAATCCCCAGCTTTCCCCACCACATCTATAACTTGCTACTGTATCTCTAGACCTGATCTGATGCCATAATTACCACGGTGTCTTTATCTTGAGTCCTGATAGGTCCCACTTACTTTTCTCTGGTTGAAAATTATAGAATATTGGAGGATCTACCCCATGTTGCTTGGGTCCTTAACTAAAATAATTTTTATTTTTCTTCATTTAATTCATTGTTCTGGGGTGAGGCTTAGGGTGAGGGGTTGAGTAAGCAGACTTCCCCAGGAAGAGATGGCAACTCCAGTCCTCTGTCACTGCAGCAGCTTGTGGTCGGGTGAGGAGCTGCAACAGGCACAGCTGGGGAAGGGGCACATGTCCTCTGTTGTGGGACTGACAGACAGACATACAAACAAACTCTCTGCAATATATAGTACATAGGCTATCCCTTTCTCCATCCCTGCCCCCTGGTAAACCAACTGGCTTATAGAAGTCTAGGTCCCCGTCTCTGGCACCTTGCTGCCACCCTGTAGTCGTTGTATGGTATAATATTCCCTTTTATCACATCCCTCCCATTCCATTTTATGAGAAATGCATTGTTCTGGCACAACCAAACCCATATCTTGCTTTAAGTTATAATAATAGAAAGCTGTATACTGAATTTGGTGGTCTTAGCTCTTATTGTTTAGGAAGAGGTCTTAAACAAATAGACTCACAGATGGATGGAAAGAAAGACACACAAACTCTCTTAAATATATAGCAGAGGACAGAGAAATTTTTAAAACCATTTTCTTTTAATATTAAGAAGGACCTTTAAAATATAGAATCATAGAATGCTATGACTGGAAAGGATCTCGAGAGTTCATCAAGTTCAGTTCCCTACCTTATGGCAGGACCCAGTACTGTCTAGACCATCCCTGATAGACATTTATCTAATCTACTCTTAAATATCTCCAGAGATGGAGATTCCACAACCTCCATGGGCAGTTTAACCACCCTAACAGTTAGGAACTTTTTCCTAATGCCCAACCTAAACCTCCCTTGCTGCAGTTTAAGCCCATTGCCTCTTGTTCTATCCTCAGAGGCCAAGAAAAACCATTTTTTCCATCCTCCTTGTGACACGCTTTTAGATACGTAAAAACCGCTATCATGTCCCCTCTCAATCTTCTCTTTTCCAAACTAAACAAGCCCAATTCTTTCAGTCTTCCTTCATAGGTCATGTTCTCTAGACCTTTAATCAATCCTGTTGCTCTTCTCTGGACCTTCTCCAATTTCTCCACATCCTTCTTGAAATGGGGTAAACAGAACTGGACACGATACTCCAACTGAGGCCTAATCAGTGCAGAATAGAGCGGAAGAATGATTTCTCATGTCGTGCTCACAACACACCTGTTAATGGATACTAGAATCATGTTTGCTTTTTTGCAACAGCTTCACATTGTTGACTCATATTTAGCTTGTGGTCCACTATGACCCCTAGATCCCTTTCTGCCGTACTCCTTCCTAGACAGTCGCTTCCCATTCTGTATGTGTGAAACTGATTGTTCCTTCCTAAGTGGAGCACTTGCATTTGTCCTTATTAAACTTCATCCTGTTTTCCTCAGACCATTTCTCCAATTTGTCCAGATCATTTTGAATTATGACCTTAGCCTCCAAAGCAGTTGCAACCCCTCCCAGCTTGGTATCATCGGCAAACTTAATAAGCGTACTCTCTGCTGATATCTAAATCGTTGATGAAGATACTGAAGAAAACGGTCCCAAAACAGACCGCTGTGGAACCCCACCTGTTATACCTTTCCAGCAGGATTCTGAACTGTTAATAACTACTCTCTGAGAATGGTTATCCAGCCAGTTATGCATCCACCTTATAGTAGCCCCATCTAAGTTGTATTTGCCTAGTTTATGGATAAGAATATGATGCGAAACTGTATCAAATGCCTTATTAAAGTCTAGGTATACCACGTCAACTGCTTCTCCCTTATCCACAAGATTTGTTATCCTTCAAAGAAAGCTATCAGATGGGTTTGACATGATTTGTTCTTTATAAATCCATGATGGCTGTTCCCTATCACCTTATTATCTTCCGAGTGTTTGCAAATGATTTCCTTAATTACTTCATTATCTCTCCTTGCACAGAAGTTAAACTGACAGATCTGTAGTTTCCTAGGATGTTCTTATTTCCATTTTTATAGATGGGCACTATATTTGCCCTTTTCCAGTCTTCTTGAATCTCTCCTGTCTTCCATGATTTTCTAAATATGATAGAGGAGGTATCTGAGACTTTAGCTATCAGCTCCTTGAGTATTCTAGGATGCATTTCATCAGGCCCTAGTGACTTGCAGACATCCAACTTTTCTAAGTGATTTTTAACTTGTTCTTTTTTTTACTTTATCTTCTAAACGTAGCCTCTTCCCACTAGTATACACTATTTTAGGTATTCCTTCAGACTTCTTGGTGAAGACCAAAACAAAGAAGTCATTAAGCATCTCTGCTATTTCCAAGTTTCCTGTTACTGTTTCTCCCTCTTCAGTGAGCAATGGGCCTACCATGTCCTTGGTCTTCCTCTTGCTTCTTATGTATTTATAGAATGTCTTCTTGTTTCCCTTTATGCCTATAGCTAGTTTGACCTCGTTTTGTGCCTTTGCCTTTCTAAACTTGCCCCTGCATTCTTGTATTGTTTACCTATATTTATCCTTTGTAATTTGTCCTAGTTTTCATTTTCTATATGACTCCTTTTTTATTTTTAGATAATGCAAGATCTCCTGCTTAAATCAAGGTGGTCTTTTGCCATATTTTCTATCTTTCCTACGCAGTGGAATAGCTTGCTTTTGGGCCCTCAATAATGTCCCTTTGAAAAACTGCCAACTCTCTTCAGTTATTTTTCCCCTCAGTCTTGCCTCCCATGGGACCTTACCTACCAGCTCTCTAAGCTTACCAAAATCCGCCTTCCTGAAATCCATTATCTCTGTTTTGCTGTTCTCCCTTCTACCCTTCCTTAAAATGTGAACTCTATGATTTCATGATCACTTTCACCCAAGCTGCCTTCCACTTTCAAATTCTCAACCAGTTCCTCCCTATTTGTTAGGATCAAATCTAGAACAACTTCCCCCCAGTAGCTTTTTCAACCTTCTGAAATAAAAGTTGTCTTCAATGCAGACCAAGAACTTATTGAATAGTCTATGCCCCGCTGTGTTAGTTTCCCAACATATATCTGGATAGTTGAAGTCTCCCATCACCACCAAATCCTGTGCTTTAGATGATTTTGATAGTTGTTTAAAAAAAGCCTCATCCACCTCTTCCACCTGGATAGGTGGCCTGTAATAGTCCCCTAGACCCAGAGACTCTCAAAATGTCCACCTCCTACATCCATCTCCACCTCAGTCCTACTGTGCACACTTTTAATATATAAGGCAATACTTCCTCCCTTTATTCCCCACCTGTCCTTCCTGAGTAAGCTGTACCCTTCTATACCAATATTCCAATGATATGTATTATCCCACCAAGTCTCTGTGATGCCAATGATGTCATAGTTGTATTTATTTATTAGCATTGCCAGTTCTTCCTGCTTATTACCCATACTTATTGCATTTGTATATAGGCATCTAAGATACTGATTTGATCTTGCCTCCCAGTTCTGATTTGTCTGTCCTTTCTCTCTGCTATTGTAGCCCATACTCCCTCACATTTCTGACACATCTCCCAAGTCTCCATGTTCTTCACTTATCCATGGGCTTTTGTCCCCGTAGAACCTAATTTAAAGTCCTCCTCACTAGGTTAGCTGGTCTGTATCCAAATACAGTCTTCTCCTTCCTCGAAAGGTGAACACCATCCCTGCTTAGCAGTCCTTCCTGGAATAGCATCCCATGGTCGAGGAAGCCAAAGCCCTCCTGGCAACATCATTTTCGCAGCCAGGCATTCACCTCCAGGATGCACCTGTCTCTGCCCGTGCCCCTACCTTCGACAGGAAGGATCGAAGAGAAGGCCAAACACCTTCACCCATACTCCTAGAGCCCTGTAATCACTCTTGATCCACTCAGTGTCACACCTCGTAGTATCATTAGTGTCCACATGGATGAGTAGTGTGGGGTAGTAGTCAGAGGACTGGATAATCCTTGACAATGCCTCCGTAAAGTCTCGGATATGGGTCCCCAGCAAGCAGCATACCTCCTGATATGACATGTTAGGGCGACAAATGGGCGCCTCTGTCCCTCTCAGAAGAGAGTCTCCAACTACATTTCTCGGTGGTGGTAGCAGACCTCCCAGCCTTGAGGGTACGAGGCTTCTCCTCCTCTGTTGTAGGGGGTGATTCCTTGCTATTCTACTGTTAGAATAGAGGGCTATGTTTTTATGGATGCAGTTTTTATATAGCTTGCTTGATTTACATTAATTATTGGAGTTGACAATACACTCTCCAAGCACTTCAAAATTATCTTTTTACCAACCCATAGCTCTTTAGAGGATTTATCATTTCTGCTGGTCCATTTCAAATCTTAGTTAGGTTTTATTTTGAGTATTCAAGTAATAATGTGTATAGTAGCTCATAAACTTAGCATCTCCTCTTAAATTGTAATCTAATTAATGATTAGTAGCAGCTATAACATTTTACCTACCTAAAAGCCAAATTAAAATAAACAAAAAATGAAGCTTGGCAGCTGCTTTAACAAACCAGAATTGAAAATATAATAAAGACAGTAATACCAAGATAGGTTGTGATAATGTAAGTAAACTGATCTCCTGGCTCTGAATAGTAACTCGCTGGCACTTCTGGGTTCAGGGGTATGGGACCCCCTTAGGCGCGGGGCCCAATTTGGCTGAATCGGTCGAATTGGCCTAAGGCCAGTCCTGAGTGGCAAATACCTGGTATAAAAAGAAGATCACAAAAAGGTGGACGTGGATTGCACCAAACGCAAAGAGCAAGAATGAAATTGACTATATTTTAGTCAATAAAAGGCGTATCATTCAAGATGCCTCTGTGGTGCAGCCTTTCAACATTGGCAGTGACCATCGCTAGCTTAGAGCGAAGTTGATTTTCGACAAAGTGGTGGAAAAGAAGGCGTTACAGATGGCAAATAGGAAACAGCGGCCGAAGACATTCGATGAAGCAAAGGTGAAGAAAGTGATTTGGAAAAGTGTGATGAAGACTATAGTATCTTTGCTGGCAAGCTGAGACATTGCTTAAAAGCAGCTGAAATTGAAAAGTCGAAGAAGGTGAAGGGAAGAATCTTGAAGGAAATGAAAAGCCTGCTGGAGAAGAGGAGAAACATGAAAAGGAGCTTGGATAACAACATCGAGTACTCCATTCTATGCAAGCTTATACGGCAAAAGCTGAAGGATGACTGAGAAATTCCAGAAAGAAAAACTCCTCAAAACAGCTGAATCACTCAAAAGCTTCAGGACATGCAAGCAGGAATTGATGCAGTATAGACTGAGCACAACAGCAAACCGAAGCACACTATACCAGATGAAGAAGGGAAAAGCTCCAGGCAAAGATGGAATAACGTCAGAAATGATTTCTGCAGGAGGCAAAAAGCTTTGGAAGGTCCTCGCTTTAAGATTAAATCAATATCTTGAAGAAGGAAAAATACCATCAAGCTGGAAGGAGTCAAATACCATCTTGCTGCACAAGAAGGGCGATTGAGAAAATCTTAAGAATTACTGCCCTATATGCCTACTCTCTCATATTTGCAAGCTCTTTACAAAGGTGGTAATGAACCGACTTTTGCAGAGCTTGGATGAACAACAGCCGAGAGAGCAGGCAGGGTTTTGAAGAAATTTCAGCACAATTGACCATATGTTTACCCTTACCCAGCTCCTAGAAAGCATGAGGGAATACAAATTTCCACTGTGCATTGCTTTCGTCAACTATGAAAAGGCCTTTGATAGCATCGAGTACAACACAATATTAAAGGCGCACGCAGAGCAGGGCATTAACACGCAATACATCAATTTGTTGAAGGACGCAAACACTGCATGTACGAAAGATATTACTGTCCTGGAAACTCCCTTCCGTATCCCAATCGAGAAAGGCGTGACGCAAAGAGATATGATTTCACCGAAATTATTCACTGCATACTTCGAAATGGTTATAAATAGGATCAATTGGAGGAGTGGTGTCAACATAAACAGAGAATGATTATCTCATCTCAGATTCGCGGACAACATAGTATTAATTGCCGAAAGCACCAACCAATTGCAGAGCATGCTACGAAGACTTTACAAGAAAAGCAGTCAGGTCGGTCTGAAAGTGGACCACTGCAAAATGAAATACATGTGATCAGACGTCTTACAAAAAGCCCGAATAACGATAACAGGAGAAGAAATTAAAGAAGTGAAACAGTACATATATTTAGGCCAAGAAGTAAATATTGCGCCAAGATCTGAACGGAGAACTCTCACGAAGGATTCAGGCAGGATGGTGTGCATTTAATTACATCAAGGATGTCCTCAAAGGAAAAATCTATAAGACCACGCATACAAATATCTTTAATTCAACAGTGCTGCCAGCCATGTTGCATGGCAGTGAAAAGTAGGCACTGACGAAGAGAGAAGAGCAGCAACTATTGGTACCTGAAAGGGCAATGTTTGGAATTCCCCTTCTGGATCATATTCCAAATGAAATGATCAGAGAATGCAGCGGTGTGAAAGATATTATCATGGAAAGCAGACATAACAAAATGCGATGGGCAGGCCACACAGCACGGCTCACAGACAATAGGTGGACCACAATTATTGCTGAGTGGTACCTGCAAGAACAGAAAAGACCACCTGGTCGGCCTCCAAGAAAATGGGAAGATGACATTGTTAAACGTTTTGGACGAATATGGAGAAGAAAGGCAAGAGTGTGAGAAGAATGTTGGATGTGTTGTGATCAGCACAATCTTAACGATAGCTGAAGACCGATTGATGCAGGTATCCGGGTATAATTTGAAAAAAAATGGGGTAACTGTTTTGATGTACTCTCGCAACACATTGTTCTATGGCAGTGGTTCTCAGCCCAACAGGTGTTAGGAGATCAGAAGAGGCCCAAAGTCCCACTGCCCTGGTGTCCCATAAAGGCTAAAGTCTGAGAGCTCTGTTGCCTGGAGCTGAAGACCCACTACCCCAGTGCCCTACTGCCATGTATGGACTGGAACCCCAGAGCCCCACAGAGTCAGAAACTCCAGAGTCTTGGCACCCCATGGGGGCCTAAGCACCATCATCCCATGGAGGCTGAACCCACATCCAGGAGCCCCGCTGGCCACTGCCAGTGGTGCTGAGGAAGCCAAAGAATAGAAACCACAGAAAACAACTGGTCTTCTGCATATAAAAGTACAAGCAACTGAATTTCACATGGCCTTGGGCAAATGCACTGTTTGCTACCAGTCCTGGTTTGATACCCAGAAAAACAGTTATCACGACATAGGCCTTGGAGTTTTTATATCGTGTTGTGTGGGGAAGGGGCGGGAGGAAGGGCAAGTCCTGAAAGAAAAAGGTTGAAAAGCCCGGATTTGTAGTACAAAGCACTGCCAATTACTTGCACAGAACTAAAAAGAAAATACATTTGGCTTTTTTATTTTCTCTTTATCTTCACAATTTCTATGGCTGAAATAAAAGACCACCAAGAATACAACAAAATATTTTTTCATACAAAATAATATGGGATAATACAGTTGAAAAAAATGGCATGTAACCATCTTTATTGATCATTATCTTGGTTATACCCAAAAGTGTGTGTGTGTGTGTATAAAACTATGGTACGTCCACATCTTGAATACTGTGTACAGATGTGTTCTTCTCACCTCAAAAAAGATATTTTGGCCTTGGAAAGGGTTCAGAAAAGGGCAACTAACATGATTAGGGGTTTGGAATGGGTCCCATATGAGGAGAGATTAAAGAGACTGGTACTTTTCAGTTTAGAAAAGAGGAGACTGAGGAGGGATATGATAGAGGTCTATAAAATCATGAGTGGTATGGAGAGGGCCGATAAAGAAAAGTTATCTATTAGTTCCCATAATAGAAGAACTAGAGGACACCAAATGAAATTAATGGGTAGCAGGTTTAAAACTAATAAAAGAAAGTTCTTCTTCACACAGCGTTTAGTCAACCTGTGGAACTCCTTGCCAGAGGAGGCTGAGAAGGCTAGGACTATAACAGAGTTTAAAGAGAAGCTAGATAATTTCCTGGAGGTTAGGTCCATAAAAGGCTATTAGCCAGGGGATAAAATGGTGTCCTTGGCCTCTGTCAGAGGCTGGAGAGGGATGGCAGGAAACAAATGGCTTGATCATTGTCTTCAGTCCACCCTCTCTTGGGCACCTGGTGCTGGCCACTGTCGGCAGACAGGATACTGGGCTAGATGGACCTTTGGTCTGACCCAGTATGGCCATTCTTATGTGTTGTACAGATACCCTAATAATCAATAGCCATTCAACTTCTGTGTAGATGTGACTGTTAAGCATTGGTTACTCATGGACACTCTCTCTTGTTTGTTGAGCTCAGACTTTTACATGCTAAAGCATTAAAGTTTTCTTGTTTTAATCAATGTGAAAAGTCTGTGATTGATTGAGGATGACTTTTACCATAACCATTTTTATTCATAACTATGTACACATTCAGCCTCTGCAATGGAGTGAAGCAATTTCACCAAACTGTAAAACACTGTAAAACTGATAAACAGATTATAGAACACATTCTCCCTCATCTGTGTCAGAGGGCTGTTGAAGTTCTGTGAGGGTATGTCTACACTACCCCGCTAGTTTGAACTAGTGGGGTAATGTATGCATACCGCACTTGCTAATGAAGCCCGGGATTTGAATTTCCCGGGCTTCATTAGCATAAGCGGGGAGCCGCCATTTTTAAATCCCCGCTGCTTCGAACCCCGTGCAGCGTGGCTACATGGGGCTCGAACTAGGTAGTTCAGACTAGGTTCCTATTCCGAACTACCGTTACTCCTCGTGAAATGAGCAAGGAAAAGAGTCATATAAAGTATGCAAAATATAGCTGTATGTTATTTTAATTAAGAAAGCAGTAACCCTAGTGTGATTCTGATTGAGTTTAATTGGAGGAATCACTTTCACAGTAATTGTTTCAGATTAGCATCCCAAAATGGAAGAAGTTTGGGAAGCAAAACTGGCATATATTTTGAGTTCAAAATACAGATATTTTTCTGCCATGAATCTAGTTACTTATAATTCTGAGGACTCATACTATAAAGTCTTTTTGATTAATATATTTGAACACGTTAAAAAGCAATGCCTTACAGATTTCAGCAAAGATTGTAATTCTCATAATTTTAGTTCAGGTGAACCCTCTGTCAGTTACTTGCAATGGGCCATTATTGTTCCTTTTCAAAGCAACCTCTGTAGCTTTTAAAGGTCAGAACTGTTCAATTGTGGGATGAGAATTCACTAACTTATTCATACACACAGTAGGGACTGATTGTGCCTGCTTTAGTTAAAGACTGCAAAAGAGGTTATATTGCAATCCTTGGGAGGTACTCCTACCCTACACAGTGTACAAAGGAATCGCTTTTCAAATGTTCATAAATTATCACATTTGGGTTTATCAGATTCAATCTTGCTTTACCTATGCTGAAGGATGATTTGCAGGAAGTGTGAGCAAAGGCATTTCAATAATGGAATTATGGAAAAGTTGAGAAAAGTTAATTTCCTATTGTGAAAAAATATTTAAAAATGTAACCAGGCATTTTTAAGAGAATTTAAAAAAATCATCTGATATTTGACACTCAGCAGGAACTCCTTTGAGCACTTCTGCTGTTGATTGGTATAGAAGGGAAATATTCAAATAAAGATAAACCTATCTCTGAATGTATTCAGTAAGCATAAAGATAAGGTTTCTACACTGTTCCATAATGTTGTGCCCCTTCTGTGACATCACCAAACATATCCTCTGCACATGGCCTAATACATTCTGGAGTTGCCTCTCACGGGCTATTTCCATGAGGGACAGCACTCATAATGCATAAAGTGAACACCACGTTGTCCACCACCATTCCATGTAGCATCAGTTCAGCACAAGCACTCCTAAAGCAGCAACAACAGTACAATTAGTGATGGATTGCAGCACAGTCTTGCAGTGGTCTTATCTGCCGGGCCAACAATCCCAGGAGAAATTCATGGGTTTATGAAAAAATCAGAGCTTCTGACATTTTTAGTAGGTAGATCTCTGCAATTTTTCATTCAGTTCCTTTGCCTCTGTACACATAGGGATCAGTTCTGCCATTGGCTCCTGCTGACCCAGAAACTAGACCCAAATGAGGAATAAAATGCTCTCTGATCCCATTATAAATTCTTGGAGATGTCCCTAGTCTCAGAAACCATAGTATAGTCAAGACTAGGCTTTCAGGGCCAGCATTTCATACATGTAACAAGAGACTTGAATGAGATCCATCTCTGCTTTTTCATGGGTGAAATCCTGACCAGTGGGAGTTTTGCCACAGTTTTCACTGAAGCTAGCATTTCACTCACAAATGTTACCTTTCGCTTCTAACATCTCACTGTTAAAATAGTCAATTAGTCTGTGATGATTACATTCTAGAAAACATTGCTTCATCTGCCTGGTCACCAAACTTATCTATAAGAATAGCAATAATTATAAGTAAAAAATTTGCCACCAGGACAAGCAGCACACAAAGCACCCTTCCTGCTCTCCCCTCAGGCTCACAGCTATTCACAGACGCACATAGCCCCTGCAGCCGGTGTAGGGGCGGGCAGGCCTCACCTGAGAAACCTGTTGGGCTACTGGCCCAGGTAAGTCTCCTAACCACAGCCTGCCTCTGGAAACCCAGCCCCTCCCTCCTCCTAACCCCCCACTCCTTCCCCGACACCCTACATAACCCAAATCCTCTGCCCCACCTGCACCCATATACTTCCTAGACCCTGCACCCTAAGCCTCTGCCCCAGGTCACATCCACCTCCATCACCCAAACTCCCTCCCAGACCCCACATCTCCTCCTGCACTCCTGTCTCTTACCATAAGCTCCTTTTTCCACCCAACCTCCATCCCAGACCTCTAACTTCCTTCATTAATATCATGGAAGAGTGCGGCCCTTGACCACTTTCCAAATTCTTTGAGTGCCCCTCCCCCCATCAAAAATTATTACCCACCCTTGTTCCACGGCTTCAGCTAAAAACCTCTTGTATGTTAACCAAGCCTGCAGGAGGTTCATCAGCCTTCCTCTGTATGAAGCTTAGCCAGCACTATAGGTGCACAGAGTACCACACTGAGTAGGTCTAGGTTAATTCACCATCAGTACCAGTACACTTGCTCTGAGGAAAGCTAACCAACATATTGTCAATAATCATTCTAGTCTGCACTACTGTAATGCCAGTGACACAACAAGCACTAACATGGCAGCTGTAATGAGGCAATTAGTTCTCCCAGGCTATGTCTAGACTGCTGCTTTTTTCGGCAAAAGGTACGCAAATTGTGCTCCTCAATTTGTGTACCTTTTTCCGATAGTTTTGTTAGAAGACGCCTTTCCAAAATTTGGCTCATCTACACTGGGCCAAATTTTGGAAAAACCTCCTCTTTCGGAAGAGAACAGAAGAACATGACACTGGCCATACTGGGTCAGACCAAAGGTTCAGCCAGCCCAGTACCCTGTCTGCTGACAGTGGCCAATGACAGGTGTCCCAGAGGGAGTGCATCGAACAGGTAATGATCAAACAATATCTCTCCTGCCATTCACCTCCACCTCTGACAAACAGAGGCTAGGGACACCATTCCCTATGCATACTGGCTAATAGCCACTAATGGACTCAACTGCTATGACTTTATATAGTTCTATTTTAAACCCTGTTATAGTCCTAGCCTACACAACCTCCTCAGGCAAGGAGTTCCACAGATTGACTATGCGCTGTGTGAAGAACTTCCTTTTATTTGTTTTAAACCTGTTGCCCATTAGTTTCATTTGGTGGCCCCTAGTTCTTATATTATGGGAACAAGTAAATTACTATTCCTTATTCACTTTCTCCACACCACTCATGATTTTATATACCCTCTATCATACCCCTCTTAGTCTCCTCTTTTCCAAACTGAAAAGTCCCAGTCTCTTTAATCTCCCCTCATATGGGACCTATTCCAAACTCCTAATCATTTTAGTTGCCCTTCTCTGAACCTTTTCTAATGCCAGTTTATCTTTTTTGAGATGAGAAGACCACATCTGCATGCAGTATTCAAGATGTGGGCATGCCATGGATTTATATAAGGGTAATAAGATATTCTCCATCTTATTCTTTATCCTTTTTTTAATGATTCCTAACATCCTGTTTGCTTTTTTGGCTGCTACTGCACACTGCATGGACGTCTTCAGAGAACTATCCATGATGACTCCAAGATCTCTTTCCTGATTAGTTGTAGCTAAATTAGCTCCCATCATATTATATGTATAGTTGGGATTATTTTTTCCGATGTGCATTACTTTACACTTATCCACATTCAATTTCATTTGCCATTTTGTTGTCCAATCATTTAGTTTTGTGAGATCTTTTTGAAGCTCTGCACTGTCTGCTTTGGTCTTAACTGCCTTGAGCAGTTTAGTATTGTCTGCAAACTTTGCCACCTCACTGTTTATCCCTTTCTCTAGATCATTTATGAATAAGTTAAATAGGATTGGTCCTAGGACTGATCCTTGGGGAACAACACTAGTTACCCCTCTCCATTCTGAAAATGTACCTTTTATTCCTACCCTTTGTTTCCTGTCTTTTAACCAGTTATCAATCCATGATAGGATCTTCCTTCTTATCCCATGAAAAAACTTATTTTACTTAAGAGCCTTTGGTGAGGGATCTTGTCAAAGGCTTTCTGGAAATCTATTCATACTATGTCTACTGGATCCCCTTGTCCACGTTTGTTGACCCTTTCAAAGAACTCTAAGGGTGTGTCAGACTACAGGGTTTTGTCAACAAAAATGGATTTTTGTCAACAAAACTATACCTGCATCTATACTGCCACTGAGTTCTCTCAGCATAACATCAACAGAACTCAGCAGTTTTGTCAACGGCTGTAAACCTCATTCTAAGAGGAATAACACCTTTTGTCAACAGAGTTCTGTTGACAGAAGGCGTTATTGCATTTACACTGTCCTTTGCGTCTACACTGTCATGTCGACAAAGTGGCTTGCTTTGTTGACAGAACTGGATGTAGTCTAGATGCTCTATGTCAACAGAAGCTTTGTTGACAATATTTGTCAACAAAACTTCTGTTGACAAAAGCCTGTAGTCTAGACACACCCTAATAGATTAGTAAGACATGATTTCCCTTTACAGAAACCATGTTGATTTTTGCCCAAGAAATTATGTTCTTCTATGTGTTTGACAATTTTATTCTTTACTATTGTTTCAAATAATTTGCCCGGTACTGACGTTAGACTTTCTGGTCTTTAATTGCCTGGATTGCCTCTGGAGCCCTTTTTAAATATTGGCATTACATTAGCTATCTTCCAGTCATTGGGCACAGAAGCTCATTTAAAGGATAGGTTACAAACTATAGTTGTTAGTTCCGCAATTTCACGCTTGAGTTCTTTCAGAACACTTGGGTGGATGCAATCTGGTCCCGGTGACTTGCTGTTAAGTTTATCAATTAATTCCAAAACCTCCTCTAATGACACTTCAATCTCTGACAAGGCCTCAGATTTGTCACCTACAAAGGACAGGTCAGGTTTGGGAATCTCCCTAACATCCTCAGCCATGAAGACTGAAGCAAAGAATTCATTTAGTTTCTCTGCAATGATTTTATTGTCTTTAAGTGCTCCTTTGGTATCTCGATTGTCCAGGGGCTCCGCTGGTTGTTTAGCGGGCTTCCTGCTTCTGATTTACTTAAAAAACATTTTGTTATTAACTTTGAGTTTTTGGCTAGCTGTTCTTCAAAATCCTTTTTGGCTTTTCTTATTACATTTTTACACTTAATTTGGCAGTGTTTATGTTCCTTTCTATTTACCACACTAGGATTTGACTTCCACTTTTTAAAAGATGTCTTTTTATCTCCCACTGCTTCTTTTACATGGTTGTTAAGCCACAGAGGCTCTTTTTTTAGAAGCTCATAGCTTCCAACTGCTGGCCACAACATGTGCTCCTTCAAACAAACAAACAAAACAAACAGACAAACAGGCTCAGCACACAGCAAGTAACCCCAAAACACACAAACACATACTACAGACAGCCACTTACCTCAAGGGTCCCGTATTTGCGCCTCCTTTACCTGGAGAACTCCCTCTCAAAACTCCCTGTTTGCTGCCCCTGTTTGCAAAGCTCCCTGGTTGCTGATTCACTGCTTTATAAATCCCTGGCCTTCCTGGTAGCCCCGCCCCCTGACTAAGGCTCAGCCAATTAACAGAGGCTTCTAGATTTCAAATCTTTAGAAGCTCACAGTTTCCAACTGCCGGCCACAGCACACACTCTTTCAAACAAACAAACAAAACAAACAGACAAATGCAAGAGCCCTTCTTCCTCGTGCAATAAAGAAGACAGGGCTTTTGAAAGAGCGCATCTGCTCTTCCGCAAAAAATGTCAGAAGAGCAGACGTGTTCCCTGGATGCGGCAGAGTTTTTCCGGGATACCATAGTCTCCATAGTCTAGACATAAACCCTGTATAACAACACAATGCTCCTGCCCATCCTTCACTCACAGTTTTGCCAAATTTAGAAGGCTGGAACAACCCCTGTGCGAAGTGGTACTCCCTATTCTTAGCTGTCTGGAAGGAGAACTCTTCCATTCAAGGCAGACCCAAAAGCTTCTCAGGTCATACTCAGCTGGCCAAAATGCTGCCAGATAACATTGTCTCATCTACATACAGCTGCACAGGTTTAACTTACAATGTGTTTAGTTAAATGGTTCAAAAGATTGAATGAAGATTCTAATTTCAGTTTAAACCAGGCTTACTACAGTTTACCCTCAATTGATCAGGAATAGATAAAACTAAATTAAAATATGCAAATCTTGAAGGAAATAAGATTGGCTGTTTTTTCACTGTCTAACAAAGCCACTGAAATTTTGTATATACACATGGCTTTACTTCAGCTATAAAATTAAAATAATATAATTAAAATTACTGAATAAATAAAAGAAAATAATTAAATCTATCTCCTTATCCACTGTGAAAGTCTGTACCTCATATTCACCCCTTTTATAGGATTGTGATAAACCTTGTACGAAATATGCCTTGTGAGGTATGATGTGAAAACTCATAATTTGCTAATCATTATTGTCCTGGTAAAATGCATGTGACAGCTTTGTGTGGAGTGTTCCCTCTAAGCTCTGTGCACAGAGCCCTGAGCCTCTGACTAGGCAGCTAAGTTCCCCAGAGACAAATGTCTAACTAACACAAATGGCCCATAATTTGGTTAAGTGGTAATTCTCTGGCAGAAAAGAGGGTGTGAACAAAAAAATCTCCCTTGTGACAAAGAAACATCTTGGAATTCTCATTCATGAAGTCTTCCTGTCTCCTGAACCTAAGTCAGAGAGATTCTTAAAGTACAGAAAGAACTATAAGAAGAGAAAGCAGATACCACAAATTATTGCTCCCTTTTTCTTTATCCACAGCATCTACAACACATAAGGTACGCCTATAAAGCAAAGCGAAAGTTGGAATAACGTACGCAACTTCAGCTACATCAATTGTGTAGCTTAAGTTGAAAAAGCTTAATTTGGCTTTTGGTGCTGTATACACACTCTTCCTTTGACTTCCCTTACTCCTCATGAAATGAGGGCTACCGGAGTCGGAGTAAGAAGTTCTCCAGCTCAACATTATTTCAAAATAAAGACTTGAAGTGTAGACATGCACTAGGTTGTTTCATAATAATGTCAGTTATTCTGAAATTACGCTGCTGTGTAAACATATCCATTGAGAACTGAGGGGACACAGCAGTTCACTGGTCCAGAATGTAATAAGTCGTGTCACAGCCCCTCTATGAGTACCAAATAAAGGGAGTTATTGTGGAGTTTACATGAATTTAGAAGGTCTTTACTCCTTCATTTCCAAGAGAGGAGATATATATGATGTAGGAGAAAGAAGTGAGGGACTTCCATGTCTGCGGTTATTTGTCAGTTTTCTGCTGAAGTGCTGGGTGTCTAGTGCTCTGCTCACACTACAATATTGTATCCATCATAATTAATCCCAAGCTCCCGGCTGACAGATGGCCTGAAAGTGTCTCGGAATTAGACATAAACCTGGTTTTGTTCAACAATATTTGCAGAGGCAGTAACTAAATCCCAGAATAAATTCTGAGCCCACATGTATTTTAATGATTACATCTGAGCATGAACAAAACCTGTCCTCTCCATCCCATCCCAGCCTCTCAATGATCCCATCTTATCCAATAAGGCAATCTGAACTCCTCAGCAGAGCCTCCCTCTATCCCAGAAGAGAGCGTCTCATTCCACTGATGATGGTTCGGTCTGGTGTGAACTTGGCACGTTAAGTCCCAGTCCTTGCTGACTTTCCAGGTGTCTGTCTCCACGGTTACTCTGGCCAGGGCTCCTGTTCCTGGGTCATAGCCCTTCTCCCAGATTGACTGAAAGCTATGCCACAGGCCTGCTCACTGAGCTGACTGTCTATCCCCAAGTTCCAGCTGGGTTCATATTTGCCACAGTTCCACACGCTTTCTGTCCGGACTGTTTGGCTTTTTCTCAGCATTGCTTCTACAGCAGCTGGCTGGCCCTGAGTGAACCAAGAGGCTTGCAACCAACCTCAGTGATACCCACAGCAATACACACATTCATAGTGCATACCATGGCTCAGGCATCTGGCAGCAGGGTGAGGTCCACCAGGTCACTGAGGGGAGAAGCTTGGTGCAAGAGTTGGTCCCATGGCAGTGGCAAAAATTAGCAGCATCTCTGCCCTCTCAGGTTGGGCCCTGGATTCTCAACTATCACTGGGAAGGGTTAGGCATGGTGAGGGTGGGCACAATGCTATTCATTCACTTTTGGCTCTATTGCCCTCCCACCACCAGCACGTCAGATGGGCTGCAGGGCAAACCTTAGTGGGCAGTGGGGCAGCCAGCACTTCTCCTTGCCATTGCCTAAGGGCTGGCTCCTGAACTAGTATTTGCACTAGGCCTGCCTGGCTCTGCCTCCCTTCCAGCAGCCTGTGTCCCTCTGCCTACAGGACTTGCTCCATGACAGCCTCAAGACCTGCTACAAGCCTGGGAAGCTGTAATGAGTATCCATTCAAAGGAGCAGGCAGGAAGAGGGGAGGTAGTGTATGTGGGCAGGGAAGTTGGTTATGCATAAATCCGGGGGGAAAAATCTGAGGGAATCTTGGCCAATCCCAGGATGAGATCTTGCTCTCCCATAGCATTCCACTCCTTCAACAGGAAGTAGACTGGTAGCTTAGTTCATCTACCAGCTTAGTTCTGTAGTCAAAGAGGGCTTTGGGAGTGAAGGGCCAGCTCCCCCCTCTGCCCACCCAGCAACCCAGAATTCATTGTTCATGGAATGTTGAACTGCCTTTCCACTTTACTGACAAGTGCATGTGAAACGGAATTCCATGGTTTCAGTTCCCAACAGATCCTGTGTGTCACCCTGAGCAAGTCACATGTTTTCTCTCTCCATCATTTCTCTGTCTTTTTCTATGTAGACTGTAAGCACTTTGAGGGCATAAACTGTAGATAGATAGATAGATAGATAGATAGATAGATAGATAGATAGATAGATAGATAGATAGATAGATAGATAGATAGATAGATAGATAGACACACAGACACACAGACCACACTGGGATCCTGACCTGTGCTTTCGGTCTAGTTCTAATAACTGACCGGCTGGGTGGAGTGAAGAAAAACATTGTTACCTGGGTTATACTTGCCCTCTAGAGGGAGCTATCAACTCTGCAACTTCAAGAGTTCAGTTTAAAATATAAAAAGCAACAATTACCAATACACATAGGGTAAGTCTACCTAGCTGTCATAGTAAAACAGGTTTACATATGTAGACTTCACACAGTTTTGCTCTAATTTTTCATTATAACACAAAATTTCTCAATTATAAAAGCCATCAAACAAATACTACACCTAGTTATTGTTGGCATTGATTGATCGTTATTTTTTTGGCATATTCAGTCTTTCAGTTGTATGTTTCATCTTCTTTTGTTCCTGTGAGTCTCATATCACACATTTCATTGATAGTGGAAGCACAGAAACGTACAAAACCATTGTTTACCATCCCTGTAATTTTCTTGTCTCTTATTTGTAATGTCTGTCTGCTGTGTGAATTCTTTAAAATCTTAGTTGTGATGTAGGAAGGTAGCTGACATACATTTTTCCTCAATTTTCTCTTGCTTTATCTTTTTGTTTAAACTATCCAATTTCCTTATTTGCTACAATCTTTCTACTAAGTGCTTTCTGTTTCTCAGGGTGTTGTTCATAACAGTTTTTCTTTTTTCTTTGAAACATTCACTTCCATGATTATTTTTGACATTTAGATTCTGCTGGAATGAACATAGATTATATACCCCCGTTGCTTAAATACTTCCTATGATTCTGGTCAAAAGTTTATTCCAATCCACTTTCTTTAAGTCATTCTGGTTTTTTTCCCCCTTTTATTCTTTGCTTTTTGATGTTCATGTTTTTTGCACTATTTTTTTATATATCCTCAGGTATCTGTCATTATGAATGCTTTTATGGAATTCTTGGATTTACCATGTTCTTTCATCTGTGTCCTATTTATCATGCTTGGCTTGGTTTCATAGGAATAAACTTGAAGGCTGTGTCTACATTGGCACCCTTTTCGGAAAAGGGATGCTAATGTAGCACGTTGGAATAGGCAAATCCGCGGGGGATTTAAATATCCCCCACGGCATTTGCATTAACATGGCTGCCGCTTTTTTCCGGCTTGGGGAAAAGCCGGAGAAAAGCGCCAGTCTAGATGTTGTTCTCCGGAAAATAAAGCCTTTTCCAGAGGATTTCTTATTCCTACTTGAAAGAAATCTCCAGAAAAGGCTTTATTTTCCGGAGAATAACGTCTAGACTGGCGCTTTTCTCCGGCTTTTCCCCAAGCCGGAAAAAAGTGGCAGCCATGTTAATGCAAATGCCGCGGGGGATATTTAAATCCCCTGCGGATTTGCCTATTCCAATGTGTTACATTAGCATCCCTTTTCCGAAAGGGGTGCCAATGTAGACACAGCCGAAAAGTCTTTCAGTGTACTATAGTTATTTGTTCCAGGAAACAGTAAGGAAATGTTCCCATGTTTCCTCAAAATCAGTCAGTCTGTAAATCTTATTCTATTGATGTCAAATCAAACTAAATCCGTAAATCAGTATTATCTCATCTCACAGGTTTCATCATTAGCTTTCATACAATGAATTCTGCAATCTAGCCCCCAATGAAAAGCTTATTGATGTGAGTGGTAGGTTCACTTCATTAGGCTTTGGATTGGACTCTCAGGCTATGTCTAAACTGCAGCGCTATTTTTGGATACCAGAAGTATCCTGAAATAGCGATTCTTCATCTTTTGAGTGCAGTTGTTATTTCAAAATATAACGGGCTCACTATTCTGATATCCCTGTAAACTTTATTCTATGAGGAGTAAGGGACATTTAGGAATAATGATTTATTTTGAAATAAGTGCTGTGTATACAGCACCAAATTTCAAAACAAGCTATTTTGAAATAACACTGAACTAAGATATGCAATTTGTGTAGAATCATAGAATACTAAGACTGGAAGGGACCTCGAGAGGTAATTGAGTCCAGTCCTCTGCCCTCATGGCAGGACCCAGTACTGTCTAGCCATCCCTAATAGACATTTAGCTAACCTACTCTTAAATATTCCCAGAGATGGAGATTCCACAACTACCCTAGGCAATTTATTCAAGTGTTAAACCACCCTGACAGTTAGGAACTTTTTCCTAATGTCTAATCTAAATCTCTCTTGCTGCAGTTTAAGCCCATTGCCTCTTGTTCTATCCTCAGAGGCCAGGAAGAACAGTTTTTCTCCCTCCTCCTTGTGACATCCTTTTAGATACCTGAAAACCACTATCATGTCCTCTCTCAATCTCCTCTTTTCCAAATTAACAAGCCCAATTCTTTCAGTCTTCCTTCATAGATCATGTTCTCTAGACCTTTAATCAATCTTGTTGCTCTTCTCTGAACCTTCTCCAATTTATCTGCATCTCTCTTGAAATGTGGTGGCCAGAACTGGACACAATACTCCAACTGAGGCCTAATCAGTGCAGAGTAGAGGGGAAGAATGACTTCTTGTGTTTTGCTAACAACAGACCTTTTAATGGATCCTAGAATCATGTTTGCTTTTTTTGCAACAGCTTCACACTGTTGACTCATATTGAGCTTGTGGTCCACTATAACCCTTAGATTCCTTTCTGCCGTACTCCTTCCTAGACAGTCGTTTCCCATTCTGTATGTGTGAAACTGATTATTCCTTCCTAAGTAGAGCACTTTGCATTTGTCTTTATTAAATTTCATTCTGTTTACCTCAGACCATTTCTCCAATTTGTCCAGATTAGTTTGAATTATGACCCTGTCCTCCAAATCAGTTCCAACCCCTCCAAGTGTATGTCTAGACTACATGGCTATGTCGGCGGAGCCATCTAGATTAGTTTACTAGACATAGGAAAATGAAGCGGCCATTTAAATAATCGCCACTCCATTTTGCATTAAAATGGCTGCCGCACTGTGCCGATCAGCTGTTTGGTGGCACAGAGTGGTAGTCTGGACGCTCCGCGGTCGACAAGGGAAGCCCTTGTTGACCGCCCCAGTAAACCTCATTCCACAAGGCATAACGGGGCGGTCGACAAGGGCTTCCCTTGTCGACTGCAGAGCGTCCAAACTACGACACCAAACAGCTGATCGGAACAGCGCGGCAGCCATTTTTATGTAAATGAAGCGGCGATTATTTAAATCGCCACTTCATTTTCCTATGTCTAGAAACCTAATCTACATGGCTCTGTCGACGGAACCATGTAGTCTAGACATACCCCAAGCTTGGTATCATCTGCAATCTTAATAAAGCGTACTCTCTATGCTGATATCTAAATCGTTGATGAAGCTATTGAACAGAACGGGTCCCAAAACAGACCCCTGCAGAACCCTACTTGTTACTTCTTTCCAGCAAGATTGTGAATCGTTAATAACTACTCTCTGGGAATGGTTATCCAGCCAGTTATGTACCCACCTTATAGTAGCCCCATCTAAATTGTATTTGCCTAGTTTATGGATAAGAATATCATAAGAGACCATATCAAATGCCTTACTAAAGTCTAGGTATATCACGTCCACCGCTTCTCCCTTATGCACAAGACTCGTTATCTTATCAAAGAAAGCTATCAGATTGGTTTGACATGATTTATTCTTTACAAATCGATGCTGGCTGTTCCCTATCACCTTATTATCTTCCAAGTGTTTGCAGATGATTTCCTTAATTGCTTGCTCCATTATCTTTCCCTGCACAGAAGTTAAACTGACTGATCTGTAGTTTCCTGGGTTGTTTTTACTTCCCTTTTTATAGATAGGCACTATATTTGCCATTTTCCAATCTTCTGGAATCTCTCCTGTCTTCCATGATTTTCCAAAGATGATAGCTAAAGGCTGAAATATCTCCTCTGTCAGCTCCTTGAGTATTCTTGGATGCATTTCATCAGGCCCTGGTGACATGCAGACATCTAACTTTTCTAATTGCGCATCTTATTTCGACCTTCAGTGCAGTATAGATGCACCCTAGGGCTGCGTCTACACTAGTATGATTTTGTGCAAATACTTTTAACTTAAAAGTTTTTCTGTTAAAAGTATTTGTGCAAGATACCGTCTATACTGGCATGTGCCTTTGCCCAAAAGATTTGCTTTTGCACAAAATCATCTGTGCCAGTGTAGACGCTGTCTTGCTCAAGAAAGCTCTGATGGCCATTTTAGCCATTGGGCTTTCTTGCGCAAGAAATTAACATTGCTGTCTACACTAGCCCTCTTGCGCAAGAATACTTGTGCAAGAGGGCTTATCCCTGAGCAGGAGTGTCAGAGTATTTGCACAAGAACCACTGATTTTGTACATTACAAAGTCAGTTTTCTTGCGCAAATACTTGTGGCCAGTGTAGACTGGTGGCAAGATTTTGCGCAAAAGCACTTGCTTTTGCGCAAAATCTTGCCAATGTAGACACAGCCTAGGAGTAAGATCTTTACTTCCACTCTAGGACATAGGCAAGAGACCACAGAGGACATATGCAAGAAACCACAGAGACATACAGTGGTGGAGTGTGTCTATGTGTGTGTGTGATGGGGGGGTCCTAAAGCCTCAGTGCTGATTGGGATAGAACTTCCTTAGCTCAGGACAGCCATAAGACTACCTTCTCTTGATCCTCTCACAAGTCTGGCATGAACGTGGTCCCTAGAGTAGGGAGGTGTGTTAGATGTGAGACTTCAGCATACCACACTGCAGCAATTCTAGGCAACTGCAAATAGCTTAGCTCTAGGGAACTGGCAGAATTTTGACAGAAGCTGTGTACAGCAGCTGAGGATATGGCCCTTTATTGCTGATGCTTAACTGGTATAAAATCAGAAGCTTCATCCAAGTTAGGCTGATTTACACTAGCTGTGGAGCTGGATCTTTATCTTCACTCAGTATTTTTACTGTTGTCCTGTCCTCAGCAGGCCTGCTGGCTACCCACTCCTCTTGCATATTATGACAGATTTGGGTTCACTTGTTTTGCTGTTTGTGGTGCTTGGCCACTTCATTGTGTCTGACTTGCTTTGTGAGAAGTAAGACTTTTCTTGGGGGAAATCAAGGATATTAGTTATGTGTAGTGATGCTCCTTTACTTTCTGGAGGACTTAAATTGCACATTGATGGGTAGCTTAGAGTGACCCCCTCTTTCAGGGCATGCTGCTCTTTTACAAATGTAATACTGACAACAACATTACAGCTGAATTCAATACTGAAGTTAAGTGCACCTCAGAACAGTTGGTCTGCTGTTGAAGTCTTCCTCCTCTCACTCCCAGTTATTCCCTAGATTTCAAGTGAGAGCTCCTTGCTTACCTGTCTAATTCTGAGCAATGTAATTCTTAGCAAATGAAAAGGCCCGCTGACTGTCAGTGGGAATGCTCCTGTGCTGTTGGCATACATTTAAGTGCTTTAGTGAACCATGGCCTACACATGAACAATTTCATCTCTCTGAGTAAAATCCTGCTCACTCCACTATGGGCATGGTGTGGCCCCACAGGCACTGACAACACACAGGAGACAAGGTTTTTAACAGCTGTTAAAGGATCTGCACCCTCCTACCTACTGCAGAACCCCGCCTAGCAGGGCATGTCTGCTGTCACTTTATAGCCCAAGTATCCCTTCCCCATTAGGTCTCTTCTGATTAAAGCCTGAATTTGTAGATCTTTGGCTGTTTAGGAAGAGATGAAATGGGGAATGTCTCTGATATTTCCCACATATGATAATGCTTTCAGTGAGAAATATACAGAGCTACACAGCTGGTTCAATAGATCTGACAGAAATATCCTGCCAACACTTTTCTTTCCATATACATTTTCTGGAATTTTACAGCAATTTTGTAAAAGAGTTGTGTGTGGGATTTCATTTTCCTTGATCTTCTTATGAACAAATGGTCTCCATACCATCAACATCATGACTGATGTACCAAGAACAGCACCATTTAAAATGCCAGATTGCTTGGACAGGTAATGTGAGGGAGAAAATACCTTTTATCACCAACTGCCTGGAAATGGCCACATGAAATATATGTTAACTACTTATACTGTGTCATGTAGTACTTCACAATGAGACTGTGATTAAGTTTCCCAGACCTGAAGAAGAGCTTTGTATAAGTTCAGAAGCATGTCTCTCTCATCAACAGAAGTTGGTCCAATAAAAGATATTACCTCACTAATCTTGTCTCTCTAACATCCTGAGGCTGACATGAGCACAAAGTTACTTGGACATTCAGTTCAAAGATTTTTACTCTCTCTAGCTGGTACCAATTAAAAGCCTTCTAAACTTCACAGAAATGCCCTACTTTGCAGTTCTTTGTTTGATTAATGAATAAATATACCCTCCTGCCCTCAATAAGGCCTATGTGTGAGAGCAAAGAGGATTTCTCCCAACACAACTTCATAGCACAGTGCTAAATTTTCTGCACTCTTTGCATGATTACTGTGCAATAATGGCACTATCGCAAATCCCAAGTATTATGAACTCTGTATATTACAAAGGCACTGTCAAACTCTGATTGATTTGGGCAGTTTGTAGTTAATGAAATTCATCTCCAATTCTATCTTTCTACCCAATTTTAAAGTATTCTATATTAAAAGCCTATTTTCAATTAGTAACAAGGATGAACCAAAAGAACTAATTACCAGAGTGGCAATCTCCATTTAAATCTTCATAGTGCAGCAATTATTTACGTTATATGTTAAGAAATTAAAAGCTGTACTTGACTCACAGTTTTTCCTTAATATGTATCTCACATATATTAAATCTAGAGCAGGAGGTAATATTTTTTAAACCAAGGACTAAGACAGTAAGAAAAATGAACACTTTTCGTTGGAGTTGAATAAGGTGGTATCCTATGCACATGGGACCTAATTCTCCTCTCTGCAACACCAGTTTTTCCCCTGTAATTCCATTGACTACAATGGGGTAAAGATTGCATAACAAAGTGGAGAATCAGTCATAGTAGGTATTATACTTTAAGACAGAGAAATAACAGGATGATGTATCAGAGTTCAGCAACATAGCCAAACCATTCACAAGTGTGTCAAGCTGGGAGAAATGATCATTGCTGGGGATAGAGAATGTCTGGTTCTCCCCCTTCCATAGGTTGCAGCTGCACTTGATTAACACCTCAAAATTCTCCCAATGCACAGTGACATCAGAAAAAGTCTTAGATTCAGCTTTTCCAGCATCTGTGTATTTGTTTCATTTATGTATTGTTAGCAACTATCATCCAAGTACTTTGGGCCTCTTATTTTTATTGTGTTTTGAAGGAAACAACCCATTGTCATGCCAAAAGAGGTAGGCATTTGGGCCACACAGAAATGGCTCTTCCTGTAACCATTCTCTAACCTGAGGCATCAGGATAGTGAAACATGCTGCAACACATTCCTGCCAGCACAGATACCAGGAATCCTAGTAGCCTAACCCTTTGCCACTATTCCAAAGTATCCAGAAGTCTCATCTCTTTAAAGAGGTCTGTGTGGATCAGTCTTTGGCCAGAGTGCACAGCTGCTCATGAACAAATGCTGTCACATTCAGCACTGTGTTTTGGGTCCCCCATCGTTGGCACAGTTCCCGTGAAGAGGACTCATCTGTCATGGTTTTCCTTCTATGATCCCCATCTCCCTACTTCCCAAATATACTCTGCAAAGATTATCTAAAGTGTTCAAATCATATTTAGCATAATATGTTTGGTCCTGCTTCCATGTGTTTGTGTTTGGAAAAGGGACCAGATGACCCTTCATGGTCCATTTCACCCTACAGTTCTAAGATTCTATAATATGCTGTCTTCCCTGTCATGTGGCTGTAGAAGCTGATGTTTGCACTAAAGATACACTTCATGAATGTGGTCCCTGCTATTTTATCACCTGGCTAGTGCTTTGCCACTATGTACCAAAAATATACATGTAATTAATCCATTAATGTCCTTGGGTTCTTTAACTTATTCCTTGGTAGTGAAGGACCAGGACACCATCTCAATGCTCTCTCCAGTTGCTTCAGATGATGATTTCAATTATCTCATGGGCAATAGAGTAGCCTAATACTCTGAAACCCCTTTCCATGGATTATGGACAACCCCAAGTTCATCATCCTTAGGCCTTAGATGAAGTAATTTTCAATTTGCTTTTGGTGGGTGAAACAAAAAACTCTAATGACAGATAGCAGACTGAGTACAGAAGACTTCCATAGTGCCTAGGCCCAAATCACCTATAGAAATATGGGTAGATAATCCTATCACAGTCCGCACCACATATTCACCATGGCATTATGATTATGATATTATTATGACATAATTCTGATTCGTCTTGTACAAAATATGTCATATGAGGGATCAATGGAAAAGCTGTGGTTTGCTATGAATATCTTATTTGTATACACGTATCATTATGTGGAATTATGAATATTGACTATGCATCTGTATTTCAAATGTGATTGCTCCCAGGTAACACCCACAAAGCACTTTACATTCAGGCTAGCCCATCAACAGAAACACTCCCCACCTGATGCCCTTTCCTTTCAGGCTATGAATAATGGCTGGTAGAACTCACTGAAGCTTGCAAGGGCATGGGTCTGGATCATGTGATTCTGAACTCCACCTTGCCACTTGCACTTTTCCACAAACTGTACTGGGGGTCTGGCTTGAAACAAAGAAGCTCCCTCCACATGGAAGAAGCAATAAAAGGGGGAAGTGATATCACCACTGGACCTCACTCTTCCTATAACACGACACCTGAAAACACCTGAATAACAAAGATTTAACTGGGGAGGGGATCCAAGATGGAACAGAAGAAGTCCGTCCTATGTCTGCTTGTGCTAGCTAAGGGTATGTCTACACTACAGCACTAATTCGAACTAACTTAATTCAAATTAGTTAATTTGAACTAAGCTAATTCCAACTAGTGCAACTAGACCTAAACACTAGTTCGAATTAGCATTTTGCTAATTTGAACTAGCATGTCTACATTGAGTGGACCCTGAACCGAGGTTAAGGATGGCCGGAAGCAGTGCCAGCAGGGCATCAGATTAGGACTAAGAGCGTGGAGCTGCTGTCTCAGGCTAGCCGAGGGCTGTGCTTAAAGGGACCCGACCCCCACCCCAGACAGACAGTTCTCAGGGGTTCCCCGCTCGCTTGTCTAACTCGATGAGGGACAGCAAAGCAGTCCTGGCTTGGAGTGCCCTGAATGCCCACACTCGGCACATCACAGCACTCGGCCATTAGCCCGGCTGCACTTGCCGCAGGCTGCCATCCGGGTTGGGGGGAGGCAATTGGGGGGCTGCAGGAGAGCTTCCACCCCGAGGAGCCCGCAGAGCCACCCCAGTCCTCCTCATCGGGGGCTCGTATCCCATTCCTCCCTCACATCCTTCCACTTACCCGTCCCTAGCCCCCCTTCCTGATGTACAAAATAAAGGACACGTGTGTTCAAAAATATAAACTCTCTTTATTGAACAAAACTCGGGGAGACTGGGAAAAGGAGGTGGGAGAGGGGAAGAGAGAGGGTGGGAGAGGGGAGGGCAACTAAAATGATCAGGGGTTTGGAACAGGTCCCATATGAAGAGAAGGTAAAGAGAGTCGGACTTTTCAGCTTAGAAAAGAGGAGACAGAGGGGGGATATGATAGAGGTCTATAAAAGCATGAGTGGTGTGGAGAGGGTGCATAAAGAAAAATTCTTCATTAGTTCCCATAATAGAAGGACTAGAGGACACCAAATGAAATGAATGGGTAGCAGGCTTCAAACTAATAACAGAAAGTTCTTCTTCACAAAGCAAAGAGTCAACCTGTGGAACTCCTTGCTGCAGGAGGCTGTGAAGGCTACAACTAGAACAGAGTTTAAAGAGAAGTTAGATCAAGTCATGGAGGTTGGGTCCATGGAGTGCTATTAGCCAGGGGGTAGAAATGGTGTCCCTGGCCTCTGTTTGTGGAAGGCTGGAGATGGATGGCACGAGACAAATGGCTTGGTCATTGTCTTCAGTCCATCCTCTCCAGGGTACCTAGTGTTGGTCGCTGTCAGCAGACAGGCTACTGGGCTAGATGGACTTTTGGTCTGACTCAGTACAGCCATTCTTATGTTTTTATGTTCTAAGCTCAGAGCTCAGGGTCGGGGTCTCACTGGACCACCTTGATTTTCATGCAAACCTGCTCCTGGGTGGCCAGGCTGGCAGCTCTCCTGCCCTAGCCGGCCACTTTCCTGTGCCTAGTGCGGAGGTCGTGGACGTTGGAGGCTTCCCCACAAACCTTGATGAGGTCCACGATGTCCGCACTAGACCAGGCAGGCGCCCGCCTCTTGCAGCCCCAGACAGGCTCCTGGGAGCCGCCAGCCTGGTCCCGGGAAGAGGCGGAGGGCTGGGTGGCAGCGGGTGGCTGGCTCGTGCCGTGCCGTGCCAGGTGCAGGGACTGCTGGCTGGATGCTGGCAGGTTTGCACCTGGCACGGGCACCGTAGCCAGCCCGTGCCCCTTTAAGGGCTCCGGGGCCGGGAGGGGGGCAGAAGAGTTTCCCTGGTGGTGCCCAGAGTGGCCACCAGGGCAAGCTGGGGAGGGCTAGTCTCACACTAGTTCGAATTAAGTGGCTACACAGCCCTTAATTCGAACTACTTAATTCGAACTAGGCGTTAGTCCTCGTTGAATGAGGTTTACCTAGTTCGAATTAAGCGCTCCGCTAGTTCGAATTAAGTTCGAACTAGCAGTTTGTATGTGTAGCACCTATAAAGTTAATTTGAACTAACAGCTGTTAGTTCGAATTAACTTTGTAGTGTAGACATACCCTAACAGGCTGAGATGCTGCTTGATTCTAATCCTATTGAGTTTATAACACTCAGATTGAATTTTGTTTGATTTCTTAGGTAATCTGCTTTGATCTTTGTGCTCACTACTAATAACCGTTTGTCAGGGGAGGACGCCCCTGACGGGGGTTGTGGCCCCCTTCTACTGGCTTGTGTATTGGTCCAGGCCCTTCTCTCAGGGCATATACAGTACCCAAAATCCCAAAAGTCTCGACCCCTCTCTCAGGGCATATACGGCACCCAAAATCCCAAAAGTCTCGACCCCTCTCTCAGGGCATATACAATACACAGGCCTAGTTCTGGGGAAAAAGCCTCTCCTAGCCAGAGTGACTCCCCAGGTGCGGCAAGGGATGGTAGGGGGACCCGGGCCCTCCCTCTCCACCTGGTCCCGGCCCAGGGCCCTGTGGGCAGGGACTCTAGGTCCTGCCGGCTTGGTGGGGAATCCAGCCGCTACACACCAAGCTGGATTAGGAAACCTCTGCTCTGGGCCACTTCCTACCACCCTGGCACCCTCCTTTCCTAGCCTGTCCGTCTGGGCAGCGGTCCTTACCGGGGCTGGAGTTGGCAGGGTAGGTGTGCCCGTTACTCCGCGGGGTTGGGCTCAGCTTCATTCCCGGGGTCCCACGCTAGCCTTCAGTTGGGTCTGAGATGCCGCAGGAACACTGGATTTGCAACCTGGCTCCTCCTAACCTCTATCTGCTCTCCTCCCTGCTGGGCCACAGCCTGCTTTATATACTGGCCCGGCTGGGAGCATGCCCAGCAGGGCTGTAAGGACAGGGCCCTTTCAGCCAGATGGGCCTGGGCTACTCTCAGCCCTTTAGTGTGGGGCTTATTTGCTCCATCACACTGTTTAAAAGCAATTTTTCTGTAGTTAAATAATTGGTTTTATATTTTTTACCTAAAAAAGTATGTTTTGCTAGATGTGCTTGGGGAATCTGCCCAGGGACGAAAACTGATTTATTGTCCTCTCCATTTTGAGGGAGGGCCAGACTGAGAAGCAAGCTTGTACTAGCCAGGCTTTTGACTGGGGCAAGACAGTACGGCTCTCAGGTCACAGACTGTGGAGCTGGGGGAGTGAGCTAGCTGAAATCTCTCTGTTGTTAGTACATGAATGTCTCAGGAGAAATCTATGTCCTGCCCTATGTAAAGGTTTATGTGAAAGCAGGACTGGGAGGGATCTGTCGCTTGTCAGAACCTCGTAGTGTGAGAGGGGCCCAATTGTTCAGATTTAACAGAGTTAAAGTCTGCCAAATTGACAACAACAGGATAACTATTTTGGATCTAGCCCTTGGACTGCACAGCCAAGATTCTTCTACAAAGAATCAACCCGCCAACCCAAAGCATATTCTCACCAGCAACTACACACCGCACCATAATAACTCGAACTCAGGAACCAATCCTTGCAACAAAACTCGGTGCCAACTCTGCCCACATATATACACCAGCAACACCATCACAGGACCTAACCAGATCAGCCATACTGTCACTGGTACATTCTCCTGCACATCCACCAACGTAATATATGCCATCATGTGCCAACAATGCCTCACTGCTATATACATCAGCCAAACAGGACAGTCCCTACGTAAAAGAATCAATGGACACAAATCTGATATTAGGAATGGCAACATACAAAAACCTGTAGGGGAACACTTCAATCTTCCTGGACACACAATTGCAGATCTAAAAGTAGCCATCCTGCAGCAAAAAAACTTCAGGACCAGACTTCAAAGAGAAACTGCTGAGCTACAGTTCATCTTTAAGTTTGACACAATCAACTCTGGATTAAACAAAGACTGTGAATGGCTTGCTAACTACAAAAGCAGCTTCTGCTCTCTTAGAATTCACACCTCCAGATCAGCTGCTAGAAGTGGGCCTCATCCTCCTTGATTGGATCCACCTCGTCATCTCCAGCCTGATCCTGGCCTGCATATTTATTCCTGCCTCTGGAAATTTCCACTACATGCATCTGACGAAGTGGGTCTTTGCCCACGAAAGCTTATGCTCCTACACTTCAGTTAGTCTATAAGGTGCCACAGGACTCCTCGTCGCTTTTAAAGAAGAAGGCTGTATCACTTAGGTTAACAGCTGAATTACTTCGGTTTAGTTCTGGTGCTTGGTTTAGTGTGTGGATATGGGTGGTATTTGAGCTCTGTGGTATACACAAGATCCGATGATCTCTTCTGGCTTTAAAATCTATGGGTACGTCTACACTGCAACTACACACCTGTGGTTGGCCCAGGCTAGCTGACTTGGGCTTGTGAGGCTCAGGTTGCAAAGATGTTTCATTGCTGTGTACATGACCGGGCTTGGCTGTGGAGTGGGAGAGTCCCAGAGCTTGGGTTCCAGGCCAAACCTGGAAGTCTACATAGCAATTGCTCAAGCCCCACAGGTCTGAGTTGGCTGACACAGGCCAGATACAGGATTTCTTTGCTGGTATGGACATACCCTATGATTGTAAAACAGTCTTTTCATTCCCATTGAATTGTGCAGAGAACCATATAACTTATGCAAACTTTTGTCTATATGGACCAAATTTCAAAGCTTTGCTCCATTGTACATAAAATAAATAAATGGAATACATTTCCCGGTGTCACTTTAAAATTGTATTCTCCCAGTGTTCCGACTGTGCTGCCTGTCATCTCCATCAAAGACTGTCAGCTGCACATATGACACTGCCGTGAATGATATGATGCCAGCTGTAATTAAAAATCTACAGTGCTGTAGAGCAGCTTTGTTAACTTCATTTATTACATTTTAAATTGTCATGTATTGGCAATTTGTCATTGGCATTGACTTCCTGTCTGACAGCCAATTCTTCATTGCCTCTTTTCATGGTTGGCTCTCTCTCTTTTTGATGTTCACTGTTTGGAATCATGGCACCACCTGATAATAGACTAAGAACAAGAGAAGGAGGAGTAAGGGACAGTTGTTGCAGAGAGAGGGGAATAAATTGAGTCAGAGAACGAGGAAAAAGAGGAAGAGAAAAAAATAAAAAGAAATTACAGTGTAGAACAGGGAATAAAAATTAATGAGAGGAAAAATTGAGAATGTTAAATGACTGGTAGCTGTAGGGAGAAGGGGGGGAAATGTAGTGAAAGAAGAAAAAAACACTGAAAAGAGGGCTCAAGCCTGCAAGCTGTTGAGCTGTCCTAAATAGTGCTGAGTGCTCTCCATTACATCTGAAATGCATGGGAGCTGGGATTGAGCCCACAGTAAGTAATCAATGAAGATTATTTCAATAAACGTTGTTTAATTAATATTATTAGAGGATTTATTATATCAGTTGATGCGGAGACCTAAGTGTATGTTTTGAGATGACTTGAATGATATGTTGAGAATGAGAGAAGGACAGAAGTTGAATATTGTCCCCTCTAATAATCTAAGGGAGAATAGACACTAATTTGGTATTTGGAGATAAAAAGTATTTTTAAGATTTTGTTTTAATTCTTCAGAATTCTGGCCCTGATTCAGGAAGGTTATTAAGCAAGTGCATAATTTTAAATTCAAGTAGTTCCACTGAAGTTAATTCTCACATACTAGGTATAATTCATTACATGTTAAAAGATTTTAAGACATTTCAAAACAATGGGGAAATGAAACTTATCTTATATTACAAGTAAAATGACTTGCTACACTCTGCTAAGCAATGACTCGGTAATAAATAGAACTGTGAACTCTATTATTAAAAAAAATCTGCCATTGCTTTTTGTTGTAATTAAGTATGAGTTTTGAGAAAATGGAAGAGTGTATGGAGACTGATTTTAAAAATGGTAGGTTTACAGAACTTACACTGTGATGCAAGTATTGTTTTATTTTAGTAGGAAGACACACATGCTTAAAGCTACACGTGTGCTTAAGTATTTTGCTGAATCCAAACCTTTATGGAGCTTGATTCCTAACCACCTCTCCTGCTCTTCATCCTCTTACCTCACAAGCATATACATGTAAGGAAGGTCTGAATTAATGCTTCCATTACAACCAGATGGAATGGGAAAGGAATCCTGGGTGTGGCTATATTCACTCATTTTGCCTAGACCTGCTTCAACAATTATGTAAACATAGTTCAAGCTGGAATGGGAAAGAAATCCTGAATGTAGTTATGTAAATGCACTTCATTCAGGTTGCTTAGGGCTACTTGATATTCAACTGTTAGAAGGTGTTTTGCCCATTGTAATCAATTTGGCTAGAGTGGGGGGGGTCACAAACTGCGTTAACAGTGAATGCAGGAATTGTAACATATGACTACCAATGCTTACCGTTATTGTGGGAATGCACAATGCATTAAAGTCATACTGTTTTAAACTCAGTTAAAAGGAGAGACCCTGACAGTGTAAATACACTTAGACTGTGTCTAGACTGCAGGCTTCTTTCGAAAGAGCCTCTTTCGAAAGCATCTTTCGAAAGAGGCTCTTTCGAAAGAGCGCGTCTAGACTACAATGCGCGGATCGAAAGATCAATCCGCTATTTCGAAAAAGAGCGTCCAGACTGCCGGACGCTCTTTCGAAATTCAAAGCCACCCGGAACTGCTTCTGCCAGGGCATGGGGGCAACATTTCCTTCCGGGTGCTGCCTGCCTGCCCTTTGCAGAGACGCGTGGTGAGAGGGACACTCCTGAACACCCGTTGCTCTGCTCCTGCAGCTGCCTTTGCTGTCCCTTGAGGAATTTTGCAAGGCATTGCAGTGCTGCTTTGGAGTGCTCAGCTTCCTGGGACACCCCAGCAGCTTTTTTCTTGTGAGGTTTTTCTGCTTGCAGACCCTTATTTTTGGCATGGAGCCAGAGCTGCCCCTGGGCAGGCGATGGCCCCACACCACCATACTGCAGCTGTTGCTGCATCTGCATGAGACAATCATGAGGCTCCTTCCCGAGCTGGACCCAGACCAGAGGGACAAGGGGTTCCTCCGTCCGGCAGCCACACTGCCCTTGCCTCCGAACTTTTTCGTGGACAGGCGTGTTTGGAGGTTTGACACCAGCTCTGAATGGTGGGACCGGCTCGTGATGGAGATCTGGGATGACCAAGACTGGCTACGGAACTTCCGCATGAGAAAGACCACTTTCCAGGAGCTGTGTACCTGGCTCGCCCCTGCTCTTGAACAGCAAGACACCCATCTGCGGCCCGCCATCCCCCTGGAAAAGAGGGTCGCCATTGCCCTCTGGAAGCTGGCAACCCCCGACAGCTACCGCTCCGTGGGACACCAATTTGGCGTGGGGAGATCTACTGTCGGGGCCGTCTTGATGGAGGTAAGTCATTGTCTAGGGACAGTCACAGTTTGGGGTGGGGGGAAGGGAGACTGTCAGGAAGGGCCAAGTGGAGTGGGAGTGGGAGTGGGAGGGAGCTCCTCCACTCACCCTGAATTGTGTGGGGGGGGGTTCTGAGGAGGGGATTCCCGGGGTGGTTGAGAGGGAAGGTGGGCGGTGGGTTCTCCTCCTAAGAGATAACGCACCCCTTCTAACACTTTGTTGTCTGTCTCGTTCTGCAGGTGGTGAGGGCCATCAATTCGGAGCTGCTCAACAGGCTCATCTGTCTACCGGATCTGGACAGCGTCATGGCCAGCTTTGCTGCCCTCGGCTTCCCCAATTGCGGAGGAGCACTCGATGGGACACACATTGCCATCCGTGCACCGCCCCATCGAGCAGCCCAATTCATCAATCGAAAGGGCTACTTTTCTATGGTCCTCCAGGCCCTGGTCGACCATCGTGGACGGTTTTCGGACATTTGTGTTGGGTGGTCAGGGCGGGCACACGATGCCCGCATCTTCAGGAACTCGTACCTGTACCGGAGGCTTCAGGCAGGAACATTTTTCCCCCATCGCCAGTTTGCGGTTGGGGATGTGCACATGCCGGTGTGCATAGTGGCTGATGCCGCCTATCCCCTGATGCCGTGGCTGATGAAGCCCTACACCGGCCAGCTGGATGCGAGCAAGGAGCAGTTTAATGCTCGCCTTAACCGAGCTCGCAACCAGGTCGAATGTGCGTTTGGCCGTTTAAAGGGCAGATTCCGGTGCTTGCTCACACGCCTTGACATGGGGGAGACCAACATCCCCGAGGTGGTGGCCGCGTGTTGCGTCCTCCATAACCTCGTGGAGAGGAAAGGGGAGGCCTTCCTACCAGGGTGGGGGAGAGCTGCTGATGCCCAGGAGAGGCTCTTTGCCCAGCCCCGGACAGCTGCCATCCGCCAGGCTCACCGGTCTGCAGTTGATATCCGGGAGGCCCTCCGGGAGCAATTCTCCAGTGGAGGCCACTGAGTGCACTGAGGGGCTTCTGCCTGGGGACTGGGCCCTGGCCCCCAATAGAAGCTTCCCTCCACAACCCATCTCCTGATCCAGTTTGGACACATCACTTACACCAGGGTGTGTTTCAAAATAAAATGTTCTGTTTACTTATTTATAATTTTGTACATTATTATCAAACAATGTTGCAAACATAACAAAAAAATTTTTCATTTTTGTTGTTGCCAAACTATATACAATAAAGAAACAGTTCGTTTAACCCTTTGTTTGTGCTTTAACTGGGGTGATGGGGGTGATTGAAACCTGGAGGGGGGAAGGGGACTGGAAACCTGGAGGGGGGAAGGGGATCAGGTTGAACGGGGCTTGGCAGATTTCCCTTTCCTGCCTGGGCCTCGTGTTTGGGGTGCTCCCCGGCTACGGGATCGGGTGATGCACCTGTCGGTTGGCTGGCTGCTGGGGGGCTCTTGGGACGTGGAAGTCTGGGGGAGAGGAGGGCCAGGGGGAGAGAGGGGTTGGGGAGCTGGGGAGGGCTGGGGGAGAGGGAGGTCCAAGGGGGGAAAGGGATGCTGTTGTGGAAGGGGGGTTTGGTGGGGTGGGGTCATGGGGTGCTGGAGGAGCAGGACCAGGCACAGCAGCAGGCAAGCCGCTGACCTCCCTCAGGGTGCTGTACAGCACCGTGCGCTGCAGGACCAGCTCATTCATGAGCCGATCACGCCACCGCTCCTCTGCCTCCGCCCTCTGTAGCAGGATGGCGTTCTGCTCCTGCACAGCCTCGACGTGCTGCCGGAGGATGTCGGCGTAGACACGCCTGTGTCTGTGGCTCCCATGTCTCCGAGATGGAGATGGAGGTGGGGCTGGGGTGCTGCGGCCCTCTTCCACGGCTGGTCCGGCTGTGGAGGAAAAGAAGAAGACACAATCAGTCCTATAAACTGGACTCTGTAGCACTTACAATACTAACAGGATGGTTTATTAGGGGATGAGCTTTCCAGGGCCAGACCCACTTCCTCAGATCAGAGTAACACGGCTACATTTCTATCACAATCAGTCATGTGTGCAACAGCTGTCCAAAAGGGCATGCCCTCTCCCTTGAGACAGGGGAAGCAGACATTCTGAAGGTCACACTGTGTGTGTGTGTGTGTGTGTGTGTGTGTGACCTGGGCATCAGCCTGAGCATGACAGGTTTCCCTTGTGCATCACCCACTGTGCACCCACCTACCTCCCCCCCCCCCAGGTGTGACACAAACTCACTGTACTCACCTGCTGCTTCCTCTCCCGCGCCAGATGACACCTGGGAGGTCTCAGAGGTCTGGGTGACTGGCTCCAGGGTGAGGGTCGCCGTCTCCTCGCTGTCGTCCTCTGGGACCATGTCCCCGTCTCCAGACTGCTGTAGCTCCCACTCTGGAGCGTCCACCACGGGGTCTGCCAGTCCGGACTGCACAAACCTCCGTGGTGTGCGTGCTTCTGCACTGCCACCCAGGATCTGGTCCAGCTCTAGGTAGTAGGGGCAGTAGTGGGGGGCTGCCCCAGACCGGGAGCTCTCCTCCCTGGCTTTGGCGTAGCCCTGCCGCAGCTCCTTTACCTTGGCGCGCACCTGGTCCTGGGTGCGGGGGTAGTGGCCCTTCTGGGCCAGGGCTTCAGCCATGCGGCCATAAATATTGGCATTTCGCCGCCGGCTTTTGAGGGCCTGTAAGGCCTCCTCCTCTCCCCACAGCTCCAGCAGGCTCTTGATCTCAGCGCCGGAGCAGGATGGTGCCCGGCGCTTGGAGCCCTTGGCTGGGTCCCCAGAAGGCTCTGTGGAAGGGCCAGGATGCTCTTGGGGCTGTGACATGCTGCAGCAAGGTCGCCGTGTGCTCTGGCTCCTTGTGTGCAACAAGTGGCTGTGAGGGTGCGCCTGTCCCTTTAAGGAATGGCTGCAGCCAGGAACCACAGACGTGCAACCCATGGCCCAGATTGTCCACCAGGGCTTCTTCCTGGAGGCCAATAATTTCGAAAGAAAGGGCTCCCCCCATCCAGACTCACGTTCTTTCGACGGATCTCCCTCGAAAAAGGCGTTCTTCCTCGTGAAACGAGGTTTACCGCCGTCGAAAGAAAAGCCGCGTTCTTTCGATTTACTTTCGAAAGAACGCAGCTTGAGTCTGGACGCAGGGGAAGTTCTTTCAAAAAAAGGGTACTTTTTTTGAAAGAACACCTGAGTGTGGACACGGCCTTAGATGGACAGAGGCTTCCCTTTCACAGCCCTATAGATTAAGCTGGGGAGGGGGCCAGCAGGCAGCATGACTTCCAGGCATGAGCTATAAGACTGGTTCATCCTGTTTTTCCCCACTGTTTCAATGATAGAGCTAAAGAAAGACTCCATAAGGAATCTGTTTTGCATGTAAATATACTCCAGTGGGTGCTGGACTTTCTTGTGGCTGGACTGTGCTTTGGACCAAGAGTTGAAATCACTGAGAGCTGAAATCACTAGGTCTACGTCTACACTGCAGGCTTCTCGCTCAAGAACAGTTCTTCCGCAAAAACGTGGTGGGTGTCTACACTGCACGCGCATTCTTGTGCAAGTAAATTTACAGTACAGCATCAGAAAACAGGGCTTCTTCCAGAAGAGTTATTTCGCTCCCCATGAGGAATAAGCCCTCTTGTGCAAGAGCTCTTCCACAAGAAAGCAGTGTATACAGGCAACATCAATTTTTTGTGCATGAAACCCCTATGGCTAAAATGGCCATGAGAGCTTTCTTGTGCTAGAGAGCATCTACACTGCCATGGACCCTCTTGTGCAAAAGCACATCTCCCCTGCACCATGGCACAAGTCAGGACCAAGGTAAAGGAGCTGCAGCAGGGATATACCAGGGCCCAGGACCAGAGCTTCCACTCCGGGACAGCCCCTTAGACCTGCCCTTACTACAAGGAGTTGGAGCAGATCTTGGGCGGTGGGGAAGCCCAGACTCCACTGTATGTGGTGGAGTCTGGGTTACCCCACAACATCATGGACCAGAAAGGAGGAAGACCAGGAAGGAGAGGCGGGAGAGCTGGACCAGGAGAAGGAGGAAGAGGAGGCAGCAGGGACCCAGATGCCAGAGGTCTCCCAGGTGTCCTCGGACATCGGGAAGGGAACATCAGGTGAGTGCTTTGAGGGGTCACCACACATGGGTGGGTTGGCAGTGTGGGGGCCAGCTAGCTCCATTGTCACCATGGGGCCCCTGTGAGGCTTTCAGGCTGCTGCCAACGTACACATGGTCTCACGTGTAACATTCCTGAGTCTCCTGTCCAAAGGAGAGTCCTTGCTAGCCATGGCATGCCTTTGGGGACAGCAGGGGTGCACACAGACAGTGACTGTCTTCTCTTCTTTTTCTCCACAGCTGGACTTTCTACCCAATAGGGGAACACCACACCTGCCCCACCACCATCCTGGACCTGTGACACCCACAGGTGCTGTGTGTGTACACAGACCTGCCGAGGGAGCACGTTGTGGCCCTGCTGGACCTCAAAAGGACCCTCCAGCAGAGGACACAGGCAGAGGCCAAGTGGTGCACCAGGCTGCTGGATGAGCTGGTCCAGCAGCACACTGACATCTGTGCCACAATGAAGGAGCCTTTCACTTTGCCTGCCCCTTTCATGGGAACCTCTCCTCCTGTACACCAGGCCCCTGCTCCCCCTGCTCCTCCAGCCCCCCCTTCCCCTCCAGCCTTCCAACCCCCCAACCGCCTCAGCCCCTCCAGCCCACCTTCCCCCCCCCCAGCCCCTCCTGCTCCCGAGTCCTCGCAGGCCCAACAGCTGCACTCTCCTCCTGCCCAGGCCAGGACTAGGTCTGGCTCCACCCGATCCCAAGGCCACGGTGATGCCAGGACACAGGAAGGTGGAAGGACCCTGCGATTAGGGAAGCAGCGACCTACATGAGTCCCCCTCCAGGTTTCAGTCCCCTACCACACCAGATAAAGGTCATTTCAGTTATATAACAAAATCTTTATTTTTGAGTGAAAGATTTACCTTTACACATTTGAACAGTACACAGAGAATTTTTTAAAACAGTTAGCACATTTTCTTTATTGATAGTGTTTCTAATAAAAAACTGTGTACAAATAAAACTGGGTGTGTACGTATTCTTTATGGGAAGATGGTGAGGGTAGTGGACTGACAGGTAGGGGTGGACCAGGTCAACCCCCCCATGAGGGAGGCCCTGGGGAGAGTCAGTGGGCTCCTTGTGAGAATCCCTCCCTCAGGGCCTCCCAGATTTGGACACCAGCCTGGTGAGCCTGGCAGATGGCAGCCGTTCGGGGCTGCTGAAATGGCCTCTCCTCGCCATCAGCACCTGTCCCCCACCCCGGCAGGAAGACCTCCCCTTTCTTTTCCACCATGTTATGGAGGGTGCAACATGCGGCCACCACCTCCAGGATGTTGCGTTCGCCCATCTCCAGGTGTGTGAGGAGGCAACAGAACCTCCCTGTCAGCCGGCCAAAGGTGCATTCCACCTGGATGCGAGCCTGGCTAAGATGCATGTTGAAAAGCTCCTTGCTTGCATCCAGGTGGCTGGTGTAGGGCTTCATGAGCCACAGCATCAGGGGGTAGGCTGCGTCGGCCACTATGCACACCAATATCTGCACATCCCCGAGTGCAAGGTGCTGCTGGGGGGAAAATGTTCATGCCTGCAACCTGCAGTACAATATGCAGGTATCATGTGCCCGCACCGACCACGCAACACAAATGTCCATAAAGTGTTTTCGGTGGTCGACCAGGGCCTGCAGCACCATGGAATAGTAGCCATTCCTGTTTATAAACTGGGCTGCTCAATGGGGAGGTGCATGGATTGCGATGTGTGTCCCATCGAGGGCTCCTCTGCAGTTCGGGAAGCCGACGGCAGCAAACCCGGCAAGGACGTTGTCCAGGTCCCCGAGATGGATGAGCCTCTTCAGCAGCTCTTATAGGCCCTCACCACCTGCAGCATGAGACAAATAGACAGAAACCAGGGAGTTAGACAGGTTACCTAAGTGCTTAGGAGGAGAACCCTCCCAGCCTCAACCCACCCCTACCATTGTCAGGATGCCTCCCTCCCCCGCAGCAGTGCAGGGGTGGCCGAGGAGCGGCCTCCAAGTGCCGCTCCATGCCCCATTCCCTCTTGCCCTTGCCTGACAGTCCCCCTTTCTCAGCCCCCCACTCAACAGGGCCTGTCCCCCAACAGTGACTTACCACCATCAGGACGGCCCCTAGGGTAGACCTCCCCACACTAAACTGGTGTCCCACGGAGCGGTAGCTGTCGGGGGTGGCCAGCTTCCATGGGGCGATTGCAACCCGCTTCTACATGGGGATGGCAGGCCACAGGTGGGTGTCCTGGTGTTCCAGAGCAGAGGCGATCCAGGCAGACAGCTCCAGAAATGTGGCCTTCTGCATCCAGAAGTTGCGGAGCCAGTGGTCATCATCCCAGAGCTGCATGACGAGCAGGTCCCACCAGTTGGAACTTGTCTTGTGCCTCCAAATCTGCCTGTCCTCAAAAAAGTTTGGGAGCAAGAACAGAGCTCCTGCATCCCGGAGCAGGGGCTCTTCCATGCAGTCCAGGTCCATATGGGGCAGGAAATTCATGACAAAGTCATGCAGATGCAGTAGAAGCTGCAGTATTGCAGCGTGGGGCCATCACCTGCCCAGGGCAAGTGTATCAAATTGGGTCTAACCAGTGCTTCCTGAACTTTGCCATCAACAGGTCCCACAAGAGCTGATTTTATGCAACCCAGCATCATTACCGCCATGAAAGGCCTTTTTCAAGTTTCACAATTCTCAACTCTAACTCCTCCATACTCCAGTGATAACCTAGAGTTGAAAGGGCACAAAGTAGAAAATCCATTCATCTTTGAGCATTCTGATTTTCTCACTTCAGAGTTACATTACTATGCACATGGATTTCATTTGGAAATAGAAATCAAACAAGGTACAGCACTATATCTGCAAAGGAGGCTTCCTTGCCATGAGCATACTACATCAGTGATTAAGGAGCTACATGAACTACCCATTGATTTCCTGGTGAAGTTTAAAGAGTTTGTTTTTTAAATGTGTACAGCCCAAATGGGGTTGGAACTGCTTTTCTACTCTATGTAATACTGCTCTGTTAGGATCAGCAGCACAAGCACTTGAGCTGTGTCACCCTTCTTTTAAAGTCCCCTCACTCTTTCTTTGAAATAGATCGGTAAATCTGACCAGGCAGGCTTTGAGCATGGGGCAGCGATGAATGAGGATAGTAATTTTCTGGCAATATGTGGCATTTTGTGACAGGTTGGTGTTGATTAGCATTGGTCATGGGAGTGAAAATATGCTGCTGGATTTTAAACTAAAATAAATACAAATGCCTCTAGGGTTAAATTTGTGAATATCATAAGCTACTCCAATGCTGTTATTGTTTTAAATCTCACGACTTTAGCAAAAGTCTTGGGGGGGGGGAGGAGAGGTTCTTCTTGTCTCATGATTTTTGCAATGAGTTTGTCAATCCTAGAAAACTATTGTGAAATGTCTCTTGGCTCAAAGGTTGGGGATTCAAGAAACGTAAGATAAATGTATTGATTCTTGGTCATAATGTGCATATTACTAAGATTCAGTACACTTCTCCAGAGAGTTCACAGGGTTGAAATGAACTGGTTTCAATTCATTTGTTAAAGATTATATGTAAATACATTCTCTTTCCAATCAATTTATGCCAAATAATGGTGTTTAGTGTAAGATTATATATGTAAATGCATTCACATTCTGATCAAATTATTTCATAAAATGGTATTTAGTGTAGACTAATTTGGACTACAGTCATTTATGGGCCTGCTAATTTACATAAATGTTTCTTTTTAAAAATAATCCACCACCTAAGGACAATCAAGGAGATGATATATGTAAAACTGACCCAAAAAAGAAATCAAAATTGTAGATCATTTACCCGTACAAACAGTACAATTTAGAAGGTGATATTTGATCTAATTTACTTTCACCCAGTTCAGGCTGCTGTTATGAGAAATGGTATCAAATAGCAAGCAATAGTTTTCATGCGATATTTTTCTTTGAAATTTTGTGTTTCTATTAAATGAAAATTGTGTTTTTAATTGCTTGATAATTAACGGTGAATTTCAGAAAAATAGGCTGTCAATCACATACTTATTGCCACAAAAGATAGAACTATGATGCATGTGTTTACCTAACTTGCAACAATTTGCTCTCATAAGTAATAAGTGTAGACATGCTATTTCAAAATAAGCTATTTCGGAATAATATTCCGTTTTCTTATGTTAGTGCCTATCCAGATAAAATTATAGAATCATAGAGTGGGAAGAGACCTCAGGAGGTCATTGGGTCCAAGACTAAAAGCAGGACCAGTCCCAACTACATCATCCCAGACAAGGCTTTGTCAAGCTGGGACGTTATAACCATTAGGGAGATTCCACCACCTCCTAAGATAATATATTCCAGTGCTTCTCCACCCTTTTAGTGAAATAGTTTTTTTCTAATATCCAACCTAGACCTTTCCCACAGAAACTTGAGACCATTGCTCCTCATCCTGCCATCTGTCACCACTGAGAACAGCCTCTGTCCATCCTCTTTGAAACCCACCTTCAGGTATAGAATCATAGAATCATAGAATACTAGGACTGGAAGAGACCTCGAGAGATCATCGAGTCCAGTCCCATGCCCTCATGACAGGACCAAATTGAATTGGCAGGTAATTGAAGGCTGCTATCAAGTCCCCCCTAACTCTTCTTTACTGTACACTAAATTAGTCCAAATCCCTTAGCCTCTTCTCATAAGTCATGTGCTCCAGTCCCCTAATCATTTTTGTTGCCCTCTGTTGGACTTTCTTGAATGCATCCATATCCTTTCTGTAATGGGGGACCCAGAATTGGATGCAATACTCCAGACGTGACCTGAGCAGTAACGATTAAAGGGGAACAATCACTTCCCTCAATCTGCTGGCAATGCTCCTACTAGTGCCCTCCTTCTTGGCTACAAGGGCACATTGTTGACTCATATCCAGCTTCTCATCCACTGCAATCCCCAGGTACTTTTCTACCAAATTGCCATTCAGACAGTTGGTCCCCAGACTATAGCAGTGCTTTGGATTTTTCTGTCCCTAGTTCATGACTCTGCACTTGTCCTTGTTGAACTTCATCAGATTTCTCTTGGCCCAATCCTCTAATTCCTCTAGGTCACTCTGGACCCTAATCCTATCCTCCAGTGAAGAACAGTTTTTGGATCAGGGACCACTGACCCACAGAATAATCAGTTGAGGGCTGCACACAGGTAAAAAAAACAAACAAAAAACCCAACCAAACAAAAAACTTCCTTGACCTGCCCCCTGAGCGAGAAGCAGAAAGACACTTCCCACATTCCCTTCATGCACTAGAGACTTGGGGAGCCCAGGCTAGTATATTTTGTGAGGCTGCAGATACACGGAGGGGCAGCAGGGGGCTAAAGTGCCAGCACAAGTTCCCCAGTGTTGGGGGAGGAGAACCTCGGGAGCTGTATCCAGGGAAGCCGAGGCCACATCCAGCCCCTAGGCTTTAGGTTCCCCACCCTTGTTCCAGCGTATCTACCTCTTCCCCTAGCTTAGTCTGATCCACAAACTTGCTGAGGGTGTGTGACGGGGTGGAGCAACCCCGCCACTCGCCAGCACCACCAGAAACGGCCGGCGGCCGGGCGACGAACGCTGCGGGCCGCCCGGCCCCGGGACGTCGGAACGGTGAGGAAGCGGCACGTCATCACGGGGTGCCTGGGCGCACCGTTGATGACGTCACGAGCGCGACGCCAGAGCGGGAGGGGGGAACCCGGAAGTGCGGGATGGAGAGGAGGAGGGGTATAAAGGGCGCCGGAGTGGCCAGAGGAGGGGGGTCGGAGCCGGAGGAACCCGGGGGCAAGGGCGAAGCGGAGGTGAATGAGAGGCCCGGGCAAGGGGGAGGCACAGAAGACAAGGATCCCGCTCGGGCTGGAGGGTAATGGTCGCGGCCAATGACCGGCGGAGTGGAGTAGGACCCAGGGCGGGCCGTGGAACCCGGGAGCAGGTGTGTTTGGGGTTAATAACCCCCCTGCTACCACTGAGAGTCACACTCTCAGTGTTAGGGCCCTGGGTCGGGGTCCGGAGAGAGGGTGGGCCCGGACCCCCCACTCTGCCTGGGAGGCTCGGAACCGGGCGGTGATCTGTGCAGCTTTGAATATCCGCGGGTCGGGGCATCTGACCACGACCCCACCCTGTGACAGGGTGCAATCATCTATTTATTAATGACCCTCACCTAGGTCATTCATAAAGATGTTGAGTGAAACCAGACCCAGAACCAACCCTTGGATCACTCCACTTGATACTGACTATCAACCAGACATGGAGCCATCCGTTTAGCCCGATGATCTAGCCAGCTTTCTATTTACCTTACAGGCATTCATCCAATCCAAACATCTTTAAATTGCTGGCAAGAATACTGTGGGAGACCATATCAAAAGCTTAGAGCAAAACGTTATAATTGAACTGTTTGTAAATTCAAATTCATTTCCACATTAGAATTTTAAACTAGCTCAACTTTGTGTGTTTGGACCAACTAGAGTTTCACTTTCATACAATATGATTTGTTTTTAATGAGCCAAGAAGTCAGAAACAATCAAAATGAATAAAAAACCATGTTACTTCAACCTGAAATGGAATATTTCATTTGAAACTTCTAAAATAAAATTTGAATTAGTGAAACAAAATATTATTTGAATCAAAATGTTTCATTCTGAAAATGTCCAAGTGATACATTTTTAATGTTTTCTGTGTTTTGATTCTAATTAAAACAATTCAACAAAAATGACACAAATTCACATAGTATTTGGTGTCAACAAATCTGAATTTTTCATCTGACGAAGTCTGGCCAAAAAATCTAGAGTACTAACTAGCTCATGGTTTGGTGAGCAGTTGTCAGTCAAAATATTAATTAACATTACTTAGGAAAAATCATTTTGGAGCACTCTAATAATATGAAGTTCATATGATTCTAATGTGAACAGTGATTACATTTTACTTACAGTTCATGTAGAATTGGCCTTCAGAATTCCCCAAAGGACTGACTTCTAACCTTTTTTGAATTCATTGTGATACATTTTTTCTTTTACTTTTAGAGACACATTATAAAGACATTTTTAATATATTGGCTCCTAAAAATTAAAGAAAACTGTGATGACCCCTCATGTTTTATAAAATTGGCTTATGAATATGAATGTGCATAACTTAAATGTGCTTTAAATAAACATGTAATATTAATTTTAATGTTACAGTCTGATGGATCTGTGTATCCTATTTTTGTGCACACATCATTCTTGTAGGTGAAGTTAGAAATATGAAATATGAATCTGTTTATACTTTTACATGTGCTAATGAAAACCGTTTTTGGTGACCCAGAAATTAAAGATTTCAATGACCTATAAACAGCTTTATTAGTCCTGGGAGCCTGAAAGATGGCTGATCTAGAAAGATATGTGACCATACCACCTGGAACTGGAATCCATTTTGAACCTGGTGTTTTTCCAGGGGAAAGGGAGGATGGAAAACAAAAGATTCCCCTCCTGGGGAAAAGCCAGTTTAAGCAATGGGAATCCCTTTGTCTTTAGATGGCTTTTCAAACCTCCTGGCATGCCCTAAGAGGATACAAAGATCCCTGAAAGGCTGGAGGTCCAAGTCAGAGTAAAAAAACAGCTCTTACTCGAAACTTGTACCTGAAATAAGAACAGCTGTTTAGGGTAACTGTTTGCATGTAAAAGTTTCTTAGTGCATTAGAACTAGCTAAGTGTTTTAACTTACTTTGAGCTGTCTGTTTTCACTTGCAATCACTTAACACCTATTTTTTGCACTTAATAAAACCTTTTTTTTTTTTTTTTTTTACTATCAGGGCCAGTAAATAATTGTTCCCTGTCAGTAGCAACCACTGTGCATATCTCTCTTTCATTGTTAAAGAGGAAGGACATGCAGTGGCGGAGAGACATGTAGATCTCTCCTCACCCACCTTGAGCCAGCTCCTGCTCTTGCCCCAGTTCCCAGTCCTGTCCTCCCTCCCATGACAGCCCCTGATGCCCATCCCATGACTGACCCTTTTCCACCTTCCATGCCTGACCCTGCTCCAGTCCCCTCCTCCTGATTATCCCCGTAGTCACGCCCGAGATCACCGAGGCCACATGATACACATTCCTGACCCTGATGCTGCGCTCAGGGAAGAAAGTGCTGGCCTCAAGCTTGTGGTAGAGGCTGGAGTTGCGGAAGACACAGGTGTTGTGTGCCTTCCCCGACCAGCATACTGAGATGTCAGTAAACTGGCCACAATGGTTGACCAGGTCCTGCAGGGCCATCAGCCCTTCCTATTGATGTACTACACTGCCCAGTGGTCAGGGGCCTGGATAGGCATGTGGGTGCTGTCAATAGTCCCCCCTCCCCGCAGCTGGGGAAACCCATGGTGGCAAATCCAGCAACGATTGGGTCCATGTCACCAAGGTAGATGACCTTGCACAACAGGATGGTGTTAATGGCCCTCACCACCTGCAGAAGGAAACAAAACAGAGAATCAAAGGGGTGCCAGAGCCCTTGGAAGGACCCCAAGCCCTCCCCCCTTTCCTCCTCCAAACACCCCAGGAACTGCCCCCTATGTAGCCCCCCCCAGCAGGGCTGTGTAAGGGTGGGACTGGAAAACAGCCCAGGCATAAGGGCTTCCTCCCACCCCTATATCCCCAACCCCCTGCATTTCCCTAGGGATCCCCTTTCCACTGCTTTCCCTTCTCTGGGACTGCAGCCTGAGAGAACCATACCTGCATGACGAGGGCCCCAATGGTTGACTTCCCCATGCCGAACTGGTTCCCGATGGATTGGTAACTGTCAGGCTGGTGAGCTTCTAGATTGCCATGGCAACCCGCTTCTCTAGGGAGATGGCAGGTCTCATGTGCCTGTCCCATCAAGCCAGGCACACAGCTCCAGGAATATCTTCTTCTTCATACAGAAGTTCTGGTGCCTCTGCTGGTCATCCCACCGCTTCATGACGAGCTGGTCCCACCAGTTGGAACTGGTGTCCAGCCCCCAGAAGCAGCGTTCCACAGTGGGGTGCATCTGTCATGCTGAGGGTCTCCTCAAGCAGCTCAGGGTCATGTTCCTTCAGGGCCTGGAGAGCAGCCTTCAAAAACTGCAACACAACAGTCAGGGGCCATTGATCCAGCTCCATAGCAGGGAGTGCTGTGATGTCCAAAAACAGGACAACCAAGCATGACATGGAAATGCTTTGCTTTCCCTCAGAGAGGTAGATAAGCAGGAGAATAATCTGAGAAACAGCTGTACGGGGGGATTCCTTTAAGCACACGTCTCAGCCTCAGGCAGCAGCTCCAGGAAGTCAATGCTGACCTAGTGCCCTTCCTGAACTGGTTCTGGGTGACCTTAAATGTGAGATAGCATCTGCTCAGTCTGGATGCTCTATTTCAAAATAGTAAATTGCTATTTTGATGTGCTTTTTGTGTATAGACGCGTTATTTCGAAATAAGCTATTCTAGAAGATCTCTTCTGGAATAGCTTGTTCCAAAATAAGCGTGCAGTATCAACAATATCTCCACTACCTCAGAGCTCCCTCGCAGGAAGAGAAATTCACAGCTGGGCAGATATTCTTTCTCTTTTGCCCTACTCATAGCCCTCAGTAGTACAGCCAGCTATATCCCCTTTTCTCAGGAATGCCCCTTACATAGGGACCTGAGGAGGGGAAGTGGAATGGGAGCTGTGGTGACTGTACACCAGGAGCAGCACAAAGCAGCCAGGTCAGAAGAGTGGATCAGAGCTGAGGTTTGTGCCTGATTCTATGAGTCAGCAGCAAAGCTCCCATTAACTTCAGTCAGAAAAAGCAGGACTGGAGCCTCTGCTTGTTAATAATCTGTTCAAATACTGGCAGCAACAAGTGTGAGATTGGGTATGACCTTTATACTCAGTGATGATATTTGTATCCTATTAACAAAATACTGTATTGTATTTAAGCAATGATTGCATTTTCTATGGAGACAAATGACATGTAAATCAATAAATGATGCGGCTGCATGCCAAGTACATTATTGATTTTCTGACACATTAATCTCTAAGCTTAATGCTCAGGAAAATACAATTTATGCTATGATTTTTAACAAGTCTGGACTGGATAAAAGTTTTGTGTAAGTTAATAAAGGTTCTCCAGCTGAGAAAAAAATAAGATTAAAAAAGGTTTAACTATAATTGGAGTGGATGCAGAGTAACTCCAAAGTAAATGGTGAATAAATCAATAACGACTCATACATCACCCTGGTCATCTAGTAAGTCATTATGGTTGATCAGATCATGTACTCACATCATCCATATGTAAACACTGGTTAAATGCAAAATTGTATATTCTTTCTCCCCCCAGTAGCTTGTTTTAGCAAAATTGATTCAGAAGAGGCTTCTTGTCCCTGAATGGTAATATCAAATAGTTCAAATCCCACACCACAGCAGAGACTGTCATTGTAGTAGGGTGCTGGATAAAGTATCTTCCTGAAATATTAATCGTAAAATCCTTTGTGCTTTTCTAGTAGTTGTCTAGCTATTGACTTTTAAGTTCCAAAGCATTTATTGAGAAGAGAAAGGAAAAACTTCTGTCTCAGTCTGCTAGGGGGTTAGTGTGTACTTCCTCGATTTTGGAGGTCCTGGAGACCAATTCAACAAGGGCAGCCAAGAGTGCTGCTATAAATTTAATCTCCACTTGGTCTATGAACAACATCCATAGTAGTGCTCTGTATCCCATAAAAGCGGATCAGTGAAAGAAAGAAAGAAAGAAAGAAAGAAAGAAAGAAAGAAAGAAAGAAAGAAAGAAAGAAAGAAAGAAAGAAAGAAAGAAAGAAGAAAAAATGGCAATAATAGTACCCAAATCTAGACATTTACAAGTGATCTCTACTAAGAAAAAAACCCAAGCTATTATATGTGAATACGAGACAAGATATTTAGCTGCCTCTCAAGATCACCAAATACAGTTAATTAATTACACTCCTGCTGCTGCATCACTGCAGTAAAATTGCTGAACTTTTCTAATCCTCCTCCTAAATCAATAATAAGACCACTTGCTGAGAATATGTAAGGTAATTTATTTGGACTGTTTTGGGGTGTTCTCCTTGTATACCTTGGATGCCTCTCTGTGACTGCTTGACTTCACCATAAAGTGGAAGAAAAACACCTACCACTATGAACATAAATGTCATGCTGCCCAGTTCAGCTGCTTCTCTTATATAGGAAATAATGTAGTATTCTTATACCCTGACCAAACCTTTCTGTAAGATTATGGAATGAGCAGCTTCAAGTGTTTATGTTTCTTCTGCATTTTTCTCATTGGCTTCTGCTTGAGAATTATTTAATTTATTAACATGTACTATACACTTTGTGCTGTCAGCTAACAGGTGTAGCTGTTGACACTGCAGCCATTCTGGTAAGTGTCTGTAGTTGCAAAAAACCCCTGAGAAACTTCACAAGATCCTACAGTGGATGCATGGTGTTAAGAAACTTTTCATCTGACTGCACTGTACATGTATCATCTCTGAAATGGAAGTAAAGAAAGAAAGTTCCTTTTAAAAGTTCTGATCCTAGTGAGAAATATATTTGAGTAGTTTAATTCTAGAGAGTAGTAATAATCATACAGCATCCCTGCAGTAACCCATCTGATTTTGAGCTACATGATCTATGACAGTTTGTTTTCACAATGCATGTCTTTGTAGGCATTGTGCCTTACTGTGTACTCTATCAAATCTTGTGTTTTATGTATTAAACCATGCATAATATGTGCCTGTGTTTTGTGAATAAGTCTATATTCTTCACTCACCAGTGCTTTACTATGTATTTTCTATTATTATAGAAAACATTTCTGGAGTAGCTGAGAGAGGAATTTAGGATAAATCTATTATAGAAATAATATTGTGTAAGGATAAATTGAATGCCATCACCTGTTGAGACTGATGCTACATCTAGACTACAAAGGTAAGTCAGCCTTTCTGTCAAAAGAGGCTTTTCTAATATTTGGTGTGTCTACACAATGCCAAATTTCAGAAAAACCTCCTCTTTCAACACATCCATTCTTCCTCGTAGAATGAGATTTACAGGGATGGCGAAAGAGCACACCCGCTTTTCCGAATTTTTTTTTCAGAAAAGCAGACATGTTCCTTGGATGCAGTGTTGCTTTTCTGGGATACCTCTTCTATCCCAAAAAAGCACTGCAGTCTAGACAATAGCCTGACTTATGGTTTACTGACAGAGAGAGAGAGAGAGAGAGACAGAAGATCAGAAGATCTTAGGAAAAAAATTCAAAAAAGCCTACTGACTTTCAGTGGGACAGAGGGCTTAACTACACTGCCACACAAGTCAGACTACTGAGGTATGAATAGCAATGTGCACCAAGTGCTGTGAATCAACTTCCCCAAGTGGACACCAAAGAGGACTGCGTTAAAGGGAACTACGAACCTTTTTGTTTCTGCCTATCACATCCCCCTGAAGGAGTAACAGATCCCCACTTTGATGCACATTGCTATTCACATCCACATAGTCTGAAATGCAAGGCAGTGTAGACATAGCCTACGGCTTCTGTATGCTAAATTTGATCTCGCTAGCTCAAATGACAATAGCAGTGATGACAGCATGGGCTCACTGCTTGGAGACATGCCCTACCATTGGTGCTGCTGTGACTTCATTGCGAGTATTACTCCAGCTGGCTTGATCAAAGCCAACTTGTTTATGCCTACAGGTGCTGCAGTCACATCCCTGACAGTAGAGTAGACACACCTTAGGTCACTTTGGGAAATGGGATTTAGACTCTGAAGTCACTTTGGCAGGGTGGGTTGAAAGCAGATCATTTTGAAAAGGTTATACCCATCTAATGTTCCTCCAGTGAATATCAGGAACATATGACATTGTAAGCAACATCCATTGACAAATGTGCTACTGCTATATACTTTGAGGATGAATGAGCAGGCTATTCTGAAAGTTTTTGTTCCCTATAAATAATGTACACTTCTGCAAGGACATTTTCCTCCAGGAGGAAAAATTTTCTTGACTTAATCTAACATAATTAAAACGACAAGGAGTCCTGTAGCACCTTATAGACTAACAGATGTATTGAAGCATAAACTTTCGTGGGCAAAGACCTAATTCGTCAGATGTAGGGGGCTATATGGAGCACTGAGAGAAAGCTTTTCGGTGTACAGATTGCTGCTGATGATGTGCCAAACCCACTAAATGGGTTGGTGTGGAAATAGAGCTAGGGTTATTTTCCCACCCTCTGTTCAGTGGCATTGCAATTCATATACTTCCCAGGGATTTGTGTATGGTGTGTCTTGCGTAGCTGAGCAAGAGAAAACCGCTTCACTCAATCTCTGTACTGTCACCAACCCAGGGCCTTTTTAATACTTTACTGCTGCAGTTTTGTAAGCATCACATTTAAAACTTTTACCCAACACTCTCAATTTAGGAAGACTCTCCCTTTAACTTTGAGGGAGGATTGTGAAAGTGAAGAATGTGAGGCCAGGCCACAAAGACTATATTTGTGTGGACCATTATAGAGGTCCTTGGAACTACTCTGAAACATCAGGTGCTGGTAACCATCAGATGTTCCCATTTGGCAATGATTTGCAAGCAATATTTGCAAAATAATCTTTGGTAAATATTCTCTACTCAATGCTGGAGTATCATCACTGTTCTCAAAGATCCATAACAGTTCTGCCTTGGTATTAGGCACAGAATCTTATTATATCTTTTAGATATGTGCATCTGTCTGTCATTTGTTCAAGAACTCCTCCTAAATTGTAAGAGTTAGGACCACAACATTTGGTATTCAAATTCCTCTGATCATAATATAAAGCCAGGTCAGGGTTTGGTTGTGCCAGGATAATGGGATGTGTGTGGAATTTGATTGTTTCTTCATGAAAAGGCAATAGAGGGGTCTGTCAGGAGGGAGTTATACTGCAGAATGACCACAGGGACCAGAGTTGGGGACCAATATAGCTATAATCCCATTGGGCCAGCAGAGGTCAGGGGTGCAGAAAGGGACAGCTATCTACTATAAAATTCAGAGAGTTTGTTTGATTGTGTGTCTGTTTGTCTGGGTGTCTGTCTGTCCACCTACTAGGGAACATGCACCCCCCGCACCAGCTGTGCTTGCTGGAGCTGTAGGGGCCATAGACAGGCTCTTCTTACCTGGTCCTAATCTGCTACAGTGAGAAAGGGCTGGGGGCTGTCCTCTCTCCCTGGGACAGCCTGCATCATTAACCCCTCCTCCCCAACCCCAACTCAGAACAATGGAAGAAAAAATGTGTTTGAGTTAAGGACCCAAGCAATGCTGTGTAAATCTTCTAGTAGTGAACTAAAAGTTTTTAGGTTGCATAATTGCTTATCTGCCAACAAATACTTCAGTATTTTTGCAATTTTCCATCGACATTGGAGTGTTTACGCCATAAAATTAACTGGATTTTCTGATTTAACTGCTATTTTGGTCAGATTATTATTTATTTATTTTCAGGGCCCTACCATGTTTTCACAAAGTGTTGGGCCCATACAGACATTGAAAGATATAGCAGTATGAGAATTGTTTAAAATATTCATACATGTAGTTTATGCCTGTAGATTCAGATAGCCATCCGAAGTACTGCATTTCCAAAAAAAGCCAAGGGCTATTCCTGGCTATTAATTTCAGTGGCAACAGTATTTGGCCCTTAATCCTCTTCCTGGGGGGAAATTTCTTTTCCTGAGCCACAGAATTCAATCTTCAGGCCCTTCTTCTACCCTTTAAATCACATGGATCTTAAGCCACTGCTTAACTTATACCCACATGAAGATATCAGTTGTGAGATACAGCAGAAGGGCTCTCAGAGTCTGATAGACAGATATCCTGCCTGCACCTTGTTAGAATGGAAAAATCACAAATACTAGGCAGAGGATAACAATTGTCTTAAGGAAAATGTTAATGAAATGTGCATGGTATTTTTCAGGATTAGAAAAAGGACTCCCGAGATCAATAAAAAGAAGAGGAGAAAAAAGAAAGAAATTTGCTAGATGAGCACTAGCTCCCAACTGGCAATGGGGAAGCTTCATGGTGGGTAATCATTTTTAGCTACAGTAAGATTAACTTTGACATGAATAAAAAGCCATCTCTAATGTGTAGAAAGCCTATTATCTATCCTGAACCGGGGTGGAGAGACATAAGCATGAAAGCATCAGCATTTTTCAGCGGATGGCTCTGCAAATCTCAGAATAATAAATAGGAATAAAAACTATATTAATGTGAATGCATGATTCATGATGCTTCTCATTTAATAATTTCAAAGTGTGCTGATTGGATAATTACAACATTCCATGACCTGCTACCTTCAACATAACGCCAACCTCCCACTGCCCAATCCCAGACTTTGAAAATCTGTTTTTCCTGTGTAACAAATCCCTTAGAAAAGTACTATATATTGAGGGCTTGTCTACACTGGCAGGATTTGGCACCAAAAACTGTCTTTTGGTAGCAAAACTGTGAGAGCATTTATACTGCAATGACACTTTTGTTGGGAAAAACACCCAGTTTTGGCAACAAAATCTTCTACCCCTGCAAGAGACTTTTGTCTTTTCTCCTCCTTTTATTGTCCTTTACGGGAACTAAGCTCAAAATCACGACTTGGATACCAATTTCTGATGTTTTGAGAGATGTTATAGAACCTATTCTACTCCTGCTTGGAGATAGTCTGCCTTTCTTTAAGAACATAAGAATGGCCATACTGGGTCACACCAATGGTCCATCTAGCTCAGTATCCTGTCTGCCAACAATGGCCAATACAAGATGCCCCAAAGGGAGGGAACACAACAGGTAATCCCCACAACTTTTTGTTGCCCTTTTCTGAATGTATTCTAATGCCAAGATATCTTTTTTGAGATGAGGTGACCACATCTGTACGCAGTATTCAAGATGTGGGCATACCATGGTTTTATATAGAGGCAATAAGATCTTTTCTGTCTTATTCACACTAGTGGGTGCGTCTAGACTGGCAAGATTTTGTACAAAAGCAGTTGCTTTTGTGCAAAAACTTGCCAGCTGTCTACACTGGCCGCTTGAATTTGCACAAGAGCGCTGACGTTCTAATGTAAGAATTCAGTGCTTCTTGCACAAATACTTTGATGCTCCCGCTCAGGGATAAGTCCTCTTGCGCAAGAATACTTGCGCAAGAAGGCCTGTGTAGACAGGAACCTTAATTTTTTGCTCAAGAAAGCCCGATGGCTAAAATGGCCATTGGAGCTTTCTTGTGCAAAAGTGCGTCTATACTGGGCACAGATGCTTTTGAGCAAAAGCACTTTTTGCACAAAAGCATCCGTGCCAAACTAGACGCTCTTTTGTGGAAATACTTCTAATGGAAAAACTTTTCCGTTAAAAGTATTTCCGCAAAATCATGCCAGTCTAGACGCAGCCACTCTCTTTTTTAATGATTCCTAACATTCTACTTGCCTTTTTGATTGCTGCCGCACACTGAGTGGATGTTTTCAGAGAACTATGACTCCAAGATCTCTTTCCTGATTAATTGTAGCTAAATTAGCCCCCATCATATTGTATGTATAATTGGGGTTATTTTTTCCAATGTGCATTACTTTACATTAGCCACATTAACTTTCATTTGCCATTTTGTTGTCCAATCACTTAGTTTTGTGAGAACTTTTTGAAGCACTTCACAGTCAGCTTTGGTCTTAACTATCTTAAGCAGTTTTGTATCATCTGCAAATTTTGCCAGCTCACTTTTTACCCCTTTCTCTAGATCATTTATAAATAAATTAAGTAGGATTAGTCCCAGGACAGACCGTTGAGAGACACCACTAGTTACCCTTCTCCACTCTGAAAACTGACCATTTATTCCTACCCTTTGTTTCCTGTCTTTTAACCAGTTATCAGTCCATGAAAGGAACTTCCCTCTTATCTCATGACAACTTTACTTAAGAGCCTTTGGTGAGGGATCTTGTCAAAGGCTTTCTGGAAATCTAAGTACACTACATCCACTGGATCCCTGTTGTCCACATGTTTGTTGACCCCCCCTTAAAGAACTCTTTATCAAATGACTTTCTGTGCTATGGTTACAGAAAGGGTTGTTCTTTTACTTTTCTTTATGATTAAATAGATTTATTCACCTCTTCTACCACAAGAAAAAATAATACATCTTGAAAATGAAGATGGTGTTGAAGTAACAGTTCTTTGGCTGCTGTTTTTTTTAAGGGTTGGATCCCTTGATGATACAGTTGGCCGTGGAAGCTGGACAATGCACTTTCTCTGTAGAGTAGAATATTTTTTTCTCCGGGTCTATTGTTCTGTTACTTCCAGGCTTCAGTTCTCATATGAAATCTGACAACTTTTGAGTACACCTGATCCAATGTCTACAGATATGAGCAAGAACACTTGCATGCATTTCAGTAAGCTTTGGACAAGCCTCCCAGATAACTTTCCTGACTTGTTCATCCCTGCCTCTTCCTTCATTCTTCCCAGATCAGCTTTTTGATGATATTGTAAATCATTCTTCTTTTCCTTTACTCTTTCAGGGAACCATTCTTGCTTCCAGCATTATCCCTCTATCACCAGATTTTTGGTCACATTCAAATACCCCCTTTCCCTCACCATCTAAGTCAAAATCGGCCTTAGTAGAAGGGGTAGAAAAGCTAATTCTTTCCCCCTCTCTTTTCCTGACACTTGTTAGCATAGAAATAGTTTAGATTATTAGGAGCCTATCATCATCTGAAAAACACATTTTAGCCTGATAAAGTTTAAGTATTTCACCTGAAAAAAAGCCCTTTTATAAATACAAATGAACTCTTCCAGATAACTTATAGTTATTCATAAAGGAAATAAGTGTCACTTTCTCCTCCTCCTTTGAGACTCACACTGATTGTTGATTATGAGTTGCAAGATGCCTTGTTTAATGCAGAGAAGGATGCAATTCTGATGTAGGTTGGTTTCATGGACCTTTCAAAGGATCTGACTTGAATGGACTGTGTTGTGTTATATCAGAGCAGCTTCCTGAGATTGATTCAGCAACTAATTCATGCTCTCCTCTTTGTTAAAAGCATAAGTCATATATGGAAGGAATGGATATGCTATATCTAGGGAATTAATTTATTCATACACGACTGTGTAAGAGCCACTCTTAGCCAGCTCTCATTCCTATGATAGCTCTCCTTGGGAATTCAGATTCTAAAATAGAAAATATTTAAGAAAGTAAATTTGATAACCTGTCTGGAGTACACAGAATAGGATTTTTCCTTTAAGCATTTATGATTAAAAGATTGAATCCCATGCCTTTCATGCATTAGACACACTGAGGATTTAAGATGCTCACTTAATCAACATAATATGAAAGCAGAGAAAATGAATGCTTTACAAAAGATCTTGGGGATGACGAGGGCAGGCTAGTCTATATGTGCATGGAGTTTCCTTCTGAGGAAATGAATAACAAGACAGAGAGAGTTTGGATAATACAAAGATAGGTCATCTCTTTTCCCAGAAAGAGGTCTGTTGAATACCATTTTTGAAGGGTTAATTATGGATTGCTCCTATGAATATTAAACCTGGCTACACAGACCGATTCAAGTAGTTCTGCAGAAATCACACAGTCCAGCATTTTAAAATGTGAGTGCTTATGGGTATGCATTAAATTAAAATTAATCTCAGTAAGAAATGAGGAACATACAAAATGGACGTGGAAGGTTAGGGTTAGGTGCTAAAAAATATTATTTTTGAGCAAGACTCACAAAGCTTTGCCTATGTGTAGTTAGATAGTAAGGTATTTCTATCAATCAGCCTTATGAGATAGTGAAAAAGAACTATTTTTCCTTTCCTGTGATTCGTTAAAGTATTATATGATTGCTATTTCACCATTAATTTGTTTAGCTGTTTATATATATACGCAGAATTTTTTGGTGGATGGCAATTATTTTAGCTGAATATAGAGGAATAGCAAAGTTACATCTAGAACACAGGACACAGTTCTGATCATTTTCAGAGAAGTGAAATTGAAGAAGACACAGAGGCCAACTCAATTAATTCATGGAAAAACAGAGTAGCTGTTTTCACCGTGCAGAACATACTACCATTATCTATTAAAATAAAGTTTCTCTCATTCAAAAGGTCCCTTAAAGTTTCTAGTGTGCAAATGAAGGGTTAACACAATACCTGCATTTTCATTTATTCTCTACCGCTTTCACTATGCTGGCAGCTATTACAGTGGCATGTTCTAATAGGAATTTCATCATGCATTCAAACTGGTGAGTGGAATCATTTAGCAGCCACAACAAATTTAGCTCAGTGGGCTTTATTTCAAGAACTTCAGTGGTGTCAAGTGGTCAGTCCTTCATTTTTAATTTCTGGATATATGAGATGCAAATTGCCTGATCTCTCATCCTAGCAGACCGTCATAGCAAATGGCTCCAATTATATTGTAACATACTCTTAAATCTGAGGTAAATAACATTATCAAGATGGGGCTGGAGCAGACTGGATCAGAAAGAAAAGACTAATTATCTTGCAAAAGTATTTTATTATCTTAATTGTCCATATTAGTCATACTTTCCTAATTAGAAAAGTAAATCCTAGCATATACTTTCTGTCTTGGTTCAGTGTAAAGAGTTCCAGCATTTTCATGAATGATACTTTTTTATCTCCACAAGCTTGATAAGAACAAGATGTCTATTTTATAAAAACTTTCTGCACATTTTATCATTAGATTTCATCCCATGGTAAGTGGACTGCCCAAAGGAGAAAACATCATTCGGCCGACTGCACACACTGCACACACACTGGTATGGTGCAAAGTCTGTAGTTAATATTATTAAACATTGAGCACAGTTGTGATCTAAGCTCTATATACAGAGAAATGGTGGCAATCCCATTCTACTTTTTGGCAACTGTTGACAAATGCAAACGTTACAATGGCAAACACCACAGTTAGGGCTGAATTTTGCCATCAGTGATGAGATTGTCTTCTCTTGAACTCATTGGGAATTGGGAAAATTTAAAGGATAAGTCCCAAACTTATTGGAGGTAATGGAAAGTCACCCATTGTAGAAGCATGGTACTTAACAACAACAGATATACACGTATAAAATACTATTCAATTAGTTTTTATACTGGACAAAAGTGTCCTTCCTTCTAGACTTTTTAGTGTCTTGAACGGATGTGATGAAAGATGAAGATTCTGGTTTTCCATTCTAAGTTACTAGTCACAAATGAAAACCTTGACCACTTTTTTGGGGTGAATTTTATTAACTCTGTAGTGGGTTTTAGCTGAAATTTGAGCTGTGTCGCTTACCTAATAGATGAGACTTTGGATTGACCATCTTAATTTCTTTCTTTCTCCTGGCTGGATGATTGTTCCTGTTGTAATCATATTTCTGGCTGTACATGATCACACTAACATTTGTATAAAGCAAACACAAACGTTGCTCAAGGTAAATTAATTTAAAAAATATGAACATTCACAGAAATGTTGTGACAGTATTTACCTGGCTCCAACCTGTTGCCTTCTTCAATATTTGGACTCTGAAATACATCTCTATGCTGGTCAGATCCCTAAAGCAAGAAATTGTAGAGTTCTGATGAGCCGTAAACTCTTCTCTCTATTGCCAGTTTGTCAAGCTATTGATCCATAGCATCTTGCTTAGGGTTGTTTTCATTTTAACAGAAAAGCTTGAAGGAGATGCTGATCTTAAATGCAAAGGCTATCTTACTGTTTGGAGAGCTGGCAATGAGCTTCTGTATTACATGAGTGAAGTAGATTTTCTGTATGTGAAACTTCTTTCATGCACAAAGTAAAAGGCCTATGGATTTTAGAATTATATGTTGCAGAGGCCAGAATGTGTTAATTTTGGTACTTCTCAACGACGGTAGGCAATTTTCAGTCTTAGTTTACATTAACAAAACTTCCTAAAATGAGGACTCACGGCTTTGGACAAGATCAAAGATTTGTGAGAGTTTGGGGGACAGATTCTGATCTCATTTACCATTTTAAATCTGGAATTACTCTGGTGTTAGATCAGACTTAATAAAATCAGAATCTGGTCTTTTGTTGGCATTGCTTTGTAGACCACCACTCATAACATGCAGGTTCTGATTATCCTTTCCTATTATCTAGCCTGTTGTCTCATGCTTCTTGAGTGCTAGTCTTATTTATTTCATTGCTCTTCTTCTCTTCATAGTCCACACAGGGCTCTTCCCCAATATCACTACTGTATTGTTAATGAGTGAAGCAGTAGAGGCAGTAGCATTGTGCTTTTTCACATGGCACATCCCCCAAATATATCGAACAATACCTCTCCCTGGGTATGTCTACACTACCCCGCTAGTTCGAACTAGCGGGGTAATATAGGCATACCGCACTTGCAAATGAAGCCCGGGATTTTAATTTCCCGGGCTTCATTTGCATAAGCGGGGAGCCGCCATTTTTAAAACCCCGCTGGTTCGAACCCCGTGCAGCGCGGCTACACGGGGCATGAACTAGGTAGTTCGAACTAGGCTTCCTAGTTCAAACTACCGTTACTCCTCGTGAAATGAGGAGTAACGGTAGTTTGAACTAGGAAGCCTAGTTCGAACTACCTAGTTCATGCCCCGTGTAGCCGCGCTGCACGGGGTTCGAACCAGCAGGGTTTTAAAAATGGCGGCTCCCCGCTTATGCAAATGAAGCCCGGGAAATTCAAATCCCGGGCTTCATTTGCAAGTGCGGTATGCCTACATTACCCTCCTAGTTCGAACTAGGAGGGTAGTGTAGACATACCCCCTGATATTAGTGTGGATAGGAGATATACCACTTAGAACCTGTTGTGAGCATGTTTTTCACAATTTACAGGTTTCCTCCATGCAATGGTGAAAAACAACAAAGGAGTTGAAAGTTTTGCCTACCTTTTGTGTCACTGAAATGCTGCTGAAACACATTCACCTAATCTTTATGCCTTTATTACCATGATAGAGATTTCAATTAATGTGACCTCAGTGTGAAAACTCAACCACACTTAACGTTTTAGATATATTACAAATTATTGAAATAACTTTACCAGGTTGCTAACTGAATTGAATATTTATTTCAGCCATGCACAAATTTCTAAATAAGCCTAACTAAACTAGTTGACAACATGGTAATATATTGCTGATTCACTACTATTCTAGCAGATGGTGAGGACTTGTTAAAACGAATTCACTGTCACTTTGTTGTTCTAGCAAATTACATTTGAAGTATAGAAAAGTGAATTCAATCATCAACAATAACAACAAAACCAAAATTGAGACCCTTGATAAATAAAAAGGTTAACATATTTTAGGGTTATACCATTTTCTTAGTAAGGCCGTGCTGTAAGGAGACAGCTCCCTGAAGAAGGTTTTGTTTTGATGCATAATTTAGATTTCTAGTCATAGTTCATTTATCGTTTCAGTATTAAAGCATTAAAGCTACAAACATTTCTGCAAGTTCTGGCATGACACTCAAAGACACCACAAATGGCTTCCAACACAAACGTTAACTGGATTATAAACACCTAATTAAGAATAACAGCCAGGCTTGCATACAAAAGAGTTGTGTTTGGATGTGTTACATTATTTTGGATCTCCATGGAATATTTTTTTGAGAAATACATGAACTATTTTCCTCTCAAAATTCTCAACTAGCTAAAGATAGTAATAATAAATTATCTCCTCTTACATGTTATCTTCACAACAATAAATAAGAATCTTTGGTCCTAATCCTGCAGCTGGCTCTGCATGGGCAGAACTTGAACCATTGCAGAGACCCACTGAAGTAGAAGCAGGGATTTTTTTGCCCAATACCTAAACTCTGGATGTATTCTCATTTGCTGGGTTGTCACAAGTTTTTGAACCCTCTTCTTTTCATCCCTTTGTTACCACTACACCCTTCAGCTGTCTCCAGGAATTATATGACTCCCAATTCAGTATACATTATGGCTATGTCTACACTGGCCACAATTTCCAGAAAAGCCATGCAAATCAGGTAAGTCAGGATAGGGAAATCCGCGGGGAATTTAAATATCCCCCGCGGATTTAAATAAACATGTCCGCCGCTTTTTTTCCGGCTTGGGGAAAAGCCAGAAAAAAAGCGTCTAGACTGGCGTGATCCTCCGGAATAAAGCCCTTTTCCGGAGGATCTCTTATTCCTACTTGAAAGTCGCGGATTTCCCTATCCCCCGCGGATTTCCCTATCCTGACTTACCTGATTTGCATGGCTTTTCCGGAAATTGTGGCCAGTGTAGATGTAGCCTAAGTGCTTCACATCCTTCGCATTTATTCTCACAGCATCCCTGTCAGGTATGGAAGTGCTATAATCTGCATTATATAGAATGGAACTGAGACACCAGGTCTGGTGACCCTGAGCCCTGGGCAATGGGGAATGGAAAGCTCATCTTTGTGCAGGGCCTATGACCCAACGGGCAGGGCAAGGAGCAGCCAGCCCTCAGTGCTGCCTGGACCATGCTGCACCTCCCCCAACATCACCTCAGTGCTGTATGGAACATGCTACCTGGGGTTCTGGCAGTGATTTAAAAGGTCTGGGGCTCTGGATACTGCTGCTGCCACAGTAGCAGAGATGGAGGGCTGGAATCCTGGACCTTTTAAAATCACCAGGCCCTGGGACAACTAGTCCTATCATCTCCCCCATTTGGCACCCCTGTAAGGCACACAGAGACTAAGTTCCAGATTTTTTAAAGGCCTAAATCACTCAGGTGACTATTTTCAGATTTAGGGTACATCTACACTAGGAGAGAAGACCCATGTCAGCTACCAGCAGCACAGCTGTAGCAGTACAGCTTTCCACAATAAAGATGAAGCTGCTTCCCAAATCTATGGAAAAGGTTTTCCACTGATTTAGTTAATCCATCTCTCAAAGAAGTCTTCTATCAACCTAGCCTTGTCTAGAGTGGGGCTCAATTTAATACAGCCTAACTGTCATAGCTAGCTTGATCTCCTAATGTCAAGTTGACTAATGCTTAAATATCTTTGAAAATCTAGGCCTAAGTGACTGTCAGAACAAAAGAACAGCCATACTGGGTCAGACCAGAGGTCCACCTAGTACAGTATCCTGTCTGCCGACAGTGGCCAATGCCAGATGCCCCAGAGGGAGTGAACAGAACTGACAAACAGAGGCTAGGAACACCATTCCTACCCATGGAGAAGGTGACGTGGAGTCTGTGGCAAAGTAAAGGAATTGAACCTAAATCAATCACGTTTAAGGCAAGTGCTCTAACCACTGGATAATCCTTCCTTTTTGCCTATCCTCATTCACCCTATCCTTTTTGCTCCCTGTTCACTTTGCCTTTACATTCTACCCTTACCTTTACCCTTGTCTAGTCAATGTGGGGGAAGTCCTTTACCCTTGCCTAGTCAATGTGGGGGTAGTTGTATTACTTTGCATTTGTACAGAAAGGCTTCTCATCCTGACTAGGATTTTCAGTTACTATGGCAACATTAATAATAAATAATACATTGTAGAAAATTATGCCCACAATTGGGCAAATTAAGCAAGAAAAATGCATGCCTTATATAAGAAATGGATGCCACACTGTTTAGACCTTCTGACTTCAATGCAATACCTCACTAGGTTATATATTTCTTCTTGGGATTATTTATTAAGAAAGAAGGTCAATTTTTTTCTAGTTTTCCTCTGCTCTGCTCTTCCCCTTCTGGATATCCATTATTCCACCAACCTAGCAGGATTGCTCCCAGCCCTAAGGATTAAGCTGCATCTCTATAAGGCCAGGAACCCTGCTCAGTGTAGCTGTCCCTAGGACCAGCAGCCTAGTCCCACAGTGCCAGGCAGTAGTAGAAGGAAATTATTCAAGGAGATATGGAGACAGAGAGCGGTGAGTGGGGGGGGGGGGCCTCCAGGTTTAGGGAGGGCTCACTCCATACAAAGCTGAAGCGTAAGGACCTGGAGTTTCCCTGCCTGTAAGGCCTGACCAGTGCCAAATAAAGTGAAATAAAGTCAAACCACTGCCAAATGAAGTCCATTTCTTATATATATATGCAGAAGCACATCTGAAGATCCCCTGCTCCGAAGTGCTCTGAATACAGATGAGCTAAGAATCTGTGGCTAATCCAATAGCAAAATACCTCACACTCAATACCTCCTTTCATCTGCCCCACCCCGCCCTACCCAAAATTAACGGCTGCATTTGTAAAGAGGAATGATCCATGGCTGAGTGAGTGCTGTTCAATGCTGTACACTGCAGTCCGGGGAAGCAATGGTAATGTTATCATGAATATCACATCCAAACAAACTTGCACGGGGCTGGAATTTGAGAACAGAATATAATTACCTGACTTGGAATTTGTCCAGGGCTCTGGGACCAACAAAAAGTGCCATAGGGAAGTTAATGAGCACAAGTTGTCAGAGGAATGGGGATTTTTTCTGGAAGCCCTTAAGGGATGGATACTATATAAAACCTGGCACTTTAGGAAGCACTATGTCTTAAACTATTTTCATAATGCTTATTTCCTGTTTTTGACAGCGTAAATTCCCTTAATGTGTAGGTATTTTTAAAAGTGTATATGATTTACCCTAATCCTTATCTTTTCAATGGATTATAAAGTGGAAAAAATGTTAAAGGGAAAGCACATCTCTGTGTAATTCTGGGGAACCAAAATATCTACCCTAAACATTCACCTCTCCTCCTTCAGCTCAATTCTTTCTACATCTCCCTTCTTCTGTGTTAAATATGTAATTCACATTCTAATAAATGGTACCGCCATGTTCACTAACTTCAAAGGTTAAAAATAGTATAGGTTATGGAAAGTCAGTAAATGAGAGAAATCAAATTCAACCCCTACTCTGCACCTACATATATGCATTCACAGATACTTGTACAAGCCCTCACAGACACAAGAACACATATGCAACCTGCAATATGCATATATCAAGAAATGTTTTAAGTAATCATTTCACAGCACGCAGCTGAGCAAGCTGTATTTTGAATTTGACTTTCAATCTCCCATACATTGGAAACGTACACATTACAGATTCAGGAGGAAAATTATCTCCGAGTGAAAAATACGTAAGTTTGCACTCTACTGAAAATATTGTAAAGGTATTTCATCAGCTCTTTTGACTATTTTGGGGAGCATATTTATGAATAAATCAAATGACAGTATGATTATATAAAATGTATGTGAGTTTATATCCATAACAGAGTAAACATATAAACTGAGCTTTTTAAAGCCCCCTATCAAATGTGGTCACTCAAGTCCAATTACTGTTACTGGATATTAAGTATCCAAATCCCATTGGCAGCTTCCAAAATCTAAGCCATAATATATGCACAGTAAGAAGAGCTAATTAGCTGGGAATTTGGATGCTGGAAAAACGTCAGTGTGGGTGTTTATTAATTTATTTATTTTCTATATTGTCCAGTAAGGAATATCAATTATCTATATAATAAGCTTCAGAGGAGTAGCCATGTTATTCTGTAACAAAAAGCGATGAATAGTCTTGCAGCACCTTAGAGAATAACAAAAAATGTAGCTGGTAACAGGGATGTTAACATTAGATCAACTATTTGAACAGTTGATGGAATTTCCATCGACTATTTGATTAGTCGATAAGGACGCTTCTGCTCTGAAATATGGCAAGAGCCCACTGGGATGAGGCATACCTGGGTTGTCGACAACTCCCTTTGATGTCGGCAGGGGAGCGTCCAGACTATCGCGCTGAGCCGACAAACAGCTGATCAGCGGCAGCCATGTAAATTTAAATCGCCGCTTCATTTTACTCTGTCGGGTAGCCTAATCTACATGCCTCTGGTGACAGAGGCATGTAGTCTAGACGTACCCCCCTCTCTCTCTCTCTTTCTCTCTCTCATATTTTAGATGAACCAGATCTTTGCTAGTGCATTTAGCTTGAATATTAAAAGCTAATACTTTCATGAAGGAAAATTCATTTTGTTTTGAAAATCTGCTTTTCCACTAAAAAACAATGAGATGTTTATGTGAAACCAAATCTGCATACAGATTTCTGATTTTGCTGTGCATATGGAAAATCCACTAACAGCTGCTTGTGTTGTTAGAAATGGTGTAATTTCACTATTGGTCAATTTCATAAATACTTGCAAAAGGGTGTAAGTTAATCATTTCACAGCTCTCTTCCTTTTCTCCTGCCAGCTGTTGCAGAATAGGCCTGACTTGATATGAACAAGTGCAGTAAAACCTTATTTAACAGGATTCCAGTTTACTGTAAACTTGTTCTGTTCTTTGATCTAATAGTGGCATGGATTTTACCTATTCAGATTATTTATTATTTATTATTTATTATTTATTATTTATTATTTGAAATCCTCATTATCTGAAGGCTTGTCTGCAGGGACACACTTAAAGAAATGAATTTAAATTAATTAGATGTGTGAATTTAAAGTGGATTAGTTAAACCTTTGTGTGGACTCTCTCATTCAGAATTAAAGTGGCCTTAATTTGTTTTAATTCACTTCCAAAGAACCACTTCCTTGAAAAAACAGATGTGCATGTTTGTACTGCGAGAAAAGAAATGGAGATTCCAAAATGTAACAAACGTATACGTAGTGGGATAAATTCTCCTATCTGGAATGCTGTGTCTAGTTGACAAGAGGGGAGCATTCATGACTAACCTCTTCATAAACAGTGAATAACAACATGTTTTTTACACTTTTCCTTATTTCTGTATGCTCAGGAGGGGAAAAATTGGTTTTGGCTACTACTACTACTCCTCTCTAAAAATAACACACTCCCCAAAATGATAAGAATTGAAAACATACAATATGGCTCCAATCCAGAACCTAGATTCTTAGCACCTGTTGAAATTCAAGAAAATTGTGTACTAATCTGCTTAAGCTCTTTCTTACATGTGTTGCTCCTTTAAACTATATTCCACCATAATGTCAATGCTGACCATCAGCGAAATTGCAAATAAAAAGCCAAGTCGCAGAGTATCAGTCACTGAAACTTGAATTTCTGCCACCTCCAGGACTAGCCCTCGGTGTTTTGTCACCCATGACAGAAAATGTTTTCACAGGTGCCCACCATCGCTACCCAAAAGGGACAAGCAAAAAATAGAGTCCCAAATGTGATGGGATGGCACTTCTGAGTGTTGGTTCCCTCAGTAGCCATGCTGATTGCACCTCATAGGCCAGGCCATTGTCACTGTTACTGAAGTTCCAGTGGGCCTGTCTGACCCAGGGTCTGGATGTAAATGCTGAATGTAATGCCATGATCACACATACAGGCTGTGTCTACACTGGCACCCAGAAATAAGCCCTTTTCTTATTTCCCTACTTGAAAGTTAGGAATAAGGGATCTTCTGGAAAAGGGCTTATTTTCCGCAAGATCCCGTCTAGACTGGCACTTTTCTCCAGCAAAACCCCAAGCCGGAAAAAGCGGCAGCCATGTTCATGCAAATGCTGCGGGGGATATTTAAATCCCCCACAGAATTTGCAATTCTGAAGTGTCTCATTAGCATCTCTTTTACGGAAAAGGGTGCTAGTGTAGACACAGCCACACTGAAGATACAACTGATCAAGAAAGTCACTTTGTTCAAGTTTAATATATGAGGGTATGTCTACACTACAGCACTAATTAAAACTAACTTAATTTGAATTAGTTAATTCAAACTAAGCTAATTCGAACTAGTGCGTCTAGACCTAAAAACTAGTTCGAATTAGCATTTTGCTAATTCGAACTAGCATGTCCACATTGAGTGGACCCTGAACCGAGGTTGAGGATGGCCGGAAGCAGTGCCGGCAGAGCATCAGGTTAGGACTTAGAGCATGGAGCTGCTGCCTCAGGCTAGCCGAGGGCTGTGCTTAAAGAGACCCGACCCCCACCCCGGACAGACAGTTCTCAGGAGTTCCCTGCTTGCTTGTCTAACTCGATGAAGGACAGCAAAGCAGTCCTGGCTTGGAGTGCCCTGAATGCCCACACTTGGCACATCACAGCACTCGGCCATCAGCCCGGCTGCACTTGCCGCAGGCTGCCATCCGGTAGGGAGGGATTAATCAGGGGGCTGCAGGACAGCTTCCACCCCGAGGAGCCCGCAGAGCCACCCCAGTCCTCCCCATCAGGGGCTAGTACCCCATTCCTCCCTCACCTCCTTCCACTTACCCCTCCTTTACCCCCCTTCCTGATATACAAAATAAAGGACACGTGTGTTCAAAAATAGAAACTCTCTTTATTGAACAAAACTCAGGGTAACTGGGATAAGGAGGTGGGAGAGGGGAAGAGAGAGGGTGGGAGAGGGGAGGGCAACTAAAATGATCAGGGGTTTGGAACAGGTCCCATATGAAGAGAGGCTAAAGAGACTGGGACTTTTCAGTTTAGAAAAGAGGAGACTGAGGGGGGATATGATAGAGGTCTATAAAATCTTGAGTGGTGTGGAGAGGGTGCATAAAGAACAGTTCTTCATTAGTTCCCATAATAGAAGGACTAGAGTACACCAAATGAAATGAATGGGTAGCATGCTTCAAACTAATAACAGAAAGTTCTTCTTCACAAAGTAAATAGTCAACCTGTGGAACTCCTTGCTTCAGGAGGCTGTGAAGGCTAGAACTATAACAGAGTTTAAAGAGAAGTTAGATAAAGTCATGGAGGCTGGGTCCATGGAGTGGTATTAGCCAGGGGATAGAAATGGTGTCCCTGGCCTCTGTTTGTGGAAGGCTGGAGATGGATGGCATGAGACAAATGGCTTGGTCATTGTCTTCGGTCCACCCCCTCCAGGGTCCCTAGTGTTGGCCGCTGTCGGCAGACAGGTTACTAGGCTAGATGGACCTTTGATCTGATCCAGTACGGCCATTCTAAGCTCAGGGCTCAGGGTTGGGGTCTCACTGGACCACCTTTATTTCATGCAAACCTGCTCCTGGGTGGCCAGGCTGGCAGCTATCCTGACCTAGCTGGCCACTTTCCTGTGCCTAGTGCGGAGGTCGTGGACGTTGGAGGCTTCCCCCCAAACCTGGATGAGGTCCATGATCTCTGCACTAGACCAGGCGGGCGCCCGCCTCTTGCGGCCCCGGGCAGGCTCCTGGTAGCCGCCAGCCTGGTCCCGGGAAGAGGCGGAGGGCTGGATGGCAGCGGGTGGCTGGCTCGTGCCATGCCAGGTGCAGGGTCTGCTGGCTGGGTGCTGGCAGGCTTGCACCTGGCACAGGCACCGTAGCTAGACCGTGCCCCTTTAAGGGCTCGGGGGCCGGGAGTGGGGCAGATAAGTTTCCCTGGTGGTGCCCAGAGTGGCCACCAGGGAAAGCTGGGGAGGGCTAGCCTCCCACTAATTCACGGCTGTTAGTTCGAATTAACTTTGTAGTGTAGACATACCCTGAGTTAGCTTCTTCGATAAATTATCAAACTCAGTACAGAACTGTCCATTTTTAAACAAATACCTCCCCTTAAGCCCTAATCCTTCAATACAAAACTCCTAACATTTTGTTTCTGTAAGTAAAATATTTAATAGGTTTCATAGTTTAAGACCATTAGATCATGTCGTGGGGCTTCTTGTATACCATAGGCCAATAAATTACACCCAGCTGTCCCTATGTTCAGACCACTTACTTTAGTTAAACAAAGGGCTTGTCTACATGGTGCATTAATAATCACTGTTAGCCTAAATACAAAGCATTTTGGGATTGACTAAGGAATATAAACTGTAGAACTATTTGAACTGTACTCCAAGAATGCCTTATATTCATACAAAAATTATTGCAGAAAACTGCTAGTAGTGAAACTGTTGTGACCTCTGCACTTAGTATTTGTTAGAAACAAGATGTGTGTTCTGTTCAGGTTTGCCAGATATTAATTGTGTGCTAGGTAGGTACAGTTAGTTAGGTTGTCTCCATGTTCTACTGACATTAGGAATGTATCATATAGACGTCGGTAAGAAAGGTGTGTAATGTCTGTAAAATCATCTTAAAGTAGTCCCATTTCAAACAGATTACATCAATATGCACTAATGTATTATGGAAGGATACACACATAAGAACATAAGAACAGCCATACTGGGTCAGACCAAGGTTTCAGTATCCCATATCCTATTTTCTGACTGTGGCCAATGCCAGGTGCCCCAGAGGTAATCATCAAGTGATCCATCTCTTGTTGCTCATTCCCATTTTCTAGCAAACAGAGACTAAGGACACCATTCATGTTCATCTTAGCCATTAGTCATTGATTGACTTGCCTTCATGAACTTATCTTGCTCTTTTTTGAATCCTGTTATAATCATGGCCTTAAAAGATCCTCTGTCAAGGAGTTTCACAGGTTGGCTGCATGATGATGAACAAAAAAAAAACTTCCTTTTGTTTGTTTTAAACCTGCTACCTATTAATTTCATTTGGTGACTTTTTACTTGGTGACACCTAGTGCTTGTATTGTGAAAAGGAGTAAATAACACTTTCTCATTTACTTGCTCTACACTGGTCATGATTTTATATACCTCTATCATATCCACCCAACTTAGTTGTTTCTTTTCCAGGCTGAGAAGTCTGAGTATTACTAATCTCTTCTCATATGGCGACCATTCCATAACCCTAATCATTTTTATTGTCCTTTTCGGAACTTTTTCCAATACTAGAGATGGGAGGATCACATCAGCACATGGTATTCAAGATCTGGACATACCATGTATATAGATACAGGAAATAAGATACGCTTTGTCTTATTTTCTATTCCTTTCTTAACTATTTTCAGCATTCTGTTTGGTTTTGAATTCCACTGCGAGTCCAAGATCTCTTTCTTGAGTTGCAACAGCAAATTTAGATCCCATCATTTTATATGTATAGTTGAGGTTATGTTTTCCAACGTACATTACTTTGCATTTATCAACCTTTAATATCATCTGATATATCATTGTCTAGTCACCCAGTTTTGAGAATTTTTTTGTAGCTCTTTCCAATTTGCTTGGGACTTAGCTATCTTGAGTGGTTTTATATCATTTACAAATTTTGCCAGCTAACAGATCATTTATGAATATGTTGCATAGGACTAACTCTAGTATAGACCTCTAGAAGACACCACTTTTTATTTATCTCTATTCTGAAAACTGACCATTTATTCCTATCCTTTATTTCCTATCTTTTAACCAGTCTTCAGTCCATGAGAGGGCCTTCCCTCCTATCCTATGATATCTTATTTTGCTTAAAAATCTTGGTGAAGAACTTCATCAAAGACTCTGAAAATCTAAGTACATTATATTTACTAGATCTCCCTCAAAGAATTCTAGTAGACTGATGTGGCATAATTTCTCTTTATAAACAACATATTGCCTCTTCCAGAATAAATTATGTTCAGCTATATGTTTTGACAATTTCATTCTTTACTAAAGTTTCAACCAATTTTCCTGGTACTGAAGTCAGGTTTATGAGCCTATAATTGCTGGGATTACCTCTATCGCCCTTCTTTAAAATTTGGCATCACAGTAGCTATCCCCCTGTCATTTGATACAGAAGTTGATTTAAAGGATAGGTTACAAACTACAGTTAGTAGTTCTGCAATTTCATATTTGAGTTCCAACAGAATCCTTGATTGAATATTCTCTGGTTGTTTCTGGTGGCTTATTACTATTTTGATCAGGGATCTCAAACCACCAGCCCATGGGTCATCCCTGGCCAGAGCAATTGCTCAGTCTGGTCTGCAGACCAGGAGGCTATCAGTTACCATTTCCCAAACCCTGCTCCTTCCCACCATCCCCCCATGCTCTCTCCACAATGGCACTCTGTCACTGGTGCAGGGAGTGTGGGGGAGCCTGACCGCTGCTGCCACACTCCCCTCCTCTGCCCCCAGTAATCCCTGATGCTGCATCCTTGGAGTTGGGGTGCTGTGAGGAGATGGAGAGGGGAAGAGAGTGAAGTGATGGCATGCAGCGGTGGGGTTTGGGGAATGAAAAGGGACAGCCACTCCCCCTCTCCCTCAATGTCTGCCAGGACTCTTGGGGCACATTGCAAAATAACTCTGGCTGGGGAAGGCCTGTGGGCTGGGAGTTTGAGACACCTGATTTAGATAATCAGTTTGTTCCAAAACCACCCCTAATAACACTTCATTCTGTGAAAGTTCCTCAGATTTGTCACCAAAAGTGAATGGCTCAAGTTTGGGAATCTCCTTCAGATCCTCTGCCATGGAGACCAATGCAAAGACTTCATTTAGTTTCTCTGAAATGACCTTATCCTCTTGAGTGCTCCTTTAGCATCTTGATCATCCAGTGGCCCCACTGGTTGTTCAGCAGGCTTCCTGCTTCAGATGCATTTAAAAACCTTGCTATTACTTTTTGAGTCTTTAAATTCTTTTTTTGGCCTCCCTAATTGTATTTTTTCAGTTTATCTGCCACAATTTATGCTCCTTTGTGCACACAGGCCAGTTAATACATGAGACAATCCCTGCAGCACTCCTGTTCTCTGGAGACTAAATTATTGTATGCCACAAGAGAGGCCAAGGTGACACCAGTGCTTGAGGCCTCCTAATCCCCAGGAGCACTTCATTTCTATTCATATTATTTCTCCTGATTTTGAACCCTAATAAGCAAAAGATAAGCCCCCAAAATGGCTGTTCCTCTCTACATGCTGCATATGAGCACCTATTATACATGTGATATCTTCTCTATCCACAGACTTGTTTTCCTTAAAGTGATATGAGAGAACACTTCTAATGGTTTGTGTAGACAGCAAGTTAGTGCATGACAAGTTGCAGTGTAAATCTGCTGCATGCCCTGTTACTGTCCGTGTGGACCTTGCTGCTATGTACATAAAGTTCCTTACTGTACACTGCAATGTAGTATAGATGACAGCAGGCTCCATATAGACTGTATGAAACATTACCAAGCCTTAGATTTACACACCTGCTTGCCACTCATTAACTTGTTTTTAGACAAGCACTTAGAGGGAGCAAAAGTCTACCCTATAATATTATCTTTACTGCTGTCCTGCACTGCAGACTGTGGAATCATAATACAGAACTTTGGAATGTCAGGAATTCAGAGGAGAGGTATATTATGTGGTATGTGTGACGACAACAGAAATCAAGGGGATTTTTGGATTGTCTTTGAAAAATTTCAGATCAGCCCAGTGTTCATTTTGATTTACAGGCAGTCCCTGGGTTACGTACAAGATAGGGACTGTAGGTTTGTTCTTAAGTTGAATTTGTATGTAAGTCGGAACTGGTACATATTGTAGGGGAAACTCTAGCCAAACGTTTCTCCAGAGCTCAGTTTTATTCTCCCACAGTTCACTTCCCTCAGTCCTTTATTCTCAAGCTGAGGTGTCTGCTGAGAAAAGCCGTTCCGCGTCTGCCTAGTCTGCTGGGGGTGGGGGCGCTAGTTTCCCGTCTCCCTGGTCTTCTGGGGGGAAGCAACTAGTGCGGGGTTGCCTCACTCTGTTTGTAAGTAGGGATCCGATGTAAGTCGGATCCATGTAACCTGAGGACTGCCTGTATATGCATTAGGCAGTAATGAAGAAGTTAGGGAAATCTTGGTCAACTTTTCTATCATATTCATTGTTTTCTTCTCTTGCTCTCATTTGTCACTTGTTTTCTCTTTCTTCCAATGTCATTACTACTGAGAGCCAAGTGTACAATACTTAGTGCAGTTCCAGGCAACTGGCAAGAATCCCTTTGAAATTTCATCTGCATTATTCACTTTTACTTTTCAATGAATTGGGAGACTGCATTTTTTTTCTAAAAATAAATAAGACAATGATGTAGTTCTAAATACAAACCTTCTCCTTCCTTCCATTTTCAGACCAAATGTCTACATAAATATATTAAATTCAATTTGCTCTATGTTTTTATTCCACTGACTTAGCCAGTAGAGCTGACTGGCAACTGAAATGTCATCAGCGTTTGAATGATTGTTGGAAATTTTCTGTTTATTAAGAATAGAGAGTGAGCAAATGACATTCTGTCCTTCTATACTTTTAAGCTATTCTTTAGAAGTTATTGCACATTGGCTAAAAGTGCAAAGTTTCATGAGGATCATATGTGGGTGTATTTTTACACTAGGATTAACAGTTTGTGGAAAAACAGATGTTTAAGCTGTTATTGAGATGTTTTGTATCATATCTAATCACATTAAGGAGTCCATTTGAAATAGCACACAGAGGAAGTAAACATATGATCTTCAAGCTTCATTCATTGATTCATTTTATTACCACTTTTTATGTACTAGAAGCTGGGAGAATACTGCTTGCCCACAGTTGAAATAAACACAGTTAGTGGACATCATGAATTAGAAATAAATTGGCATGTTAGGCAGAACCCCACAGGAACAGGTAAAGGAAAACTTAATCCCACTAAATTTTTATTGTGCAGAATCTTTGAAGATTCATTTTTCACTATGTTTCAAGAAGTCCTAGGAGATATGTGATGTAATGTCCTCCCAAACCATCTAATTGTTGCTACTGCAGCAACAATTTAAAGAAGCAAGAGCACTGAGGATATGTAGAGACCAGAAATGACTCTAGAGACGGACCATTTAGTGCAGCAATTGGCAACGTAGGCTAATGAGTGGCCCTCCATCATGCTGATGGGTTGCAAGATTGTCCTAACCAAGACAGTCTCTTGAGAAAGGATAGTTTTGCTAACTCTTCCTATGTACCTAGAATTCATGGGGTGTGCAGATTGAACCATAGCAGTACATTGATTGGATGCAGGGGAAGCACACAACGCTCATAGTCAATGTTATTTTCAATCAGCACACACGTCACCTAGTGTGGCCTTGCTTTCGGTGCATGTCACTTTAGTAATACTAGTAGGAAACGAACTACATGGAAGGAAACTAACAGAATCTGGCAACGTTGCTCATGGGCAATGGTAAACAAATGTCTCATGGGCTGCACGCACAACCCCAATGACTGCATGCAGCTCTTGGGCTACAGGTGGCCTACCACTGACTTTGTGCCTGAAGCCTGTTCTCCAAATCTTTTACCTCTGGATGACAGACTGAAGGCAGAGTCTTTTGCAATTGAAATTGCTGACTAGTATCTAGAAAGCAGAATGGTTCTTACTGAGGCCAGCCTTAACTCAGTCACTTCCATTTTAATTATTTCTAGACATTCACAAGTCTATATGAAAGTCACTGCAGTTGCAATTTGATAGTAAAGCTGGTCTAATGATTCATAATAAATAATGTATCAAATTAATGTCATGCATATTTCTATTACTTGTTCATAAATACATTCACATTTTCACAAATAGCCACTCAAAATTATTTGACAAGTAGTATCTGCAGCCACATTTTTCTATATTGCTCATTTACAAGCAGTATTCAACATTTGAACTGTTTTGATTGGCTAAATATGTTACATTTTATTTCTATGCTCTGGATGGATATGCAAAATTCTTCATAACAGTTTTCTAATGCAAACATCTACAGGGCTACTAGACCTGCTGAAGTAGTCATGATTAATGCCAGTGGGGGGCGTAAACCATCAGCCCAGTCAAAGAACATCTGGATCCAAAACCTCATTTTGAAGAGAAGTAAAAGCATTAGCCTATAGAATCATAGAATCATAGAATAATAGGACTGGAAGGGACCTCGAGAGGTCATCGAGTCCAGCCCCCCACCCTCAAGGCAGGATCAAGCTCCGTCTACACCATCCCTGACAGATGTCTATCTAACCTGTTCTTAAATATCTCCAGAGAGGGAGATTCCACCACCTCCCTTAGCAATTTATTCCAATATTTGACCACCCTGACAGTTAGGAATTTTTTCCTAATGTCCAATCTAAACCTCCCCTGCTGCACTTTAAGCCTTGTCCTGTCCTCAGAAACCAAGAGGAACAAATTTTCGCCTTCCTCCTTGTGACACCCTTTTAGATATTTGAAAACCGCTATCATGTCCCCCCTTAATCTTCTTTTTTCCAAACTAAACAAGCCCAGTTCATGAAGCCTGGCTGCATAGGTCATGTTCTCTAAACCTTTAATCATTCTTGTCGCTCTTCTCTGTACCCTTTCCAATTTCTCCACATCTTTCTTGAAATGTGGCGCCCAGAACTGGACACAGTACTCCAGCTGAGGCCTAACTAGTGCAGAGTAGAGCGGCAGAATGACTTCACGAGTTTTGCTTACAACACACCTGTTGATACAACCTAGAATCATATTTGCTTTTTTTGCAACAGCATCACACTGTTGACTCATATTCAACTTGTGGTCCACTATGACCCCGAGATCCCTTTCCGCCATGCTCCTTCCTAGACAGTCGCTTCCCATCTTGTATGTATGGAACTGATTGTTCCTTCCTAAGTGGAGCACTTTGCATTTCTCTTTATTAAACTTCATCCTGTTTACCTCTGACCATTTCTCTAACTTGCTAAGGTCATTTTGAATTATGTCCCTATCCTCCAAAGAAGTTGCAACCCCACCCAGTTTGGTATCATCTGCAAACTTAATAAGCGTACTCTCTATCCCAATATCTACATCGTTGATGAAGATATTGAACAGTACGGGTCCCAAAACAGACCCTTGCAGAACTCCACTTGTTATCCCTTTCCAGCAGGATTTAGAACCATTAACAACAACTCTCTGACTACGGTTATCCAGCCAATTATGCACCCATCTTATCGTGGCCCTATCTAAGTTATATTTGCCTAGTTTATCAATAAGAATATCATGCGAGACCGTATCAAATGCCTTACTAAAGTCTAGGTATATAACATCCACCGCTTCTCCCTTATCCACAAGGCTCGTTATCTTATCAAAGAAAGCTATCAGATTAGTTTGGCATGACTTGTTCTTCACAAACCCATGCTGGCTATTCCTATGACTCGAAAGAGGGTGCTCAAGGGACTAGAAGACTGTCTCAGAGGATATAGCCTGGTCAGGGACCATGAAAAGCACTTTGGGCCCAATTTGGATTATTGCTTTTATAATTAGTTTCTGACACAAAGGACCCTTTGACTTTAGGGGGACTCCTTTTGTGAATAAGGATTATTTGCCTGAGTAGGTTGAGTAGGATTGAGTAGTTGGGTTTGTGAGTGTAACATGTATGATTACCTGCCCTGTGGGCGGGTGGCATATGTGTGCACCTGTTGCAAGGAGCTCCTGACCCTCAGAGACCAAGTTTGGGCTTTGGAGGCCAGGGTGGCTGAACTGGAGGAGCTAAGGGAGGCAGAGAGCTGTGTTGATTAGACTTTCCGGGACACTGTAGTACTATCCCACCTCCAGTCTGAGAGCCCCAGTGCTCTTAAGGAGGATGAAAGTCTCGAGGGAACAGAGCATTCAATGGGAGCAGAGGGAAACCATCCCATAGTTGGGACCCTCCTTCCAGAGGATGTTGCGGTATCCTCTCGCACTGAGGATACCTCGGGGGGGAGGGAGGGGAGAGAGAATGCCAGTTAGGAAGTGGAAGGTGTTAGTAGTAGATGATTCGATCGTTAGAAACATAGATAGTTGGGTTTGTGATGACCGGGAGAACTGTATGGTCACTTGCCTGCCTGGTGCGAAGGTTGCGGATCTCTCGAGGTATCTAGATAGACTTATGTGTAGTGCTGGGGAGGAGCCAGTGTTCGTGGTACATGTAGGTACCAATGACATAGGGAAGGGCAGGAGAGAGGTCCTGGAGGCCAAATTTAGGCTGCTAGGAAAGAGACTGAAATCCAGGACCTCTATGGTGACATTCTCGGAAATGCTTCCAGTTCCACATGCAGGGCCAGGTAGGCAGGCAGAGCTTCAGAGTCTCAATGCGTGCATGGGACGATGGTGTAGGGAAGAGGCGTTTCAATTTATTAGGAACTGGGGACACATTTGGGAGTGGGGGAGCCTATGCAAGAAGGATGGGCTCCTCCAAAACCAGGGTGGAACCAGACTGATGGCACTAAACATTAAAAAGGCCATAGAGCAGTTTTAAAACTAAGAGATGGGGGAAAGCCGATTGGTGCGGAGATGCACATAAATCGGAGGGAGACTTCTCTTAGAGGAGAATCCATTGATAGAGATTCTCCAAGCTGTAGTCAGAAAGGATATGTCTACACTACCACCCTAGTTCGAACTAGGGTGGTAATGTAGGCAACCGGAGTTGCAAATGAAGCCCAGGATTTGAATTTCCCAGGCTTCATTTGCATAAAGCCGGGCACCGCCATTTTTAAATGTCCGCTAGTGCGGACTCCGTGCCACACAGCTACATGCGGCACGGACTAGGTAGTTCGGACTAGGCTTCCTAGTCCGAACTACCGTTACTCCTCGTTACCCTAGTTCGAACTAAGGTGGTAGTGTAGACATACCCAAAGAGAGGAGGGGAGAGGGCAAACCATGGGCCAGAGCAGACAAACAACTGCATACAAAGGAATCCAATGCATCAGGGAGGGCAGACAAATAACCAGTGGCAAATTTTTAAAGTGCTTGTACACAAATGCTAGGAGTCTGACTAATAAGATGGGTGAACTAGAGTACCTCGTATTAAATGAGGAGATAGACATAATAGGCATCACTGAAACCTGGTGGAATGAGGAAAATCTGTGAGACACAATCAAACCGGGATATAAAATATATAGAAAGGATAGAGCAGGCCGGGTGGGTGGCGGAGAGGCACTGTATGTGAAAGATAATGTAGAATCAAATGAAATAAAAATATTAAGTGAATCAATATGTTCCATAGAATCACTATGGATAGTAATTCCATGCTCCAATAATAAGAAATTAGCAGTAGGGATATATTACCGACCACATGACCAGGACAGCGATACTGACATTGAAATGCTGAGGGAGATTAGAGAGGGTACCAAAATAAAGAACTCTATAATAATGGGGGATTTTAATTACCCCCATATTGACTGGATACATGTCACCTCAGGAAGAGAAGTGGAGATAAAATTTCTCAATGGCTTAAATGACTGCTTCTTGGAGCAACTGGTGCAGGAATCCACAAGGGGAGAGTCAATTCTCGATTTAGTCCTGAGTGGAGTGCAGGATCAGGTCCAGGAAATAACCGTTACAGGACCGCTTGGGAATAGTGACCATAATATAATAACATTCAACATTCCTGTGGTGGGAAGAACACCTCAGCAGTCCAGCACCCTGGCATTTAATTTCAAAAAGGGGGATTACACAAAAATGAGGAGGTTAGTTAAACAGAAATTAAAAGGCACAATGACTAGAGCCAAATCCCTGAAAGCTACATGGAAACTTTTTAAAGACACCATAATAGAGGCCCAACTTAAATGTATACCCCAAATTAAAAAACATAGCAAGAGACCTAAAAAAGTGTCACCTTAGCTTAACCACCATGTAAAAGAAGCAGTGAGGGACAAAAAGGTATCTTTTAAGAAGTGGAAGTCTAATCCTAGTAAGATAAATAGAAAGGAACATAAACACTGTCAAATCGAGTGTAAAAATGTAATAAGAAAAGCAAAAAAAGATTTTGAGGAACAGCTAGCCAAAAACTCAAAAAGACATAACAAAATGTTTTTTAAGTACATTAGAAGCAGGAAGCCTGCTAAAAAACCTGTGAGTCCCCTAGATGATCGAGCTATGAACCTAATGACTGGAAGGTAGCCAACGTGACACCAATATTTAAAAAGGGCTCTAGAGGCGATCCTGGCAATTACAGACCGGTAAGTCTAACTTCAGTACCAGGCAAATTAGTCAAAACAATAGTAAAGCATAAAATTGTGAAGCATGTAGAAGAACATAATTTGTTGGACAAAAGTCAACATGGTTTCTGTAAAGGGAAATCCTTTCTTACTAATCTATTAGAGTTCTTTGAAGGGGTTAACAAACATGCGGATAAGGGGGATCCAGTAGATATAGTATACTTGGATTTTCAGAAAGCCTTTGACAAGGTCCTTCACCAAAGGCTCTTGTGTAAATTACATGGCCATGGGATAAGAGGGAAGGTCCTTCCTTGGATTGAGAACTGGTTAAAAGACGGGAAACAAAGGATAGGAATAAATGGTACATTTTCAGATTGGAGAGGGGTAACTAGTGGTGTCCCCCAAGGGTCAGTCCTGGGACCAATCCTTTTCAACTTATTCATAAATGATCTGGAGAAAGGGGTAAGCAGTGAGGTAGTAAAGTTTGCAGATGATACAAAACTGTTTAGGATAGTCAAGACAGAAGCAGACTGTTAGGGACTTCAAGAAGATCTCACCAAACTGAAGCAAAATGCAGGACAATGTAGCACTTTAAAGACTAACAAGATGGTTTATTAGATGATGAGCTTTCGTGGGCCAGACCCACTTCCTCAGATCAAATAGTGGAAGAAAGTAGTCACAACCATATATACCAAAGGATACAATTTAAAAAAATGAACAAATATGAAAAGGACAAATCACATTGCAGAACAGAAGGGGGATGCGGGGGGGTGGGAAGGGGGAGGAAGGAAGGTAAGTGTCTGTGAATTGCTGATATTAAAGGTAGGGAGAGTGGGATGTTTGTGAGTTAATGGTATTACAGGTGATAATTGGGGAAACTGTCTTGGTAATGGGTGAGAAAGTTCAAAGACTTGTTAAGTCCTTGTTGGTAAGTGTCGAATTTTAACATGAATGACAGTTCAGAGGATTCCCTTTCAAGTGCAGATGTAAAAGGTCTTTGTAGCAGAATGCATGTGGCTAAGTCATTTAGAGAGTGTCCTTTCTGGTTAAAGTGGCAAGAAACTGTTTTCTCTTTGTGATCTTGTCTGATATCTGTTTTGTGGGCATTAATCCTTTGGCGAAGTGTCTGAGATGTTTGTCCAATGTACATAGCAGACGGACACTTTCGGCACATGATAGCGTAGATTATATTTCTGGATGCGCAGGAATATGTGTTCTTGATCTTATAACTCACTTGGTTAGGTCCAATAATGGTATCAGCAGAATGAATATGTGGACAAAGCTGGCAACGGGGTTTGTTGCAAGGGAAGGTACCAGGGTTGGTATTAGTGTGGTATGTCCTGTGGTGGTTGGTAAGAATCATCTTGAGGTTAGGTGGTTGTCTATAGGAGACTATGGGTCTGTCTCCCAGAGCCTCTTTGAGTATGGTATCCTGTTCCAATATAGGCTGTAGTTTATTGATAATGTGTTGGACAGGTTTAAGTTGGGGGTTGTAGGTGATGACAAGTGGTGTTCTATTGTTGGTTTTCTTGGGTCTGTCTTGAAGTAGATGGTTTCTAGGTATTCGTCTGGCTCTTTCAATTTGCTTTTTTGTTTCTCTGGGTGGGTAGTTGAGATTTATAAATGCTTGGTAGAGATCCTGAAGCTTCTGGTCTCTGTCAGTGGGGTTAGAGCAGATGCGGTTGTATCGAAGGGCTTGGCTATAGACGATGGATCGTGTGGTGTGTTCTGGATGGGAGCTGGATGCATGTAGGTAACTGTATGAGTCAGTGGGTTTTCTGTAGAGAGTGGTGTCTAATTTTCCATTGTTGATTTGTACGGTGGTGTCCAGGAAGTGGATCTCTCGTGTAGAATGGTCCAGGCTGAGGTTGATGGTGGGGTGTAGGTTGTTGAAATCTCTGTGGAATATCTCCAGTGTTTCTTGGCCATGTGTCCAGATCATAAAGATGTCATCGATGTACCGTAGGTAGAGGAGGGGTGAAAGGGGACGGGAGTTGAGGAAACGTTGTTCTAGGTCAGCCATAAAGATGTTAGCATACTGTGGGGCCATGCGTGTACCCATGGCTGTGCCGCTGATCTGGAGGTATAAGTTGTTCTCAAACCGGAAATAATTGTGGGTGAGAACAAAGTTACATAGGTCTGCTATCAGGTTGGCAGTAGTGTCCTCTGGGATAGTGTTTCTAATTGCTTGTAATCCGTCTTCATGTGGGATGTTGGTATATAGAGCTTCTACATCCATGGTGGCAAGGATGGTATTATTGGGGAGGTTATCGATGTTTTGTAGTTTCCTTAGGAAGTCAGTAGTGTCTCGGAGATAGCTGGGGGTATTGGTTACGAAGGGTTTGAGAAGAGTGTCTACATAGCTGGATAGACCAGTAGTGAGCGTGCCAATACCAGAGATGATGGGACGTCCGGGGTGCCCAGGTTTATGGATCTTGGGAAGTAGATAGAACAATCCTGGTCGGGGGTCAGAAGGTGATTCTGTGAGGATTTGTTCCCGAGTAGCTGTGGGGAGGCTTTTAAGGAGACAGTGTAGTTTCTTTTGGTAGTCCAAGGTGGGATCAGAGGGGAGAGGTTTGTAAAATGTGGTGTTCGAGAGTTGTCTGGTTGCCTCCTGGTTATAGTCGGCCTTATTCATAATGACCACAGCACCCCCTTTGTCAGCTGGTTTGATTACAATGTCCAGGTTGTTTTTGAGACTCTGGATGGCATGGTGTTCAGCGCGGCTAAGATTGTGTGTCGCTTGTTGTCGTTTGCGAATAATGTCAGTCTGTGCGTTGTTGCGGAAGCTGTGTATATAGAAATCCACATTTGTAATTCCGACCGTCAGGGGGAGTCCATATAGAATTATTTTTCTTTTGGTGTTGGTAGGGGGGATCTGGTAGGTCAGATTGATGTTCAGTGGTGGTTTGGAAATATTCTCGGAGACGGAGGCGGCGAAAAAAAGCCTCAAGGTCACCACAAAATTGTATCCAGTTTGTGGGGGACGTGGGGCAGAAAGAGAGACCCCGGGACAAGACAGACTCTTCTGCTGGATTGAGTTTGTAGCTGGAAAGGTTAACAATATTATCCGGTGGGTTGAGGCAGTTGCTGTTGTAGCCAGTGGTATGGAGCAGGTTAGAAAATTTATTGTCTTTTCTTTGTTGTAGGGAATAGAAGTGTGTATAGTAGATTTCTTGTCTGGTGGAACAAAAGTCTTGCAAGGTGTCAGTCGGTGTGGATGTTTGTCTTGAGATGAGACGATCTAAGTTAGAAATGTCATTCTTGATGGTTTTCTGTTTCTTGTATAAAATACTTATCAGGTGGTTTCTTAATTTCTTGGATAGTGTGAGGCAGAGTCTTTCACTGTAGTCAGTGAAGTATGTTGATCTTAGTGGATTGTTCACTTTCAGTCCTTTGGGTACGATGTCCATTTTCTTGCACTTGGATAGAAAGATGATGTCTGTCTGTATCTGTGCGAGTGATTGGGCAACAAAATGGCAAATGAAATTTAATGTGGATAAGTGTAAAGTAATGCACAACGGGAAAAATAACCCCAACTATTCGTACAGTATGATGGGGGCTAATTTGGCTACGACAAATCAGGAAAGAGATCTTGGAGTTATCGTGGACAATTCCCTGAAAACTTCCATGCAGTGTGCAGCGGCGGTCAAAAAGGCAAATAGGATGCTAGGAATTATTAGGAAAGGGATAGAAAATAAGACCAGAACATCTTACTGCCCCTTTATAAAGCTATGGTACACCCACATCTTGAATACTGTGTACAGATGTGGTCTCCTCACCTCAAAAAAGATATTTTGGCCTTGGAAAGGGTTCAGAAAAGGGCAACTAAAATGATTAGGGGTTTGGAACGGGTCCCATATGAGGAGAGGTTAAAGAAACTGGGACTTTTCAGTTTAGAAAAGAGGAGACTGAGGGGGGATATGATAGAGGTATATAAAATCATGAGTGGTGTGGAGAGGGCCGATAAAGAAAAGTTATTTATTAGTTCCCTAAATAGAAGAACTAGAGGACACCAAATGAAATTAATGGGTAGCAGGTTTAAAACTAGTAAAAGAAAGTTCTTCTTCACACAGCGTGTAGTCAACCTGTGGAACTCCTTGCCAGAGGAGGCTGTGAAGGCTAGGACTATAATAGAGTTTAAAGAGAAGCTAGATATTTCATGGAGGTTAGGTCCATAAAAGGCTATTAGCCAGGGGATAAAATGGTGTCCTTGGCCTCTGTTTGTCAGAGGCTGTAGAGAGATGGCAGGAGACAAATTGCTTGATCATTGTCTTCGGTCGACCTCTCTGGGGCACATGGTGCTGGCCACTGTCAGCAGACAGGATACTGGGCTAGAAGGACCTTTGGTCTGACCCAGTACGGCCATACTTATGTTCTTATGATGTAACCTCTGAGAAGAGGTATGTAAACTAAAGTGTTTCCCTGAGTCCTCATTTTTAATAGGTATCACACTATTTAAAAATACTTCCATGATGAGGATGAAAACAAGTCCCAAGTTCATATTATTCCCATGAGGGAAGAGATGTCTTCTTTTTACTTGTCTTCCTATTATTTTTATCTCAATTCACTTCACTTGTCAAAGACTAATGATTTTAAATATGTCTCTTTAAGCTGAGTCATACTATCAGCTAAATGAGAAAAATTAAATCAATACCATTGCAGGACAAAGTAGCTCAGTAAAATTTACAGTTGAATCTGCTGCCTACCCTTTGCACATTTTCTTTTACCACAGTGAATCTTGCATCTAAATAAATACCCTGGATGAAAATAAATGAGTTGAGATATTATCATGTACATATTTCATGAAAGCTTAGATAAAAAACCTTGATTTTTAAAGTTATTTTGCACTGAAGAAAATCCAACTCAGAAATCACTCAAGTTTTATACTTCTGTCCTCAGGATCATTTTATATTTCTATAGCCAAATACTCTACATTTTCCCGTGTAATGCTACGAATGTATACACACACTCTCCCCCTGACAGTCTTGTATATGTACTCTATGTGCAATGAGATAAGATTGATATATTCCATTGTGCCTCTTCTCGATCTGACATTAAGCACTGCTAATTGTTTATGAAACTGAAGTCTTAAATAAATCCTCACTGAAACAGACTCAATGTACATCTAAAAAAATCCTTCATGTTTTTGGCTCAGTTGAACCATTTTTGTAGCCTAGGCATAATGCGCCAAGGACTTTATTTTTGTATTCCTCCCTATTAATCAGGACATATAGATGAATGAAATGCAGGGATGGATTTTAAAGAGACAGACTACAATTTAGCAAGCTTATCCTATCCCACAAATATTAGGCTTTGAATAAGTTCCTGTGCATGCATAAATGGCTTCATAACATATAACTAATTAATCAGGATTGGCCCTCTTTAAACTATTTTCTGGGACTTAGCACACTACTTTGGACCAAAGTGCTTCCCTCTGCAAAGCAAAATGAGGAGCACTTCAGTCTATGAAAACGTAGGATCTTCCTCTCCCCCTACAGTCTAAAACAGTGGTCCCCAATGTTTTGGGTCTGCCAGGCGCCTGGGGGCGGGGCCGCTCATGCGCTGAGCGTACGGGGGCAGGGCCGCTCACAGGCCACGTGATGGGGGCGGGGCCAAGCATGCGCCGCACACCCGGGGCTGGCACTGGCATTCGCCACGCACCCAGGGCTAGAGCTGACACTGGCATGCGCCGCGACCCTGGGACAGGGGCTGCCCATGCGCCCGGGGCTGGCACCTGCCGCACGCCCAGGGGCTGGGCCAGCCCAGATTGTTCCACAGGCACACATAAATGGCCCGGTGGGCGCCATGGCGCCCGCGGGCACCGCGTTGGGAACCACTGGTCTAAAAGATCCATTAGCAACAATCTGGGCCTCTAACTTTCATGAGCCTCTGGGAGCAGGCACTTTCAGTCTTTATGGATCTTGACCACAAGTTGCCATTAACAATGCCATGTTTCTAAACTTAAAAATGTCCATTCTTCCTCAATTTACATTCAGTTGGATCTTCATGATGTGTCAAGAAGACAAAAATCTCCTTAACATCTTTCGAGTTTGGTCCAAAGGGGAAGAAAAAAGCCTTCTTGACACCCAAACCAGGGATCTGGTCAGCCCCGCAGCATCCTGGAAACACAGCTTGACAATACTCCGAACACAGGGAGAGAGAGCAGGGCAGCAGCAGAGTCAAGATAACTTCTAGATACATGACATTTTAAATAGAGGAGTGAGGTATGTGAGAGCCAATTAGCATCCCTAGCTACTCTCAGCAGGCCAATTGAAGTAGAAAAAGGCTTCCCCTTCCTTAAAGCATACTCTTCAGTTCCCTCTGAGGCGTGAGGTGTGGAAAGGCACCAGTATGCCTGAGCATATGCACTCTCCCTCACTCCTACTCTAGAGTGGTTAGCTATCCTATGGTTAGCTATCTCTCTATGATCTGATAAAATTCATTGCTGTTGAGATGTGAGTTGGGGTATTTTTGAGTCAGCTCAGCTTTTTAAGACACGAGGGTCAGATTAAACAGAACTGACTTCAAACTGGTTTTGGATCTGGTCCATAGTGTTCTGTAGAACACTAGGTAGTTAGCCCACTTGTACAAAGCTCTAGTTCCAAGCCAACTCTATTTCCCACATTGAGCTCAGAAAGGAAGTTTTGGTTTGTTTTGGTTTGGTTTTGTGGGTCAACTTACAGGACAAACTAATTAGAACATGTTTTGTTGTTGTTGTTGTTTTAAAGTGCAGAGCTAAACAGTTGTCCAGGGCCAGATTAAGACCTTTAGAGGCCCTAAGCACTGAAAAGATTATCATACTCCCCCCATATGTAATTCAAAATAAAAACAATACAATACCATTAAATCTCTTTTTTTTTTTTTTTTTTTTTTTTTTTTGGTGACCTGCATTGCTGGTGCCCTAAGCACGTGTTTAGTCTGCCTATTGGGTAATCCAGTCCCGTGTGAAACCCAAAGAGAGAGAGCATGCTTTTGTGGCAGAGCCAGAAACCAGTGAAAAACAAATCATGGAAGAAACATTTTTAATAGACATGCTTAATGTTTTTATTGGTGAAAATGCTGAAAAGGCAGCCAATTCAAATTTATGTCCAAATTGTCAAACATAATTGTGTGTGCATGCAACATAAACAAAATCTTCGTTTTAAGAGTCTTAAGAACACTAAGTAATATAACGCTGGCTTTTGCAGCATTAAAAACAAATAATAGACTTGTGTAGAGTTATTATGTTTAGAGAAACAAAAAGCCATTAGAATTCATTAAAGAAAAAAATGTTAAATGTTTCTTGCTGCTTTGATCTGCACAAAAGATATAACTCATTTCTTGAGAACATTTTCCATTCAAACGTACTTCCTTAAAATTTGCTTTTGAAAGAGTGCATTAAAATAAAAGCTGCATTCAAATGCAAACACTCAACTCATAATTTCTGAGCATTGATAATTGTATTAATCGGGTAGCAATCTGTGCATCTGTGATATTGTTGTGACCTCTTCAGCTGAAAACAACTTCTAATAGGCCCTTTGAAAATTCAAGAGCCATTGACATGAGTGCAAGAACGTACTATTTACAAAGAAACATGTTCAGCTGGTAAACAGAATGAAACAAAAAAGGAGAGAACGAAGAGGAATTTAAAATAATCCCAAAGATGAAGCAAAAACAAACTGGCATCCAATGAAGCATAATAAGGAAATGAAGTAGGAAAAGTACTTTAAATGTCTCTCCTGCTGCCGTACAAACAGTCCAATGTGAAATTTTAATTTGTCTCACTAAGTACAGTATATTCTCATTTGAAAAGCCTTTCTTCTAGCCCTGGCACATCTGGAAGTTGAGCAAGGTTAAATTCTATTTGAAGAGGGCTGAAAAACAGCTTGACAAAATATTAATGTTCAAGAGCAATGTGATGATTTAAAATCACACAATTTGTACAAAGAAAATATTCCAGGAGTTGTGGAATGAAGCTATGCTGGACTCTGTTGGGACCAGGAGGGACCATTGTGTTGGATGCTGTATATAGAATAATATGACAGTTTCTTAAAACCTAAGGCTCCAGTCTTGCATTGAACTCCATACAGAGTTAGTGTGAATTGGAGGCTTAAACTGAAACAAAATTCAACAATAGATGTTACCCATAATATGAAAATTGGACAATAGCAGTGGAGGAAACAGCAGTAAAAACATGTAATGATGTTGGCCAGCTAGATGTCTTTGAACATAGTTAAATGTCTCTGAGTTGCTTATTTTTAAATGATAAGTTATAATTAGAACATGGTGCTTGTCAGAAGTGCCAGACAGCCACTTGGCCATTATGGCTAGGTCTACACTGCAGTGCTATGTCAGTATACAGATATATCCCGAAATAGCTATTCCACATCTTCACAGCAAGCCCTTTATTTTGAAATATAATGGGCTCGCTATTCTGACATCCCTGTAAACCAGCAGATTATTTCAAAATTTGGCACTGTGTAGAGAGCGCCAAATTTTGAAATAAGCTATTTTGAAATAGTATTGAAATAAGGTATGTAATATGCTTATCTTATTTTGAGCTTTGGTGCAGTCTAGACGCACCCTATCTACTGGCAATTTGCTTCAGGCTTCATAGTAATAAATCCAATGGTTGAGCAGATTACCACAAAGTTTGACAATCACAACCCAGGTGTAGTTTTAAATGTTTCTTCATTGTCCTCTAATCAATTTTCTAGGTTTGTGTGAAACCCATAGTTACCAAGAAGATATTGTAAACCCATCTTTTAGGGTACGTCTAGACTATAAGCCTCTTTCGAAAGAGATCTCCTAAACAGCCACAAGGGTTTCGAAAAAGTGAGCCACTTTTTCAAAAGAGAGCAACCAGGTAATCAGGACACTTTTTTTTTAAAAAAAGCCCTGTTTCTGGTCAAGAATGCCTTTTTTTGAAAGAACTCTTTTGAAAAAAATAGTGATAGAGATGCAGCCGTGTTAGTCTGGTGCAGCTGAAACAAAATACAGGACTATGTAGCACATTAAAGGCTAATAAGATGGTTTATTAGGTGATGAGCTTTCGTGGGCCAGACCCACTTCCTCAGATCAATATGTGGAAGAAAATCAACACAACCATATATATCAAAGTAATACACTAAAAAAAAATGAACGCATGTGAAATTGACAAATCAAATTTTAGAACAGAGTGGAGGTGAGGGGGGAAGGTACCTTCTACTCTGTTCTAAAATTTCATTTGTCAACTTCACATGTGTTCATTTTTTGTTATTGTATCTCTTTGGTATACATGGTTGTGTCGATTTTCTTCCACATATTGATCTGAGGAAGTGGGTCTGGCCCACGAAAGCTCATCACCTAATAAACCATCTTGTTAGTCTTTAAAGTGCTACATAGTTCTGTCTTTCTTGTAAAAAAAGGCATTCTTCCTGATAAAAGAAGGTTTACTGATTTAGAAAAAAAACACTGCATTCTTTTGATTTAATTTCAAAAGAATGTGACGGCAGTCTAGATGCAGGCCACTTCTTTCAAAAAAACTCGGTAGTCCAGACACACCCTTAGGCTGTGTCTAGACTGGCAAGTTTTTCTGGAAAATCAGCAGCTTTTCCGGAAAAACTTGCCAGCTGTCTACACTGGCCACTTGAATTTCTGGAAAAGCACTGACAATTGCATGTAAAATCATCAGTGCTTTTCCGGAAAAACTATGCTGCTCCCGTTTGGGCAAAAGTCTTTTTCGGAAAGACTTTTGCGCAAAAGGGCCAGTGTAGACAGCATAGTACCGTTTTCCGCAAAAAAGCCCAGATAGTGAAAAAGGCGATCGGGGCTTTTTTGCAGAAAACCGCGTCTAGATTGGCCACAGACGCTTTTCTGCAAAAAGTGCTTTTGTGGAAAAGCATCCTGCCAATCTAGATGCGCTTTTCCGAAAATGCTTTTAACAGAAAACTTTTCCGTTAAAAGCATATTCGGAAATTCATGCCAGTGTATATGTAGCCACAGTGGGTACGTCTAAACTACATGCCTCCGTCGACGGAGGCATGTAGATTAGCCAGATCGGCAGAGGGAAATGAAGCCGCGATTAAAATAATCGCGGCTTCATTTAAATTTAAATGGCTGCCCCGCTCTGCCGATCAGCTGTTTGTCGGCAGATTGGGGCAGTCTGGACGCGCCGCGTCGACAAAGAAGCCTTTCTTGATCGGCACAGGTATGCCTCGTGAAACCAGGTTTACCTGTGCCGATCAAGAAAGGCTTCTTTGTCGGCGCGGCGCGTCCAGACTGCCCCGATCTGCTGACAAACAGCTGATCGGCAGAGCGGGGCAGCCATTTAAATTTAAATGAAGCCGCGATTATTTTAATCGCGGCTTCATTTCCCTCTGCCGATCTGGCTAATCTACATGCCTCCGTCGACGGAGGCATGTAGTTTAGACGTACCCAGTGTGAAGAAGGACACCTCTTCCCTTCTCTGGAAACTCTGTATCAAAGTTTCAGACAATCAGTATATAGGTTCTTTATGTGTAACATCATTGCTTAAAAAGCTTCCCTTTACCCTCTGTGTCATTTACTATCAACAATAAAATCCTGCAAATCTGCAGATATCTTCTTTATATTCACGGGTATCTGCACCCAAGGATGTGAATACCAATATCCACAGATCATTTTTGCAGGTATGTATGGGGATAAAAAAAATTTTAATCTAGAATCCTGAAAATTTGTGAATATTTACTTTATATCTGTGGGTATCCACAGCTGTAGATCCACATGTGGATATTGTAGATCATTTTTGTAGATGTGGATTCACATAAAAGTTTTGTATCCACTCAGAGCTTTGATCATCAATGCTATGAACTCATCTCCTATGCCTGATCCTGATTTCCTCCTTCCTCATACACACAACTCCCCCATCTTTAGAACATCAACATGAGATGTGCCTTTAAAAGCAGGATGCCAAATTATTTTTGGTGATCATATCAGAAACAGGCGAATAGGCGGTCAAAAGCTGTCAGGACTCAGTCAGATACTATACCAGCTATAACCATATCTATAAACACTTATTGAACTCATTACCATTTCTATGTTTTCTTAATATGCAGAAGTATAGGATTCAAAATGTTTGCTCATCTTAATAATTAATATTTATTAAAAATGCACCTTATAAAGACTTGTACCACCAGTAAAACACAAATAGTAAAATTAAAGTCAAGCCAAACTACAGGTGTTGCAACGGAAAAGTCCATCAGTCCATCTGCCTGCCAGTGCTGGGTGATTTGTTGTTGATATTTACTTTTCTTCAAACTTCTTTTAAATATTTCAGTCAACAGGAGTTCCATTCACTTCCCTTTACTTTATTTCATCCTCAGTTATTCTCCCTTATATAAATGAAAACATGTTCTTTCCTTGTTTTGTTTATGCACATTAAATATTAATGCAAAGATATCCTACTCTCTTTATTTAAAATGTCCATTTGATATCATGTAATCAGGCATTTGTTTTCATAGATCTTTTAATTCTTCCTCAACTTCAGTTACTTAATATTTCTGAAACTATGTAGTCATTTCTATAATAGTTGTTGTAAAAATAATTGAGCATATTTATAAAACATAACCCTCTCCCCAACAATACATATTATCAATGAGTCACCAAAACACCACCTACCCAATAATAACAAACTGTATCCACTGATGATAACTATTTGGATAGTGACTGATTCAAATCAACAGATTTTTAAATATTCCGGTGTCTTAATTCCTTTCTCCTTTTTGCTATTATTTTGGAAACTAGAATGTTTGAAGCTGAATGGCATATTGCCAATGCACTTCCAGCACAGCCCAGAAGAATGGTGTACTGTACACATTGGAGTTGTTACATCAAAATCAGGATGGCTCTAAGAAGTTCCAGGAATTCCAAGGTAATTAAGCAAGTGCCTAATTTTAAGAATGTGAGAAGTCCCATGTGGGGAAGAGGGCTGTGGAGAAAGTAGGCTGTTAATGTAACCCTCTTTGGCACTGCAGGCCTGGAGGCCTGATAATTTACGGATGCACTAAAGGCGAACCTTGGTCACAACTGTCCTTACTGTTATCAGGTACTCCTATCTTCAGCATGAGAAGCAGCCTGTAATTTGACAGCTCTGTCACTCCATACCTCCAGCCCTCCTGTAAAGCTGATGAATTAAGAGGCCTCTTCTGCTCATTGGTGTTCAACCTCCTTAATACAATTTTTAACCCATCCCCTACTAGTATACCCAAACTAGTGTAGGCAACCCTATTCCCTATGTCCAAATTTGAGACATGTTTCTGCTTTGTTTCTACTCATTGGTGTCTGCAGGAGATAACAGGCAGTAGAGGTCTCCACAGGAAGCTCTTGAGTCTACTAGCTTCTGCAGGGAGATATCAAACAGTAGTCTATGGGTGCTTCTACATGGCAGGGCTTAATTCAAAATAATCTATGCAAATTGAGCTACATCAATTGCGTAGCTTATTTCAAAATAGCTTATTTCGAAATAGAGAACTCTTTCTGTGACTTCCCTTCCTCCTCATACAATGAGGGTTATAGGAGTCGGAGTAAGAAATCCTCCAGCTTGACAGTATTTTGACATTCTTTCAAAATAATGTTACTGTGTAGATGTACCCTAAGTCTCCAGTATATCTGTCTTTGACAGTGTCACCAGAGAAGGTCTGCATTCCAGAAGTGGGGCCACTTAATGGGAAGAGAAGAGAAGTCTTAAAAGTAACTGTCCAAACTTCATCTTTCGAGCCAGCTGCTTCACTTTAATTGTGAATATGCCATTTTGGAAGTCAGAAATACATGTAAATGATGAATAAGTGTATGTCATATGGATGTTAAACTGGGCACACAAAATGTAAGCAAGTGAGTTCTGAAGAGCGTGAGGATTTAGTCTTATCTCAGAAAACAAAACAAACAAACAAAAATCTGGCTAATTTAATTCTATGGAAAATGGATACAAATGAAACATTTCCATTAAAAATGTGAAAACCAATTTGACCTTTGCACACACAGTCTTAGCTAAAATGGACATGTGTGTCAGGAAGGTATGGGCAACTGACTACTGACACATATGGATATGTGTCAGTAGAACATGATAGCTTCTGAGTTTTACAATGAAAATGGAGCATGCTTAGTTTTGCAAAGCATTCAAATGTAGCATCCCAGGTTTGACACCTCAAGGGGCTACCACAGTACAAATAGCCAAACTTTATTTCTAAAAGGGGCAGGCTTTATTTTTCACATAAACAGAACTGTGTGTTATTTATTTCTTCCAATTTAGGAGGAAAAAACAAAGTGAAAAAATATTATCCCTGATTGTATATAGTGGACACCCTATCACCTGCTAACTAGTTTTGTCTAAGGACAGAAAAGGAACACGTACCTTCACTTCTAAACTCCTTATCATTGGTGGCTACAAGTTTTATATCCACACCTCATATTAGCCACTAGAAGATGAATCAATCACAAACTAATGATCACTTGGGCAAACCTGATTCTAGATAGTGGCACAAATACACTTTACATTTTCTGCAAGGTTAAACTAATACAAAACAAATCCCTCAAGTTATGTAAACAAATTATTCCCCTTTATTCGGCTCTGATGAGTCCACATCTGGAGTATTGTGTCCAGTTCTGAGACCCCCAATACAAAATGGATGTGGACGCATTGGAGAGGGTCCAGTGGAGGGCAACCAAAATGATTAGGGGGCAGGAGCATATGACCTATGAGGAGTGGCTCAGGGAGTTGGGTCTGTTTAGTCTTCAGAAGCAAAGAGTGAGGGGGGATTTGATAGCAGCCTTCAACTTCCTGAAAGGAGGTTCCAAAGAGGATGGAGAGAGGCTATTCTCAGTAGTGACAGATGGCAGAACAAGGAGCAATGGTCTCAAGTTGTGGTGGGAGAGGTCCAGGTTGGATATTAGGAAAAACTATTTCACTAGGAGGGTCGTGAAACACTGGAATGGGTTACCTAGGGAAGTAGTGGGGTCTCCATCCCTAGAGGTGTTTAAGTCTCAGCTTGACAAAGCCCTGGACAGGGTGATTTAGTTGGGATTGGTCCTGCCTAGAGCAGGGCACTGGACTTGATGACCTTCTGAGGTGTGTAAGTCCACTTTCATGGAAGTTAGTGAATTGCTTTCCCCCATCCTGAAACACAGGAATGCCCGGAGACCCATTCTAACAATGGAGAAGTGACAATAACTGCATGGAAACGTGAAATGCCAGACACATACCAGTTAGTTGGTAATCAATTCCAAGTAGGTAAATCTGGGGGCTGTTGTGATCCAAGTAGGCAGGGCAATCAATACCCTTGTGCCTTGGAACATAGTAACTCTGGGAAATGTGAAGAACACAGTGGATGGTTTTGCCAAGATGGGGTTCCCTAACTATGGGGGGTAGATGGAGTGCACATCCCTATCTTGGCATCTGATCACCTTGCCAAAGAGTACATAAACCACAAAGGGTATTTCTTGATGGTGTTGCAAGCGCTGGTGTATCGCAAGGACCGTTTCTCAAGCGTCAACATGGGATGTAAGGTGGGAAAGGTACAAGATGTACGCATCTTTAGGAACTCCAGTCTCTTCAGAAAGATGAACATGAGCTTTTTTCCCAGACCAGAAAATTAGAATTGGAGAGGTGGAAATGCCAATAGTCGTCTTTGGAGACACAGCCTATCCCTTGCTCCCATGGCTCATGAAGCCACACACAGACAGCCTGAACCGCAGTAAGAGACAGTTCAGCTACGGGCTGAGCAAGTGCAGAATGGTGGTAAAATGTGATTTTGACATTTAAAGAGAAGGTTTCACAATTTATTGACTAGGTTGCCTCAGTGAAAGCAACATTCCCATTCACACTGTAAAGAAGGACACCTCCTCCCTTCTCTGGAAACTCTGTATCAAAGTTTCAGACATTCAGTTTATAAGTTGTTTATGTGTAACGTCATTTCTTAAAAAGCTTCCCTTTATCCTCTGTGTCATCTACTATCAACAAGAGAACCTGGGGGCGGGGGGGGGGGGGCACAGCACCTAGCTATTTATTACGAACAGCCAGACACAAGGTGCACTGGAAATCAGGAAGGTTTTTAAAAACAGCTTTTTGAATGACTGGATAGGGACATGACAGTCATGCATGTTTCTCTTAACAAGGTGCCCTCTGCATTAAAAGTGCTTGCCCGTAACCCTGTCATTTCCCCCATTTACCAACCTCCCCCCCCCCCCCCACGCAACACAAGCAATAAAGATACTGTTGTTGAGAAATCATGTATTTTTATTTAGAGAACACAAGGAAGCAAGAACAAAAGAGGGGTGCAGGGCAGGAGCTTTGGAGGGGGAAGGGAAAGCAGAGTATTACAGTCCCCCTGTTCAGCAATCTCACCAGTGTTAGACTGGCAGCCTTTTGTTTTGGGCTATATTTCTGGAGGTTGAGTGTGATCCTGCCCTTGACTTCCCCCTCGTGTTCTAGAGTGGCTGGGAGAGGAGGCCCTGGAACGTGGTGAGGAGGGAATGTAGGTCAGCATGAGCCAGAAGGGGTGCTTGTGCACCTGGCTTTCCTATGAATCTACCACATGCATCTTCAGCTTCACTGTTCCCCTCCAGACGCTCTCCTGTGTCTTCACTTTGCATTTCCTGCTCTCTTTTCTGTCCTCATGCTCTGCTTGCATCTCCTTACGCATAATTTTCCTCCACTCACTTCACTGTGCCCTATCCAAGCAGGTGCATTGCATTTGTTCATTGAACATGTCATCTCTACTACATTTTCACCTTCAGATTACTGATAGTGAGCAGCTGGAGGAGCCGGACCAGGTGCAAGAGTAAGGAATGTGCAGCAGGCACGCTGTTGCATTTGCTGAAATAAAAATTAAAGGGCAGTCTTTATAGAAGACACATTGTTGAGCATAGAACTTAATATCTTAACATAAAGGAAGGCCTGTCCAAGACAATAGAGGTGTGTTATGTACAATGCAACAGTTATGCATTTAAGTGCCTACTATGCAGCACTTACACCACACAGATATTGGGGGAGCAGCTGGACTTGATTTGGTGGAAGGCATGATAAGGGACAGGTCAGGGCTCTCTCTTTTGCTTCCACTTTGAAAGCATGTGTCATAACCATGAGGGCTGACCAGCAGCCTGGTGGCTAAGCGGTTAACCTAGCCAGGTATTTGATCAGCCAATAATAACGCAGGTAGGGATTTCAAACTGGGACAAAGGAATTTTAACTTTTCTCTCTTTTGTCTGAGTCAGAGCAGTTTCTTCCATGTAACAGGGAGATGGGAAGGCCCATTCTCTCCCAAGAATGGACTTCTTGTATATGTAAGTAAGGCGAAGTTAGTTAACCCATTAGGTTTTGTTTCCTGGTTTGGGAATGTGGAAATGATATCTGTGATGTTACAAGTGGGGCTTTCCTCTCTTTTGTAACTAAGATTTGAGCCCAAAGGGGGAACCCCTATAAATATATAAATTGGTGGCTCTTACCATGTAGCCACCTTGTTTACGCTTGCAACAGTAGTATTGTTTTGATAATAAAAATTTGTTTTCCTTTTTCTAATTAATCGATATTGGTTCATTTCTGTGTCCTGGAAAATCTATCGGTGGTATCTGCATGCCTCTGACTAAGGGGCACCTACCACAGACTGCAGATTGTACTTTCTCTTTTCTTTTTCAAGCTCTTTAGGAAAAAGAGCTTCAGGTACCCCTGAGGTTTTAGGGAGGAAGTTTCGCAAGTGATTTCTTCCCTGGTTTTCTTGGAATACTTGGGTGGTGACAGTGGTTTTTATTTCCCAGAGTCAGGGTATTAGGATTTTGGGGGAAAGTTTTTCTACCAAAGCCTGTAGAGGCCAAGTTTTGTGGTGTTTTTGAGCGCCACCACTTCTGCATTTGTCGTGCCAGAATGGGGAACAGCCTTTACAGCATGTTTGACATAGCTTGCAAATAGCATCCTCTACCCCTAGACAAGCATCTGCATTTGCAAAAGGGGCCACAGTGGCAGGGGGAAGATCAGGGACTCACATGGTGACCATGTGTTCAGCACCCCCCATTTATTGGGAGAATGCAACTTTTCTTTCCTACAGCAGCCTGTGGGCAGGAAGGGAAGGGTTGTTCGTGACCTATGGCATTAAAGCTGCTCAGGTGTGCTACCTACTCTAAGGTCTACTCTCCAAGCTGGCCAAACTGAGCCACTGTGGGACACTTCCCCTAGAACATTGACTTTCACAACCCTGCATCAGCACGGCCCTAAAACCAACCAGGCATGGCCAAATTTACCGTTATGCCTCATGAAAAATAGGAGTACTGAAATCGAATATAATGACTCTTAAAGTCAACAGAATGGTTCTGGTGGTGTGGACTCACTGTTTACAAAATAGGTCTAATGCAGTTAGTTCCTAATATAGACTAGGCCTAAGAGTCAAGTAAGTTAATATGCTACCAAATCAACAGAGCTGGTAAAAACCACAACAGCAGTAACAACCAAACCTGAATTTCACAAATGTTCTATGGGAGTTTATACACACATTTTTATTTCATAAAAAGAGGAAGAACGGCTCTTGCACAAAAGGGGGGTTTTGCGCAAAAAGGATCCGTCTGCACAGCGCTTTTTTGTGCAAAAACCTCTCGCACAACAGGGATCCGAGAAAGAAATGCAAATGAAAGTGTGGCATATGCAAATGAGTACCCCATTTACTTTCTTCTTGCAGAAGAGGCTCGTAATGTAGATGTAGCCTGGGAGAATTGCATCAACACCAATGTGGTATGCTGATTTCACCACCTGAGGATCTGTAGTATCATATGTTGAGATGTCTTCTGAGAATGTATCCACATGGTAGCATCTGAGACATGTCCACTTGATTTCCAAGAACTCAGTTCAACTGGAATCTCAGCACTGAGGTTTCCTTATTGGCATACAATCAGTCCACAAATGAGATGATGAGGCTCAAGCACAGGGCATACTACACATTCAAAATTACACAGAACTCCCCTACCTTTACATACGTTTACACATTATGGGTGTGTCTAGACTACATGCCTCCTTCGACGGAGGCATGTAGATAGCCAGATCGGAAGAGGGAAATGAAGCCGCGATTAAAATAATCGCGGCTTCATTTAAATTTAAATGGCTGCCCCGATCTGCCGATCGGCTGTTTGTCGGCAGATCGGGGGAGTCTGGACGCGATGCCCCGACAAAGAAGCCTTTCTTCATCGACACAGGTAAGCCTGGTTTCACGAGGCTTACCTGTGTCGATGAAGAAAGGCTTCTTTGTCGGGGCATCGCGTCCAGACTCCCCCGATCTGCCGACAAACAGCTGATCGGCAGATCGGGGCAGCCATTTAAATTTAAATGAAGCCGCGATTATTTTAATCGCGGCTTCATTTCCCTCTTCCGATCTGGCTAATCTACATGCCTCCGTCGAAGGAGGCATGTAGTCTAGACACACCCTATATTACAGATACTTCTTTTGGGATTGTCTTAATTACTTAGCAGGAAACAATCCATGAACTGCATGCTGTCCATGTTTGACTTCACTCTTTACCTCATCTTTATCCTCCCAGATTCTCTTGTCCATTATTATCTTGTTCTTAGTAAATGGTTTCAATGGGTGTTTCCCCTCTTATCTTATCTAGCTCAGTCACTCTTTAGCCTCCTGACCCTTTTGCTTATTTTATCACAAACACTCAATTGTCAGCCTGATGATCTAGTTACTTCTCTAATCCTGTCTTTCCAGACTTGAGGCCTATCCCTTCTGTAGTGATTCATGCTAAGCTTAGCTTAAACTTTATTGGAACTTTTGTACTGAATATACACACAGTCAATTTTTCATTTGCTTACAACTTCATCCTTTAATTTTTATTTGGTTGGTTTTAATCTCGACTTTTTACAAAAATGATCTGGAGATTAGAACCTGCAAGATTTAGCCACCTGGGAAACTTCATCTGGTATAGCTTGTTTGGTATTAATCTGTTCAGGCACTGTAATGGGTCGACTCAACAGCGTGGCGCCTTCAGCTGGATGACTTGAGGAATTAGCTGACTGTTTCAGTGAGTGCCTTCCTCCAGCTGGTGTCCCCCCATGTTCTCTCATCAGCACGGTGTCCTCTTCAGGACACTGTCCTCCGGCAGTGCCCACTCCAGTCTCTATGCCCCCTTCTGGGGGTGGGAGTTGTTTGTCTTGCTTGTACACTCAAGGGTCCTCCCTTATCCCCAGGACCCCCACTTCTTTCTCCCCAGGAACACCTAGTTCCCCTGACTCCCCCCTTGCCTCAGTGACTCACTGCCAGTCTTCCCCTAGCTCCTGCCTCTGGGGCAGACTGAAGTCTGTACCAGCCACTCACCCCAAGAAAAGGGTGTGGGCCTGCTATCTCTGCCTACTAGGCTGCCTCTTGCAGCCCCAGAGGCTTCGTTCCTTACAGCCTGGGGCTTCCTTGGCCAGAGCTTCCTCAGCCTAACGTGGCTGCCTCTCACAGCCCCTAGTAAGCTTCAGGCCTGATAACCGGGGCTTTCTTGGCCAAAGCCTCCCCAGCCCTTTTTTTTTCCTCTCGCTCCCCCCCCTCCCCCCATTGCTCTCCTGCTAGAGCAACAGGCAGGTCTCACCCACTCCAGGAGTCCCTCTTTATATCCCCCCAGCTAGGCCCTCATTAGCCAAGCTGCCTCAGCTGTGCTTCATTCTGTTCTTCACTCTCAGCCCCTTAAAGGGCCAGTGCAGGGTAAATGCCCTGTCACAGGCACACACAGAGACTGGTGCTTTTAAAGGAGCTGATAGAAGTTAAGCTCTCAGATGCCTTTGGAATTAAAGGAGAGTCGGGTGTCCAGTTCCCTTTGATTGCTTTGAAAACCCCAGCCTTAGTTGTTTGACTGGGGTCAGTTCATTTCTCCACAAATCCAGAAAAAAAGAAAGGACTTTGCTTGAACTGTTTCTCTAAAAAAGTAAAAATTTAACTTGCAATCTAGCCAAAGAGGAGACATTTTTGCCACATATACGAATGTGAAAACTGGCATTTATATGGAAATTTGAAACATACTGTAACTGCAGGCAGAGTTTTTACCAAGAAAAAGTTACAATAACAACTGGCAACTTAGAACAGCACTCAGTCAATGATCACAACTCATAGTTATTGTTTCTCCAAAACTAGATCCCTCAATTATACTGTAGCTTTTTGTGTATTTCTGTGTATTTCCTATTCTTCTGTTGGCATGTATAACTTCCCCTTTGCACTTAATAACCATGGGAGTGATGACTCTTGAAAGCCAAATAGCACAGCTCTTGGAAATAAATAGATTTAATCTTACTTCTTAATCTTCATTTGAACTTTCATCTTGAATTTCCTGTCCTCAGATATCAAGCCTAAATTGATTTGATACTTAGTGCTTGCCAAATAAATAATGAGCCTCCAAATTAGCCCACATTTGATAAGGCAATGATTCCATTATTTCTAACATTCTTATCATCAGGCAATGATTAAATTATTTCCAATGTTGTTGGTGTGAATGTGAAAATATGCTAAAAAAATCCTTAACAAATTTCCCCACTAGTTTTTAGGCTACATCTGCACTGCACCATTGTTCGAAATAAGATATGCAATTTGAGCTTTGAAAATTGTGTATCTTATTTCAATCTTATTTTGAAATAACCCACAATTCTGAAATGTCCCTTACTCCTCTTGGAATGAGGTTTAAAGGGATGTGGGAATAGTGAGCCCAAAATAAAAGGCTTGCTGTGAAGACATGGGATAGCTATTTTGGGATACTCCGGTATCCCAAAATAGCATTTCAGTGTAGACTAGCCTTTAATGAAAAGTCCCTAATTTGAAGATTTTATCACCCAACTATAATACCTGGGCTGTAAGAGCTTATTTTAATGAGGATGGGAAGAGTTCTTAGCAACTCTTTGACATCCTTAGAATCGTTTACCAATTCCATGATGATGGGTTAAGGGCCACCACAGTGAAAGTTGCTTAACATTTTTAAAATATTCCAGCCATTACGAATTGCGGCATAATACTGAGCTTCTTTTCTCCAGCACCTGGAGTGAAACAAAGCTCTGCTGTTCTGCAACTAGGCACAAAGCAAAGCCCAGGCACCAGCAGAGCAAAAGACCTCCAAGCTCAGCTCATCACCGACAGTGCCTGAGTTTCTGTTCATGGAAATCAAGGCTCACATATGATTCTCAAGGACTTATCTTAATTAATATCTTGCCTCCACATTGGAAATCTGAGAGTAATGGCATCTAAAGAAATGATTTACTTAATGAAGCTTTAATGCATGCCTCCAGGACCCTGTTATTAATACCATGTACCAATTGTGGTGCTGTGAATCAACATTAAATGCCCTTAAATAAGTGTTGTTTTTTTAAAAAACAACCCACATATTTTATACTCCCCCATATCGGTAGAACAAAAAAGAAGAAAAGGTATTAAAAGCAGTGTTAGGGGTATTCAAAGGCAGTATTTGATGTAGACCTATCTGGTCTATTGATATTGTATTGAGCTGTGATATGTGCTGCACCAGTTAGAATGACATATTTCTCTTTTTTTCTTTGAATCAAAGGAGACAGTTAGAGGGGAAAGGAAATCAATGATCCTAGGCTTACAGGGCCAAAATCTGCCTTTGGGGCATTAGAAACTGTAGTGGTAAAGATCTTAGACAGCTGCAATTCCTACTGAAGCTAGGAGTGCCCTAGTCATGCAATGCTCTGCCCCAGGACCAACTCACTTCTTCTCACCTCTTCCTACTGGCAGAGCTAGCTTGGGGTGCATCTACACTGCACCATTTTTCTGGAATAATGGCCATTATTCTGGAGAAACATTACTAGCATCCACACAGCAATTGCATTATTTCAAAAGAAAATTGAAATAACGGAGGGCTTTTTCCGATGTTGGTAAATCTCATTCCACAAGGAATAATGCCTTTTGCAAAAAAGGTTTTTTCAGAAGAGGGGGTGTGTGGATGAAATTGCTCCTCACCAGGGCCATTTTAAAGTTATTTCTCTCCTGTGCCTCCTGGGGCTCTAAATTGAGACAGTACATCTACATTAGGGGAGCCTACCTGGCACTAATTTCAAGGCTTCCCTGTAGCGATATCTTCCTGAATAGCTTATGCCAAAAGACGCTTACATTGTAGACATGGCCTTGTAAGGGGAAGCCTCAAATGGTTAGGAATTGCTGTAGGCAGCAATGTGGCCAAAAGAACGTCATTGCACACGCTCCTCCTGAACTGCACAGGAGGGGAGAGTTAATGAAATCAGACTGGCTGAGGACTGCCTGACAATACTTGGCAGAGGGGCTGACAACCAAAAAGGTGGTGGGGAGGTAGAAATAGGAAATCAGTATATTGGTGGGTAAAGGAGTGAGAGAAGGAGACAGAAGGTATGAAAGGGAAAAGAATAAGGCCAAAAATAGAGGGCAATAGAGGTGGAGGCAGCAGTGACACAGAGAGCAAGAAGAGAGTGAAATAGAGAAAACCAATGTGGAGAGATGTACACAAAAGGGGAAGATAAGGAACGAGAGAGAAAAAGGAGAAGATGAAATATAAAAGCCAATAACAACCAGGGGGAATGAAAACCTCTTAGAGTTTTCCTAATTATCATTCCAAAATATAAAAATGAAGAAAAACTAAGGTAAGCTTAACCAGAGTGAGAAAGAAAGATTAATTTAAACAATGGTTTAAAAAACTTGCTTATTTCCTCTGTCTCAGTGAGGTTTTTTAAGCTTTTCAAGGCAAAGGGGATGGAGAAATTCATTAGTATAAATAAAGATTAAAATGTGATATTGCTAATTATGAGAATTTCTGAAGGAACAAATAAAAGGAGTCAAGGGAGCAAGAAATGATAGAAAACCATGGTGTGAACTACGGGAATTATTTTGAAACACTGCAAGAAAATAAGCAGAAAGTAGAGAAGGTTAACTTTAATTTTCAAAAATTAAACCATTATAAGCCAGAGCCAATTCTGTGTGGGCTGAGGTACATTCTGGTTCAGACAAAAGAGAAATAATGTAGCTGAGTTTACTGTCCATCATGAAAACATCAGAGATTTTATCATGGAATATTGTGTGAAATAACCATTGTTTTCACATCAGAACTGACTTTTATGTTCTCTATGATTCTATAGAATGTGCTTAGTTCATTATTTTAATTTTAGCTTTGTTTCTCCATAAACACTAAGATTTTAAACAGGAAGAGCTTTCATTTTACATGAAGAGACTAAGCCAACCAAAAAAATCCTATTTATTCTCCATAGAAAAGCAGAGCATGTGATTTTGCTTTCTGTACAAGTTTGAATGGAACAGAACATGAAATGGTTGCCTGTTGCACTGGGATTTAAGGTGCAGTGCACAGAAAAATCATTAAAGTCATAAAGCTAAACACACCACTACACACATTTTACTGATGGATGAACTGAGCTACAGAGAAATTAAGTGATTTCCTGAAGGTCATACAGTTAGTCAGTAGCAGAACTAGGTTCAAACTCCATGACCAGCTTAAAGTGAGGCAAACAAATCTTAAACATCCACTAAATGGGCATCTGGAGATGCCTCCAGTGTGGGGGAGTTCTTAGTCATTGTAAAGCTGTTACAGAGGGCCCCTGTGCATAGGGGATGGGAGCAGGCATCCCAGATACTGGAGAAAGAAGTACAGGAGCACATTGCATTCTGATGAAATTCACTGGTAAGCCAGAACCTATTGGAGCAGCCTTTAAACTTCTCTAAATTGCATAGGGAATCTGGTGCATGCTGCAGCTCTTGATCAGAAAACACAGGGGGTGACTCAGAGCCACTTTCACCCATTTGTTCCTCAGCTGCCTTGCTGTGCCAAACGGCAAATTAATTCTAACTCCTGGCCCTGCACTAGGCACTAAAACACTTGCTCCTATTGGACTCAGATTCTGTCAATGTGGCAGTTTCTTCTCTCATGTGTTCCATCTGAACAACTGCAGAGGAATGAAAAGAATAAGAAGCTTTTACCCCTAAGGCAAGCTAAATCCAGCATCACATTCATTTAATGAGGACTACAAATCCTATTAAGTGCTCTGTCCATTTCTAACCCTTTGATAAAGGAGGGAGAGGGGGATGGAAGGGAATAGCCACAATACATATCCAAAATGCTCCATGCAAATAACATGCCAAGTTTTACTTAAGAACATTTGCTAATGCTTAAAAATGCCTATAATAAAGCTTTAATGAGCACACTGCCTAATATGTGTTCAAGTGATAATGCTGAAGAAATAGAATTTTACAGGACAATTTCTCACTGCTACACTCATGTTTTTGAGATGCAGACACATTCATTTTTCTGTGACAACATTCTAATGCAATTACTTTATTTATTTTATACTGGGTAACTGATGGGGATTCAGACATTTTATCTGATGGATGCTGGTTCAGTACAGAGGTAGTTTAAAAAAAATCTTGATTGCTTTAGAGAATAGATGGAGAAGGCCAGGTTTTCAAAAGCTGTTTTACCTTCCTGGATCTCTCAATGTGAAATTTCCAAATAATCTATACTATATGTGTTACAGTGCAATTAGATTTATTAAAGACAAAGAAGGAAAAGATTGATTAGAACAACTGATACAAGAGTCTATATAAAATCTTTGCTCTGAAATGCTGAAAAAGCTAACCCAAGTATGCAGACAAGAAATGTCTTACACTTCAGAAGTATGTCCATCTTTTCCTTAGCTTATTTTCAAACCTGATCCACAGGCAGTGCAAAATGTTAGAGATGCACTCTCCATTATAACCTCTGCATCTGTAAACCTCCAAATGTTTTGCAAATCAAGACAAATTTTGTTGTCAGTTTATGTCTAATAAAACTGAGACATTTGCTAAGATTGCACAGCAGGTCAACTGCAGAAACAGGAACAGGATCTCTTGAAGTCCCAGGCTAATGCCATATTCCCTGAGTCATGTATTGATTCCTGGGGTTCCTCAAGTATACTCTCACATTCTTTTATATACTATTTTCAACTCACACACAAGTTATCACCTGCTTCATACACGTCGTTAGACCAGAGTATAACTACCTCCAAAGTCATGTCTGTTGCACATTTTCCTATCCATTGAGGGCTCTACTTGCTATTTGGATAGCCTGTTGTCATTCATGCTTTTTCCTGGAAAAAACTTAACCATTTAAAGCATTCTTCTGAAGGTGGACATAGACAATGGTTTCTCTTGGACTGTATTACAAAATGGACCATCTTCCCCCACTCAAAGACTGGATGGAGTTAATTCATAACTAAGGCATGCTTTCAAGCTAACTGTTCTGATCGAAAGTGTCAACCTAACTCCAGTTTGTGGTCTGCCTTAAGAAAAATGTGGCCTTCATTTTCTTATGGTTCCCAATAACTTTTTTGTGCTCGCTATCCCATATGAAAGACTGACAGAGGACACCTTTCTGCCACAGTCATGTAAGTCTCATGGTGTATTTCCTGACCCCTTATTGATTACATGGGTACAATTCTAATGGGTGGCATTCTTTGCTCTACATTCCCCCACTGAAGGGGGAATTCCCTCCAGAGCTGCTATAAAAGAGCCGAGGGGGGGGCGGGGGGGGGAGAAGAGAAGTTACCCCAGGGAGTTAAAACATTTCATCTGAATTTTGGTCACTGTGTAAAAATCTTCCTTTTGTACCTTTAACCAATCTGTGTTTTGTTTGCATGTCTACCTCTAGCTTAACATACAGTGCTCTCAGGAAGAAGGAAAGTTACTAGTAAGCCATAAAGAGCTAGCCATATGCTAGTTGGTATTATAAGCAGAGATATGCTGAAGTGGCAAACGACGGTCATTTACCTTTCTAACCTGGTGACAAACACTGTAAGAGCTGATAAGTACTCACTATCCAAACTGATGGACAGCAAATATTTATTGTTCCTATTCCTAATACAACAGACTAGATTATATTGCATTCTGTTGTATAGTCTAGTGTCATATCACACAAGGATGTGAGATGTAGCATCACAGCATGAGGGATGGGCAGCTGGAATTGCCAGTAATACAAATTCTAGTCAGCCATCTATGTTCACTTCTGTTTAATACCTACAGTTTTTTCCATCAGTCAGCCTCATTCTGAGAAAGCTCAGAATCATATATATGCCTCATCTATATGAGCTAACAGCAGATGTCTTAGTAAAACATGGTACTTTTGAGCACCCTAGGCAAATTTTCATCTAACAGATCTGCTTACATCCCTTCTCCTGCTATAAGGCTATGTATACACTACAGCTTATGTTGGCAGAACTTATTTCACTCAGGGGTATACATAAACCTTCCCCTGAGCAATATTAATTACATCAACATGAGGAATGTCAGTGCCACTTGCAGAAGTGGCTTTATTATGCCAATGGCAGAGCTCTCTCCCTTTTGCAAAGAGCATCCTTACCAGATTCATTACAATTGTGCAGGTACCATACACATAAACAGACTCATCGGCTACGTCTACACTGGCCCCTTTTCCGGAAGGGGCATGTAAATTTCATGAGTCGTCGTAGGGAAATCCGCGGGGGATTTAAATATCCCCCGCGGCATTTAAATAAAAATGTCCGCCGCTTTTTTCCGGCTTTTTTAAAAGCCGGAAAAGAGCGTCTAGACTGGCCCCGATCCTCCGGAAAAAGCGCCCTTTTCCGGAGGGTCTTATTCCTCCTTCAAAGTAGGAATAAGAGCCTCCGGAAAAGGGCGCTTTTTCCGGAGGATCGGGGCCAGTGTAGACGCTCTTTTCCGGCTTTTTTAAAAGCCGGAAAAAAGCGGCGGACATTTTTATTTAAATGCCGCGGGGGATATTTAAATCCCCCGCGGATTTCCCTACGACGACTCATGAAATTTACATGCCCCTTCCGGAAAAGGGGCCAGTGTAGACGTAGCCTTAGGGTACATCTACACAGCAGGGCTAACGTTGAATTAAGCCACACAACTTCAGCTATGTCAATTGCAATGCTTAAGTCGAAATAGCTTAATTCGGCTTTTGGCGTTATCTACACAGTGGGAAGTTGAAGGAAGAACACTCTTCCTTTGACTTCCCTTAACCTCATGAAATGAGGGTTACAGGAGTTGGAGTAAAAAGTCCTCCATCTCAACATTTTTTCAAACTTATGACTAGCTGTATACATGCACACTATGTTATTTCAGAATTATGTCAGTTATTACGAAATAACACTTCTGTACGAACATGCCCTTAGTCTCACTGCACTCTGCCACACCCCATCATGACAACCTAAATTCCACTGTAATTACAAACACTGCACTGATAGTAAATCTGCCTCAAACTGTGTGTGTGGGGCGGCGGGGGGAGAACTATAAGCCTATCTCAAGTGTAAATAATGAGAAAGAAAGTGACTTTGAGCCTTTTTGAAAGGTCCTTAAACAAACATAGAAAAAGTCACCCTTGGCACTCTCAAGAAAGCCAAATAAAAAGAAAAGCTTGCTACATAGAAAGTTCTTCACAAATTTGTTAATGAACCTTTCCCATGGGGTGCTATAAAAAGTGCTAGAATAGCTAACACAGGCAGCAGATTCCAAATGGTAACTGTTCAGACAATGCCCTTGCCCATCACAAATGAAAAGCAGCTAAGACATGTAATTCCATTCTGCAAGAACATAAAACTGAGATAATAGAAAACATCAGAACAACTACTCATTGATTCTGCTATAATAATTATTTGTTTTATTACCATTTAATTTGAATGATTTAATGGAGCCGATTAAAATTAATCCTTTGAAAATGTAAGCATCAAGAAACGGCCTTTGTTGAAAAAAAAGTTTGATTTATCTGAATTTTCAGCAAAAATTAACCTTGAAAACACCCAAATTTTTCGTAATTAAACACATATCTCCAATGACAATTTTAAAAATATATTTTTTTAATGTTTACCATTCTCTAATCAGCTTTACTTTCTAGACTAGTAGTCAGGCATTTAATTTAGTCATGTAAGATAGGTCACTTTCCTCAAGAGTTTACAGTCTAAACAAAATCAGGCAAATGAAGGATGAATAAAACACATCAATCAAAGGTTTCCAAAATTCAAAATTTCTACCCCTGCAGCAAAGTGGCAGCAAATTACTTACATTTGTTTCCTGAGATAGCAACCGTCATAACACTCCAGGCTGGACCTCCCTGGTCTGGCACCCTTGGGATCTGCCTAGTCGCAAACGAGGGGTCTTGTCATTGGCCTCCCAGCCCAACCCAACTGTGATCTGCTTCTGGCCTGCTCCTGGCCCCGCTGCCCCTGGCTTGGTTCCAGACCTGGCCCCGGCTCTCTGACACTGGGCTCTGGCACCAACCCCTCCCTCCCTGCCGCTGGCCTGTCTGGGGCTCCACAGAGTTGGAACTCCCTGGCTGCTGCCGGCACTAGGGGCAGAGCTCCATGGCTGCCAGGGCTAGAGCTCCTCAGCTACTGCCAGTCCTGCTGCCACTGGGGCCAGACCTCCATGGCGGCCACTGGCCCTTCTACCCCAGGGCTGGGGCAGCTTGGCTATTGGGGCTGGAACTCCCTGCTGTGCCACCCATGCTTCTGCCCCCCACCTCCCGCCCCAGGGCTTATGCCAAATCCCCAGCCCCCTGCCACACTCCCAGCCTCACCCCTTGCCTGGGCTCTGTGTTCCAGCAATATCCAGCATCGTGGATATTGCTGGACCATGGATGTTGCAGGACAAGAGAGTCCCGGTTCAGGGAGGTACAACCTATACAGGCAGTCCCCAGGTTACATACAAGATAGGGACTATAGGTTTGTTCTTAAGTTGAATTTGTACGTAACTGGGAACTGGCTCCAGATTCAGCCGCTGCTGCTGAAACTGACCAGGGGCTGACTACAGGAAGCCTGAGGCAGAGTTGCTCTGCCCCCAGCTTCCTGGAATCAGCCACTGATCAGTTTCAACAGCGGCTGAATCTGGAGCCTGAGACAGAACAGCTGGGGCGCTGCCGGGTAGGTCCCCTCAGGACCAACCTGGCAGCACCCCAGCTGCTCTACCCCAGGCATCCACAAAAAAAGCCTGGTCTTCGGGGGGGGGGCGCATTAGCTGCCCCCCCCCCCCAGCGGACCAGGGAGACCCGGAGCAAAGCCGCGGAGGCGGCGGGGTCCCGCGCCTCCAAGGCTTTGCTCCGGGTTCCCTGGTTCGCTGGGGGGGGGGGTCCCCAGCAGACCAGGGACACCCAGAGCAAAGCTGCAGAGGCGGCGGGGTCCCGCGCCTCCAAGGCTTTGCTCCGGGTGTCCCTGGTCTGCTTGGGGTGTCCCTGGTTTGCTGGGAGGGGTCCCCAGCAGACCAGGGACACCATGAGCAAAGCCACAGAGGCGGCAGGGTCCCACGCTTCCAAGGCTTTGCTCCGGAGCAAAGCCTTGGAGGCACGGGACCCCGCCGCCTCTGCGGCTTTGCTCGGGGTGTCCCTGGTCTGCTGGGGACCCCCCCAGCAGATCAGGGACACCCAGAGCAGCTTTTCTTGCCCTGGAGGACGCGGTGGCGGGACCACTGCGTGTCTGGGTGGTCCCGCCGCCCACGAGTTCCGGGGCGAGAAAAGCCCCATTCGTAAGTGCGGATCCGACATAAGTCGGATCCGCGTAACTCAGGGACTGCCTGTACTACTATGCACAGGGTAACTCATAAACATCAGAATATATAAAGACCTGGTATCTCAGTCTAGTTCATCAGTCTAGCTCAGTCGAGTGCACTGTTTTACCAAAGAGTGAAAAAAATACATTTTAAAGTTTGTTTTAGGCACAAATATAATCACTTCTGCTCAAAATTGCCACAATTTTCATTCTGGGAAAAATTGGGAAAAATTTTAAAAAAGTGGCCATTAAATTCCCTCTGATGAAGTGGGTCTTTACCCACGAAAGCTTATGCTCCTACACTTCAGTTAGTCTATAAGGTGCCACAGAACTCCTCGCCACTTTTATTAAATTCCCTGAAATTCCTAACCCTACCTGCAAACGTTTCATGATATGGGATCTAGATTTTTGTACAACTTCGAATAAAAAGTCAAAATTGACAGTAAAATAGCATTCTGCTAAATAAAAAATCTTACATAACTCATATCAATTTTCTATTTGGAAAAGCACATTCAGTATAGACAGCAAACTTTCCCTAGTGAAATAATCCAGCAGAAATCTGGGCAGTTGTGCACAACCTGAAGAAATGATAACATAAACTTTCCCACATTCACATGAATGTCTTCCCAACCTCACACAAAAAAGACTTCTGGTTTGTTCAAAATTCAGTCTATAATGTTGTTCAATGTCTCGAAGAGGATCTGCAGCAAAGGAAGGAAGGAAACAGTTTTTCCATCCCTTTTGTGAAAATGTTCAAGGTTTTGAAAAACATTCCCATCCCATCACAGGAAACAAGTCAAAATCAATTTCAAATTTCAGTTTCATTGAATCAGCATTTTCTAAGGAAGAAGCACTGCATCAAAAATTCCCATCTACATCTGTTCTTGAGTCCTTATCTACACTGGCATGTTTCATCATCAAAACCTGCCTTTTGGTGACAAAATAGTTAAATCATTTATACTGCAATGCGACATTTGTGGGTAAAAACACCCAGTTTTGGTGACAAAAAACTTCCACTTCTGCAAGAGACTTTTTTCTTTTCTCCTCCCTTTATTGTCGACAAAGAGCCAGTCTGGACACCGTTGTTTATTTTGTCAAGAGAACTGGCTTCCACCAGTATCCCACAATGCTTACCCTGATGTCTGTGCCCCCCCTTTCAAAGCTCCAGGAAATAACTGACAGCAGAGTGAGCTGCTCTCTTTAGGGAACAAAGAGTAAATCATTGGCATGCTTCTATTCTGCCCTGTGCTAGGAATAGAGTGGCAGGCAGGCTGCTGCTGCAGGGGGAGGACTGGAGAGACTATTGCACTGCTTTGACATTCCTCAGCACTGAGAACTCACAGAGCAGCTCTGCCTTCCCACAATGCTGCACAGTGGGATGCTCACCCACCTTGCTTTGGTTTGACCAATTTTCACTTTTGGCAACTTTTGCATGCTGACAGCACTTCTATTGCCAAACCTTCCTTGCGTAATCATAGCCCGAGTGAAATCCTTTCACCAGTGAAGTCAGTGGCAAAATTCCAGTCAACTTTAGTGGGGGTCCAAGCTTTTACCTCTGCAATATGACTAAAATGTGAGTTTGTGGTTAACATGGAGTGTGCTGCAATAGTGATGAGCCAGTTTGTTATTCCAATACAGTTATGTCCACTTCTAATTCTCCACATAATCTCTTATTAGCCTGGATCATTCCCCAAATGGCTCTTCCTGCCTGGTTCACTAATATCTAGCATAGCCGTGGCCAACCTGTGGCTCATGAGCCACATGAGGGTCTTCCCCCCCGGGGTGCGGCAAAGCCCTTCCATGGCTCGTAAAGCCAGCCACATGCCCCCAAAAATGGCCCTCTCCTTCCAGCTCCCTGAGCTGACCTGGGCGGGGGAGTCCTCTGGTGTGGCCATTAAAGATGGAGAATTAAAGACGGCTTTGGCTGGTGGGAGTCTGATGTGGCCAAAAAGCCTCTAAACCAAACGCGACTGGGGGCTCCTTTTAAAGGGGCTTTTTTTTTTCCTTGACAACTTTGCCCCGGCTCTTCGTGCTGGATCCACTGATATCTTGGCTCTTTGCCCAAAATGGGTTGGTCACCCCTGCTTTAGCATAAGAGTGCATGGAGCACAGATCAGGAATAAGACTGTTTGTTTGATTTTCATCAAATGGTCAGAAACAACTTGCAATTAGACCTTTTCTACCAGAGCTTGCCTAGCCAGAGTCAAACTAATTTGAATCCTTCCATTCTAGATGATGCCATCTCAGATGTTTTAGTGTATGTCAAATTTCCAGTAAGGCAGAAAGCAGAGGGAAACCAGAACTACCCATTTAATTAGATGAATTTAAAGGAACAAATTAGGTTGGTCTAGCTGGAAGTATTAAATGACATTCTATGCCCATACCTTTCCTGACTCCTCTTATGTATTGATATGGCATTTTATTCACAAACTGGTGCATTTGACAAGGGAAAATTTAGTATGATATATAGGGATTTACCTGCTTCTTTAATCCATGGGAATTTTTGCTCCTGTCTTAAAGAAATACAGTTTGTTGGTTTTCCCCAGGCAGCTGTAATTTCTTCTTAGCCATTCTTTTACTTCTGATATGCTATTGGGTCAGACTATTACTGTATAAATAGAAGAAACCAGGTGTTTTTGGTATCAGTGTAATTAGTCAATTTAATGAAAATCTGTTAAACTGTGTCCATCCTTCCATGTGAATGTTCAAGGCTGGATTCAGTCTGTCACTGCATGTGTGTGAGTGCATACTGCTTAAATGTAACTTTGCTGTCACCAACAGGTTTTCACATGAATTAAATGTTTTTTTCTCAGTGTTTTTTCATTGTATGAGACAAACTAAAAATAAAGGGCCTGAATCTACCAGACTTACTTATGCAGAAAAGTCCCATTTTCTTCAATGTGACCACTTGCAGAGATGCTACTTCCAGTGAATAAAGGGGTAAAATCTGGTCCAGAGAAAGCAGATAATCCTAATATTTTTTAGAAGGTCTCATGGTAAAGAAATGGAAAATAATTAAATTACAATAGTAAATCTTGGCACGCAATCGCTCCAATTTTCTGAAGGGCACATAAAGATACATCATCTAATTTCTGATTTCACACTAACTTTCCTGACTGAAGGTGTCAATCTAACTTCAATTTCTGGTCTGCCTTGAGAACAATGTCTCTGCATTTTCCTATAGTTCTTGCATAACTTTATTTTGCTACCTATCAGATATGAAAGACAGAGGACACCTATCTGTCATAGTCATGTAAGTCACATGATGTGTTTCCTGTTATTTTATTAGCTAAACAGACATAGGATGGCATTCCCTGCCTATATTGCTCCTGAACAGGGGGGATTCCTTAAAGGGACAGTATAAAGGAGGAGTGGGGGTCCAGAATTTGCCCCAGGGAGTTAAACCATTTCATCTGAATTTTGTCCACTATGTTTGTAAACCTTCTTTTTGAGCCTTTAACTAATCTGTGTTTTGTTTGCATGTCTATCTCTACCTTAACATACAGTGCTCTCAGACAGAGGGAAAGCTACTAGTAAGTTATCTCACTTATAATGAGCTAATAATATGTTAATTGGTGTTATCTACAGAGATAAGTTGAGTGATGGACTATGGACATTGACTCTCCTAACCTGCTGTCAAACACTGTAAGAACTGATAAGGACTCACTATGTGAACCGATAGACAGCATATGTTTATTTTTCCAGTTCCTGCAATAGAGTAGATTATATTGTAGTCTAGTCATGTCATATCAGAAGAGGATATGAGGAGGTGGAAATACATCAGGTAGCACGTCATTTCTGATTTCTCGGATACTACTAGTTTATCCCTTCACCCTTAGAATCATTCATGTCTTCTCCAAAATAGCCTCAATTAACTGGCTATTTTGACAGCTTTTGCTTTGCTTCTGCTGTATGTGTTATGTAAAAGAATTTACTTTAGACGGATCTGCCTGCTTGACTAATGATTACTCTCTGTTTGTCTCCAGTGCTTTGCCAGAAAATAAAATAGGTAGCTCACGAAGCCAAGGAAATCTTGCTGAAAGAAGTGTCATCAAAGAAAAGTCACAAATAACACATCAGAATAAGATTTTATGGGCAAGGATGTGATTCTAGGCTCCTATCTGAGAATGAATCGAAGTGTCAACTGCCTGCGCTAGGCAGTAGCCTTGAGAAGCATGATACACAATTGTCACCCTTTCCCGACTTGCCCTGGGCCTAGGCTTACAGCAGCGTACAGCATCCCCACACAGGCTCAGCCTGAGGTATTGTGGAGGAAGGTGGAGACAACGCTCTACTCCAGGCATGTCCAAAGTCCGGCCCGCGGGCCAATTGCGGCCCGTGTTCTGATTTAATACGGCCCCACAGGTAATTTGGCAATATCTATCTTTTATGGCCCCCAACGAATCCCTATGTATTGAGATGAATACATTGTAAAATCTCAGTTAATGTCAGTTGGTCTAAATCAGTTATAAATATATTTGGACACAACCTGTATACTTGGTGTTATGTTCCTGTTCATATTTTTTTAACTTAAAAGTTGACAGACAACCTCTATTACCAATAATATGTAATATACCTTACAATGTTCCTGACATATATTTCAGCTTCCTTGATTTTTTTTTCATCTGGCCTTCAGATATGAAAGGCAGAGTGATTTAACACCTGTTTAGATTTGTCATCCATGTGACGAAATGAAAAGTATGCCGTTTGCAATAAGCTTTGCATAAAATAGTTAATTTGCATTTAATTTTAATGGTTCAAAGAATGTCAGGCAAAATGGTCGGCCCTCACTCATGTTCACTTAATCAAATCTGGCCCTCTTTGAAAAAAGTTTGGACACCCCTGCTCTACTCACTACACAGCTCTCTGCCCACTTACTCCACAGATGGGGAGACCTTGGCTTTGTCTGCATTAGCACTTTTGTCAGTTGGGTTGTTTTCTTCACACCTCTGATTGACATACATTTCACAGACAAAAGCTTTGGTGTAGTCATCAGCACAGTGGCTTTCCCACTGACATAGATACTGCTGCTTATTGTGGAATGGTTTAATTACAATGGTAGAAGAGCTGCCTCCCCCGACATAGGGTGGCTACACAGCAAGCTGCACAGTGGGTTTATTTGCATTACAGAATCACTCAAAGGGCTCAAATCATTGCTCTTCTTGTATAATCTGAAGTGACTGCCTCATGAAACTCAAAATATGTGGCTATTCCGCAGAACTGAAACACCATGGGATGTTGCTTACTAATCCTCACTAGAATTGAGCAGGGAAGGGGGAAGAAATCCTGGCTTGTGTTTATGCAGATAAAATGTCCCAAAACTTCTGGCAAAGTCAACAAACCTGGGACAGTGATTTACTACAATTGCTTCAATTCTAGAGGCATCATCATACCACTTTAACTGTACCAATAAAACTGAAGTAGCATAACTTATGTTTACACAAAGCTTTAGAATGCTCAGATGTCCACTGTTTCCTGGGAGTCAGGTGGAGAAGTGGGAAAACAGGTACATACATATTAGAAAATTATCATGTTGAAATAGTCTCATTTCTTCTTCAACTTTGTGCTGAAAGATTGATGAATGGACAGTGTTAAAAACAAAACAAAACAAAACAAAACAAAACAAAACAAAAAACAAAACAAAACAAAACAAAGGAGTCTGTTAACCACCAGTTAGGTTTTCCCTAGCATTCCCTACTGTAATGTTAACCTTGAGCTCTTTCAGGATAAATATCTGAGGAGTTTATCTGTATGTACATAACGCAGGAATTTTTACCATTTGACTACAGATCTTTGCACACTGTTCATTATTCTTGAATGCCAGAATGAAGGGCAGCTTAAGGACCAGTATGTAATTTCCAAAACAGTAGAAGTGATGACTGGTGCTAGAACAAGAGAGATGCTAGATTGGAAAGCAACCTGAGTAACAAAACCCAACCAACCAAACAACTCCAGCCCACCCCACCCACAAATCACAGAACAGTTCCTGACTATCCCTGCAGCAGCATTGGACTGTCATTTTACAAACAAGCTAATGCATGTATATTTTGGTGGGTAATGACACATAAAGACTGACTGTGGATCCTGTGTGTATTAACCATTGGACTACTTAGGCTACATCTAGACTGCAAGCCTCTTTCGAAAGAGGCTTTTTCGAAAGATACTTTCGAAAAAGCCTCTTTCGAAAAAGAGCATCTAGACTGCAAGCAGTACTTTTGAAAAAGCAAGCCGCTTTTTCGAAAGAAAGCACCGAGGCTGTCTGGATGCTCTCTTTTGAAAAAGCCCTGTTTGCATTCAAGAATGCCTTTTTTCGAAAGAGCACTTTCGAAAAAAGGCGTTCTTCCTTGTGAAATGAGGTTTTCCGCCATCGAAAGAAAAGCCGCGTTCTTTAGATTTAATTTCGAAAGAATGTGGCTGTAGTCTAGACGCAGGTGAAGTTTTTCCGAAAAAAGGCTACTTTTTCGAAAAAACCCTTGAGTCTGGACATAGCCTTAGTGTGTCCTGTATTTCCTTTCAGGGGAAACGTGTGTTACAGAGTGTTATCGAGATATTCATCTCCATTCCAGGTTATTGATACAGGAACAACCTAAAGAGATACGTTGCATAAAAATCCTTTCCAGATTTTGTATAGAGGATGGTACCTGCAAGGACAGGAATTTGGGAATTTAATCAGTGTGGTATGAATATTCGTGTTTGATAAAGTACAAAAGGCCTGATCCAAATCCCACTGAAATCAATGACAAAGATAATTTGCTTATGTACCTCTCAGAGCCTTGAGTGAAGGCATTTGAGCTACAGCTTATTGCTTTTTAAAAATTATAATCAAGGTAGTTTCCACATACATTTTCTCAATAATATTTAAAGCTACCTTCAGCGTTCCTGTTTGATTATGATACGCTCCAAAAATGTTGGCTGCTTACCCAAAATGCATCGTAACTAGTGGACCCTCCTAAATCCAGATGTGTCCACTTGTTACATCATCCAGAGTGACCTGACAGAAATTCCAGTATACTTCATTAGAATTTTGTAGCATGGCTTTGATTTTTACTGGTATCTTGATTTCTGTTGTAAAATTAATACTCTTAGGAACCAAACTAGTTGCTGTGCTCTGAAACCTGCCTGCTAACTGAAATCAGTTGGAAAGGTTCAATTCAAATGTCCATAAGGGTGGGATGTTAAAAAATACTATAGTGCTATGTGATTTCTTGAACTGACAAAATTAACAGTGAAATCTTTTACTGTCGAAATAGGCATGAGTGCTATTAGAATTAACCATAGGAGACCAGGCAGTGGCAATTTTTCATCATATAGCATTATATTAGCTTTAATTTTTATTAATAAGATACAAGAGTCATTAACACTACTAAAAATCTAATTATGTTAGCAATTTTCCATCATGTCATATATGAGCAGTTAAGTATTGGTATTTGTTTTTCCTAATGGGATTTAAAAGTCTAATTAAAAGTCTTTCTTTTGTGGTTAAGTGGAATAAATCTTTGTGAAAAGCAGGATATTTTAATAGCTGCAGACAGCTTATTTCCTTATATATTACACTTCACCTTCATTGTCTGCAATATAAATGACCAAATAAGGATAAGAGAGAGACAGGAAGAGATGGATCAGCTCAGAAGCCTGCTCTAATTTACACCATGACAAGTAAACTTGCTGTCTGCCCCAGACAAGGAGCAACTTAAGTGTGATTTAAAACATTATTCTTTCTTTGCTCTTCCACTTGCCCAGTTCCTCCAGGAATGGAGCCACTTGCCATCATCTAAGATGATGACTCCCTGTATGATCCTTACTGGTTAAGGAATACAGTGAACTATCCTTTTTATAGCAACCTTTTTACATACCCGAAGAGTCTTCTACCCTCAGTTTTTTCTTCCCTTCAGGAAAGAGTTATTTCCAATCTTTCCTCATAGGTCGTGCTTCCTAGTCCATTATTGTTCTCTTCTGAACATTGTCCAACTTGTCCCAATCCATCTGGAAAGGCAAGGCCCAGAACTGGTCACAGTCCTTCAGCTTAGGCCTTTTACGTACTGTGTAAAGTGGAAGATTTTTTCTTGTGTCTTGCTTACAACATTCCTGCTAATCCATCCAAAATTATATTCACTTTTGTTTTATTGCAACAGTATTACATTGTTGATTCATATTTAATTTGTGCTCCACTATAAGCCACAAAGTCTCTTCTGCAGTACTCCTATAGCTTATTTATTTTGTTTGGGGAGTAGGTATATTCTTTAATGCCAAAAGGATATTTTTGCCAGTAGAGGCTATGTTTGCACCAGGAGACTTTGCTGGTGTAACTATACCAACAAAACTTTTCCAGCCTACACTAAACCTCAAGGCCAAACTAGTAGCTACCTCCTGAAAGCCTCTCCAATTGCCTAGCACTGGATCTCAGAGCTACCAGCTATGTAAGTTATCAAACTATTTTATAGTCAGTTAACATTCCTCCCATATTCCACAATTTCCTGTAGTGTACAGTATAACTCAGCTGCAAAAATCTTGCCTTGCCACAAAATGTGGGTTTAAAATGCCACACCGCGTGCCAGCTTTATTCTTGGTTTACACTTGTAGATCAATGACAGGATAATGCTCAATTAACATTTATTAAGAGCAACATGTTTTCTAAAAACTGCAGACCAAAGGTGTCAATTAGATGAGAGAAGCTCCATGAAAGATGAAAGAACTATTATGTTGTGCGGATGCACTGATGCTTTGCTGTCAGTGATTTATTAGTGATGAGATACCAAGTACTTAAGCTTATCAGTAGCGAGTGAAGTAAGTATGAAATAACAATTATTCCAGTTGGTTATTTAGTGTGCAGTCTTGTCCCCCACCATGACCCCATCAGTACATCGAATGGATTTTGGATTTTTCTCAACTTACAGTATGACTAAAATCAGGGTAACATTTAAAATGCAAAATCCAGCATTAAGATAATCAAAATGCATGAATAAACATGATGAAACAAGTCTCTCTTTCAAACTGGGTACCAGTAAGCCATTCTTGCCACAGGTTACTCTTATCCCTAGGGCTACGTCTAGATGGCAGAGTTTTTGCGCAAAAACTCCCATTTTTTCACAAAACCTCATGGAACGTCCACATCTCAAGAGCATTTTTGTGCAAGTTAATCAACAGAATGGAGGGCCTTTGTCTATTATATATTTTTTGTCTAGAATTAGACTCTCCTTCCTCCTCCTTTATCTATGGTACTGTAGCTTTCATAAACTAAAAAACATTTCCTATAGAAGTACCATCCTCAGTGTTTTTGTTGCTGACCACATGTTCTGCATTCACCCCTCTTACTGTAGCTGGAACTCCAACAGACAGACAATTCTTCAATCCTTTTTGTTTGCCATATACATTAACTCTTATTCCACAAGAGTACAAGATGTGGAATGCTACTAGCTTTTTGTCCATCTGGACTATTCAAACCAATGGAGGAAATGGGAATATTCTGTAGGGAACATTCCCACTATAGAAGAGGCACTGAAGAAACAGGAATATGAAAACATCTTTTTTGAATGATTCAATAGTGCAAATTGAGCATACTGCAAAAAAATTGTTTAAAAAAGCACAGGTCTCTTTTTTTAAGATACTCAATTGGTAAATCAAACTGCAGGACAAAGAACCATCACATTCCAATCATAGTATCACAATACAAAAAGTCATGCAACATAACATTGGAGTGACAAAGCAGCATCACTAATCATAAAAGAAAAGGAAATAGTTTATTTTGTGGTTCTGATTTTGAATATTTATTTATTTAATGGGGCACATTTTCTATTAGGGTGTGTCTAGACTACAGGGGTTTTTTTTTTTTAAAAAGTGACCTTTTTCTGAAAAAACTTCCCCTGTATCTAAACTGCTGCTGCGTTCTTTTGAAAGTAAATCGAAAGGATTTTGACCGCAGAAAACCTCGTTTTACAAGGAAGAACGCCTTTTTTGCTTTTTCGAAAGAAGACGCTATGTAATACAAACCGAGCTTTTTCAGAAGAGAGCATCCAGACTGCCTGGGTGCTCTCTTTCAAAAAAATGGCTTGCTTTTTCGAAAGTACTGGTTGTAGTCTAGACACTCTTTTTCGAAAGAGGCTTGCAGTCTAGCTGTAGCCTTAGGAACTAGGACACATACAAAAAAGACAGACCTTAAAATGTTGGTTTTGGTGGCAAATTACAGCAAAGTCACATTGAAACAGCTTGCACTCAAAGGCTACGTCTAGACTATGGGGTTTTTGCGGGATATTGGAGGTATTCTGCAAAAACCCCACCGTGTCCAAGGAATGTGTTTGCTCTTTCACTTTTCTTCACGGAAGAGCAAACACGCTCTTTTGGGGAGCCCTGTATACCTCCTTTCATGAGACATAAGGGCTCCGCTGAAAAAGAAGACTTTTCTGCCATTTGGCCCTGTCTAGATGGGGCCAAATGGCAGAAAAGACTCTTCCCCCCCCCTCTCCCCCAAAAAAGCATAAAAACCTTTGCAAAATGGGGAGTGCATTTTGCGTAGCTTTTTCCACAAAAACACCGCAATCTAGGCCTAGCCAAACACAGAGACACACATCCAGGTCTGAACCAATAGCTGGAAAACTGAAAACTTTGGTACTTAGTAAAAGGGCTTACACAGGGGAACTTGAACAATGTTTATAGTGAGGGTATTAAGAGCCATTGATCCAAATGATAACGCCTATATATAATGAAAATCTCATCAAGCCAGGAAGTGTAGCAGTATGCCCAACACCTCTAACTCCAGCACTCATGAGCTCACAGTGTTCGCCATGAGCAATCTATCTGATGAAGCTTGTTCTTTCTTTCGTTCATGGATTTCCAGGACAAGAAAGTGGTTTTTATAAATCTGCCTACAAAGGGTCTGATCTGAAGTCCACAGCAGTCAATGGAAATATCCCATTGAATTCAGCATGGTTTGAATTGGGTGCAAAATGCAACTGTTTGGCTAATACCTTAGGCAAATGTATTTCAGCTCCTGCGTGGCTCACAAAGACCTAATTGCAAGTATTCGTTCCATATTCACTGCGGGTGAATTTGAACATTTTGCACCCTTAAGCTCTACTTTGAGCATTTAAATGAATCTGAATTGGTGTACAGACCTTAGGCTGTCCTTCCATATAGGCTGAATTTCATTGTTAGAACTATATAGCATCATAGAATCATTTGGTTGGAAGAGACCTTAAGAGGTCATTGAGTCCCTCAGCCTCTCCTCATAAGTCATGTGCTCCAGCCCCCTAATCATTTTGGTTGCCCTCCACTGAACTTTCTCCATGCTTCCCCTTCTTTTCTATAATGGAGTGGGGGGCAGAACTGGACACAATACTCCAACTGTGGCCTCACCAGTACCAAATAAAGGAACATCTTCGCTTCTCTAGATCTGTTGGCAATGCTCCTATTAATGCACCCTAATAAGCTGTTGGCCTTCTTAGCTACAGCGGCACACTGTTGACTCATATACAATATTAAATTCACAGTAATCCCCAGGTCCTTTTCTGCCAAACTGCTTCTTAACCAGTCGATTCCTAGCCTGTAGCGGTGCTTAGGATTCTTCCATCCCAAGTGCAGGACTCTGGACTTATCCTTGTTGAACCTCATCAGATTTCTTTTGGCCCAATCCTCCAATTTGTCTAGTTCACTCTCAGCAAATTTATTTCTCCCCGTAGCTTAGTACCATCTGCGAACATGCTGAGGGGACAAGCCATCCCCACAGTCAGATCATTAATCAAGATGTAGAACAGAACTGACCTTTGGGGCACTCTGCTTGATATTGACTGCCAATAAGACATCAAGCCATTGATCACTACCCATTGAGCTCAATGATCTAGCCGGCTTTCTATTCACCTTCTAGTCATTAATTCAATCCATACTTTTTTAACTTACTGACAAGAATACTATGGGACACCATATTAAAAGCTTTCCTGAAGTCAAGGTATATCACATCCACCGGCTTCCTCATATCCATAGAGTCATTTACCTCATCATATGACTGGTCACTTGGCATTGTTTCTGCTCCCTTATTGGATTATTTCCAGCTCACATATGGACATCCACATGTGAACAAATGTACTCAAGTGAATATTAGCTTCTCTCAAACATGGATGTAAAGAAAACCCTACTTCTGTTCTCTCAGACACTGAATAAAAAAGGGTGGAATGGTATTCACTCAGTTTCTTGTCACTAATGATCATTACAACATTGCCCCAGATTTAGTATGAAGCTTCTAAATGGTAATTTGCAGCTTTGGCTCTGGGAAGCTGGTCCCTTTTACTGAATTCATCAACATTTATTTTAATTTACAGATGGCCATAATAGTACAAAAGAAAAGTTAAATTTAAAATGCCACTACATTGGAGGTTGTAAAATCCATTCCATATAAGTAACAGCTGTTATTGCTGAAAAATATGTATGTATTGTACTGTGTGCATGTAGAATACTAAATGAAACATGAATGAATAGCTTTCCATAAGAGGCCTTCTGTACTTAATTAACTAATCAATTTTCAAGGGTATGAATAAATGTTAATAGCAAAAGTTTAATGCCAATGCATAATAAATAAACTTAAATATCACTGGCATATATTTTGAAACATCAAAGGAAGTGGAAGAAAAAGAGAATTGTAAAAGTGAACAGTCTGAAAGAAAATGAAGTTTAGGTGACCTAATTAAAGGCTTTTCCTTGGCATCAGAAAGACATCAAAGTGCTGCTTCTGAAATTCCTACATCGAACAGTCTCAAATTAAAAGATTGCATTAATTTCATGGAATGAGTCAGCCCGTTCCTGTGGCAACATGGAGAAAATTATGGTTAGTTTTATAATCAAAATGGTCCAGTTATGTAAGAGAATTTATTTTTCATTTTCACCTTTTCACTGACTCAGAGATAAAGAAAGAAGCCTCTCAGAAATTAATGATGCATTTTCCTTGACTGGCAGCTGGCGATTGGATGCTCAACAAAGCAGCTGCTTGTATTATATTGTTCTTACTTAGTGGCTTTATGAAGCAAGATGAACAGTGGAAGTATTCTGTTTGGCTGTGATTCTAAAGGATCTAAACTGCTGATGTCTTTGTGGTTTCAGGGCCAGACTATGGGTCTTTGGCAACTGGCTGTCAGGAATGGAAATAAAGTTCACCACCCTAGAGGCAGCTTGGGGATACTTAGATCTGAGGAAGACACAACTGGCCAAATTCTTACCTAGTGTAAGTCAGCTTAATTCCCATTGAAGCCAATGGAGTTTTGTTAATTTACACCATCAGAAGTTCTTTCCTAAAGCTCTGGGAACATAAAAAGGAAGTGGAATAACAATCCTTTCCACCCACCCCACCCCCTTTTGAAAAAGTCCAGTTCATAGTCCTCTCTGTCAGGGGTCATGGCGGAGGTAGGACACTGCCTTTACCCCACTCTTCCTTTCATGAGGTTGCTTCTGCAGATGTCATCCCCCAGTCCATACTAGGCCAGCTAAAATTGGGTCCATAATATTAATTTTAATGGACATGAGTTAGGGGAGTGAAAATATATCAAATCCATTGGAGTGGTTCATTTCATGACAAAAGTAGTATAACATTTTAATAGCAAAGTGTTTGCAAAATCATTTTGCTCATCCACTATTTACCTAAAACTTGCAGGATGCAGATCAAGTATATGTAGTGCAATCTATACATCGAACATTCCTAGGTCATTAATCAGAAGCAGCCTAACCTCTTGGAATTACAGCTATCAAGATGGCTAGTTTCCAGGGCTTCTTATGAATATTCTAAATTTAAAAATGAATAAACATAAAGATGGTAATTTACATTGCTGAAGTTAATCAGGTTTTTTTATGTTTTACACATCTGCATGCATTTTCATTTGGATTGCAGAAATGTGTGTATATAAATTCACTCTCTCTTCCTTTTTTCAATATTCATGTGTATACACATCACACATCTCCACGATCCATTGATTTATTTTTTTCCACATTTCTTTAATGTTGTCTAGCTGAACAGCTCAGAATTCTATAGGTGTGCCAAATAAATGTAACTGCTTTACTCCTGTATTCAGATCAGCCTAAGCAACCATTTACATCCTGCTTGTAACAGAGTGCAGGCAGAGAACAGGAGAACCTGCACTCTGATCTCCTGGACACTAATTAATTCCCTGGGAGAAAGCTGATTGAGGTACTTAGATAATCAGGCTGGGCCAGAAAATGAACCACTTAACCAAAGGATAAAGAGGGACAGAAGGAATTGCAGTGAGAGGGGTACAGGGCTTGCACAGGGATTGTTCTGCTCCTCTTGATGTTCAAGGCATGAAGACCTCCAGGAAGTTCAGACATTTTGCAATCCTCAACAATGTATTTTGTGGTATGTGTATGCCCACGCTGACATAGTGGATTATCTCTAAAATACCACCAAAGTTCCACTGTAGCACAAATTCCATATCCGGTACAAAACTGGTTCAAAAGGCTTCATTGCTTTTGCAGTAAATCAAACGGAGGTTGATGTTGAGTGAGGTCTGTTACAAACTAATTACTTGTCACTTTCTCTGCAGACCATGAAGATCATCACATGTCCTCCACCATAAATTCTTCACCTGGTAAATTTATCCACAATAGGTAACATGAAGGCAAATGAAGAATAAGTCTTTAATTTTGGATGTAGCATATCACACAATTTGGTCACATGCTTTGCTACACTTTCCTCTCTATGAACATTGGCCGGAGCAATATTGCCAAGAACTGATAATGATGGCTGCTAATAAGTAGACTTATAGCTAGTTTTCCAAGCAAGTTGTTGTGAATTTTGACTTTAGTCATTGTCTTTTAAAGTGGTCGTAAGTGAGAGTTCTATCCAACAAGATGCCTAAGCAGAACAGGTGTAAAAAGTGTTTTACTTGTTGACCACTGAGAACTATGTGCATGTCCCTACCCACTTTTGCATCATATAAGTGGAAGACACTTGACAAAGTCTGATTTCCATTTGGTGTCAGGTGCCACTGATAACAATAATTAACCATATCCACCATATCTGCATTCAGAACACTCAGATATGTTAAAGGAGTGTGACTGAGTGCCAAGGTATGATTTTTAATAAGGCACTACTACTAATAGTAGTAAGTCTTTACTACTATTATTTATTATTTGTAATACTGTGAGACCTAGAAGTCCTACTCATGGAGCAGAACTCTGTTGTGTTAGGTGCTGCATAAATAACATAGGGTATATCTATACTACAGAGGAAGATCCAAGTTGCCACTGTCGATCTTCCAGGGTTTGAATTAGCGGTCTAGTTAGGACAGCTAATTTGAACTGAGAGGGGCACGCTAGTCGATGCCAATAACCCTGCTTTCACAAAAAGTAAGGGAAGTTGAAGGAACAGTTTTCTTCCTTCGATTTCTGGCAGTGTAGGCAGTGTCAAAAGGCAAGTTAAGCTACTTCGAACTCAGCTATGCAATTAACATAGCTGAAGTTGTGTATCTGAATTCGACTTTGTCCTATGGTGTAGACATACCTATAGAGATGGTTCCTACCCTTAGGCGTTTACAATCTAAGACTAGAGACAGCAGATAGAAACACAAACTGATAGGGTAGTACAATCAAACAATAATACAACAATTGGTCAGTATGGTGGTCTCACTACACCAGCTGGCCAACTATGGTCAAGCTTGTTCTGTAGGCATCATGACAAAGAAGCGTTTTGAAGAGCGACTGAAGATGGTTAAATAAAATGTCTTTTTGGGGGTTGACTGAAAGCTCCCTCCAAGTGTGTGGGGCAGCATGGGTGAAAAAACAAAGGTGTTTGCTGGAAAATGTAAGAAGTGGACAGTGGAGGCTGGCACCATGATCGAAGATAAGCAGCAATAGCAAGTGAGAGATGAGAGCTGTAAGAGATTGACCATGATAACAGGACTTGAAAGTGAAAACAAGCAGTTTGGGTGTGTCTAGACTACAGGGTTTTGTTGACAAAAGTGGACTTTTGTTGACAAAACTATAGCTGCGTCTACACTGCCGCTGAGTTCTGTTGACATAACGTTGACAGAACTCAGCAGTTTTGTGGATGGCTGTAAACCTCATTCTGCGAAGAATAGTGCCTTTTGTCAACAGAGTTCTGTCAATAGAAGGTGTTATTGCAGCTACACTGTCATGTCGACAAAAAGCGGCTTGCTTTTCAACAGAACTGGATGTAGTCTAGACGCTCTTTGTCGACAGAAGATGACAAAATTTGCAGATGTCATCAAAGTTGGGAGCTATTGCCAATTCAGAAAAGGATCGGGATATCATACAGGAAGATCTGGATGATCTTGTAAATTGGAGTGATAGCAATAGGATGAAATTTAATAGTGAGAAGTGTAAGGTTATGCATTTAGGGATTAATAACAAGCATTTTAGTTATAAGCTGGGGACACATCAGTTGGAAGTAACGGAGGAGGAGAAGGACCTCGGAGTCCTGGCTGATTATAGAATGACTATGAGCCGCCATTGTGACATGGCCGTGAAAAAGGCTAATACGATCTTGGGATGTATTAGGCGAGGCATTTCCAGTAGGGATAAGGAGGTGTTAGTGCCATTATACAAGGCATTGGTGAGACCCCATTTGGAATACTGTGTGCAGTTCTGGTCTCCCATGTTTAAGAAGGATGAATTCAAACTGGAACAGGTACAAAGAAGGGCCACTAGGATGATCCGAGGAATGGAAAACCTGTCTTATGAAAGGAGACTCAAGGAGCTTGGCTTGTTTACTTTAACCAAAAGAAGGCTGAGGGGGGACATGATTGCACTTTTTAAATATATTAGAGGGATAAATACCAGGGAGGGAGAGGAATTATTTAAGTTTAATACCAGTGTGGACACAAGAACAAATGGATATAAGCTGGCTAGTAGGAAGTTTAGACTTGAGATTAGACGAAGGTTTCTAACCATTAGAGGAGTGAAGTTCTGGTACGGCCTTCCAAGGGAAGTAGTGGGGGCAAAAGATCTATCTGGTTTCAAGATTAAACTAGATGGGTTTATGAAGGGGATGGTTTGATGAGATAACAGGATCTTGGTATCTAGTTGACCATTCATTATCAGTGGGAAATAGGTCAATGGAGGGATGATAGGAGTTACTATAGAGAACTTTCTGGGTGTCTGGCTGATGAGTCTTGCCCACATGCTCAGGGTTTAGCTGATCGCCATATTTGGGGTCGGGAAGGAATTTTCCTCCAGGGTAGATTGGCAGAGGCCCTGGAGGTTTTTCGCCTTCCTCTGTAGCATGGGGTACAGATCACAGCTAGAGGATCTCTGCATCTTGGGGTCTTCAAAGTATTTGAAGGCTTCAATATCTGAGATATAGGTAAGAGGATTATTCTAGGAGGGGTGGGTGAGATTTTGTGGCCTGCACTGTGCAGGGGGTCAGACTAGATGATCATAATGGTCCCTTCTGACCTTGGAGTCTATGAGTCTATGAGAAGCTTTGTTGACAGTATCTGTTGACAAAACTTCTGTCGACAAAAGCCTGTAGTCTAGACATACCCTTTATGTTTGAAGTGATAGAGAAGTGGGAGGCAGCAGAGGGATACAAAAAGACAAGATATGGTCAGTGTGATGGGCTAGGAAAATGTTCTTCAAAGGGGCATTTTGAATGGATATGAGTGAAGCTGGATTGCATTTCTCAGGGCCAGAGAGAATGATGTAATAACTCAGAGAGAATGATGTAATAACTAAGATGAAAGATAATTAAATCCTGGATGAGAGTTTTAGCTGTATGAATGGATAAGAAAAGCTCTACCTTACTGATGTTGTGCAAAAAGAATCAGCAAGATTTAAACATAGCTGTATGAGAGAGGTTCACTTGTAAGATGACACATAGACTATGGATCTAAGTGATAGATAGTATGATGGTGTTGTCAACAAACTAGTTTACAAAGTCCTCCAAGATCCATGGAAGAAATGTCTCCCCTATTAAGTACAAGGGCTAAGTGAAAACAACATGATTCTTGTGCATTCCAAGTCCTACTTTAACTAGACATCTTGCACAAATCATTTTTAAATATTATTTAATGACTAAATATAGGGTCTGATTTTGCTCTCACTTAACTCCATAGATACCTGATTTATCCTGGGTTGAGTGTAGATTAGGCATCCAACAAGTAAGTCACTCGGGTCCAGATCCACAAAGATACTTAGGCTCTTAATTTCTACAGCAGATCTGGGTCTACTTGTTCTACATAGAGCTGCTATGTTCATAAACCAAGACTCAAATTCTGGTCTCAGTTACACCCAGGTAAATCTAAATTAACTCCATTAAGATAAAAAACATACTTGCACAAGTGTTACTGAGAGCAGTATTTGAACTAACATTTTTAACATTTATTTTAAGATATCATTTATTATTGTAAAAAACAAAAATAGCATTACTATATGACTGGGAACTTGAGCGTTATGAGCTGGTTTCAGGGACTTTAAGATCACTGAAGCTGATATAGAGGTGCCATCAAAGCCTTTTTGACTTTACAGAATTAATCGTGAAATCTGCTCCTGCCAGCTCACTTATCATATCCCAAATATTAATTTTGAGCAAAATTAAATCGGACACCCACTGACAGCAACATTTTGCCCTTCAGAACTCCTCTTCATATTGATTTATTAACGGCTGCCAGAACAGCGTACTACAGCAATTTATTACGACTTTCTAGATGTTTCTCTACGCTTACAAATAGTCCTCAAGAGTGAGAGTTGTATCTGACAGTGTTCTGACCCAGGTGCATATTTCAATTTGCATGCTGTTATTTGGATTTTAAAGGATGTAGAAGGAGAAAATTCATTTTAGTATCAATGGGAATGGATTATTCATGTTAAAGTTTCAGACTGGAGATTCTCTTCATTGTGTTGCTTTGAAATAAAGTAGACCTAGCAAATTTTCATCAGGAATTACTGCAATTTCTGACACAACAGCCAGCAATTTATTTATTGCATGCATCAGCATCATCTTTGAATGCCACACAGCCTCAGAGATCTATGCTGAGCACTGAGAAGAATTGATACAGAATATCCTGTTCTGGCCAAACCAGGCCAGTAGATTTTAATATATGTGTATAACTCAATACCTTCTGACAACTATAATATTAGACATATTCTTTACTGGCTGAACCAGATGATGCTGTTTTTTCTCTAAGCAACTAGTGGTCTCTTCATCTGAAGGTAAAAACAATGGGACAAAGACTTAGCAGTAAATAAAAACAGATTATCCCAAAGGATACGTCTACACTTGCTCCCTAGTTTGAGCTAGGGATGCAAATCTAGGCAACTGAAATTGCTAATGAAGCAGGGATTTAAATATCCCGCACTTCATTAGCATGATCTCGCCAGTGCGTTACTCTGCTCAACAGCTGATTCGAACCAGGGAGTGTGCGCTGGGACGCATTCGTTCGAACCAAGCCCCTTGGTTTGAACTAACGTTACTCCTCATTTTTTGGAGGAGTAATGTTAGTTCAAACTAAGGGGTTTGGTTTGAACTAATGCATCCCAGCTCGCACTCCCTGGCTCGAATCAGCTGTTGAGCGGAGTAACGCACTGGCGAGATCATGCTAATGAAGCGCGGGATATTTAAATCCCCGCTTCATTAGCAATTTTGGTCGCCTACATTTGCATCTCTAGCTCGAACTAGGGAGCAAGTGTAGATGTACCCTAAGGCTACGTCTACACTGGCCCCTTTTCCGGAAGGGGCATGTTAATTTCAGCCATCGTAGTAGGGAAATGCGCGGGGGATTTAAATATCCCCCGCGGCATTTAAATAAAAATGTCCGCCGCTTTTTTCCGGCTTTTAGAAAAGCCGGAGAAGAGCTTCTACACTGGCCCCGATCCTCCGGAAAAAGCGCCCTTTTCCGGAGGATCTTATTCCTACTTCGAAGTAGTAGTAGTAGTAGTATTCCTACTACTTCGAAGTAGGAATAAGATCCTCCGGAAAAGGGCGCTTTTTCCGGAGGATCGGGGCCAGTGTAGACGCTCTTCTCCGGCTTTTCTAAAAGCCGGAAAAAAGCGGCGGACATTTTTATTTAAATGCCACGGGGGATATTTAAATCCCCCGCGCATTTCCCTACTACGATGGCTGAAATTAACATGCCCCTTCCGGAAAAGGGGCCAGTGTAGACGAGCCCTAAGAGTTTTACACCCTATTACACAAATGCATGGACAGTCAGCTGATGACTGGGATGTGTCTCCATTTGGCCATGAAATAGTATTGTCCCAATGTTTATTAAATAGCATCTAGCCCTTATCCTGGTCTAAATACCTATGATAGGCAGAGCAGGAAAAGCAACAGAAAAGTTATTGTCGTTTAATAGCATTTTCTACTCCCTCGCTGATACTGTGCATTGACATGATGCTTTAATAATATGCACAGATCAATCTTAATCTGATTTTACAGATACAACACTTTTATATCTACTCCCTTCAACTGTGCAACTCCCCCTAGAATTTAATTTAATTCTATCGCCCTCCCTTAAAACCTTTATGAGCCCAATCCAACTGGCACCAAGAGCCTCCCATTGACTTGTATGAGCTGTAGGCCATGTTCTTGAATTGCATTTTCTCTCCCTTGGTAAATTCAGGATATTGTGCATAGGCTCAAGATACATACAAATCTGAATGTTGTAAATGGCTCCTATTTGGCTACACCAAAACTCTAAGCTGAAACCCTCCAATTTTTGAGACATTTGACATATGGGTTCTGATCTCAATCTGGAGGGGGTGTAGTAGTTTGGGTCAGCGGGAGGCTATACTGATGCACTACAAACCCCCAGAGTTTGCGACCTCAGTGGCTGGACTGCCGGCCTGAGATCAACTCTAGCAGCCCACCCTTACTTCAGGGCAAGGCAGTAAATAAACAGTTAAACAGTCTGGTGGGCTGCACAGCAGTTTGTGAGCCTAGGTCATGGGTCAGAGTGAAGCGGTAAATAAAAAGTTAAACAGTATAATCCAAAAGCCAAGCCCTTTCTCAGGGCATGGCAGCAAGGCACACAAATAGTACAAAAGTCCTGGTCAGCGCCCCACTGGGGTCCCCTTGCTCAGGTGGGGGTCATCGAGATGCCGGCAGCTGTGGAGCAACAGCCTGTTACGCACCCACTCCCACCCACAGGGAATGTGAGATTGGGGCGCCCCCATTAGCAGCACTGGAGCTCCGATCCCAGGTTTATTCTAGTCTCGTAATTCACCTAGGGGGCTTACTCACGTAGTGGGGCTGAACCCCTAAGCGCAGTAGCCTACCCTCTCCTGAGCCACCTGTCCTTCCACCACAACTATCAGCTAATGGGTTGGAGTCCGCGCCCGCTTTGGGCGGCCATTGTCCCACCATAGGCCAGAGTTCAGCAGCGAGAGGCAAGGAAAGCAAAGGAACTTTGTCAGTGTCCCGTCCTTTTGTTTTCCTCCAAAGTCAATTTTGGGTTGGGTAGGGGAACTCAGGCACTCTCCCGCTCCCAAGCTCCAGGCCCAGGACCCTAGGGTAAGGTTGCATAGCCCTTACCAGAATGATGAGCCCCAAGTTGGTCACTCACCACCCCTCTTGGGGGGTTAGTCGCCGTCCTCCACGACACCCCCATCCTGGAAGCTGCTTCCTACTGGCTTAGACGCTCCTCCGCCGGATGTTCCTTCTGGGGGTGAGAGGCTGCCATTCCAGCACCGGTGGCGGGTGTCCCCGTTCAGGTTTCTGCTTCTCAGCCTCAACTGCCTGGGAGTCTGGCAACCTGCTTCTAGGGCCATTTATTTCCCCCACTGCTACCTTCCTGACCCTGGCATCCCTGTCCATAGCCGAAGGCCAGCCGACTCTGGCATCCCCGGCAGCTTCTGCCTTCTTGGCTGCCCTGGCACGTCTGACTGCTTCCTCCACGGCTGCCCCGGTGCATCCAATGGCTTCCCCCACTCTCAGCTGAGCCAGCACCACTTTTAAATGCAGTGCACAGCTCAGGGCGCATGCGCAACAGCGCTGGGGGGCGGAGGGGCTGCGTTGGTCAGGTCCCGGGCCAGGAGCCCCTGGTGCTTCTGGTCCTAGGAGGAGGGACAGGCCTGGCCCGTCATACAGCCGAGGAGAGGAGACTGCCACCCAAGGGTAGGGAGCAGGGGAGACGTGGGCCCACCCATTCCACCACTTCCTGGACCAGGGCCCTAATAGTGGCGACGCCTCAGCTACTGGATTGGCAGAAGTCTAAGCTGTTACGTGCCATCTAGGTCAGGGGGTCAAAGCCACAATGCACTGCCCAGCTGACCTCCATTTCTTCAGCCACCCCAGGATCGGCTGTCCCTGGGCCACTTTCCTGCTCCCCCTGGGCGTACCTGGTTCATCAGTCTCAGTTTTTTTGCTTCTTACTTGTGTGGTCCCTAACTGATTTTTGTGGGTCAATGGCCTCCAACCCAAAAAAGGTTCCTCACCCTTGCCTTGCCATAAACAAAGAAAACATAAACTTTTTGTGTTGGACATAAATTAATATTTTACTTTATTTAAAATTAAGTTTAATAAACTAACATGGTCTGTTTAATAATTTAACATTTCTTTTCTTTCTGTTTAAATTAAACTGTTCTCCCTTCCTGCAGCACTAGCACAATGGCTCGGGAGTAATTATGTAGTTAACAGCAAGTTTCCATTAGTCACTGGTGGTGCACGGAAAGGTTTGCATTGAGCCAGATCATCCACAGGCCAAAAACTTTGAGAACCACTGATATAGGCAACTACTTGTCCAAACTTGGTTAGACAGAAAAATAATAAGTAAACATAAAACCACGTAACTAAAAATAGACCTAAATGTGTCACATATACAGATACTTGTTGCCCAGAGATTATTATGCTGTTTCATTTCTGTTGGGAGCTAATATTTGTATAATAAATAACACAGCTCATAATTCTACATCCATGGGAAAACTGAATATACAAGCTTTCGGGTCCAGTTCTTAAGGGAAACCCTCATCTTCCTGACACACCTCTCTACTGACACAATACTTTGTGCTCCTGTGATGTTTCAGCTGGTGATTGTCATTAACGTGTGATAAGGGAAGTACACAGATTCCTCCTTATTCTTGCAAAATGTGGAGCATTATTATTCTTTCCAATCTTCAATTCTGTGTGTCTCTTAAGGAATACTCAATAGTACTTTCCTGGTAGCGGAATTAGCCCCATCACAGCAGGTGACTTCATGTTTTTAAGGCAAGCCTCCAGCTGTTAGACCCTTTCCTTCATTCTTCTGCAGACACTCACACACACATAAAAATATTGCCAAACACCAAGACCAATGAAAGCCACAATTGTACAAAAGCATAAAGGATAAGAATTCATCTTCAACCTCAGCTCCACCTTCTCTTATTATAAAAGAAGGCAAGAGTTCTATTTCCTTCTTTTGTTGAGACTACATATTGATAATAACACACACTAGGGCTGCACTGTTGACTCAAGATGCCAGTTTTCAATTATCTGGGCTCTTTACCAGACTCTTTTTGAATTGCCACTTTTCTCCCAAATAATTATGTCATTTTTAAAGAGTTTTGCAAACCCACTTGAATTTGTAATTTTACTATGACTGCTTTGCTTCCTCTTTTCCATCTTCCTAATACATCTGTTTTTAAAGGATATTCCTTAATCAATATTTCAATGAATTGCTCTCACATATAATCTCTTGTTGGCACTGGATTACTGGCCTCTGATCTATCATTATAGTCCTCAGCAATAATATTTCATTTTAAGGTTTGTTCTATTGTTTGGGGGAGGGGAAATGTAAGTGTGGCATTAAAAACAAAAGATACTTTGTGATTTGTGACCCTCAAAAGCTTCAGAGCATCATAGTTGAAAATTAGGAATGGAAAGAACATCTTCTCATCTATCTCCATGGCTATGCCAGATTATTTCCCAAAGAATGCTCTCCACAGCTGAGTTTTAAATGAATCATTGGGGAGTTCATGCCACTCACCATTCCCCATTGATAAAGATTTTTTCTTGTTATTACATCTAAATTAACTATTGCTTAATGTCATCCCATTACTCTTAGTCAATTCATCCTTTCTGAAGTCTATTCCTTTTAAATACTGGTAAATAGTTCCTATATTCCCCCTCAATCATCATTTGGGCTAACTACTCTTGTTTAATTCTTTTTTCTTAAATTCACATTTCTATTTTCCTAGTTATTTTTCTTGATCTTCTCTAACCTGCCTCTAATTTGGCAGCAGCTTTCAATTGTTTAGATGACGAGAACTGAAGTATTGCCAACCATACATGTTCAAAATTCACAAGTCAGGATAAAAAAAATCATAAGAATAACTTAAAACATATGGACTGTGTCTAGATTGGCATGATTTTCCGGAAATGCTTTTAACGGAAAAGTTTTCTTTTAAAAGCATTTTGAGAACAGAGCATCTAGATTTGTACTGACGCTTTTCCGGAAAAGCACTTTTTGAAGAAAAGTGTCCGTGCCAATCTAGATGCGCTTTTCCACAAAAAAGCCCCGATTGCCATTTTCGCGATCGGGGCTTTTTTGCAGAAAACAAATCTGAGCTGTCTACACTAGCCCTTTTACACAAAAGCTTTGAGCAAAAGGGACTTTTGCCTGAAGGGGAGCAGAATACAGTAGGAAGTCAGTGCTTTTGCGGAAATTCAAGTGGCCAGTGTAGACAGCTGGCAAGTTTTTCTGGAAAAGCGGCTGATTTTCCAGAAAAACTGGCCAGTCTAGACACAGCCATGAAGTGTTATAAAAATAACAACTTTGGGGGTCTTTTCATCAGCCTCTAGATTTTGAGTCTTTAGGATGCCGATTTTCAATCTTTTCTATTCAATTATAGGAGCTAGAAGCTTCATTTTTAATGAAAATTGAGATTCCTATGTGATCATTTGATTCCAGGAGCTGTGCCTTTAAGGAAATAACCCTGACTATTGTCAGACTAGCAGTAAAAATTGCAAGAGTTGGCAATACTAAGGAAGCACTGTAGAGGTGGTCTTTTCATTGCTATAGAAAATACTTTAATTTTCCTGATTTATGACCTGATGACTCTATGTATAATTCCCAGAAACCCATTAGTTTTTTTCCTCCATTCTGCATTTTAAATTAATACTTAATTTGCTATCAACTCTCCTCCCAGTTCCTTTAAAGTATTGCTGTCTTCCTGCCCATTAAATGTCTGCGTCTCATATATATTTTCCTGCATGCTTTCAGGCTCCTTTTTTATTTCCTGTCATATTTCTAACCTCTTTACTTTACTTTGTGTTATTATCTGACCTCACACGTATTCACAGCTCTTCCAACATTTAATATCATCTGTATATATATTCAATATGCCGTTTACATGCTCTTCCAGTTTATTACGGTGTTAAATAAAACCAGGCCTAACAATGATCTACTAGACACTTTCCCATACACATTTCCTTTCTAACACAATGCTCCAAACTAATTTGAATTAGTTTTTCAAATAAGACGTAGTGGGATAATAGGCTAAGTTCTCCTTTCAGATATACTGGGAATTTAAACTGATTTCAATGAAATTACATGAGTGAGAGGTGTAAGGAAAATGTAGCTAACCATATTAAGAGTACAGAGTTCTCTAAAGCACTAATTTTTGGAGTATAAATCCACACACACGTGACCTAAAAAAAGGAGACACTCTTTGATCACATACTTTATTCTTTACATGCCCGTGACTCATATTGTTGTTATACATGCTTTGATCAGGTTGCAAAGCATCAGAGTGCACTACAAAAATCACAGTATACAGCATTTAGCTAGTCTGAAAGGAAAGCTAATGAGCCCAAATGCCCAAACATCAAACTCATGTCGAAAAAGGGCAAACCCAATAGCTATTAGGGATGCCCAACACCATAAAGTAGACTGACAGGAAAGGGAACTCTCACTATCCCAATCCAGGAGGAACCTATGCTTTCTCCAATCTCCATTCCCCATATTTCAATCTGTGTCCGTAGCCACCTGTGAATCATCCATTTCTGTCATATTCATATTTCACAAACTGAGCAGAATCGGGCCAGGATCATACAGTCAGGGACTCAAGAAATGGGGAATGGAGATGGAGCACAGCTCCCTCCCCCTCTTCTACTGAAGGAATATGCAGGGGTCACCTTCTTCATGGCCTGGGCCACTTCTCTGCCCAGGGCTAGTACAGTAAAAGCTCCTCATCCTGTTTAAGCCATTGGATTCAGTACACGAGGAAAGAATCTAGCCCATTTTTTCTTGATCAACTCAAACAACCAAACAAAAATACCAAACACCAACAGGATCTCTACCAAGCATTCTTAAAACTACAATACCTACCTGGGGAAGTGAAGAATCAGATTAACAGAGCCAGGTGGGTACTCAGAAATCACCTACTACAGGACAGACTCAACAATGAAAGCAACAGAACGCCACTGGCCATTACCTAGAGCTTCCATCTAAATCTCTCCAACACACGATTAAGGAGCTATAACCTATCCTAGATGGTGATCCCTTGGTCTCAGAGACCTGGGAAAGGAGGCTAGGCCTCACTTAGAGACAGCCTGCCAGCCTGAAATGAATACTCACCAGCAATTACACATTACACACCAGAAATACTAACCCAGGAACCAATCCCTGCAACAAACCCAGTTGCCAATTCTGTCCACATATCTATCCTAGGGTACGTCTAGACTACAGGGTTTTGTCGACAGAAGTTTTGTCGACAGATACTGTCGACAAAGCTTCTGTCGACAAAGAGCGTCTACACTACATTCAGTTCTGTTGACAAAGCAAGCTGCTTTGTCGACATGGCAGTGTAGACACAAAGGACAATTTACATGCAATAACGCTTTCTGTCGACAGAACTCTGTCGACAGAAGGCGTTATGCCTCGTAAAATGAGGTTTACCAGCGTCGACAAAATTGCTGAGTTCTGTCAACGTTATGTCGACAGAACTCAGCGGTAGTGTGGACGCAGGTATAGTTTTGTCGACAAAAGTCCACTTTTGTCGACAAAACCCTGTAGTCTAGACACACCCCTAGTGACATAATCATCAAGCCTAACCACATGAGCCATACCATCATTCACCTGCACATCTGTTAATGTGATATACGCCATCGTGTGCTAGCATTGCCCATCTGTCATGTACATTGGACAAAACAGACTGTCTGGAGTCTCTTGGGAAGAATCCATGGACTAGCTTGGGAAGGTGGTCGGGTCCCCCACCGGATCGCATGCAGCTGTTCATAAAAGTGGCATCTTTGTGGTGATGATCCAGACAGTTCATTTGCCTCCTTTGTCTTCTGGTAAAACTGATTCAGCTCCTTTTTCACACAGCACTGAACACAAATGGATACAAATCAGACATCAAGAACAGTAACATACAAAAACTAGTATAAAAGCACTTTAACTTTCTGGACACTCTTATGAAAAAAACCCCCAAACAAACAAAAAAAACCCCCAAACCCCACAAAAGAAACAAAAAAAAAACCCCCAAAACAAAACTCCTTCAAAAACAGATTGTAACGTGAAACTGCTCTGAGCTGGAATACACATGTGAATTTGACACCATCAGAACGGGTCTGCATAGAGACTGGGAATGACGCTCATTACAGTACTTTTCCACTTTAGGTATTCTCACCCTTCTTATCACTGTTGAAAGGGGGCCAAATACACCCTGATTGAATTAGCCTCATTAACACTGCTGTAAAACTCCCATTTCTGTATTTATGTATACATCTCTGCCTTCTGATTCTTTCATTTCATGCATCTGATGAAATCAACTGCAACTCATTAAAGCTAATGCCCTAATAAATTTGTTAGTCTTTACTGTGCCTGGTTTTTACTGAAACAGGCTAACACAGATACCTGTCTGAGGGTATGTCTGCACTACAAAGTTAATTCAAACTAACAACCGTTAGTTCGAATTAACTTTGATAGGCGCTACACATACAAACCGCTAGTTCAAACTTAATTCGAACTAGCGGAGCGCTTAATTGGAACTAGGTAAACCTCATTCTACAAGGACTAACGCCTAGTTCGAATTAAGCAGTTCGAATTAAGGGCTGTGTAGCCACTTAATTCGAACTAGTGGGAGGCTAACCCTCCCCAGCTTTCCCTGGTGGCCAATCTGGGCACTACCAGGGAAACTCTTCTGCCCCCCTCCTGGCCCCGGAGCCCTTAAAGGGGCACGGGCTGGCTATGGTGCCCGTGCCAGGTGCAAGCTTGCCAGCACCCAGCCAGCAGACCCTGCACCTGGCACGGCACGAACCAGCTACCTGCTGCCACCCAGCCCTCCACCTCGTCCTCGGACCAGGCTGGCGGCTCCCGGGAGCCTGCCCGGGTACGCAAGAGGCGGTCGCCCACCTGGTCTAGTGCAGAGATCGTGGACCTCATCCACGACCTCCGCACTAGGGACAGGAAAGTGGCCGTCTAGGGCAGGATAGCTGCCAGCCTGGCCGCCCGGGAGCAGGTTTGCATGAAAATCAAGGTGGTCCACTGAGACCCCCGACCCTGAGCCCTGAGCTTAGAATGTCCATACTGGGTCAGACCAAAGGTCCATCTAGCCCAGTAGCCTGTCTGCCGACAGTGGCCAACACTAGGGACCCTGGAGGGGATAGACTGAATACAATGACCAAGCCATTTGTCTTGTGCCATCCATCTCCAGCCTTCCACAAACAGAGGCCAGGGACACCATTTCTATCCCCTGGCTAATACCACTCCATCTACCCAACCTCCATGACTTTATCTAACTTCTCTTTAAACTCTGTTCTAGTTCTAGCCTTCACAGCCTCCTGCAGCAAGGAGTTCCACAGGTTGACTATTTGCTTTGTTAAGAAGAACTTTCTGTTATTAGTTTGAAGTCTGCTACCAATTCATTTCATTTGGTGTCCTCTAGTCCTTCTATTATGGGAACTAATGAACTTTTCTTTATGCACCCTCTCCACACCACTCATGCTTTTATAGACCTCTATCCTATCCCCCCTCAGTCTCCTCTTTTCTAAGCTGAGAAGTCCCAGTTTCTTTAGCCTTTCTTCATATGGGACCTGTTCCAAACCCCTGATCATTTTAGTTGCCCTCCCCTCTCCCACCCTTTCTCTTCCCCTCTCCCACCTCCTTATCCCAGTTACCCTGAGTTTTGTTCAATAAAGAGAGTTTCTATTTTTGAACACTTGTGTACTTTATTTTGTACATCAGGAAGGGGGGGCTAGGAAGGGGTAAGTGGAAGGAGGTGAGGGAGGAATGTGGTACGAGCCCCCGATGGGGAGGACTGGGGTGGCTCTGTGGGCTTCTTGGGGTAGAAGCTCTCCTGTAGCCCCTTGATTGACCCTCCCCCTCCGGATGGCAGCCTGCGGCAAGTGCAGCCGGGCTGATGGTCGAGTGCTGTGATGTGCCGAGTGTGGGCACTCAGGGCACTCCAAGCCAGGACTGTTTTGCAAGTGGGGAACCCCTGAGAACTGTCTGTCCGGGTTGGGGGTCGGGTCCATTTAAGCACAGCCCTCAGCTAGCCTGAGACAGCAGCTCCACGCTCTAAGTCCTCATCTGATGCCCTGCCGGCATTGCTTCCGGACATCCTTAACCTCGGTTCAGGGTCCACTCAATGTGCACATGCTAGTTCGAATTAGCAAAATGCTAATTCGAACTAGTTTTTAGGTCTAGATGAACTAATTCGAATTAGCTTAGTTCGAATTAACTAATTCAAATTAAGTTAGTTCGAATTAGTGCTGTAGTGTAGACATACCCTGAAACTTTTCAAAGAAAAACTGCAACTATCTGTTTCTCTTTTGCTTTCTTTGAGGAAAATTATTTTCACTAGTAAAATATTCTTTCAGTAGGACGCAGGGGACATGGTTTACTCCCCATCCATATCAACCTGGACCAGGGAAGCCAAGGATACAACCAGTGGACCAAATTCAATGATAAATCCTGGTCACATTCCACTTGAGTCACACTGCACATACAGCTAGGCCTGGTCTACATTAGGAGTTTAGGTCTAACTCAGCTGCATTAGATCAATTTTCTAAACAATGAATCCATACCACTGAGCCAATTCCATTGACTTTAAGGGCCATTAAAGTTGATTTCTGTACTCCTGCTTTCACAAGGAATAACGGATTAATTCGATCTTGCATAGTCGACTTTTCATTAGTGAAGAAGCAGTGCTGTGAAAGTCAATGTTCTTGGCCTTTGAGAGGTGACCCACAGTGCCCTGCTGTGACTGCTCTAGTCAACACTTTCAACTCTGCTTCTTTCTAGGTGCACTGGAAACGTCCCGGGAAAATGTGAATTTCAGTGCCTGTGAGATGAGCAGATCTCAGAGCAGGCAGCACACCTGAGAAGCACACCTGGTCATGAATGCCCAGAGTTGCAAATAAGCACCAGCATGGAACGTACAGGAGATTCTGGACCTGACAGCTGTGTGTGTAGGGGGAGGAATCTGTTCTTGCAGAAATACGAACCAGCAAAGGAAATGCAGATATCTGTGCCAAGATCACAAAGAGCATGAAGAAGAAAGGGTTACACCAGGGATGCCCAGAAACGCTGTGTGAAAAAGGAGCTGAGGCAAATGGATAGTCTGGATCATCATCACAAACATGCCACTTTTAGGAGCAACTACATGTGATCCTGGGGGGGACCCAACCCAGCTTCTGAAGCCAGTCCATTGATTCCTTCCAAGATACTCTTCAGACAACCAAAGAAAGCAGTGAGAAGGAGAGTGTGGGTAAGGAAAAGAAGGAGGAGAATGGTTAGCAGGCAAGCGGGGCATATGAGGTCACTGAGAGCCATGAACTTTTTATAACTTTGGAGACAATCCTATCCTCTCAGGACATCTCACACTTGGGCGCTGATTCTAGGGAGGGCACTTCTGGCGAGTTCAAATTTTTTAACTTGCTAAAAATGCATTAGGTCAATCAGGTGTGATCTGTGGTGGCTAATGTGCCTACACAAAAGGGAGGGGGGAATACCTGGAACAGCTTTTTAATGTGTTGGGCCTACCTGCATATCTCCATATAGCTCTCATAGAGAAACTCTTGAATCATTTCTCACAAGGTTCTGGAGAGGCCTGCCTTAATCCATCCTTCACAGCAGGACACCTTTCCATGCCAAGTCAGCCGTAAGTGGCCTGGTGTCATTGCAGCACAAGGCCCAGGTTTCAGTCAGTACCTGCACCCTATAACTCTATGTGATTCAGAGCAGACTGATATCTCGCATGGCAATGTGGATGAAGCAAAGGAGGCTATTACTTGCTGCCTCTGAAGTAAACCACAAATATTATGAAGCTCACAGCAGGCTCACCACAGAGGGAATGTTGCATTCACTGAGTTCTAACCTACTTAGAAGACTGTGGAACTGTCCCTTTAAATGCTCAAAAGCCCATTCGGCCACCATTCTGCACTTGCTCAACCTGTAATTGAACTGCTCCTTACTGCAGTCCAGGCTCCCTGTGTACAGTTTCACGAACCACAGGAGCAAAGGATAGGCAGGGTCTCCAAGGATCACTATTGACATGTCAGTGTCTCCAACTGTAATTTTCCAGTCTGGGAAAAAGTTATAGCTTGCAGTTTTCTGAAGAGGCCTAAAGATTCATATGTCGTGAACCTTTTCTGATCATCCTATGTTGCTGTCGGTGAAATGGCCCTTGTGATCCAGCAGAACATGCATCACCATTGACAAGTAACCCTCACAGTTTATAAACTCCTTTACGCGATAATCAGGTGGAGTTGTGGCTTTTGTCTATTGCCCCACTGCAGTTAGGATACCCATCCCAGCAAAACACAGTCATCTACCATGTCCTCCTCATTTCACAGAGTTACTACCTTCCGTGGCACAAGGGTATTGATTGTCTTGATAGTTGGATCACAACAGCCCCCACCATAGGTTTCCCCACTCTGAATTGATTTCCAATTGATTGATAGCTGTTTGGGGTTGCAAGCTTCCAAAGGGCAATTACCACTCGCTTCTATCTGGGGTATGGAATCCCATTCTGGGCCCCCCATTACAGAAAGGATATGGACGCCTTGGAAAAAGTTCAGCAGAGGGCAACCAAAATGATTAAGGGGCTGGAATACTTGACTTACAAGGAGAGGGTGAGGGATTTGGACTTGTTTAGTCTACAAGGGTATGTCTACACTGCCACCCTAGTTCAAACTAGGGTGGCTACTGTAAGCATTTGAACTTGCAAAGGAAGCCTGGGATTTAAATATCCCGGGCTTCATTTGTATGTTCCCGGGCGGGCGCCATTTTTAAATGCCTGTAGTTCGAACTACCTTCACGTGGCTACACGCGGCACAGACTAGGTAGTTTGAATTAAAACTCCTAATTCTAACTACCGTTAAACCTCCTTGCAGGAGGAATAACGGTAGTTCGAATTAGGAGCTTTAATTTGAACTACCTAGTCCGTGCCGCATGCAGCCGCGGGCAGGTAGTTTGAACTACAGGCATTTAAAAATGGCACCCACCTGGAACATGCAAATGAAGCCCAGGATATTTAACTCCCAGGCTTCATTTGCAAGTTTGAATGCCTACATTAGCCACCCTAGTTCGAACTAGGACGGCAGTGTAGACATACCCCAAAAGTGAAAAACGAGGGGGGATTTGATACCTGAAGGGTGTTCCATAGAGGATGGAAAGAAGCTGTTTTCAGTAGTGACAGATGATAGAATGGGGAGCAATGCTCTCAAGTTACAGTGAGGGAGGTCTAAGTTGGGTATTAGGTAGAACTATTTCCCTAGGAGGGTGGTGAAGGACTGGAATGGGTTACCTAGGGAGATGGTGGAATCTCCATCCCTAAAGGTTTTTAAGTCCTGGCTTGACAAAGAGCTGGCTGGGATGATTTAGTTGGGGCTGATCCTGCTTTGGGCAGGAGGTTGGACTCAATGACCTCCTGAGGGCTCTTCCAACCCTATCATTGTATGATTCTCTACTATCAGAGTGGGTCTCATTCTGGTATTTTTGCACTTAAGGGAGGCGGAAAACAATTTGCAAACTTCCATGAAAATGGCTTTATGCATGCAAAAGTTATGCAGCCACTGCTGATTGTCCCACACTTGCATAACAATCATAGAAACATATGCCATTAGCCTTCTTGGCTACAAGGGCACACTGTTGACTCATATTCAGCTTCTCATCCACTGTAACCCCCAGGTCCTTTTCTGCTGAACTGCTAATTAGCCAGTCAGTCCCCAGCCTGTAAGAATGCTTGGGATTCTTCCAGGACTCTGCACTTGTCCTTGTTGAACCTCATCAGATTTTTTTTTCAACCAATCCTCCAATTTGCCTAGGTTGCTCTGGACCCTATCCAATGAGGTCCCGCGAGTCTGTGCTTGTCTGATGGTACCAGAACTGTCATTCCGTTATTTCCAGAGGACTGAATGCCAGCAGCATTTGCACTTCACTCAAGTGCTTCGCAGAAGAGTATGTTCAACCCTCCTGAGGTTCTTCCTCATTCTGGTGGACCCTAGATATGCTTGGGACACACAAAAACATTAAGTGCACCAAAGTTAATGTAATCATCATAATGCTTTGATACACAATGGGATCCATGATGGGTTCCATGCTCATGTTGTTATGGTGTCTGTGCAGACAACCAACAAGAGACAAAAAGATGCAAAAAGTTTGTTTGTCATTGGCCTGAAGCGGAGGGAGGGGAGTGGATAGAAGAGAGGGAGGAAACAAGTGCATCATGGGCTGCTAACTACATGTATCCAGAGCCACCTGCTGCACAGTTTTGGTCTCTGTGAACATAACCTAGAATGCAAAGCGGCACAGACACTGTGGGATAACTCTGCATAGTGCATTGCTCTCAATGTCAACAGTAGCCACTGTACCGAGGACAATCTACTTTGAATTAGGTCGAATTCTTGCTCTCAGTAGGGACATGTCCCTTAACTGTACAAAATCAGGTGCTAAAAAACTAACCTTAATAAGTTTGTCCTTATCTCTAAGTATAGACATGGCCACTAAGAAACAAGTTGAGCAGAGCAATACTGGCATCCAATACCGAAAAGGTTCATTTCCCAGATATCATCACCCTAAATTCAAGGAGGCACCTTTGCCATGTTTCAGAAGAGTGATGTGAATTGAACTTTAGCTACCTCTACACACTTTATTTATTGTATATCTAGAGCTTGCGAACACGGGCTGCTAACAGGGAGTTTGGAGAGGGAGTTGGAAAGGGGAGTGGAAAGGGGGTAAGATACAGTCACCATTCTTTAAAATCTTTTTGATACACTCCTCCCCTTCAAGGAGGCATTTAATAACATCTGAGGAATCTCTTAGAAGGAAGGCAGATAAGGCTAATGATAGGCCTGCTGTTGTTACTTGCACAGCATGTGCCATGTTTGTCTTCCTTCCAGAAGAAAGAAGAGGTTTCATCGACACTAAGTGCAAGCTGGTCACCATTTTGGAAGAAAAAATTAGAGGACTTAGAGAAAAAATTAGAGTACCCTACGTTCCATCAGAGAGGATGAAGACTCCCTCGGTAGAAAGCAGTGTTTAATCCTGCAGGCACAGCAGGCTGAAAAGCCAGTGAGGGCAGCGCAAGATAAGGAAGAGAACTGGCAGTATGTAACCTCTAGAAGAAGAAGGACCATTCCTGTAGAGGTAAGTAATCATTTTCAGGCTTTCTCCACAGGCACTGCGGTGGACAATGCTTTGGCAGGAACATCTCAGAGAAGAAATCAGAAGGGAACACCATCTAACGGAAGGAATGGGATGCGTAGTCCTATGGATGGGGGTTCCACGACCACCACCCCAAAAAGAAGAAGATGAGTGGTGGTGGTTGGGGACTCCCTCCTAAGAGGGACTGAGTCATCCATCTGCCGTCCAGACTTGCAGTCTCAAGAAGTGTTCTGTTTACCAGGAGCTCGCATTCAGGATGTGACTGAGAGCCTTCCAAAAGTGATTAAACCTTCCGATCGCTAGACCTTTCTGCTTCTCTATGTAGGAACTAACGATGTGGCCAAGAATGACCTTGACTGGGTCACAGCAGATTATGTAGCACTGGGAAGAAGGATCAAGGAATTTGAAGTGCAAGTGGTGTTCTCATCATGCTCCATGTGGAAGGAAAAGGTCTGGGTAGAGATCGTCGAATTGAGGAAGTAAATCTGTGGTTGCGCAGATGGTGTCGGAGAGAGAGCTTTGATTTCTTTGACCATGGGACTCTGTTCCAGGCACAAGGATTGTTAGGAGGAGATGGGATCCACCTAACAGTGACGGGGAAGCCGATCCCCGCACTCAGCCCGGCGGGGGGAAGGACCGGGGGATGGGGAAGCCGATCCCCGTACGCAGCCCGACCAGCCGGCAGGGGCCGGCAGCGGGGAGAGACCGGAGGCAGCCAGAACAAGCACCCAGGAGACCGCGGGGGATAGCCGAGGCATGGCCAAACCCCGCCGCCTCTCAAGGGCAGCTCAGGGCGAGGCCGACATCAGTGCCGCCGGCAGCCCCACGCCAGCGGCCTGCGCAGCCGCGGACGGTGGGGAGGAGAGAAGGCGGGTGGGCGCTAGGACCCAGGAGGCGGACTCCGGCGGAGGGGGCGTAGAAGGGCGGGGCGCCGCCCAGGACGCCCAAAAGGGCGAACGCGGGAGCCAGAGAGGGGGGAGAGAGCAGGGGCTGGCTGTGCTCTCAACCCCCACAGGTGGCGGAGAGGCGTCTGGAGGAAGGACAGCTCCGCAGGCCCCGGCCTACCGCAGCGGAGGCGCCGCCAGCAGTGAGCAGAGCCGAGGGGGCGGACAGAGCCGCACGACGACCGGTGCCCGACCCGGACGAGCTCGGAGCAAGTTGCTGTGGAGCCCGGGAGCCCCGGGAGCGGGCAGAGAAACCCACGGACAGAGGCCGGGTAGCGTGACCCGGGAACGGACAGGGAAAGACTGAGCAAGGTGGCGGGGGAGCCAGGGGACTGGACTGATCGCCCCCTCCCCCCCCCCCCCCCGCTACACTAACCAAGAGAGGAAGGAGCATCTTCACAGGCAGGCTTGCAAACCTAGTGAGAGGACTTTAAGCTAGGTTTGTTGGGGGACGGTGCCAAACTCTGAGGCAAGTGAGGACGTCAGATACCAGGCGGAACACAAGGAGGAACAAGTAACAAGGGAGGACCCCTGCTTCAGATGGAGAAGGTTATCTAAGGTGTTTGTACACCAATGCGAGAAGCCTGGGAAACAAACAGGAAGAATTAGAAGCCCTGGCCCAGTCAAAGAACTATGATTTGATTGGAATAACAGAGACTTGGTAGGATGATTCACATGACTGGAGCACTATCATGGAAGGGTATAAACTGTTCAGGAAGAACAGACGGGGAAGAAAAGGAGGAGGAGTTGCATTGTACGTAAGAGAGCAGTATGATTGATCGGAGCTCCAGTATTTAGAGGGAGAAAAGACTGTTGAGAGTCTATGGGTTAAGTTTAGAGGTGGAAGCAACAGGTGTGATGTTGTGATTGGTGTCTGCTATAGACCACCGGATCAGGTGGATGAGGTAGACAAGGCTTTCTTTGGACAACTGAGCGAAGCTTCCAGTTCACAGGCCCTAGTTCTCAGAGGGGACTTTAACACTCTGACATCTGTTGGGAGACCAATACAACAGTACACAGACAATTCAGGAAGTTTTTGAAGAATGTTGGGGATAACTTCTTCCTACAAGTGCTGAAGGAACCAACCAGGGGCCATGCACAGCTTGACCTGCTGCTCACAAACAGGGAGGAACTAGTAGAGGAAGTAGAGGCAGATAACAACCTGGGAAGCAGTGATCATGAGATGGTAGATTTCAGGATCCTGACCAAAGGAAGAAAGGAGAGTAGCAAAATACACACCTTGGATGTCAGAAAAGCAGACTTTGACTCCCTCAGAGAACAGATGGGCAGGATTCCCTGGGATGCTTACATGAAGGGGAAAGGAGTCCAGGAGAGCAGGCAGTATTATAAAGAAGCCTTATTAAAGGCACAGAAAAAAACCATCCTGATTTGCAGGAAGAAAAGCAAATATGGTAGGAGACCAGATTGGCTTACCGGGGACATCCATGGTGAGCTTAAACACAAAAAGGAAGCTTACAAGAAGTGAAAACTTGGACGGATGACTAGGGAGGAGTATAAATATATTGCTTGAATATGCAGGGAAGTTATCAGGAAAGCGAAAGTGCAATTGGAATTGCAGCTAGCAAGGGATGTGAAGGAGTATTGTGTCCAGTTGTGGGCTCCCAATTACAGGAAGGATTTGGATGCATTGGAGAGGGTCCAGCGGAGGGCAACCAAAATGATTACGGGGCTGGAGCATATGACCTATGAGGATAGGCTGAGGGAGTTGGGTCTATTTGGTCTGCAGAAGAGAAGAGTGAGGGGGGATTTGATAGCAGCCTTCAACTTCCTGAAGGGAGGTTCCAAAGAGGTTGGACAGAGGCTGTTCACAGTAGTGACAGATGGCAGAACAAGGAACAATTGTCTCAAGTTGCAGTGGGAAAAGTTCAGATTGGATATTATGAAAAACTATTTCACTAGGAGAGTGGTAAAGCACTGGAATGGATTACCTAGGGAAGCAGTGGAGTCTCCATCCCTACAGGTTTTTAAGTCTTTGCTTGACAAAGCCCTGGCTGGCTTGATTTAATTGGGATTGGTCCTGCCTTGGGTGAGGGGATGGACTTCATGGCCTTCTAAGGTATCTTCCAGCTCTATGGTTCTATGATTCTATGATTCTATAACAAGAAAGGCTTCTACAGGCATGTTACAAATAAAAGGATGATCAGAGAAGGTGTGGGGCCCTTTGTGGATGAGAGAAGTTACCTAGTGACAGATGATGTGGGAAAAGCTGAAATACCCAATGCTTTCTTTGCTTCTGTCTTCACAGACAAGGTCAGCTCTCAGACAAATACACTAGGCAACACAGTATGGGAAGGAGGTGGACAGCCCTTGGTGGTGAAAGAACAGGTTAAGAACTATGTAGAAAAGCTAGACATACACAAATCCATGGGTCCAGATTTAATGCATCCAAGGGTACTAAGCGAGTTGGCAAATGTCATTATAGAGCCTCTGGAGAAAACTCGTGGAGATCGGGGGAGATCCTGGATGATTGGAAAAAGGCAAATGTAGTGCCCATCTTTAAAAAAGGGAAGAAGAATGATCCAGGGAACTACAGACAAGTCAGTCTTACCTCAATCCCCAGAAAAATCATGAAGGGGATCCTCAAAGGAATCCATTTTGAAGAACCCGGAAGAGGGTAAGGTGATCAAGAATACTCAGCATGGATTCATGAAGGGCAAGTCGTGCCTGACCAATCTGATTAGCTTCTATGATGAGGTAACTTGCTCTGTGGATATGGGAAAGTCAGTGGATGTGATATACTTTGACTTTAGCAAACCTTTTGATATGGTCTCCCACAATATTCTTGCCAGTAAATTAAGGGACTATGGATTGGATAAACAGACTGTAAAATGGATAGAAAGCTGGCTAGACTGTTGGGCCCAACAGGTAGTGATCAACAGCTCGATCTCAGGTTGGTGGTCGGTTTCTAGTGGAGTGCCCCAAGGATCTGTTTTCGGACTGGTTTTGTTCAACATCTTTATTAATGACCTGGATGAGGGGATGGATTACACCCACAGCAAGTTTGCAGATTACACTAAGCTAGGGGAGGAGGGGAGGAATGCGGGGTAGGAATGCGGTCCAGGGTTACCTGCAGGGTAGGAATGCGGTCCAGAGTTACCTTGACAAATTAGAAGATTGGGCCACAAGAAATCTGATGAGGTTCAACAAGGAGAAGTGTAGAGTCCTGCACTTGGGACGGAAGAATCCCAAGCATTGTTACAGGCTGGGGACCGACTGGCTAAATAGCAGTTCTGCAGAAAAGTGGATGAGAAGCTCGATATGAGTCAACAGTGTGTCCTTGTGGCCTAGAGGGCTAATGGCATGTTAGGGTGCATTAAGAGGAGCATTGCCTGCAGATCCAGAGAAGTGATTATTCCCCTTTATTTGGCTCTGTTGAGGCCACATCTAGAGTATTGTGTCCAATTCTGGGCCTCCTACTATAGAAAGGATGTGGATGCATTGAAGAGGGTCCAGCAGAGGGTGACAAAAATTGTAAGGGGGCTGAAGTGCATGACCTATGAGGAAAGGCTGAGGGATTTGGGTTTGTTTAATCTGCAGAAGAGAAGAGTGAGGGGGGATTTGATAGCAGCCTTCAACTTCCTGAAGGGAGATTCCAAATGGGATGGAGAAAGACTGTTCACAGTAATGACGGATGGCAGAACAAGGAGCAATGGTCTCAAGTTACAGTGGGAGATGTCTAGGTTAAATATTAGGAAAAACTATTTCACTAGGAAGGTAGTGAAGCACTGAAATGGGTTATCTAAGGAGGTGGTAGACTCTCTGCCCTTAGAGGTTTTTAAATCTCGGCTTGACAAAGCCCTGGTTGGGTTGATTTAGTTGGGATTGGTCCTGCCTTGGGCAGAGAGCTGGACTTAATGACCTCCTGAGGTCTCTTCCAGCTCTATGAATCTTTGATTAAAATTCTCTAAATAATACTTGCTCTAAAAATATGTTTTGAATATATTGGAAACTACTTTGAAACACAGACGTAAGCACACATTCATTCCATTGCTTACTAACAAGTGAGTTTCTCTGGAAACCTGTAGGAATTTTTTTCACATCTCATTTACAAATGGAAAGAATATGTAAGTGAAGCAATTGTAATCATGGGCACAGCTCTCTTGAAGTAGCTATGCGGTAACTACAGAAACATCACTGAGTACGTATATTGTATGCAAAAGGAGTGGAAAGGTTATAACAAGTGTTAAAAATAGAATAATTATTTAGGCTTAAAAGGAACCAACATTTACATCTTCCAAATTGAAGCCCATTCAAGCTTCAAAGTAAGCTAAATAAATATGAGCTTTTTATGGCATTAAGTCTAAAGTCAAAATGCCTACAAACGGTGGAGGTGAGTAATAGGCTTTTGGAGTTTGATGAAAGCAGGTTTTATTTTGTATTCTTTAATATACAGTTAGCTTCATATCACTTCTCCAGCATGGGGTGGCTAGGAGTTACAGAGTTTTGATGTTAGACAGAATTTATTACCCATTAGATGGCCTTGTTCTGAAATATGAGTCCCCCGTAAGTCAGAATTTCTGCATTTGCTAACCAGAAATATAATGAAAAAAATCCTCTACAATTTTTGTCTTGTCAGATTTATCACATTAGATGTTGTGCTAGAACTCTGGGCACTCCTCTGGCATATACAAAACTTTTAGGTGGAGTAGAGGGAATGTATGATGTAAGCATAGCTAAACAGAGGCTGCTTCTACACTACAGGCTTCTTTCAGAAGAAGCCTTTCACACAAGAGTTTTTGGGCAAGATCTTCTTGCACAAGAACACATCCACTCCTCAAAGCGCATCGCAAAATCAATATGCTTTTGTACAAGAGAGCATCCACACAGAATGTGCACTCTTGCGCAAGAAAGCTCTGATTCACAGAATGGCCATCGGAGCAAAAAAAAGCTTTTTGCACAAGACACCCCTCTGAAGCATCCACATTTTCCTTTTTGCGCAATAGCTGCAGCGCAAAGGGAATTATGTCTCATAGAAGGAGGTTTATCTACACTGGCAAAAGTCCTCTGTTCTTCCATTTTACTGCTGATTTACTTGAGCAAAAGTGTATTTGAGGTGTGGAAGCTCCACAAGTTTTTGCACAAAAACCTTGCAGTTTAGACGTAGCCTAGCAGAAAACACAAAAAGGGAAATAACAAAGTACAGCTGGTCAAAGTTTTCAACATAGGATTATTTTCCATTAAAATGGCCTTTTTACTGGGCAGGGGAAGGAGGAATGACAAGTTTAATAGAAAATGCTTATTTCTTATTATTTTTCAAGTTTTTGAGAACTCAAATGTGTCAGTTTCCAGTGCAGGAAGGTAAGGAATGAGTTTTCAAAAACTGCAAATTTGTTGTTTATTTTGATTTGTTTTTGCTGAAAATACATTTCAGTTTCTGACTGGATGTGACCATAAAACCGGAGTCTTCAAAAGAGTTGGGGTATATCTACACTACCACCCTAGTTCGAACTAGGGTGGTTAATGTAGGCAACCGAAATTGCAAATGAAGCCCGGGATTTGAATTTGGAACGAGGTGTACCGGTAGTTCGGAATAGGAAGCCTAATCCGAACTACCTACTCCGTGCCGTGAGTAGCGGCGGGCACGGAGACCGAACTAGCGGGGATTTAAAAATGGCGGCACCTGGCAAGATGCAAATGAAGCCCGGGAAATTCAAATCCCGGGCTTCATTTGCAACTCCGGTTGCCTACATTAACCACCCTAGTTCGAACTAGGGTGGTAGTGTAGACATATCCTTGGAGTTTTATGAAGAGATCCTGGACCTCACTATGGCTATAAAGGAAGCTTAGTTAGCTGATGGAGACTCCCTCTTTGTGGGAACTGATTGATGATGCAGCACTTTTTTTGCTACTCCCCACTCCCAGGCTACGGCTACAAAGGAAGTGTAGCATGGAATTTGCCATGTTTCATTTGCATAATTAATTAGCAGCTAAACATACATAAATCAATGGGTCTGGACTTAAGACATCCGAGGTTACTGAGGGAGTAGGCAATGTCATTGAGAAGCCTTTGGCCATTATCTTTGAAAAGTTGTGAGGATCAGGAGAGATCCTGGATGACTGGAAAAAAGCAAATGTAGTGCCCATCTTTAAGAAAGGGAAGAAGAGCGATCCAGGGAACTATAGGCCAGTCAGTCTTACCTCAGTCCCTGGAAAAATCATGGAGGGGATCCTCAAGGAATCCTTTTGAGGCACTTGGAAGAGGGGAAGGTGATCAAGAATAGTCAGCATGGATTCTTGAAGGGCAAGTCTTGCATGAGCAATCTGATTAGCTTCTATGATGAGGTAATTGGCTCTGTAGATATGGGAAAGTCAGTGGATGTGATATACCTTGACTTTAGCAAGGCTTTTGATACAGTCCCACAATACACTTACTAGCAAGTTAAGGGAATGTGGATTGGAAAAATGGACGGTAAGATGGATAGAAAGCTGGCTGGAAGGTCGGGCCCATCAGGTAGTGATCAATGGCTTGATGTCAAGATGGCAGTCGGTTTCTAGTGGAGTGCCCCAAGGTTCAGTTCTGGGACAGGTTTTGTTCAACATCTTTATTAATGATCTGGATGATGGGATGGATTGCACCCTCAGCATGGTTGCGGATGACACTAAGCTAGGGGGAGAGGTAGTTACACTGGAGGGCAGGAATAGAGTGACTTAGACATATTGGTGGATTGGGTCACAAGAAATCTGATGAGGTTCAACAAGGACAAGTGCATAGTCCTGCACTAGGGATGGAAGAATACATAAGAACATAAGAACGGCCGTACTGGGTCAGACCAAAGGTCCATCTAGCCCAGTATCCTGTCTACCGACAGTGGCCAGCACCAGGTGCCCCAGAGAGGGTGGACCGAAGACAATGATCAAGCGATTTGTCTCCTGCCATCCTTCTCCAGCCTCTGACAAACAGAGGCCAAGGACACCATTTTATCCCCTGGCTAATAGCCTTTTATGGACCTAACCTCCATGAATTTATCCAGCTTCTCTTTAAACTCTATTATAGTCCTAGTCTTCACAGCCTCCTCTGGCAAGGAGTTCCACAGGTTGACTACACGCTGTGTGAAGAAGAACTTTCTTTAATTAGTTTTAAACCTGCTACCCATTAATTTCATTTGGTGTCCTCTAGTTTTTCTATTATGGGAACTAATAAATAACTTTTCTTTATCAGCCCTCTCCACACCACTCATGAATTTATAGACCTCTATCATATCCCCCCTCAGTCTCCTCTTTTCTAAACTGAAAAGTACCAGTCACTTTAACCTCTCCTCATATGGGACCCGTTCCAAACCCCTAATCATTTTAGTTACCCTTTTCTGAACCCTTTCCAAGGCCAAAATATCTTTTTTGAGGTGATGTGACCACATCTGTACACAGTATTCAAGATATGGGCGTGCCATAGTTTTATACAGGGGCAGTAAGATATTCTGGGTCTTATTTTCTATCCCTTTCCTAATAATTCCTAGCATCCTATTTGCCTTTTTGACCGCCGCTGCACTCTGTGTGGAAGTTTTCAGAGAACTGTCCACGATAACTCCAAGATCTCTTTCCTGATTTGTCATAGCCAAATTAGCCCCCATCATACTGTACGTATAGTTGGGGTTATTTTTCCCAATGTGCATTACTTTACACTTATCCACATTAAATTTCATTTGCCATTTTGTTGCCCAATCACTCAGTTTGGTGAGATCTTCTTGAAGTCCCTAACAGTCTGCTTCTGTCTTGACTATCCTAAACAGTTTGGTATCATCTGCAAACTTTACTACCTCACTGCTTACCCCTTTCTCCAGATCATTTATGAATAAGTTGAAAAGGATTGGTCCCAGGACTGACCCTTGGGGTATACCACTAGTTACCCCTCTCCAATCTGAAAATGTACCATTTATTCCTACCCTTTGTTTCCTGTCTTTTAACCAGTTCTCAATCCAAGAAAGGACCTTCCCTCTTATCCCATGGCCATGTAATTTACACAAGAGCCTTTGCTGAGGGACCTTGTCAAAGGCTTTCTGAAAATCCAAGTATACTATATCTACTGGATCTCCCTTGTCCGCATGTTTGTTAATCCCTTCAAAGAACTCTAACAGATTAGTAAGACAGGATTTCCCTTTACAGAAACCATGTTGACTCTTGTCCAACAAATTATGTTCTTCTTCATGCTTCACAATTTTATTCTTTACTATTGTTTCGACTAATTTGCCCGGTACTGAAGTTAGACTTACCGGTCTGTAATTGCCAGGATCGCCTCTAGGGCCCTTTTTAAATATTGGTGTCACGTTGGCTACCTTCCAGTCATTAGGTACGGAAGCCGAGTTAAAGGATAGGTTACAAACCACAGATAATAGCTCAGCAATTTCCCATTTAAGTTCTTTTAGAACCCTTGGATGAATGCCATCCGGTCCCGGAGATTTGTTAACATTAAGTTTTTCTATTTGTTCCAAAACCTCCTCTAATGACACTTCAATCCGGGACAGTTCCTCAGATTCATCACCCACAAAGGACGGTGCAGATTCAGGAATCTCCCCAACGTCCTCAGCCGTGAAGACTGAAGCAAAGAAATCATTTAGTTTCGCCGCAATGGCTTTATCGTCCTTGATTGCTCCTTTTATAGCTCGATCATCTAGGGGACCCACAGGATTTTTAGCAGGCTTCCTGCTTCTAATGTACTTAAAAAACATTTTATTTCTTTTTGAGTTTTTGGCTAGCTGTTCCTCAAAATCTTTTTTTGCTTTTCTTATTACATGTTTACACTTGATTTGACAGTGTTTATGTTCCTTTCTATTTATCTCACTAGGATTGGACTTCCACTTCTTAAAAGATACCTTTTTGTCCCTCACTGCTTCTTTTACATGGTGGTTAAGCCACAGTGACTCTTTTTTAGGTCTCTTGCTATGTTTTTTAATTTGGGGTAATTTAAGTTGGGCCTCTATTATGGTGTCTTTAAAAAGTTTCCATGCAGCTTTCAGGGATTTGGCTCTAGTTACTGTGCCTTTTAATTTCTGTTTAACTAACCTCCTCATTTTTGCATAATTCCCCTTTTTGGAATTAAATGCCAGGGTGCTGGACTGCTGAGGTGTTCTTCCCATCACAGGAATGTTGAATGTTATTATATTATGGTCACTATTCCCAAGCGGTCCTGTAACGGTTATATCCTGGACCTTATCCTGCACTCCACTCAGGACTAAATCGAGAATTGACTCTCCCCTTGTGGGTTCCTGCACTAGCTGCTTCAAGAATCAGTCATTTAAGCCATTGAGAAATTTTATCTCCACTTCTCTTCCTGAGGTGACATGTATCCAGCCAATATGGGGGTAATTAAAATCCCCCATTATTATAGAGTTCTTTATTTTAGTAGCCTCTCTAATCTCCCTCAGCATTTCTATGTCAGTATCGCTGTCCTGGTCAGGTGGTCGGTAATATATCCCTACTGCTAATTTCTTATTATTGGAGCATGGAATTACTATGCATAGTGATTCTATGGAACATGTTGATTCACTTAATATTTTTATTTCATTTGATTCTACATTATCTTCCACATACAGTGCCACTCCGCCACCCACCCGGCCTGCTCTATCCTTTCTATATATTTTATATCCCGGTATGATTGTGTCCCACAGATTTTCCTCATTCCACCAGGTTTCAGTGATGCCTATTATGTCTATCTCCTCATTTAATACGAGGTACTCTAGTTCACCCATCTTATTAGTCAGACTCCTAGCATTTGTGTACAAGCACTTTAAAAATTTGCCACTGGTTATTTGTCTGCCCTTCCCTGATGCATTGGATTCCTTTGTATGCGGTTGTATGTCAGCTCTGGCCCATGGTTTGCCCTCTCTCCTCCTCTCTTTCCGACTACAGCTTAGAGACTCTCTATCAGCGGATTCTCCTCTAAGAGAAGTCTCTCTCCGATTTACCAAGCACTGTTACAAGCAGTTTTGTAGAAAACGACCTGGGGATTACAGTGGATGAGAAGCTGGGCATGAGTCAACAGTATGTCCTTGTAGCCAAGAAGGCTAATGGCATATTAGGTTGCATTAAGAGGAGCATTGCTAGTCGATCCAGAGATGTGATTATTCCTCTTTACTCTTCTCTGGTGAGGCCACATCTGGAGTGTTGTGTCCAGTTCTGGATCCCCAATTACAGGAAGGATGTGGATGCATTAGAGAGAGTCCAGCAGAGGACAACCAAAATGATTACGGGGCTGGAGCATATGACCTACGAGGAGAGGCTGACGGAGTTGGGTCTATTTGGTTTGCAGAAGAGAAGAGTGAGGGGGGATTTGATAGCAACCTTCAACTTCCTGAAGAGAGGTTCCAAAGAGGCTGGAGAGAGACTGTTCACAGTAGTAATGGGTGACAGAACAAGGAACAATGGTCTCAAGTTGCAGTGGGAGAAGACCAGATTGGATATTACAAAAAACTATTTCACTAGGAGAGTGGTGAAGCACTAGAATGGGTTACCTAGAGAAGTAGTGGAGTCTCCATCTCTAGAGGTTTTTAAGTTTCAGCTTGACAAAACCCTGTCTGTGTTGATTTAATTGGGATTGGTCCTGCCCTGAGCAGGGGGCTGGACTTGATGGCCTTTTAAGGTGTCTTCCAGCTCTATGGTTCTATGATTCTAAGAGGGTTTTGTGCAAAAAGGAGCTGTGTAAATGGATCCTTTTTTGTGCAAAAACCCCCTTTTGCACAAGAGCCATTCTTCCTGAAAACTGAGGAAGAACGGCTTTTGCACAAGAGGGTTTTTTTCACAAAAAAGAGCCATCTACCCAGCACCTTTTTGAGCAAAAGCCTCTTGCACGAAAGCAGCTGCTATTTAATTATACAAATGAAGTACAGCGGAATTCCACACCACACTTCATTTGCCTAAGCTTTTTCGGAAGAAGGCTACAGTATAGCCGTAGCCCTGGATCCTGGCATAGGATGCATGGCCAGGGAAAGAGGTCAACTTGGCTGTCAGAATCCCGGGTTAAACGAAGGACACTCCTTGGACCAAGAAAGTGTAAAGGTGGTTGATAGCCACTTTTGCTTCTCCCATGTCATAATCTCTGCTGAGTGTAGCTTCCTGGATCCAACTACCTTTAAGATATGATCAACCCCCAAGATATACAAAAATAGAATTATAGAGTCATAGAACCATAGGTTGGGAAGAGCTCTCAGGAGTTCATTGAGTCCAAACCCCTGCTAAAAGCAGGATTAATTCCAACTAAATCATACCAGTAAGGGCTTTGTCAAGCCAGGAATTAAAAACCTCTAGCGATGGAGACTCCACCGCCTCCTTAGCTAACCCATTCCAGTGCTTCACCACCCTCCTAGCTACATAGTTCTGCCTAATACCCAACTTAGACCTCCCCCCCCCCGCACTGAACTTGAGATCATTGCTCCTTGTTCTGTCATCTGTCATCACTGCGAACAGCCTCTCTCCATCCTCTTTGTGTCTGAGAACAGCATTTCCCCTCCTTAAGATACCTAAAGGCTCCTATCAAATCCCCCCTCACTCTTCTCTTCTGTAAACTAAGTAAGGCTAACCACCTCTAACTCTCCTCGTAAGTCATGTGCTCCAGTCCCCTAATAATTTCTGTTGACCTTCACTGCACTTTCTCCAAAGTCTTCACATCTGTTCTGTAATGGGGTCCCCAAAATTCCATGTAATACTCCAGATGTGGCCTCACCAATTCCAAATAAAGAGGAAGAATCACTTCCCTAGATCTGCTGGCAATGCTCCTGCTAATGCACTCCAGTATGCTCTTAACTTTCTTGGCTACAAGGGCACACGGTTGATGCATATACAGCTTCTCATCCACTGTAATCTCTAGATCTTTTTCTGCAGAACTGCTGTTTAGCCAGTAGGTCCCCAGCCTGTAGCAGTATTTAGGATTCTTCCGTTGAATCTCATCAGATTTCTTTTGGTGTAATCCTCCAATTTTTTCAGGTAGCTCTGGACCCTAGACTGCCCTTCTGTGTATCTACCTCTCCCCCTAGCACAGGGTACGTCTACACTACAGCGCTAATTCGAACTAACTTAGTTTGAATTAGTTAATTCGAACTAAGCTAATTCGAACTAACACATCTAGAACTAAAAACTAGTTCGAATTAGCGCTTTGCTAATTCGAACTAGCGCATCCACACTGATTGGACGCAGGGGGGCATTTAAGGGCGGCTGAAACAGGTTCTGGCAGGGCATCAGGTCAGTAGTTGCTTTGTGTGGCTGCTGTCTGAGGCTATCTGAGGCTCGTGCTTAAAGGGACCCCCCCCCCCTCCCGGACAGCCGGTTCTCAGCTTATCCTGCTTGCTTGCCAACCTCGCCGAGGGACAGCAAAGCGTTGCTCTCTGTGCCCGTCTGTGTCGGTGCTTCCCTTCGGGGACGCCGCCGCAGGTGGCAACATGGAGCCAGAGCTCACCCTGCACCTTCTGGTGCACTTTCTGGACTTGCTGCTGCAAGCCTGCCACCAATGGCTCGAGGCTGCCTGGCACCACCTGGTGCACGTCAGCCCCCTGCCTCTCCACCTGGCCGCCCTGAGGGCCGTGCAGGAGCCGCAGCGGCACCCCGGAACCGGCGTGCCCCGCCACATCTGGCGTCTGGACACTAGCACCGACTGGTGAGACCGCATCGTCCTGGAGCACTGGGAGGACCGACAGTGGACCCAGAACATCAGTATGAGGAGGGACACCTTTCTGGAGCTCTGCGAGTGGCTCGCCCCTGTCCTGCGCAGAAGGGACACTCGCATGAGGCCCGCCATCCCCCTCCAGAAGCGGGTGGCCATCGCCCTCTGGAAGCTCTCTACGCCGGACAGCTAGCGATCTGTCAGGAACCAGTTCAGCGTGGGGAGATCCACCGTCGGAGCGGTGCTTATGCAGGTATGGCACTCGTCGGCCACCGTGCCGGGGGGGAGGGAGGCTGCGAGGACGGGATGGGCTGCCCCAGGGACAAAGGGAGGGGTGGGAGGAGGCGAACGCGCCCCGCACCGGAGGGGTCGGTCTGTCCCGGCCGTACTACACGCCGCCAGGGGGGTTGCTTCCGGGAGTGGGGCGCGGGGCACTGCCAGAGCATGAACACTCCCAGCCACCCGGGCGCCCCACTGATTGGCGCTTTGCTGTGTCTCTCTCTGCAGGTGGTCAAGGCCATCAACCGGGTGCTGCTCCACAGGGTGGTCCGCCTCGCCGACCTGGATGCCATCATCCGGGGATTCGGCGCCCTGGGCTTCCACAACTGCGGGGGGGCCATCGACGGGACGCACATCCCCATCCGTGCCCCGGAACACCAGGCGTCCTGGTACGTCAACCGCAAGGGGTACTTCTCTGAGATCCTGCAGGACATGTGTGACCACCGGGGCCAGTTCACGGACATTAATGTGGGCTGGTCCGGCAAAGCACACGATGCCCGGGTGTACCGCAACTCCTCCGTGTGCCAGCGGCTGCAGGATGGGACCTTCTTCCCCGACCGCCACATCAGAGTCGGGGACGTGGACATGCCCCTGTGCCTGGTGGGGGATTCCGCCTACCCAGTGCAGCCCTGGCTGATGAAGCCCTACACGGGGCACCTCAATCACTCCCGCCAGGCCTTCAATGCCAGGCTGACCAGGGCCCGCATCGTGGTGGAGGGGGCCTTCGGGCGACTGAAAGCCCGCTTTCGATGCCTCCTCACCCATCTGGACCTGGCCGAGCACAACATCCCTCCTGTTGTGGCAGCATGTTGTGTGCTCCACAATTTATGTGAGCGAAAGGGGGAGGCTTTCCTGCTATCCTGGATGACTTAGGCTGACCGCATGGCTGGCCACTACGGACAGCCCCGCACTGCCGCCATCCGGGAAGCCCAGCGGGGGGCCGTCCGGATCCGGGAAGCCCTGCGGGAGAGCTTCCTGGTGGAGGAGGAGGACTGACCTCTCCCTTGCATGCCCCACTGGGGCCTTCTTCCACCCAACCCCCCTTCCCTTTTCCCCACCCTACCTACTGTCAAATAAAGACACGTATTTATCAAAAAAAAATGTCTTTTTATTTAACATAACTGGGGTGGGGGGAGGGAGGAAGAAGGGTGGGGAGGGGAGGGGGAAACCTGGGACGAGGGAGCAGGAAGGGGAGGGAAGAGAGGAAGGGAAAGGAAAGCTCAGGGGTGGGAGTCCGGCTGCCTCTCCCATCTCGCCACATTGTGGGTCCGGGGGCGTCGGTGGGGAATGGTTGTGGAGGGTGGGGCAGGAGGGACGGGGTGTGTGGAGGAAGCAGGAGCAGGAGCAGGAGGGAGAGCTGGGGGAGCAGGGGGAGCAGGGGGAATTGGGAAGCGGTCGAGCAGGCTCTGGAGGTGGCCTCCCAGGGCACGGCCCTGCTCATCCAGGGCCTCCAAACTCCTCCGGCGCAGCCTCAGGTCCTCCTGGACCCAGTGGTCCTGGAGACAGAGCTGTTGCTCCAGGAACTGGAGGTGCCGCCTCTGGTAGTCCTCCTGGTTCCTGCCTCTCCTGCTGGCCCGGACACGGGCAGCTGCTGCAGGCGGGGTGGTGCGCCCTACAGGCCCAGGTGCTGCGGCTGTGGTGCAACAAGAACAGCTGTCAATTACCCCAGGGGCCCAGGTGTGTGAAACCCAGCTCCTCTCTGCAAGGCCAGGGCCCCTGCAGGATCCCCAGCTGCTGCTCTGTGGTGGGCAAGGCCCAGGCGCACGGTCCCGGGGCTCCCTCTCGCCCCAGCCCCCCGTACACATAAGGGGAGCACGATGGTACTCACAGGTGGACGCCTCCCCGGCCTCGGACGACACAGGCGAGCGGCTCTGTGGGGTGCCTCGGGGGTCCCGGGTCCTGGGCAGGCTGCCGGCAGGCTCCTGGCTCTCGGAGCCCTCCTCCTCCTCCTCTGTCTCCTGGAGCGGTCCCTCTGCCCTGGGGTCTATCACGTCCCGGGGGTCAGGGATGGCATGAGCCCCCAGGAGGCAGTCCAGAGCCTGGAAGTGGGGGCAGGCCACTGGGTCGGCCCCTGGCAGGCAGGCCCGGGAATAGGACTGCCGCAGGTCTTTGATTTTGCAGCGCACCTGGTCCCGGCTGCACTGGTGGCCCCTGGCGGCCAGGCTGGCTGCCATGCGGCCGTAGACGGCCGCGTTCCTGTGGCTAGTGCAGAGATCGTGAACATTGGAGGCTTCCCCCCAAACCTCGATGAGGTCCATGATCTCCGCACTAGACCACGCGAATGCTCGCCTCTTGCGGCCCCAGGTAGGGTCCTGGGAGCCGCCAGGCTGGTCCCGGAAGGAGGGGGAGGGCTGGGTGTCCTCAGGTGGCTGGCTCATGGGTGCTGGCAGCCTTGCAACTGGCACAAACTGTGTAGCCAGCCCATGGCCCTTTAATGGCTCCGGGGCTGGGAGGGGGGCAGACAAGTTTGCCTGGTGTTGACCAGAGTGGCCACCAGGCCAAGCTGGGAAGGGCTAGCCTCCCACTAGTTCGAATTAAGGGTCTACACAGCCCTTAATTCAAACTAGCTAGTTCCAACTAGACTTAATCCTCGTAAAATGAGGTTTTTCTAGTTCGAACTAAGCGCTCCGTTAGTTCGAATTAAGTTCGAACTAACGGAGCGCTAGTGTAGCGCCTATGAAAGTTAGTTCGAACTAACATCCGTTAGTTCGAACTAACTTTGTAGTGTAGACATACCCAGAGTGTTATCTATGACCTTGCTGAGTGTGCAATCCATCCCCTAATCCAGGTCATTAATAAAGATGTTGAACAAATCTGGCCCCAGAACAGACCCAGGGCCGGATTAATGGAGGGGCTAGCCGGGCAGCTGCCTGGGGCAGCAACCTATGCGGGGCGCCTTATGGCAGCTGTAAGGGGCACCATGCACCCAGCTGTGCAGCACCCCTTAGAGTTGCCATCAGGCTCTGCACACTAAGGGCCAGGGGCCAAAAGCACTTTTTGCGGAAAAGCGTTCTGACCAATCTAGATGCGCTTTTGCGCAAAAAAGCCCCGATCGCCATTTTCGCGATCGGGGCTTTTTGCGGAATACAAATTTCAGCTGTCTACACTGGCCCTTTTGCGCAAAAGTTTTGTGCAAAAGTGACTTTTGCCCAAACGGGAGCAGCATAGTATTTCCGCAAAAAGCACTGATTTCTTACAGTAGGAAGTCAGTGCTTTTGCGGAAATTCAAGCGGCCAGGGTAGACAGCTGGCAAGTTTTTCCGAAAAAGTGGCTGTTTTTTCGGAAAAACTGGCCAGTCTAGACACAGCCCCATGAGTTTTCAAGGACAATGGCCAATGTCTCTGGAGTCATATCAGCCAACTCCCTCTGCATCCTCGGATGCATTAGATCTGGTCACATGGATTTGTGTAATCTGTGGTTCAATCAGAAAAGATACAGTATTTGTCCCCTTGTGTTATTCTGTATCTACAGAAGCAGATAAGCCATTCTAGGAGTAAGTGAGTTGTAAATTCCTACCAGAAAGATTATCTTGAAGCCATAATTGAATTTGAACATCCCAGATTAACTTGGCTACCATCACCTGGAAGAATTCCACAGTGCATAATCAAGACAAATGAACATTCCTTTGCCTCCTTCATAGCCGCAACAAGGATTTACAATATTCTTTGTGTCAAAACAGTCTGATTTGTCATGAAATCGCCATTATTTCTGCTCTAGTCATTGCCCTCCTGCTTCATCCATCTCCTATCAGACATTAACTGTATGGTTGGCAGCTTTGCCTTTGGCTTTATGGAAGATAACTCTCAGTTCTGCCAATGGGGGAGGGAGAGCACAGGAGTCAATTGCCCCAGGGACCAGCGGTTTCAAAGAACTCGGGGCTCCCTACCACCACCACTGCTTCTGCACCAGCAGTGACCACTACACCTATTGCGGCGGACAGAGCCCTGGGCCTTTTAAATCACCACCAGAGTGCTGGGCTGTACGCTCTGGGACTCTTGGGTGGGGGAGGGGAGGAGGAGAGCGCACTGTTGTCTGGGTTTTTCTTTTGGGGGTGGTGGCCGTGGAACCCCCATTCCTACGACTACGCATCCCATGCCTTCCAGTAGATGGTGTTCCCTTCCGGTTTCTTCCTTGTGAGTTCCCTTCCAAAGCATTCAGCACTGCAGAGACTGTGGAGAGAGCCTGAAAGCGATTACCTACCTCTATAGCATTGGGGGATTCCCGTGCTGGCCTTTTACCCCTTCTAGAAGTTACATGCTGCCAGTTCTCTTCCTGATCCCATACTGCCCTCTCCGGCTCTTCCGCCTGCCGTGCTTGAAAGATTAAACTCTGCCTTCTATCGAGGAAGTCTTCATCCTCTCTGATTGAGCATAGGGTCGACACTTGGGCCTCCAGTCCTCTAATTTTTTCTTCCAAAATGGCAACCAGCTTGCACTTAGCGCAGATGAAATCCGTTCTTTCTTCCGGGAGGAAGACAAACATGGCACACTCCATGCAAGTAACAACAGCAGACCTATCGCTATCCATCACTGCTGTCCTGGAGAAGGGATTTAAAAAGAAAGGCAAGAGAACCTCACGCCCTTTCTTTTCCCCTTCCCAACTCCCTCTCTAAACTCCTTGTTAGCACTCACCCATTTGCAAGCTCCTTGGTTGCTTGCCCACTGCCTTATAAAGCCCTGGAGTGCCTGAAAGTCCCTCCCCCTACCAAGGCTCAGCCAATCAGCAGAGGCTTCTAGAATTCAAACTTTAATTAAAAGCCAACAGTTTCCACCTGCCAATCACAGCACACACTCCATGAAGGGGAGGGGAAGGGCAAAGGGGAAGTGGGGAAAAAAAGCCTCACTCACAAACATAGGGGAAATAACAAACAAAAACAAAAAAAAGAACACACACCAACCCTCACTCACAAACACAAACTCAGCACACAGCAAGAAAGCCCCAATAACAACACACACTTCCCTCAAGAGCCCTGTATCTGTTTCCCCTTTACCTGGAGAACTCCCTCTCAAAACTCCCTGTTAGCACTCACCTGTTCGCAAGCTCCTTGCTTGTGTAAGGGGACTGTTACCCCTTACTAAAACTCTGTGGGAGTTTTTTGGTTTACCAGCTTCAGAAGGGGAAGGGTTCACGAGACTGACAGACCCCAGAGACAATGGAAATCAGTCAACACTCCAGCTCAGCCTGACTGACAGGTTGTAAGTGGGGATTGTTCTGGCTCTGTCTCTGAACAAACAAGCTGTGTGCAGAAGAGGTCCTGCAAAGACAGAGAGCTGAAAGAGGAGTACAAGAAGAAGTCCTGCAGCGACAGAACCAGACACAGACAGGCCAAGCAGTGCAGACCCTGTGTTGAGCAGCAGACTGGCAGTGCTCAGAAAGCCAAAAGGAACAGAGAAGCAACACAAGGAGCTGGAACAGCCAAGCAGCACAGCCTGCAGCTGGATGTGGTGAGCTACTGGGACCTGCAAAGTGTAGGGAAAGGCTCTGGACTGGGAGAGGGGTCTGGCCACTTAGAGACTGAGGCTGTGTGGTCACTGCCAGTGCAAGCGTGTCCAGCCTGCAGCCCCTTGCAGCACATCCAGGGCTTCTAAGGAAGAGACTGTGAACTGTCCTTACACTCTGCAGACTGCTGTGTTGATGTCCCTGTGCTACAGAGCAGGGCTGTGTGTTCTCATTTAACCATTCTCATTGTTTCTTATTCTATTCTCTTTAATCAGTTGATGTTTAATAAATTGTATTTGCTTTGAACCTTATGAAGTGATCACTGGGCCAAGAAGGCCTGCAGTGTAAAGAGAGCACCTCGGAGTGGGGACACCCTAACTCCTGCCCCTAGTGACTACAAGGTCAGGGATTAAGCCCCAGGAAACCTGGGCCCAGCCTTGTTGGGGTTTCAAGGGCTCTGCTACTCAGGAGAGTGGAAGGGGAGCCCTCAGGATCAGGGAGCCGTGGGGTAAAGGAAGTGGGAGCGGGGACTCAGATCCTTTCGCTGGTTCATTTCACCGGGGTGTATAGAAGCCAGGAAAGTTCCCCACAAGAGCGGGACCATTCCCCCGCTTACACTTGCTTGCCCACTGACTTATATTATTTCAGTTATTTCAGAGTAAGCTATTCCGGAATAGTTATTGCAAAATAGCTTATTTCGAAATAGCACATCTACACTGCAGGGAAGCCTCAAAATTAGTCTCAGGCAGGCTTCCCTAATGTGAACTTGCTATTTCAATTTAGAACCCAGGAGGCTCAGGGAAGGAATAACTTAGAATAGCCCTGGTGAGGGGCTATTTCAAAATAGTGGACGTAGAACATTTACACAACCCCTATTCTGAAATAGCTATTTCGGTATAGGCGTTATTCTTCATAGAATGAGGTTTACAGAAGTCAGAATAAACAGTCCGTTATTTCCAAATTATTTCAAAATAAAGGAATTGCTGTGTAGACACATAGTTATTTTAGAATAACAGCCATTATTCTGAAATAACTTTTCTGCGTAGACATGCCCTTAGTCTCCTCTATACTTAAGATGCTTAAGGGGATAATATCGCACTTTACACTAAAGCAAATTGTGTGACTCTAACAACTTTCAATCTTTGAGTCTATCCATGAACAAATGATGCTCTTCTACATGCAAACACTACATGTATTTCTACATGTATTTCTATTGGGAAAGACACTAAATGAAAAAAATTGCTACTTACATATTTTGTTCTTGTACTTATTTTGTTTCGCTGATTTCACCATTAGTGAAAATGGTTTTGCATAGTTCGTATTGTCACTTTGTTTTGATGGCTCAGACTGACTAGCTAAGTAGCTAGCAAAATGCACCAACATTCAAAAGTCTGTCTGAATGCTAAATTATAATTCCAAATAGAGAACAACATAGTACTTTATGGTTTAATGCTTTCTTTTGAACTGTGTGTCACTTCTTCTGTTCAAATTAATTTAAATGTCAAAAGCAGGTTGGCTGGATTTTTATTTGAAGATGTTCCAAATATTTAGATAGTTATTTGAATCATGTTTTGGCAAAATGATTATGCTTGCCAATCTGAAAACATATAATTTCAATATTTTATTTGCTTTAACCCCCTTTAATAGAAAATATTAAAAGCTTATACACTATTTACCCCCAACTTAAAAAAAGAATAAATAGAATATCTGTAATGAATTAAAAAACATTTGATGTGCAGTTAAAATTCTGGTCTAGTCACAAACCTGTCATTGAAATGCATAGCAAAGAGCTAGTGCAGCAGTATACTGCTTTTATGATTTAGTCTACTAAATGGATGAAACACATATTTTAATTTAATGTAAACTATGCAGCTAGAAATGTATGAGAACAAGTCTTTTTTATTTCCTGAGAAGCCAAGATCTTTGAACTCAGTGATAACTTTTCCTGGCTGAGAGCCAATCTAGATTTATAAGCAGTGTCTTTGCTCTGTCTATCCTGATAGGAATGTTGTGCTGGTGGGCATAGATTGGTAAGAAATAACAACCAAAGCCATTTTTACTCCTGATATTTCTTGCTACTTTTGAGGGACACAATTCTGTAGCTGCTACTCACTTTGAAATCTCTTACTTTCTATGGTGCTATAGATTTAGGACCAAGGGCCAGTCTTTTCAAATTCTCAAAGTTAGGTTCCTGACTCTGTATTTAGTAACCTACAATATGGTCATTGTTCTAATTATTAATTATTATTTGTTATGGGATTGCACCTACAAGTCCCAGTTGTGTTAGGCACAGAGAGACAACACAAAAAATAGTTCTAGTCACCAAGGGTGTGTCTAGACTACAGGGTTTTGTCGACAAAAGTGGACTTTTGTCGACAAAACTATACCTGCGTCCACACTACCGCTGAGTTCTGTCGACATAACGTTGACAGAACTCAGCAATTTTGTCGACGCTGGTATACCTCATTTTACAAGGCATAACACCTTCTGTCGACAGAGTTTCTGTCGACAGAAGGTGTTATTGCATGTAAACTGTCCTTTGCGTCTACACTACCATGTCGACAAAGCAGCTTGCTTTGTCGACAGAACTCAATGTAGTCTAGACACTCTTTGTCGACAGAAGTTTTGTCAACAGTATCTGTCGACAAAACTTCTGTCGACAGAAGCCTGTAGTCTAGACGTACCCCAAGAGCTTACAATGTAAGTAATGTGCCTGATTTCAAATGCATTGAGCATGAGCAGTGGTGCTAGTGACAGGTCAGCAACTCCTTTCTCTTAGGGGACTACTTCTAGTTTTGAAGCTAACTTTGGGCACCTACATTTCTAAGCTTTGGCCTAGATGTTTATCACTGACAATGAAAAGTTTTCATTTACAGCATGTATCTTCAGTAGAGAGCCATGTGAAATCCAAGATGAATATGATATTAATCAACAGTGGGACAAGACAAGTTTTTAAGCTCACCTAGCATCTGTTTGGAGGAAGTTGCTAGGAAATGCATGGAAAAATCCTGTAGGTCATTGGAAAACTTTAGGGTATGTCTAGACTACATGGCTCCGTCAATGGAGCCATGTAGATTAGTTTACTCGACATAGGAAAAGGAAGCCCCTTGTCAACCGTGGAGTGTCCAGACTACTACACTGTGCCACCATACAGCTGATCGGCACAGCATGACAGCCATTTTGATGTAAATGAAGCAGCGATTATTTAAATCGCCGCTTCATTTTCCTATGTCTAGTAAACTAATCTACATGACTCCGTCGACGGAGCCATGTAGTCTAGACATACCCTTAAAGAATTATAGGGTGAGAAGCTCTGCCTTCCTCTTTAGCTCAACTTGTAATGGGAATGCAATCCTGTCAGACGATGGAATTGTGAGCTATGAGAAAGGAAGCTGTACAGGCATGACAACCAGAAGAACCACTTACCCTAGAAGAACCAAGTGGGTTGTTCCCATGGAAGCTCATAATACCATTTACATGTTTCATTAGTCTCTAAGGTGCTGCAAGACTATTCGTTGTTTTTTAAGTTTTTCTCAAAAGAATGTAAGTCATTTTATAGATTTTATGCCTCCATAAGCAGTCAGGCTCTTTCTGCTCTTCTGCTTGTTCCCATCTAGGGAGGTAAAGGTGGCACCTCATTATCACTGTGGACTGTACCTCTGATTAGCTAATCTCCTGTGCTCTACTAAAGGGAATTTTTGCTCACATGTTTTCTAATTGTCTCTGTTGGGTGCCTACAGTGATTCTATAGAAAACTTAACCTCCCTGCAAAGGGTTCTCAGATTGAGACAGCTTCTCATTGCTGTCTGCTCCTTTGCTCATTCACAAGCATTCCCAGCCAGTATGCCACATAACGTTGAGAAGGACATGTTGCAATTAAAAACCAAATGAAATGAAAATGAAAAAAAAAATGAAATTAGCCAACAGACAAACACAAAAGACTAGGAATAGGAACAGCTAAGTGTCCTTTCCTGAAAATGAACAGGGCTATAGTACTGCAGTACTGGAGAATGATGCTGCTGTTCTTATGGATATATTGGTATTTGAGGAGATAGCACCAGAATGTTTCTCCAGATTTCTCCAAATAGTTGCATATTTATATTAAAAATAGTGTTCGTGTTATTAATTGATTTCTAGTTGCAACTTTGAGCACTTTTCTCTCACCCTCTGAGAGTGCAGTCATATGAACTGATTCCCAGTGTCATATCACAGGTCTTTATAACATGAACTGAAGGAGAATGTCCATTAATTGGTGGTGGTAGAAACTGAGCAGGTGGTACTAAACACAAGCCTGTATTCTGTCTTCAGACACTCAAATATTAGAAGGCAAAACAGTCAAAATATTACTCTAGGATGGATTCCTTCTGGTGAAGAGCAATGGTACATACACATATATTTCCAGCAAACACATTACATCTCCTGTCTCCCCAGGTCAAGGCATTCTTGAGCATCAGTTCTGGAGTGTGGTATATATGAGGTATAGTGAGATTGTGGCTATATACACACATAAGGCAGCCACCCTGATGTGCTGAGCCATTGCCAGTTCTTGGGATAAAAAGACCCCACTTTCTTCCTGTTAGGCCCAGATCTCTCTCTCCATCCACAGCTTTTGAGAAGACAGGAGATTGCACAGAAATAAATCACGTGCACAAAGATTTACCAAGAGACAAAAGTGCCTAAGTCTGAAACTAAGTCCAAGGCACTTGAAGGTAAAACTTTTAAGTCAGGCTCTTCTGAAAAATTTTCCCTATGACTTTATCGACCACTCACTTGTCAGGAAGAAAATCACAATCTTTAAAGGGAGCCATTAAATGCAAAAACTAAATGCAAAGCCTTAGCAACAGAACAATGTGCGGAGTCCCCCACACTAAATATTGGAATTAAAAACCCTAACTGAATCAATAAATAGTCTGAAATTCCCTCCAGACCTCAGCCCGTAGGCCCAAAACAGAGTACCTCTTTCCTGTTACTAGAATCACTAATGCTTGAGTGTTGTGTGAGTTTGGAGTGGTTACTGCCATGCATCTTGCCACGGTTCCTTCCATGGGATTTGGACGTTTCTGCTAGACTTACTGTGCATTTGGACTGCTTCCTCAGACAAAGCCTAAGTTCTGGCTCCAGTCTATGCCATAAGCCTCCTTCCAGCACTTCCCTTGTACTACCTGACTGACCCAGAGGCAGACAGGTTGCTTACAACCAAACCCCTGTCATCACTCAGGCAAGGCTGAGTTCCCACTCTGGAGTGGAATTTTTCTCCAAAGGAGAGGGACTAGGCAACCAAGGTTCTGGGGGTACCAAAGCTGCTCACTTCTCTCCACGTACACAGGCACTTCAGACATTAACTAGACATGTACACACATCTGGTATCCCTACCTGCTCTGACTGGGACCTTTATTCTTCTTTATCAATACCAGAAAATTCCTGCAGGTTATCTTGCCTCTAATATGAATGTCAATCGCATAACTCAATCTGTTTTTTCTTGGAGCTTTTTCTGAAGCTTCCCTCTACCGTATATATTTTTACTAAGATTCAAGGTTGCCAGAGCTGCAATTCATTTACAATTCATAGTCTCACACAAGTCCTAAACTTTTCCTAGATGGCAAGATTAAAGCTCCATAGTATAGTTCCACTAATTTATTGTATTTAATCAGAGACTCTGGAGAACTCATCTCCCTGTGTCCCTTCAAGTCTGGAGATTTATACAGGCAGTTCATCTCTTTTAACTAAGGAGACAGCTTAACTTTTTATCAGCACTGCTGGCTTTCTAAGCTATCTTACTGGAATGTCATAGGGTACGATAAGCTTTGTGTTATCTGGAATTGACGTTTTATTTTTACTAGTGGGATGTTCAAATAAAGGCCAAACATTAAATGCTATTTAAAAACTTTGAACTCAGGTTCCATATTGGCCCAATGCAACCTGGGTGAAAAATGGTACAGTATTTAGCAGTGCAGTGTTACTTCAATAGAGTAATCCTTTGATTAGACAGTGGGAACTAGTCTGATAGAATGTCAATGTTTTAGCTCCACTCTTGACTCCCAACCCTTCCCCTCAATTTGAGTGTAGGAATTTAAAGTATCTTTTCAAAGACTACAAAATCACAAAAGAATACAGCTCTATTCAATATACTTTATTCATTTTTCATTCATGCAAACTGATTATTTCTGTAGCACTAGGTCAAGAGCTTTGACTGGTGACTGAGCATAATTAGCACTTAACTATCCTTATAGTTAGTGAGCTTTTCCTAATATCTAACCAAAAACTCTCTTGCTGCACATTAAACCCTTTCCTTCTTGTTCTACATTAACTATATATGGAGAATAATTTATCAGCATCCTTTTTATAACTGCCTTTTATATACTTGATAACTGTTACCAGGTTCTATTCCGTCATCTTTTCATTAAACATAGTCAATATTTTAAGCTTTCCTTGTAGGTCAGGTTTTCTATAACTTTTATCACATTCGTTGCTCTCTTCTGAACTCTCTCAAATGTGTACACATCTTTTCTAAAATGTGGGACACCCTAACCCTAACCCGCACCAATGCTGGGTAAAGTGGGAAAATTACTTCCCATGTCTTACATACAATAGTCCCGTTAACTGACTCCAAAATATTAGCCATTTTTGCAACTTCATCATATCTTGACTCATTTTCAGCTTGTGATCCACTATAACCCACAGATCTTTTCAGTGATACTACTAATTAGCCAGTTATTTTTCATTTGGTAGTTGTGCATTTAATTTTTCATTCCTAGGTGAAATGCTTTGGATATTGTCAAATTTTATCATTTTTTAATACAGAGCAATTCTTGAATTTGTCAAGATCATTTTTTATTCTAATCCTATCCTCCCAAGTGTTTGCAACCCCTCCCCATTTTAGTATTATATATACATTTTATAAGTACCTTCTCCACACCGTTATTCAAATAATTAATGAAAATATTAAATAATATACAGATCCATGACTCGCCCATGCCAGACTCTGCTAGATATGTCCTCCCAGCTTGATACTGAACCACTGATAACTTCCTGGCAAATGGCAGTCCACATCATACAGACACCTTTGCCCTAAACTCAGGTAGATTCCTGAGCCAACACCAACACATGCACAAGGATTAATGAATGTGAATATTTTATTCTTTGACTTTCCTTGGTGGAGAAGAGTTGTCTTGGGATAAATGCTCTTATTTTACTTTATTTGTATCTTTCTTTCCTTTTTCCTCACCCAATACTGTGGGAATAAATAGGAAAGCTGTAAGAAGAATGCTGTAACTAGCGATCTAAGATAGAGTGTAGGACTACTCATATTTCATCTTGAAATCTTTAAGGTTTAGTGACTGTAATGCTACTAAATAATACTTCAAGCAATTCTACTGCTGGCCTCTAGTTAAATGAGATAATTGAATTCTTGTCAGTTGGGCCTCCATCTGTTCAAAATGATGGTTTAAAATTAAAACAGAAAAATAATAATAAAAGACACTAGAGCAAACATTGGCTATTACTATTTTTTAAATCAGTGTCAAGTTTCTACATTTGTAATTGAATATGCATGAAGTTAAAAAAAATGCCACACAACCATAAAACTAAGGTTAGAAGCATGGAAGTAAAATAAATTATTGAACAGAAAACAATATGTGTAGTTGTGATTGCACTCTTTAATAAGATCAACATTGGGGATCGTCAAACCAGGTCAGATAAAATAAAAACTGACCCTATATATTATATACCACATAAACCAAATATGTACTGAGGGGCAGATTTCTTGCTAGTGGAAATATTCTGAAGTCATTTAAAATGAACAGAGTTTCACCAGCAAATAATTTGGTTGAACTCCACTGAAGGCAATGGATGGTGTATTACCAGTACAAAGAATCTGGACCTACAGGTTTTTGTTTCCATATCTGTTTTGTGTCAAGGGGACCTGGATTTTTAAAAAGTGATAGAATATGTTTTAATCTCAAATGTATACTCTTATATTTTTATTTTCCAGCTAAGACAGGCAGTGATCATTTCAAGTACAGTACTTCTTAAGTAAACACATACTTGCAAGATTTCCAACCTTATTTTTGCTGATTGAAGATGTATGGATAAGTAAGCACCTGAACTTTTGGGTACTTAACCCTGAAATAGAGACAGACCAAACCCTTGTTCCAAACCTGTAAAAACTTTTGGTTTTGACTCAGCCACCACAGCCTGCATCTCTGCTTGGATCAGATAGAACGTACCAGATATGAACATACCAGAAAATCGGCTTACATATAAACAGACAATAACAATAAATAAGGGTATGTCTACACTACCCCTCTAGTTCGAACTAGCGGGGTAATGTATGCATACCGAACTTGCTAATGAAGCCCGGGATTTGAATTTCCTGGGCTTCATTAGCATAAAGCCGGCGCCGCCATTTTTAAAAGCCGGCTAGTGCGAACCCCGTGCCGCACGGCTACACGCGGCACGGGCTAGATAGTTCGAACTACGTAGCCATTCCGAACTATCTGTACTCCTCGTGGAACTCCTCGTGCGAACCCTGTGCCGTGCAGCTACACACGGCACGGGCTAGATAGTTCGAACTACGTAGCCATTCCGAACTATCTGTACTCCTCGTGGAACGAGGAGTACAGATAGTTAGGAATGGCAACGTAGTTCGAACTATCTAGCCCGTGCCCCGTGTAGCCACGCGGCACGGGGTTCGCACTAGCCTGCGTTTAAAAATGGCGGCGCCGGCTTTATGCTAATGAAGCCCGGGAAATTCAAATCCCGGGCTTCATTAGCAAGTTCGGTATGCATACATTACCCCGCTAGTTCGAACTAGCGGGGTAGTGTAGACATACCCTAACTAGGAAATCTTCAGGGAACTACAGGTCAGCCTTACCCTCAGTCCCTGGAAAAATCATAGAGGGGCTCCTCAAGGAATCCATTTTGAAGCACTTGGGAGAGGGGAAAGTGATCAGGAATAGTCAGCATGGATTCACAAAGAGCAAGTCATGACTGACCAATCTGATTAGCTTCTATGATGAGGTAACTGACTCTGTGGACATGGGAAAGTCAGTGGATTTGATATACCTTGACTTTAGAAAAGCTTTTGATACGGTCTCCAACATTATTCTTGCCAGCAAGTTAAGGGAATATGGATTGGATACATGGACTGTAAGATGGAAAGAAAGCTGGCTAGACTGTCGAGCCCAACGGGTAGTGATCAATGGCTTGATGTCAGGTTGGCAGTCTGTTTCTAGCAGAGTGCCTCAAGGATTGGTTCTAGACCGATTTTGTTCAACAGCTTTATTAATGACCTGGATGAGGGGATGGATTGCACCCTCAGCAAGTTTGCAGATAACATTAAGCTAGGGAGAGAGGTAGATACACTGGAGGGCAGGGATAGGGTCCAGAGTTACCTACACAGATTAGAGGATTGGGCCAAAATAAATCTGATGAGGTTAAAGAAGGACAAGTGTAGAGTCCTGCACTTGGGACGGAAGAATCGCAAGCATTACTACAGGCTGGGGACTGAAAGGCTAAGTAGTAGTTCTGCAGAAAAGGTCCTGGGGGTTACAGTGGATGAGAAGCTGGATATGAGTCAACAGTATGCCCTTGTAGCCAAGAAGGCTAATGGCATATTAGGGCGCATTAGGAGAAGCAGTGCCAACAGATCCAGAGAAATTATTATTCCCCTTTATTGGGCTCTGGTGAGCCCACATCTGGAGTATTGTGTCTAGTTCTGGGCCCCCCCACTATAGAAAGGATGTGAACGCATTGGAGAATGTCCACCGGACGGTGACCAAAATGATTAGGAGCCTGGAGCGCATGACCTATGAGGAGAGACTGAGGCATTTGGGTTTGTTTAGTCTTCAGAAGAGAAGAGTGAGGTGGGATTTGATAGCAAACTTCAACTTCCTGAAGGGAGGTTCCGAAGGGAATGGGGAGCAATGGTCTCAAGTTACAGTAGGAGAGGTCTAGGTTGGATATTAGGAAAAAAAAATTTACTAGGTTGGTGGTGAAGCATTGGAATGGGTTACTTAAGGGAGGTGGTGGAATCTCTATCTCTAGAGTTTTTTAAGTCTTGACTTGACAAAGCCCTATTTGGGTTGATTTAGTTGGGATTGGTCTTGCCTTGGGCAGGGGGCTGGACTTGATGACCTCCTGAGGTCTCTTCCAGCTCTATGATTCTATGATTCCTTCCTTCATCAAGGAAGAACAAATAGACAGCAGAACAGCGTTTCTCATTCATTCACATTCTTCCATTTATTTGAATGTGCTTCGGTTGGACCTTAAGCAACATGCCCATAATCACACAGGAAGTCCGTGGCTGAGCTGAGAATCGAGCCCATATCTCCTAAGTGCTAGTGAGACCTTCTTTTCCAAGATGAGGGTGAAGCAATCAATGCCTGATGTGGCTCTAAGTTACACCGATGTGAGTAAGAGGTAACTCAGAGTTAATGGAGTCCTTCCACTGGTATACAATTAGCGTGAGATCAGAATGAGGTCTTAAGAGAGCAGTCTAGTGGGAGACTTGTTGAGAGAAATGAGAATGGGAAAGTTACCCTGTTCTGTTCCTGCCTATCCTCGCAACTATTTCCACACACATTTTGTGCCCATCACCTTGACATTATTTTTCTAAATAACACAGGAGCCTCACACTCTGCCCAGCCTGCTGAAACCTTTGGCTGGGTTTGTTTTGTTGAATGTTGTTTACTCTCTGAGCTGCTGAAGCAGCTTTTTGGACTTATAATTCTTGCCTCTGGGACCTGGGATAATAGACTTGAATAATAGAGATGCATTTAGTTTTGTCAAGGTCATTTTTTTTTATTTTAACATAGTCCAGGTTTGACTCTATGGTCCTGAGTTCTATAGTCCGACACCATTTGTGGTCTGGTGTCCCAGTGTGTAGTCCTAAGTTGGAGCACTCATGGGGAAAAGCCAGCCCCCTGCTCAGCAACCCCTTCCTATACCCTCCCAGGGTTTCCAGTGTGCCACAAGCTCTTGGAGAGAGCAGAGGAAGGGAGAGAAGCAGAGTAGATGCTGAGTCCCATGGCCGGGGGCCCAGGAGTGCAGCCCTGCAGCCAGTGGCGAGGGTCAGGAGTACAGCTGGGCTGCCAAGGGGCTCAGTGGACTCCCATGGGGCTGCGATCTTGGGACTCAAACATCCACCCTGACTCTTCCCCAAGTGCTCATGTAACCCACACACCTACTGGGTGTGACTCACTGTCCTGTGTAGTGGCATTTAGACCAATTACAGAAAGAAAGAATGAGTTTTAGGCTCAAGCACCAAACTCTAGAGGGCCCAGGTTCAGTTCTGCCTGTCAGTGTTACAAGTGGGGGCTTGCCTGGGAATTTTAACTGGATCTCTGAAGCTAGGAATGCACCTCCCCAGCTAGGGGAAGTATGTAACCCCACACCTACTCTGTGTGATTTCAGTGGCACTTCAACGACTTGCAGAGAGAGAGAATGAGTTTGCTCTACAGCCAGCTGGCTTTTAGCTCATGCTGTAGAGGCTCACCCACTAAGCCAACCGCTGACAGAATGAGGGGCAATGGTTTCACGTTACAGTGGGGAAGGTCTAGGTTTGATATTAGGGAAAAACTACTTCACTAGAAGAGTGGTGAAGCCCTGGGATGGGTTCCCTGGGGAGGGGGTGGAATCTCCCTCCCTACCTGTATTTAAGTGACAAAGCCCTGGCTGGGTTGATTTATTTGGAGTTGATCCTGCTTTGGGCAGGGGGCTGGACTCGATGACTCCTCAGGTATCTTCCAGCTCTAGGATTCCATGATTCTAGTTGGCAGGTTTGGTTCCGCCTGTCAACATTGCACTCCTTCTTCTGCTCAGTCAATGGTGGCACCTCTTCTGCCACCAGAGCAGAGCCCTGCAGCCAACAGAAGCAGAGGGGCCAGCACTTTGGGTACGTCTACATAGCAGAGCTAAAGCCGAAATAAGCTACACAACTTGAGCTACATCAATAGAGTAGCTTACATCAACATACCTTCTATCGGCTTGGAAGGAAGTCCAAGGTAGAGCACTCTTCCCTTATTCCTCGTACAATGAGGATGCAGAAGTCGGAGTAAGAAGTCCTCCAGCTCGACGGTATTTCTGCATTATGTCAAAATAACCGCTTGTAGTGTAAACACAGACTATACTATTTCGAATAATGTCAGTTATTCTGAAACAACACTGCTTGGCCAGGAGTGGGAGGTGATACTTGAGGAAAGAGACAGGGTGGCTGCAGCACCTCAAAACTGAGAGCCACAAGCGCACCCCCCAAAGCCAGTGGCAGAGACTGGGAGTGCAGCGTGGCTGCTGCGGGGCTGCACTCCTGGCCCTTGGCCACAAGGCTCTGCAGTCACCTTGCCTCTTCCCTCAAGCACCTCTGCCCCAGTCACAGTTTGGCCAAAGCAGAGCCTGGTAGCCACCAGCAGCAGAGGGGTTGACATTGACATCCCCAGGTACAGCAAATTCCCTGGCTCAGAACTGGTCAGGTCCCAAGCGTGCAGAGCCAGAGAGGTCCAACCTGGACACACCATAGTGACCGCTATGCTTACCTGCATGCCTCCAGCTTCCATCCCGGACACACCACACAATCCATTATTTACAGCCAAGCACTGAGGTACAACCGCACATGCTCCAACCCCTCAGACAGGGACCTACACCTACATGATCTTCAACAAGCATTCTGTAAACTTCGATACTCACACAAGGAAGTGAGGAGACAGATTGACAGAGCCAGACGTGTACCCAGAAGCCTCCTGCTATGGGACAAGCCCAAGAAAGAAACCAACAGAACACCACTGGCCATCACCTACAGTCCTCAGCTAAAACCTCTCCAATGCATCATTAGTGATCTTCAACCCATCCTGGACAATGATCCCTCGCTTTCACAGGCCTTGGGAGGTAGGCCAGTCCTTGCCCACAGACAACCCACCAACCTGAAGCATATTCTCACCAGCAACTACACACCGCACCATAATAACTCGAACTCAGGAACCAATCCTTGCAACAAACCTCGGTGCCAACTCTGCCCACATATATACACCAGTAACACCATCATAGGACCTAACCAGATCAGCCATACTGTCACTGGTACATTCTCCTGCACATCTACTAACGTTGTATATGCCATCATGTGCCAACAATGCCCCACTGCTATATACATCGGCCAAACTGGACAGTCCCTACGTAAAAGAATCAATGGACACAAATCAGATATTAGGAATGGCAACATACAAAAACCTGTAGGGGAACACTTCAATCTCCCTGGACACACAATTGCAGATCTCAAGGTAGCCATCCTGCAGCAAAAAAACTTCAGGACCAGACTTCAAAGAGAAACTGCTGAGCTACAGTTCATCTTCAAGTTTGACACCGTCAACTCTGGATTAAACAAAGACTGTGAATGGCTTGCTAACTACAAAAGCAGCTTCTCCTCTCTTGGAATTCACACCTCCAGATCAGCTACTAGAAGTGGGCCTCATCCTCCTTGATTGGATCCACCTCGTCATCTCCAGCCTGATTCTGGCCTGCATATTTATACCTGCCTCTGGAAATTTCCACCACATGCATCTGACGAAGTGGGTCTTTGCCCACGAAAGCTTATGCTCCTACACTTCAGTTAGTCTATAAGGTGCCACAGGACTCCTTGCCGCTTTTATAATTTCTTAGCAACTTAGAAAAAATGGTGACTGGAAGAGTTATAAAATTCAGAAACAAAATCGAGGAGAACTGTTTTATGAAATCACCAAGATATCAGAGTAGTTAATTAACTGCAAAGATATGGCACTAGTGATTCAAAAAGTAATAATCAGCACAATACATTTACAATACATTTACAATACATTTACTTGACACATCTGAGAATTAAGTGCCACCGCCTTTTCACTAAAGCACTAAAAGACATAAAATTATTGGGAAAAACATGATCATTAAATTCTACCATACCGTGAGATACAGATTTTAACCAAAGTATTTAGAATAAAATATTCATGTTTCAGACTATGAGGGCAGTAAATTCTGACAGTATGTGGTCTTGGAGAATACAGTATCTGTGCAGAAGGTTCCAAAGAATCATGCTAATTGGGTTTTGCCCTTTGTTGTTATTTTTAAAGTCATGTTAATGAAGCTTTAATTTTATTAAATGAAACCTGATGAAGAAGAATTAGTCTATAAGGGTAATATCACTTTTGTGTCACTATTTCATGGGTTTGGGAGGCTTTTCCATTTATAGCTTGGACGGCAAAATGCAAGGAAAGGAAGTCCCAGTGCTTCTCCATATATTTGTTCCATAGATAATAGAACAGCTTTAGTATCTGATTCACAGACACATACCTTTTCCCTATTGCTTTATAGTAAATATAATCTCCCCCTTCTCCAATTTATTTTTAGATAACCCACTCTTCCATGTTCCTGCATGCATATTCTTCAAGCTATCAATGGTAAACTTTTGTTCCTTTACCTTATTAAAATTTGCAGCTACTAGATCAGCCCTTTCCTTTCTCCCTCAAGGCCTGATCAAAAGCCAGTTTTAAGACAATTGGAGTCTTCCATTGACATATTGGACTTTGGATCAAGCCCTTGATCATGAGCCTACAGGATGAACCTCTCTAGTCCAGGACTCTGTGGTCTGGCATCCTTGGGGACCCCATTAGTGCTCTGGAATTGGAGCATTCAGGGGGAAAAATTGTGACAGCAGGACCACAGCTATTCCTGGACCACAGAGCTATGGTGGCAGGGAGCCCAGTGGCTGGGTGTGGAGCTCAGCATTGGGGGAGGAGGGAGGCAGTGGCCAGAAGTGGGGCCCAGTGGTCAGAGGGAGATACTGGAAGCCAAGAAGCCAACCTTGACCTCCCTTAGTCCAGCAACCTCCCTGGTTTAGAACTGCTCTGGTCCCCAGTCCAACCTGTAAAAAGCATGGGAACTCTGTGGAGTCAGAACACTAAACTTTTGTAAGGTAGGATCACTGTCCACTGTTCTGAATCATCCACCTTTGACTGAACAAGGAGCTATATTGTTGAATCCAAAGGGACCATGTTAAGCTCTTCCTAGCAGGAGAGATATGTAATGATCGGCTTCTCTCTCTGTGACCTCATTTTTCATTTTTATTCTCAGCTACAGCAACAACCTTGAAGACTGGCCCCAAATTTAATGTGTGATTTTAAAAATGCCTTCTGCAATATAGCTGGTACATATTTTCTTATATTTATGCACTTATGGTGTCTAAAAGAGATCAATATCCAAGAAAAATTAAGCAAGCATAGCAGAGAGTAGAATTTGGCTTCATGAATCCAACTGTTGGGCATCATCTTCATTGCAGATCTAGGGATAAACAATATGCTCTTGATTCTGTCTTCCAGTTTTCATGGATTTCAATAGTGCTTGTAGATGCTTGAAAATTAGGCCAGAAAGGCACGGGCCAGGATATGCTGAGCAAGCATAGTACCAACAGAAGTCAACATGAGATGTGTATCATAGGAGTGTGAAGTCGATAGGAGATGTTCAGCACTATTTGGAGTCATGACCAAGAGGCCCAATGATAGGAGGTGCAAACTGCCTCTCATTTGAATGAGAGATACAGTCTCTTTTTGACAGTGTTCCGAACATTTCAAGCTTAGACCCTAATATTTTCTCTATGCATATATTCATGCTCAAAGGTTCTTTGCTTCTTTATTACCTACTGAAATTAAACTAGAAAACAAAACACCTAAGCTATGTCTACACTGGCCCCTTTTCTGAAAGGGACATGCTAATTTTACAGGTCGTAATAGGGAAATCCGTGGGGGATTTAAATATGCCCCGCAGCATTTAAATAAAAATGTCCGCCGCTTTTTTCCGGCTTTTAGAAAAGCCGGAATAGAGCGTCTACACTGGCCCCGATCCTCCGGAAAAAAAGCCCTTTTCTGGAGGATCTCTTATTCCTACTTCAAAGCCCTTTTCCGGAGGATCTCTTATTCCTACTTCAAAGTAGGAATAAGAGATCCTCCGGAAAAGGGCTTTTTTCCGGAGGATCGGGGTCAGTATAGACGCTCTTTTCCGTTCTAAAAGCCGGAAAAAAGCGGCGGACATTTTTATTTAAATGCCGCGGGGGATATTTAAATCCCCTGCGGATTTCCCTATTACGACCTGTGAAATTAACATGCCCCTTTCGGAAAAGGGGCCAGTGTAGACGTAACCCTAAGGTATTTCAAAGAAACAGACCCAAGCCAAACTCATTTGTTCCAAATGGACAAATTTTCTCTTTTCACTCATTATTACTCCATTAAAATATTACAGTTTTTCTTTGTACTTCAAAAATCTTTAGTTTCTTGAAAAATGTTTAGAAAAATCCCATAACTTTGTACACCCATGGGCTTGTGTTCTACTGTAAATGAAATTGCATGATAACTAAACTGTAATTAGA